>NC_060126.1:373964562-374606562 GCF_021461395.2 Schistocerca americana
AGCACTGAGGAACATGTTTCAGACACCAGTACATTGTTATTACAATTAATACAACAAATGGGACAAAAGCTTCAAAAGTTAGACACAATGGAACAAAATCTTCAAAAGTTAGACACCACGCTTGGACAAACACGTGAAGATTTAACTACTGAGTTACATATCATCGTATCGAAATGTCAAAAAGTCTGTAATGATGTAAAAACGCAATTTTGTTAGCATTTTCAACCTATTTTTCCGCGGCATGAAGATGCATTACAGAATTACGAAGCAGCCATAAAAGAACTGCAATCTATTGTTCATGAAAATCACGAGACCTTGCGGGCTACAATTGACTCAGTCTCATCTACCGATTCGGTTACGCAACTTGCAAAAACTCAGGAAAACTTAAAGGACACAGTGGATACTCTGAAAATTGGTTCAGAAAGACCCATGGAGGAAATTAGTTCATTATCAGAGAAAGTAGTCGAACTTTCGGATCAGCTAAATAATTTATCTACGGAGGTAGATGATAATCTGAATGACACAAGACCGGTAGTCTTTAATGACACAGAAGAGTACGTACAAATTAGGAAATTCAAACAAAATCAGAATCAAATTATTACGCAACACCAAAGAGAAACCCGGGAAGTACAAGATCACCTTTCACAGGTAACTTAAGAATTACATATTTCAGAGGACACTCGTGCTCCAATACAGGAAGAAGGACATAGAAATACCGAACAGCCACAAAATAATAACACAGGGCACTTCGGAAATTATGAAAGAAATTGGGAAGGTACACCGAATTTGTAGATGGAACCGCCGAAACGACGCAACAATGCAGTAGTGACTATCACAGAGACAATCACAGAAACAGACAATATGGGAACCAAAATAATTATTATCAAGGGAGACAGAATAACTTCAGACGCAATGGTCCACCGTGCAGTTACGATTCCAGGAGAAATTCTCCACCACATGACCGACAAAAAAGAAACTATGTAAACTACCGACAAAACGACGGACCTGAATTTCATCAGAATTGGCGGGATCCAAACAGGGCAGGGCCCTCTCGACTAGGTGAATTTGTAGAAGTTAGGTCTCCTAATCCCAATAACGACGCGCGCCAACAAAGAGACAATAGGCAATGACTCACACCGCTGGCAACCACAAAACGTACTTACGAAGCTGACGACGCAGCTGCCGTGCTTGTAATTCGTAAAAATGGGAGACATTAGGGACATCTTACTCCAGGAACACGACATATAACATAACAACATTTCATATCCTGTAATTCACATTACAGTAAATAACGTAAAATTTACGGCAGTACTTGACTCTGGCACTCCCATTTCAGTAATTAATGAAACAGCCTTTAGCAAATGCAACAAATCGAACGATTGACCCACACTTCCATTTCATAAGATTAAATTTCAAGTTGCAATTTTTGGCAAAAGTGTAGGTGTACGCCAACAAACCAACTTAATTCTTTTGTCAAAGCCACAGCTTCTCTATGAACTTTCTTTTTGTTCCATTATTGTCGACGGAAATTATATTAGGAGTAGACATTTTGAATGAATACAAAGCAATCTTAAACTTTCACGATGCTGAAATAAGTTTAGAGAAAGAAGGTAAGTCAATAACTTTGAAATCGTAGATTGGCTCTCAAACCATGACGAGGAAATTAATCGGCTTTACCTTCTGTTAGACAACAGTTCGGAATTTACGACGGAACTAGACACTAACAATCACTCTGCAAGTACTGACAGGGATGATATCGACGGCGTATTTGATACTAATGATGTAATTCAGAATAAAATTCAAACAATTGAGAATTGTAATGAAACTGATAGGCAGGACTTTTTGAGATTATACACGCACATTCCACAGTTTTTACTCACAAAACAGGCACAGTCAAGGGATTTCAATACCAATTTCGTGTTCGTGAGCATACTAAATTTAGTGTTAGACCATACGTCATCCCGGCACATTATAGGGACCGTGTTAGAACAGAAATACAATCTATGCTTGACGAGGGCATTATTGAGCCTGCAGTAAGCTCATACAACAATCCATTGCATGTTGTTGAGAAGAAAAAAGGATCGATCAGGCTTGTCTTAGATTCGAGTCAAATCAATACTTTGGAAGAACTTCTTCTAAATTTTAATGGTGTAAAAGTGTTGTCTTCCACTGATCTCAGATCCAGCTTTTATCAGATCGAACTTCATCCAGAATGTAGAAAATACACAGCTTTTCTTTGTTTCGCCGTTTGTTATCAATTTCGGAAACTTCCTTTTAGTTTGAACATTTCTTCGGCAGAATTCATTCGTGGGCTAAATTCCATATTACCTGAGTTCTTAAAACGTCACATCACCTTATATGTGGACGATATTCTGATAGCATAAGCCTCATGGGAACAACATAATCGCATCCTCAACAGCGTGTTACATATTTTTGCGGAATCTGGAATTACAGTTCTGGAATTTGACAGGACAAAGGTGAAGTTTTTGGGACATATTATTCCTTCTAAAGGCATTCAGCCGCATCCTGAAAAGTTAGAAGCAATCAGAGCCATTCCAGTTCCATCCACAAAAAAACAAGTTCGCAGTTTTCTAGGTCTCGTAAATTTTTACCGTCGTTTTCTGAATATGCAAATTCTGGTTACACCAAAACTTTGTTCTCTCACTGGAAAAAATGCTATTTGGAACTGGGACGAACAGGCACAGCTGGCGTTCAATTCTTTGAAAGAAGTGCTACTTAACGCGCCAATACTAGCTCATCCAGATCTGTCTCAAGAATTCTGCCTTAGCACAGATTCTTCTAAAGTTGGTCTTGATGCCCATTTATTTCAAGAAGCCATAGAAAATGACACTACTGATCATAAAACCATTGCTTTTGCTAACCGAGTGCTAACAAAATCTGAAAAAAGTTATTCCGTTACTGAATTAGAAGCTTTAGCAATCGTTTGGGCATTTAACAAATTCCGTTTCTTTCTTTCTGATAAGCGCGCGAAAGTATACAGTGATCATCGTGCATTACAATTTCTTATGTCTTCAAAATTAAATCATGACAGGTTAAAACGTTGGGCATTGTTTCTGCAAGAATTCCACTTCACAATAGTCTTCATTCCCGGCAAGGAGAACATCGTTGCGGACGCACTGTCACGCGCACCGGCTGGGCTTGAGAAAAGTAACACAGAAGGCAATCTCGAGAAAAATTTCAGTATTCTTTACATTCAGAAAGTCACCTTTGAAAACTTCATCACCACGTCTTTAAAGGACATTGCTCATGAACAAGATAAAGATCCGATTTGGAAAGACATCAAAAGTAAATGGCATGAAAAGACGCACACTCAGATTCGGCATTATTATCTGGTTAGAAACAACATACTCTTCAAATGCTGCACTGTCGATGACAAGCTATAGGTACTTTGCATTCCTGACGATTTTGTTAATAAGCTCATTTGATACATTCATATTAGCTAAGCACATTTTGATCCAAGAAAATGTTATCATATTCTTCGGACGACTTGTTATTTTAACAATATGGAAAAAAGAATTCGAAGAGTCTTGTCTGTTTGTAAACTTTGTCAAAAGGCTAAAACATCTACTATCTCACATCGTGCTCCGTTGTTTCCTATCATTCCTTCTAAATTAAAAGAATTTGCTGCTGTTGATCTCTTGAGGAATAGATTTTCGTACGTTCTAGTAGCTGTTGAACTTACTTCAAAATTTGTTTATTTCACTCCGTTACGTAAAGCCACTGGGCGGTCTGTATCCAACGCCTTTGTTAAAAATTTCTTACGTGAAGTTGGTCACGAATAGATTTTCGTACGTTCTAGTAGCTGTTGAACTTACTTCAAAATTTGTTTCTTTCACTCCATTACGTAAAGCCACTGGGTTGTCTGTATCCAACACCTTTGTTAAAAATTTCATACGTGAAGTTGGCCACATTGCTAAAGTCATTTCAGATAACGGACTGCAGTTCAGATCCCCTGTTTGGTCATGCATGCTTTGGAATCATAAAATCAAACCTGTTTTTACTTCACTGTACTCTCCACATTGCAACCCGTCTGAACGGACTATGAAAGAAATCAATAAGCTTTGCAGAATTCATTGTCACAGAAAGCATCAGCATTGGGACAGATATTTACACTTATTTCAAAACGTGCTGAATGAAATGCCTCATGACTCCACTGCTTTACCACCTATTCTTGTACTGAAAAATGAAGAACCACCAAACAGAATCAGAGAGCTTGTACCTTTTCCGAATACACGTAAACTTCGACACAAAGACATAATTAATTTGGCTATTAATAATATAAACTCTGCTGCAGACAAAAGGAGAAAACTACACGGTAAAGCAAATGCAAGGAAACTATATATTGGTCAGAAAGTTCTCATTAAAGCTCATTCATCGTCACATAAGAAGAAACACTTCAGCCACAAATTCTTTCTGGTTTACAATGAACCTAACAGAATCCGACGTACACCACATGATAATTGCGTTGAAGCTGAAACTATGCGTACTAGGAAGAATAAAGGTTTGCACCACATTTCACATGTAAAACCGTTTCTTGAAAGATAATCTGCTTTTTACCTTAGTCATCGCCATAAAATTTTTCACTTCACACTACTAGTATGCTTTGTCACACTTAGAAACTGTTAACATGCAACAGTGTTTTGCAGTTAACTATCCAGTCTAAAACCTAGGGAACATATTTAGACAGTAATTACGAATGCATTGTTATAGTGAACAGACGACACAGTGTTGTTATTTGTACATTCTTGCTTGTTAGTTGCACGATTACGAAACGAATATACGCCTTACATACTTAGAACATATACTGCTAATGAGATGTTAATGCAACATTTTGGTTTACTTGAAAAGCCATTTTTTATTTGAAGTACTTTCTGTGAGATTAAAGATGACTTAGCATTTGGTTTCTTTGACAGCTACACGATTATATCACGACGCTACTAATATGTCACACAATTTACATTGTTGCTTTTGCGGTGTATCTGTTTTATATCTGCACAGCTTTTCCAAATTCTTCTGGAGAGGAAAACATGTTTTAGTAGTAACTTTTGTGGTATAGCTACAATGAGACAGCCTTTTTTGTAGCGCAAAAATACGTTACAGTATAGTACTTTCTTGATCACGGTACTTTACGTAATAACTACGATATCAATACACATAGCATTTCACTTTTGTTTATTATGAGGTAAGTACATTGACTTCTAAAGAACCTTGCTTAGGGACGACGATAATTACTACACTTGGCACATTTTTACCGTTAAGCAATGACAGAGATAATCTTACAACAAGACGCACAGTTTAGCGCTGCAGTACACGTATTTGAGTGATTAATTTTGTACTTAAAACATTTATTTTCAATGATTTTTGAATTACGATGATACAAAGGTTTTCCGTGATACATTTAATTCCATTGCTGTAATCTATAACACCTGAGGGTATAATTATATTAATCCTCAGGGGTTACACGCCTACTTTGTGTGCTAAATGTGTAGTGAGCGCTAGGAGCCCTAACTAATATGGTATTTGCTTATACAACTTTACACATCGGCACCATATTTCTCCAACACAGAATTACACAGCTATCTGATTATTTAACAGAGAAACAAACATTTTTTTTTACTACATCAGTGACAGATGTTTACGCAATTACACATTTGGATAACGTCACACACATGAAATTGTATTTTGTCTGTACTTTGTGAAATGTTCACATTTTTTTTGAACCATTGTGATACTATGAGAACTTTAAATGTCGTATTTGGTAAGGGATCAAGATTTTTGAAGTACGTTTGAGGTAGATGATTTTATTGAAGGTTTTGAAATTATTGCAGAAAGCTACGACGTTTTTGAGATTTGACTGAGGTGTTATGATTTTATTATTACGATGCCGATGTGTATTATGCTGTTGAGGTATGATTATGATCAATGAGCTGATGCTATATGAGAAATTTGATTATACTACGTATTTATCATGATGAAATATTGAAGTGCCGATGAATAAGTATATAGGTAATAAGGTAAGGAATAATGAGTAGTGGTTAGGCACTCTGATTTCAGAAAAAGGATGTTAGAAACCAAGAATCGTACTTTAAGAGTTATGAAATGTGTTGTGTATATGCGTGAATGTATCACAATGCCGGCGAAAATTTTTTGGACACTGTTATATTTATAGGATTTCGTTTCTACACATTTGTAACGCAAATTCTCAACCTGTGAATTTTTTTTATATGAGACTGTCACTGCTGTCGTAAATATTTCGGTAATAAAGTTAAGTGACCTTCACGTAAAGCGTCGTGGGCGCCCAGCTGGGCCACCTGCCTGGAGAAAAAGCCTTTAGGTGAAAAAAAAGGACGCCATCAACCTCGCTATTGGCATTCCTTTACAGAAAGCATAATAAATACGACACGATCATTACTTGGAAATGTATGATTATATTGTGGAGCACGTACTTTGTGCTACTTACTGAAATGCTTATGAACTGATGGGAAATATTGTTACATCTGCACACCTTATTATGACAAGTGTCTTTCTACAAGAGTTGAGAGAATTTCTAGTAACTTATGAAATGCCACTTGACTATTGAATGATATTTTTATGCTTTGCTTTACATAGTTGCTTATTTCATTTGATGTCTGGTTTCCAGCTGTGTTGCAGCATTGGTTTTATGAAGTAAAATTAAATGCATATGCTAATGTGAAAACTTTCTGTCAACAGATCTGTTAAATAATAATTTTATGATCCACATTCTTCGAAAAAGGAGCACTTGGAAAGGAAGGAACAATAAGAAGGGACTAATAACAGTAACTGCATACATAATTTTCTTTTCAAGTACTTGGTAATTTCTTTTGTAGAATAAGTTGTGGTGCACCACTTTAACTACGTAGGCCTTAAGATGTGAATAAACATTTCCCTAATCTGCATTGTTGTCTTTAGTGTACTATTTTTTCTGCATGAGCTTTGTCATGTTTAGATATAAGTTATAGCATTTGCTGCTGCTGTCTGCCAGGCATAGTGCTACTGAATTTCACTTTGTATTACTCTGTTAAGCCAGTTTTACTACTGATTTATTTTTCTTGTTTGCTGCACAGTGTCTTATATTAGTTATAATATTGCAATTGCTTTGCTAATTTAGATGTACTGCTGCTTGCATTGCCAGTTTGCATTTTTTTGTCATTGCTGTTTGTGTTAATTGTATTGTACTGCTGCATTGCCTCGTCCCCTAGTTATGCATCTGAGCTCAGTAGATTTAAGTTAGCTTAAAAGGAGGTAGGCTATATAAGAGACTGAGTTGCAATGAATTGGAAGAAATGCATTGAGAAGTGATATAAAAAAGATTTGGACCACAATGAATAGTGTACAATGAAGAATAATTATTTTTAAAGAGGATATGAACAAAACAGTAGGGTTTAGGGACAAGAGGTATAGATAGGACTTTTTGGGAAAAATGATGAATGACGGGAGATTTCCAAGAAGTAAAGAAAGTTTTGTTTGCGAAATACTGCAGTAAAACAAACCCTGTCCTTTCCTTTTGTGTTATTCAGCTATGTCTTTGTGTACCCTTCTGTATTTGTGTTTTTCCTGTCTTTATGTGTTTAGCTGATAAGACTTATGTTGTAGAATTTTTCTAATAATATGTTATTTACTTTGTAAAGATATTTAGACATTATTTATTCTGTTTTGTTTTAATGGTCATGTGTGAAGTTGATGTTCCGAAAGTTATTCTGATCTTTTATGTATGTACTTATGTCATAATTCCTGTAATACTGATGTATATGTTATTTCGATTCTTTTGTAAAGCCCATATTACCACAAATGTTATCTGTATTATTATGTATATAATAATGTTTTCTGTACCTATGTAATTGTATTCTCATGTTATAAAATTGTAATAGATACCACTTCTTCAAATTAAGTTTCATTTCACTCCACACATTTCTGTTGATCATAGTATATGCACAATATGTGATAAAAATGACTGTTAGTGCTTGCACGTGTGTTGATAATTCGGCAAGAGACTGGTTAACAGCATTGCCGGTTCTAAGGACATTCCAAAAAGTTTTGTGATGGCACAAGTGGTGGTTCATGAACTTGCTATATTGTCCGCAAGACTCTTCGATGGTGATTTTGCACCTGCACAGTCGCAACAGATGGCTGCTAGCTGTCTCTACAAGGACTGCAGTGGGTCTGGACCTCTGGTGGCCCACCAATACCATAATCTCTACCAGGACTACAGTGGGTCTGCTCTGTGATGACCTACCTACCAACATTCTTCAAAACGTCGACTGACTCTGCTGTGGGTTTGCTCTGTTGTGGCCCATTACCTGTCTGCATGTCAAGAGACAGCACTGTCTTTCCTTTGGAAGGGCAACACTACTTCTTCAAGACTGCATGGAAATCCACTACTTCCGTGTGGATTTTCTTTTACTGCTGAGACGTAGAGAAAAAAAACACTGCAATTTTACTGTGATGAATGATCAGGACTGTCTTTATGGACTGTGAGAAAATTTTAGCTTTTGACCAACATTGTATCAATAAGTGTGTGCATTTGGTTTTGTTTGTTATTGTAATTACGAAAAATGTTTTCAAATATGCATTGGCCAGTGCCCAAAACAATTTGTAAATTTTCTTGTGGCGAGCATGGGGGCTATGTAAGTAGGCTGTTTAGGTTTTTATATTGGTAACGCCACGTAGCGCTCTGTATGAAAATCACTGGCTGTGCTGTGTGCAGTCTGTGGCTTGTTGTCATTGTTGTAATATATGCTGTTGTAGTGTTGGGCAGTTGGCTGTTAACAGCATGTAGCGTTGCGCAGTTGGAGGTGAGCCGCCAGCATTGGTGGATGTGGGGAGAGAGATGGCTGAGTTTTGAGAGCAGATGATCTGGACGTGTGTCCATCAGAGAGAGTAAATTTGTAATACTGGATATCATGAACACATATATATATATATATATATATATATATATATATATATATATATATATATATATATATTGAACACTTTTAAGGTAAATACATTGTTTGTTCTCTATCAAAATCTTTCATTTGCTAGCTATGCCTATCAGTAGTTAGTGCCTTCAGTAGTTCGAATCTTTTATTTAGCTGGCAGTAGTGGCACTCGCTGTATTGCAGTAGTTCGAGTAACGAAGATTTTTGTGAGGTAAGTGATTCATGAAAGGTATAGGTTATTGTTAGTCAGGGCCATTCTTTTGTAGGGATTTTTGAAAGTCAGATTGCGTTGCGCAAAAAATATTGTGTGTCAGTTTAGTGTTGATCAGAATAGGTAAAGAGCGAAATGTCTGAGTACATTCAGTTCTGCTCAGCTGTTTCAAAATCAAATAATGTAAGAGGTTTATTAGAACAGTAATTCATAAATTTTTCTAAGCGGATGTTTCACTACGTCACTATATTCTGCTTTAACTCTATGGAACAGTGCATCAAGTCAGTAATAGTGGCTGGCGCCACGTTGCACGCTAGTCTTTTAGTAGCTCGTGACTTATTGTTTTCAATGAGTGAGAGATCTGGAAAGGTGCTGATCAGGACAACAGCCGACTACTCTATGTATTGAGACAGGTAACGATACAACAGGTAACATGCGATAATTCCTTATTTTCATGAAATATCACGTTTTGTAGATTTAGAAGATAGGACATGGCTCTCAACCTTTACAGGTCGGACGGCACGGCAGATGACCAAATTACAGGCTTTGCGAACTAGAGATAATCGTGTTGTACACACAGAGGCACTCCATGCAATTAGACCAGGTGCTGGGACCATATGAGGTGCGAAAATGATATCTGACATCGTTAATTCCTCTCGGAGCCCTCATACAACTATAAGTTCACTGCGACGCTTACACAGAACATGGATTCGCTTGAAAAGACGATGTTGTACCGTTCTTGTGTCCATTTAGAAAGAAAAACTTGACAAATCGAGAGAAATCTGGTCTTACGTAAAATCGCACACTGAGCCGAAGGCTTCTGTCTAACCATTTGTCGATTTGTCTGGTGTGACAATAGAAGACAGCAAACGAGAACTTGCAGTTTTCAGTTTCGCTGTTAAAAATCATTCACGCTGGAGAATCATACTGACACAGGGCCTGCCTTTGGTTGACTGTCCCGCTTTATCCAGTATGGATGGCATAGAAATAGGCATCCGTTGCGTTGAGAAAACAAGTGAAAGTCTTGAAAAGTGTTGAGTCGCCAGTACAAGGCGGAAACACAGACCAGTTTAAAACAGAATATATTTCGGCAGCGTCACTTACATATCTTGCATTTATTGCGTATCTCTCGCCCAATGCAAAGTCTTAAGCTACTGTAAAAAAAGGTTCAAGTAATTCCTGAGGTAAATGAATGAACCAGAAAGATTACAGACCAACTACGTTATCATCAGCTTTCTTAACAGTTCTTCAATATATTCTAATCTCCAGTATAATAAATTTCCTTGGCAAAGGAAACGTTTTGTCTGCAAATCAGCACGGATGTGGAAATCATCGCTCTTGTGAATCTCAGCTTACCTTTTTCTCGTGCGATATTCTGTCACCATGGATGAAAGGCAACAGGAATATTCCGTATTCCTATATCTCCTGGAAGTGTTTGACATCATGGTCACTTCAAACTGTTCACGAAGATCATAGCATACGGAACGGGTTCTGAGATATGTGAGTGGTTTGAAGATATCGTAAGTAACAGAACCGAGTAAGTCATCCTGGACCGAGAGTGTTCATCACATACAAGGGTCTCAACCGGTAGGTGCTCCAGGGAAGTGTGATAGGACCGCTTTTGTACTCTGTTTTCATAAACTATCAGACAGATATGGTGACCAATAGTCTGTGTCTGTTTATTGATGGAACTGCAGTGTACGGGGAAGTGTAATCATTGATTGACTTTTGGTAGAAACAGAATGGCTTTAACATAATTTTGATATGGTGTGGTGACTGGCAGGAAAATGTACATCAATGAAGACGAATAGGGAAACCTCCCAGGTTTGCTGGGATCATGCTCGGCGCTGAGTGTGGCCTCCTGATTCCACTGACGCCAACTTTGCATGGCAGTGGTGGCATCCAGACCAATGTAGGGTTCAGTACCGCCGATCAGTCAATCACAGTTTCGACCCTCTGGAACTTTGACACTTTCTGGCAGACGTTTCTCCTTAGTCATGATCTTCTCACAGACAATTAACGTTTAGATTCCATTTTTAATGAACAAGCCGGTGCATGAATAATCTTTCCTTATACATAGAATGTAGATGACGTTACTGCTACCTGCTTTGTACGGATGCACTGGAATGGCAATTTGACCTTCGATGTTACGGAAGTAGTTTAGCACATTTGTTTCACAAGGTCGACATCTCTTAGCGATCAACATAGAACTGCGTATATCTTGGTACATTTTGTTTATTTTCTTTCTTTTAATTTCCTTCACTTAATATGTGATTCTAGATGGCGTATGAAAATGTAACGAAAAACAGTAATGAAATTTGATGTTGCTATTTCCGTTATACATTATCTTTATATAATTTTTATATTGGGTGGTTGTAATGAAAGTGCAGCTACTCACTAGGCCCAGTGTAGGCTATAACTATCATATGGCAGATTGGTAGATGCGCTGATGTTTCAATGCGGAATCGATTTACCGTGCCAAGAAATTAGTTTCCACTTCGGACACCAGATGTATATCTGGCGCTCACAGCATTTCGTCGACATCTCACAGCGAGAAAACTGCGTAAGTAGCGGCTATTAACAAAATCATTACTATGCCTTCCTCACATGTTTGACATTATCTGCCCACGTCCAGTTCCTGATACATCACATCAGGAGAACTTCTTTCTTGCATTCACAGAGCCTGATTTGCACATGGTGGCCAAAACTGGAACTAATTTTTCTAGCCCCGTATTACCGATTTGGAACATCTACCAAGTTTTGTTGGCATACGATAATTACAGCCCACGTCGGACCTCTGTGAGCAGCTGCACTTTAATTACATCCACCCGGCATCTTCTCTTTGCGCTTCTAAAAGCTCGGTCTGGTAGGGTGTAATCTATGAATTAATTTCCTGTAACTAAAATGAGAGACTAAGGATGAGCTGGGGAGTTAGCTGGTTTCTTCTTGGAAGACTGGAGACGTTCGGTCGAAAGTATAACAGGGTGAAGTGTCATTAAATGTTGAAGAAAAGAACAGTTTTTTCAGAATCGGGAGAAAGAGGAATTCGGAAGGAGACAGAAGTCAATCCGTGGCTGAGAACGTCATTAATTAAGATGAAAATTACGAACTTAACGTGAATCGTTTTAGAATATGGCTGCTTCATTCTGGTAAATACTGTTTGCTATAGTGTAAGAGGAAGAACTGAATGATACGTCGATGCGTGAGAATAGTAGACAGCACAATAAAAGAGAAGAAATCGCAAGTAAGAAGTTTCATCGCATAAGACGGAGGAAGGCAGAAGATACTAAAAGACATCACACCTCCAAAAATCCGTAGCCCACTCAGGCAGAAAGAGAAACAATTTACGTGACCACTGAAGCCAAAAGAGAGACAAGAATGCTAAGCAGCTTGCTAGCCCGACGTGATCTGACCTGTAACTTGAGCTGTGGATTGTTTGTTTTAACCTGTCTTCTAAACGTGCAAGGATCCAGCGTCCGATCGTTAATTTTGAAACGTCCCTTTAGAAAAATTAATGAATTACTGTGCTGGTAAGCCCCTATATTATTTTATTTTCAAACAGCTGAGCAGAACTCAACGTACTCAGACATTTCGCATGTCGCTCTTTACCTATTGTTATCAACACTAAAGTGACACACAATATTTGTAGCGCCACGCAATCTGACTTTTAATAATCCCTACAAATGAATGGCCCTGACTGACAATAACCTATATCTTTCCTCAATCAGTTACCTCACAAAAATCTTCGTTACTCGAACTAATGCAATACAGCGAGCGCCACTACTGCCAGCTAAATAAAAGATTCTAACTACTTAAGTCACTAACTACTGATAGGCAAGTTAGCAAATGAAAGATTTTGATAAAGAACAAAGAATGTATTTACCTTAATAGTGTTCAAAAGTCATAATATATATAGCAGTTCATGACATCCAGTCTTACAAATTTCAAAACTCTGCCATTTTCTCCCCACATCCACCACTGCTGGCGGCTCACCTCCAACTGCGCAACGCTACGCGCTGTTCACATCCAGCTGCCCAACACTACAATGGCAGACCACAATGCAAACTAGCCCCAGACTGCAAACAGCACAGCCAGTGATTTTCATACAGAGCGCTACGTGACGTTACCAATAAGAAAACCTAAACAGCCTACTTACATAGCCCCCATGCTCCCCAGAAAAAAATTTACAAATTGTTTTGGGCACTGGCCAATACACATTTGTTAAAATTTTTTCACAATTACAATAACAAAGAAATCAAATGCACACACTAATTGATACAATGTTGGTCAAAAGTTAAAACTTTCTCACAGTCCATAAAGACAGTCCTGATCGTTCATCACAGTAAAATAGCAGTGTTTTTCTCAAAGACTGAGCAGTAAAAGAAAATGCACACGAAAGTAGTGGTTTTCCATGCAGTCTTGAAGAAGTAGTGTTGTCCTTCCAACGGAAAGACAGTGCTGACTCTTGACATGCAGACAGGTAATGGGCCACAACAGAGCAAACCCACTGCAGAGTCAGTCAAAGTTTTGAAGAATATTGGTAGGCAGGTCATCACAGAGTAGACTCACTGTAGTCCTGGTAGAGATTACGGTATTGGTGAGTCATCAAAGGTGTAGACCCACTGTAGTCCTTGTAGAGATGGCTAGCAGCCATCCATTGCGACTGTGCAGGTGCAAAATCACCATCGAAGAGTCTTGCGGAGAATATAGCAAGTCCATAAACCACCACTTGTGCACTCACAAAGTTTTTTTTTAATTGTCCTTAGAACCAGCAACGCTGTTAATCAGTCCCTTGCTGAATTATTAACACACGTCCAAACACTTACAGTCCTCTTTTTTCACATATTGTGCATATACTATGACCAACAGAAATATGTGCAGTGAAATGAATGCTTACAAGTTACTTAATTTGATGAATTGGTGTCAATTACAATTTTATAACATGAGAATACAATAACAAAGGTACAAAATACATCATTAAAGAACATAACAATACAGATAACTTTTGTAGTAATACGGGCTTTACAAAAGAATCGAAATAACATACAGGGAGTTTCAAAAATGACCGGTATATTTGAAACGGCAATAAAAACTAAACGAGCAGCGATAGAAATACACCGTTTGTTGCAATATGCTTGGGACAACAGTACATTTTCAGGCGGACAAACTTTCGAAATTACAGTAGTTACAATTTTCAACAACAGATGGCGCTGCGGTCTGGGAAACTCTATAGTACGATATTTTCCACATATCCACCATGCGTAGCAATAATATAGCTATACACAGAATAGTAACTACTAAAACATGTTTTACTTTCCAGAAGAATTCAGAAAAACTATGCAGATATAAAACGGATACACCGCAAAAGCCACAATGTAAATTGTGTCACACTTTAGTAGCGTCGTGATATAATCGTGTAGCTGCCAAAGAAACCAAATGCTAAGTCATCTTTAATCTCACAGAAAGTACTTTAAATAAAGAATGTCTTTTCAAGTAAACCAAAATGTTGCATTAAAATCTCATTAGCAGTGCCGGTATATCTTCCACGTATGTGAGCCTTATAGTCGTTACATGATCGTGCAACTAACAAGCAAGAATGTACACACACAATAACACTGTGTCATCTGTTCACTATAATAAATATGTTGCCTAGGTTCTAGATTGGATAGTTAGCTTCAAAACATTGTCGCATGATAACAGTTTCTAAGTGTGACAACGCGTATTAGTAACATGAAGTAAAAAATTTTATAGTAAAGACTAAATTTAAAAAACAGATTATCTCTCAATAAGCGGTTTACATGTGAAGTGTGGTGTAATCCTTTACTCTTCCTAGTGCGCAGAGTTTCAACTTCAAAGCAATTATCATGTTGTATACGTTGGTAAGGAATGCTAAAATTTTTCTCAAGGTTAGTATCTCTGTTATTTTTCGCTGAGCCAGCCAGCGCACGTGGCTGCCTGCGGTACGAGTCATTGTTTGTCTCTTTGTTGGTGTGCGTCGTTATTAGGATTAGGAGACCTAACTTCAACAAATTCACCTTGTCGAGAGGTTCCTGCCCTGTTTGAATCCCGCCAGTTCTGATGCAATTCAGGTCTCTCGATACGATTATATCGTCTGTCGTCATGTCGGTAGATTCCATAGTTTCTTTCTTGTCCGTCACGTGGTGGAGAATTTCTTCCGGAGTCGTAACTGCACGGTGGACCGTTGCGTCTGAAGTTCTTCTGTCTCCCTTGATAATAATTGTTTTGGTTCCCATATTCTCTGTTTCTATGGTTATCTCTGTCATATTCATTACTATGGAAATGAAATCTTTCTCTGTAATTATTACTACTCTGCCAACGGTTGTCATACGGGTGGTGTCTGTTTTGGTCACGATTTAAGTTGTAAGAATAGCCTTGTCATGTCCATTTATTATTTCTGTCGTCGCGGAATTGTGACGCATGTGACCTGTAATTGTTGTGTTCCTGTTTTCCGTCCCGCGATTGTCAGTGACAATTTCCAATTCTTGTAACAGTCCCTGAAAAGCTTCATTGTCTTCTTTGCAACGTCCTGCCAAAATAATGTGTCGCAAATGTTCAGGCAATTTGATTAAGCAAATGCGGATGAGTTCTGAGGGGGTTGTATGGGTTTGAAAGATACTGATTCTTATGTAACATGTCTTCGAAAAATTTGGCAAGACTAGAAAATTCCGATTGTTCGAAATGTTTCATCATTATGATGTTATGTTTTACTCGGTCCTGTGTAGCTTGAGACCAATATGCTGAGAGGAAGGCATGATAAAAATCTCCTTCACTGTGACAATCGTGAATGACCGATCGCATTCTTACAGCTGGTTCATTCTCTAAATAGCCACAACATAAATTCTAACCTGTGCTCCAATGACCATTTGGGAGGAAAACAATGAGAGAATTGATGAAGCCATGCTTGTGGATGAATGTCGTTGCCAGAATTCTTAAATGTTTTGAATTTACGTGTAGTAATGAACAACGTATAGTCAAAATCATCATGTCGGCGAGTCGCATATCGGTCATTGTTACCCCGTTCGGCGGTTCAGTCTCAAAATTCAGTTCGACTTGCCAACTTATTTAATAGTTTTCAAAATGCCCTGTGTTATTATTTTGTGAATTTTCCGTATTTCTAAGTCCCTCTTCCCGTGTTGGAGCGCGAGTCTCCTCTGAAATATGTAATTCTTGTATTATTTGTGCCATCTGATCTTGTACTTCCCGGATTTCTCTTTTGTGTTGCATATTAATTTGATTCTGCTTTTGTTTGAATTTCTTAATTTGTTCATACTCTTCTGTGTCAGTGAATGCTATGGGTCTTGTGTCATTCAGATCATCATCTAACTTTGTAGATAAGTTAGTGAACTGATCCGAAAGTTCGGCTACTTTCTCCGATAGTGAACTGATTTCCTCAGTGTGTTTTTCTGAACCAAGTTTCAGAGTTTCCATTTGTGTTGAAATCGTATCTACTGTGTCCTTTAAGTTTTCCTGAGCTTTTGCAAGTTGCATAAACGAATCAGTAGATGCAACTGAGACAATTTTAGCTTGCAAGGTGTCGTGATTTTCATGAACAATGGTTTACAGTTCTTTTATGGCTGCTTTGTGCTTCTGCAATGCCTTTTCATGACACGAAAAAATAGGTTGTAAATGCTCAAAAATTTGTGTTTTTACGGCATTACAGACTTTTTGACATTTCGATTCAATGTTATGTAACTCAGCAGTTAAAACTTCACATGTTTATTGAAGCATGGTGTCTAACTTTTGAAGCTGTTGCTGTGTTTGTCTCTGATATTGTTTCATTTGTTGCATCAATTGCAATAATAATTTATTAGTGTCTGGAATCTGTTCCTCTATGCTTTTCGGCAGTGCATTGGCACCAGCAACATTCACATTTTGACGAGCAGAAAATGTGTCTTGACTTATTTGAGAAAACGGTGAGCAGAACCTGAATCTACAGTATTTGCAAGATTGTGTCCTGTCATTTCGGGTTCCTGAGGCGAATTGTTGCCGACCGATCGATCGATAATGCTTCCCTGTTCACTAATTGTTTCACTGTCTACACCATTATTTGCCGCCCGCTCCATTTCCCTAAGCACAATTAGCAAAATACTTCTTTGAACATTAGTTAATTCATTACTCGGTGGCGCTAACGCATTGTTTTCGTCTTCACTGTCATTTCTCAGTTTACTTTGGAGCCTAGTATTTCGTTTTTCACACGCCATAATTGTCACAATGTTTCACACGATAACACAGAAAAGCACAATTGGAAGAGTAAAATAAGAAAACACATTAACCCAGCACTGAAAATAATATCTAGTTAATTGCAAGCGCAGCTGCAAAATACTGGGTGCAATTCTACATGCATGCCACAAGTGTTTTACTGTACAACAATGAAACACTACAAGTACAAGGAAGATTCTCTCTACAGTTACGCACTAGCAATAAACAATAGCTACACTAATTACAAAAAGTACAAGAAAAAATCAGAAGATTCCAGTGAGGTACCCTCGGGTAAGGGTCGACATATGTAACGTCCCCTTAGAAAAATTAATGAATTACTGTGCTGGTAAGCCCCTACGTTATTTGATTTTCAAACAGCTGAGCAGAACTGAACGTACTTAGACATTTCGCATGTCGCTCTTTACCTATTGTGATCAACACTAAAATGACACACAATATTTTTAACGCAACGCAATCTGACTTTTAATAATCCCTACAAAAGAATGGCCCTGACTGACAATAATCTATACCTTTCGTCAATCACTTACCTCACAAAAATCTTCCTTACTCAAACTACTGCAATACAGCGAGCGCCAATACTGCCAGCTAAATAAAAGATTCTAACTATTGAAGTCACTAACTACTGATAGGCATAGTTAGCAAATGAAAGATTTTGATAAAGAACAAACAATGTATTTACCTTCATAGTGTTAAAAAGTCATTATTTTTATATATATATATATATATATATATATATATATATATAAAAGTTCATAGCATCCAGTCTTACAAATTTACTGTCTCTGTCCAGATAATCCGCTCTCGAAACTCCGCCATCTCACTCCCCACATCCACCACCGCTGGCGGCTCACCTCCAACTGCGCAACGCTACGCGCTGTTCACATCCAGCTGCCGCTGCCCAACACTACAATGGCACACAACAATGCAAACTAGCCACAGACTGCACACAGCACAGCCAGTGATTCTCACACAGAGTGCTACGTGGCGTTACCAATAAGAAAACCTAAACAGCCTATTTACAATTTGAACTGTGTGTTAAACAGACGATCTGCTATAGCCAAGTACTATTAAGCTGTCATCCACTGGTAGAAGTGAATATCCGTGTTCGTGGCCTTTATTGCGACCTCTGCCCATTCCGCTCCTTTAGAAGTCATCTACAAATTTTTTTTACAGCGTTTAATTGAAAGTACGACGCTTCTGGGCCACCGCAAAGTTTTTAATCTCAACTAAGATGAATATTTTGGAAATCGACAAACCGACTTCCGCATTTATTAGCAGCCCAGCGATATTCCAGGAACAGGTGAATGTCAACTCCAGGGACTACGCTGAAGTCATCACGAAGAAGGCAGTATCTGACGTGACAACTCTGAATTCAGCTGTCATCAAGCTGCTGCCATTTGTATTGCATGGTCATGCTAAAACAAATCGATTTACATAAGGCTAAGAGTACTATACAGTAAAACAGCATTCATATTCCTCAAGGTGATAATTAACGATGTTAATGTACACATAACTAATGAGGAGGTATTGAATAGAATTGGGGAGGAGAGAAATTTGTGGCACAACGTGAGTAGAAGAAGGGATCGGTTGGTGGGACATATTTTGAGGCATCAAGGGATCACCAATTAGTATTGGAGGGCACCGTGGAGGGTAAAAATCGTAGAGGGAGACCAAGAGATGGATACACTAAACAGATTCAGAAGGATGTAGGATGCAGTAGGTACTGGGAGATGAAGCATACACAGGATAGAGTAGCATAGAGAGCTGTATCAAACCAGTCTCTGGACTGAAGACCACAACCACAACAAGAAGAATGTACTAGAATTGCCGAGTTTAATGTACAGTTGTTGCGAAACATTGCATAACCTTGCGCTCTGCCCTCAGCCACTTCAAATTTACTTTACATACTAAGAAAGTTTATTACTTGTTTTATACAGCTGCTAGTCAGTTTTAAACATAATTTAATTCCTGATTCGTTCGTATCGCTACATACTAACGAGGACTTACGGTAACTAACAGTTGCAGATCACTAAATGACTCTAAGCACTATGGGACTTAACATCTGAGGTCATCAGTCCCCTAGACTTAGAACTACGTAAACCTAACTAACCTAAGGGCAACACACACATCCATCACCGAGGCAGGATTAGAAGCAGCATACCACTAATCTCCGCTAGAACAGCACTTACAGATGCTGTGTATTGATGTCTATTTAGATATGTTACCACACGCACTGGCCGTAAGTGTAACTGTGGGAGTGTCAGTGATGCACAAGAGTCAGTCCACGCAGGTGTAAGTAGAAATACGAGCTGCCGGATATTTGAGAATTAATTACATTATCTCAGTTTGGAAGGTCCACTTAATTGATTTTGACATACGGTTGTGTCAGCTCATGTAACCAGGACTTTTGTTTACATGCACTGTTGACCCAAAAAATTATGACCACCTGCTTAATAGATTGTTTGTCCAAAATTGGAACGAAATACAACATTAATGCTGCGTAACAGAGATCAGACAGTTTGTTGTTATGTTTGTGGAGGTATGTGGCATTAGATTCTGCGCACAGGTTATATAATTCGCATAAATAACGGCCCGCTGATTTGTGTATGCGGTGATAAACACGATAGGGACCCAAATCGGGTCAATAGGATTTACATCAGGCAAATTTTATCTCCGGGACATCAAAGTGAGTTCACTATAATTCTCCCGAAACCGTCGTAGGACGGTGTTGGCTCCGAGACACGGATAATTGTACTGCAGAAGGATGACATCACCGGCGGGGAAGGCATCAAGTATGAAGAGATGCAGATGGTTCGCAGCTGTCAGCGTGTCTTTGATTACTACCGCAGGTCCCATGCAAGCTTAGGAGACTGTCTCCCATAGCATAATACTGCTCCCTCCAGACTGCGTCCATGGCACGCTGCACGTTTCCAGCCGCCGTTCACCTCAATAACGGCGTTTGAGGAAACGACCATAAAAAATGTGGTTCACCCGAAGAGCCGACACATTTCCATTGATTGACGGTAGCATCCCAATGGTCTCGTGCCCACTTCAGTCGTAAATGACGATGTCATTGGTGCAGCATGTAAACACGTAGAAGTGGTCTGCTGCGGACCTCCATGTTCACCGATGTACGATGAACGATGTGCTCCGAAACACTTGTGAGTGCACCAGCGTTGCGCTGTTTCGGCAGTGATACTATGGATCACCTACTATCCTACTTTACAGAGCAGACAAGCCTCCGAACCCCACTCTCTGTGAAGACTCGTGGACGTTCAGCCATTTAGCGCCCATTGATAGTTTCACTGTCCTTCTACCACTTCCCGTAGATGCTCACGACAGTTGCACGTGAACATTCGACCAGATTCGCCGCTTACGAGATACTCCTTTACAGGGTCTGCGTAATAATAATCTGCCTTTTGTCGAAGTCGCTTATCTCAGTTGATTTCCTCATTTGCAGCCCATATCTTCGTTAGGGTGATCCCTCGTCCGTGTTTGCTCCGATTATGTGCTTTTGTTACCACGTCAAGTGCCCGGAACGCCCCCAGATGGCATCCAACGTCGCGTTGGGCACTGTTAGTAATTTTTTGCGTTATTAGTGTATTTTCTTCTGAGCTATTACATGTTTGCGAGAGTATAGTACACTCTGGGAGTTCAACTTCGTATTCAGTGTGGACTACAGTGCGAGCACAATATAAAGCACACCAACTGCTTAAAAGCTTCGGGAAATTTCGTAAACGTGTCTTAACAAGAGTCGTGGTCAACAGGCAGAGAAGTGAGACATCACGAATTGTTATACTGCATGCAACCTTCATGGTGTTACAAGTTCAAAGGACAACAATGTACATTTTGCGCTTTTAATCCTCTCTCATCTACACATTGCTCAGAAATCAAGTTTTGAAATTCAAGGCATTTCGATATGTAACTTGGAAGTAATAAAATTTGTAACTGGGTTTATCAGTTGTCAATACAGTGAACCAGAAGAGTGAGTGAAAGTTATTTTGTATTCAGGCTAACAATTTACTTAGTTTTAATAACACAAATTATCGACAATTTTAAGCATGGCTGACAACAGCAACTGTAAATTAATTTTAAATATATAAAGTATACAGCAAACCGGTTACGTAAATTTTATAAAGAAATCTTCACCAGGTTCCATTACCTTAAAGGGTATCTTCTTCGAAATGAATTCTCATAAATTACATGACATTAATATTGGAAACACACAGGATGCGCTAACGTCAAGTACGAGGGCTATTCGGAAAGTGAGGAACGATCGGTCGCGAAATGGAAACCAATGTGAAAATCCGACGAGGCTTTTCACAGACGTTTCGGGAAGTATCTCTAGTGTGCCCATCATTCACATCAAGACGTTCTTTTCAGTTGTGAGCGCACTGTGAGCGAGTAAAGGTGCCTAGAACAACAATGTCTCCCACCAAGTGGGAGGGTCCGCTTCGCTTTAATGAATGCAACCTTATTAACACAACTGCCGAGCACATCCTTCATGGAAATCTCAGACGCACTCTGCAGGGGTAGTGAAGACGCTCCTGCAGCTTTTCCATGGATAGTGTTCCATCACCCACAAGACAGCTCATCCTGAGTATCATCTCTGTTCACATGAAAGGCTGGATACGAAGACAACACTTGGGCGCAGGCTGCGGGCTATAGACCAGCGTAGAGAATTACTGGAAAGCACAGGCGGCTGCCTTCTATGACGATGGTGTTGGAAATTTGGTATAACGCTCCGACAAATGTCTAAGTCGGAGCGGCGACTATGTAGAGAGGTACCTGGAAGGCGCAGGTAAATGTGCAAAAAAAACAGTTTTGATTTTCACTGTGGTTTCCGTTTCGCGATAGATCGATCCTTACTTTCCGAACAACCCTCGTAATTTATGTGACTCCCTTCTGAAGATGATACTCTTAGATACTTAGTGATATCGAAAATGGTCAAAGTTTTTACGTTAAACGTAAGCAACTGGTTGGCTGTTTATATATTGGCAAATTACTGACCTTAATCTAATATTACAGTAAGTTAATTTCCAACTACTTTACGAAGAATGTGGATCAGATCACAAGAATTACTAACCTTACATTCTGTCATGCTTTGAAAGTTACAAACAATTAAGAGGAATAATTGTGTTATTCATTTTAAGAATGTATTACTCAATATAAAGACAAATCTACGGTAATGTGAAAAGCAGCATCAAGATGTAAATACCGGCGATACAGCAGAATGCTGTTCGAGATGAATGGATAAACAAGACTACTAAATATGAGATATAAAGTACGAGTTGTGTTAAAGAACAGGTTTAGGGACAAAACTGAATGAAGTTTTGTATATTTTCCCATGAGCTTAGTTAGTATTAAAAATGTTGTTGTTGTGGTCTTCAATCGAGAAACTAGTTTGATGCAGCTCTCCATGCTACTCCATCCTGTGCAAGTTTCTTCATCTTCGAGTAACTACTGCAACCCACATGCTCCTGAGTCAGCTCAGTATTCATTTCTTTGGCCCTCTCTACGATTTTTACCCTCCACGCTTCCCTCAAATACAAAATTGGTGATCCTTTCATGCCTCAGAACATGTCCTACTAACCAATGCCTTCTTCTTGTCAAGTTACCCCACAATTTCCTCTTCTCCCCAGTTCAGTTCAGTATCTCCTGATTAGTTGCGTGATCTACTCATCTAATCTTCAGCATTCTTTTGTGGCATCACATTTCGAAAGCTTCTAGTCTCTTCTTGTCTAAACTATTTATCGTCCATGTTTCACTTCCATACATGGATACATTCCATACAAATACATTCAGAAAAGACTTCGTGACACTTAAATCTATACTCGATGTTAACAAATTTCTCTTTGCAGAAAATCTTTCCTTGTCATAGACAGTCTACATTTTATATCCTCTCTACTTCGACCACCATCAGTTATTTTGCTCCCCTAATAGCAAAACTCATCTACTACTTTAAGGGTCTCACTTCCTAATCTAATTCCCCCAGGCATCACCTGATTTAATTCGACTGCATTCCATTACTAAAATTATGTATTCGTATGTGTTCTCTCACAATTAAACGTGTTTGAAATAGACCAGTACGAATTCATTAAATGTTATCGGGCTCGAAATTCTGATGTCTCAAGTTCAATGGCGACTATCATTTTGTCATTAATTTTATTGTGGTTTTGCACTTCAGCTCATGTTGTGTGTCGCTGTTTAGAGAGTATGAGGGATAAACAGCGCGGGGAATTCAGTTTTTAGTGAAGGGCGTTTTGCGATCCGACTCTTAGTTCAGAGATGGATAGCAGCCCGGAGTGGCCGCACGGTTTAGGGCACCATGTCACAGATCGCGCGGTCATTCCCGCCGGAGGTCCAAGTCCTCCCTGGGGCATGGGTACTTGTATTGTTGTTAGCATAAGTTTGTTTAAATAGTGTGTAATTCTAGGTACCGATGACCTCAGCAGTTTGGTCCCTTAGGAATGCACACACATTTGAACATTTTTTTGTTTTGACAGGGAATGCTGTACACAGCGGTCGTTATAACAGCTCCATTGTAGTATAACATTTACTTGGGAGTAGATAGAGAAGCCGTTCTAATACAGACTTTCATTATCTCATCCTCATAATGAAAAGAACACATTACAATGTAAAAGATAATTCACCGTGACTGAAGACGACCATTATATGGTTGCGTCAGTAACAGAATAAAACAAGTTTAGCGAGTCAAACACGATCTTTACTGACAGAATATCTTTTTCTATACCGTCTATGAAGTCTTCTACTTTGCTAACTATCGCTTGCACCTCTTCCGATGAGTCACGAAACTTCTTCCCCCAAATCCTTCAAACAAATTACTTCTGAATCTTTATCATTTTGATTAAGCGTTTCTTAAGCTAATAAGCAAATCATCTTAAGAAGCTGCTTCGGTCGTTTCAGAACCGTTATGTGAAACTTGTCGCAACCTACATACAAAAAATGATATCGTAATGGTGAAAGATTAGCAGATCACGATGAAAGTAGTTCCTTGAATTATTCTTTGCTTATTCTTTCGTAGGTCATTGTAAACCCACTAGCTTAGGCAATATTTGCAGTTGCTATACTGAATGATAGTTCCACTTAGATGCTGATAAATGCGAGATAACAGCCATCAAATTTTTCGGGTTTGGTTCCACAGTTCTACTAAATTTTCATATTATTGTTACCAAACTCATAGAGCAGTGTTTATTAAAGCACTTTTGGCCAATTTCGACTATATAGCCTGCTTTGGAGCGAACATTCCGAATATACACCCTTTTCAAATAATCGGATGAAGAACTGATATGGAACTGTACAGATTGAGATAGTTGTGAAGTTACATAAGCGATAAGAAATTCGAGTTGAATTTGCAGTGGTGTTGGCAGTATCAGCCCATTTATCAGTATGACATTTCACCCTTTCTGGCCCGGATGATACGCACTAATTCTGTTGGTAAGGGTGTCATAATTTTTTTTGGAAATTTGTGGGAAGGTCTTATGGGATAAAAATGCTGAGGTCATCGTATCCTAAGCTTACTCACTACTTAATCTAACTTAAACTAACTCATGCTAAGGACAACACACACACCCATGCCCGAGGGAGGACTCGAACCTCCAACGGGGGAGCCGCGCGAACCGTGATAAGACGCCCTAGTCCGCGCGGCTATTCCGAGCGGCAAGGGTGTCATAAAGCCATTGGATGTTCTCCTGAGGCAAGCTGGCAGACAACTCTTGTATCTCATCCTCGATTACTTGGACACTGGTAGTGAAGTGTTGACGTCTGAGTTGGTCACACACATGCTCTATCGGGGACAGGTCTGGTGATCTTGCTGAACATGGGTGTACCTAAATTTCACGCAGACAGTTGATAGGACCGCATACTCTATGGAAACGACCACTGTCCTGTTGAAGAATGCACCATTGTACGGTCGCTTGAGGGTAACAAATGAGGATGCAGTATTTACGTGAAGTACTGTGGTGCTGTGAGAGCTACCGTTATGATTACCAGCCATGATATGAAATGATACCGGATGGCTCTCCACACCGTGACGCCAGGGTAACGCCGCTGTGTCTCTCTAGAATACTAGAATAGTGGGACGTCTTCCCAGGTCGGTGCCATACTAATATGGATGTTGAACTTAGCACAGACACGCCATTCGACACCACGTGTCATCGTTCATCAACAGTACACACATGACGGAAATGGACCACTCCAAACGCTGCACTTCCTGTCGCGGGTGTTAACGACAGTCTGCGCATGCAATGGTAACTTTCAAGTCCGGCTGCTGGTATTCTCCGACCAATGGTGCCAATGGTGCGGGATGACGCAGAATATCGCACGAAGTCCAGTATTTATTCTCGGATGGCAGGAACAGATTGGAAGGTGTTACGATGAGTTTGGTGCACAGTATAGCGATCCTCCATTGTTGTGGTGAGAGGTGGTACACCAGATAGTTGACGGCGAGTACGATTACCCTCACGATTCCATAAAACGCAACATCGCGCCACTGTTACATAAGTATCCCGACCAGCAGGCCGTATGCCACGAAGAGGCCCCATTCAAACTCTGACGGGTACGCGGCGTCTCTGTGTCCGCCACAATGGTCACTCAACGTCTGTCCCTGTTCACTCCTTTATACACCCTACCAGGCCTGGCAACAACACTAAACACGAACAACGGTAATGCTATATGGCGATCGTTTCACCAGTCTCAGAGAAGTAGAACTCGAATCATTTATGGCCAAGCGGTTCTAGGCGCTACAGTCTGGAACCGCGCGACCGCTACGGTCGCAGGTTCGAATCCTGCACCGGGCATGGATGTTTGTGATGTCCTTAGGTTAGTTAGGTTTAAGTAGTTCTGAGTTCTAGGGGACTGATGACCTCAGCAGTTAAGTCCCATAGTGCTCAGAGCCATTTGAACCATATAATAATTTATATACCCGCCGATGGTGTGTTTCTGTGACATCTAACTATGTTTCCCGTGGGATTATTTTTTTTTCGTTAACCAGTGTACCTTATGTGATATAAGACACCGAAAGAACGACCAGAGCGTCTTATTTTGTAACTGATCACGCAATATGTAAATACGTAAGGATGAGTTCTTTCATTCAAATTCTGTACATGTCTTGTTCATGGAACATTTTTCGGCACTAAAAACAAAGGAAAAGCAGCCTCATTTGGAGACTCGATCTGTACGATACACTCAGAACACCACTGTGAATACATCTTATTTACGTTTCATTCTCTACTCATAAAGGTAGACTACCGAAGGCTCCTTCTAATTTGAGGGAGTTTACAGTTAAATACTAGGCGGGTTGGCAGGGGACCAATTGAATCTGAATGCGGATTCCAAGTTCCGGTATTTGCCTTAAAACTAAGAGGAACTTTGTGAATTAGTTTTCAATTTAAAGCTAGGATCATACCTCCCGGACAAAAATAGGGAAGCCTAATGTATGTTTAAGACTCTGACGATAGCGACTACATCTATACAAATCACTAGACAGTGTACAGAAAAAAACATGGCGCCTCATATTTACTGATGTGCACAAATAAATCACATAACGACATTCCCAGTCTTAATAATATTTTACAATTCACTGTTGGCAGCACTGGCACAGATCGCACAAGCTTGAACATTATGCTCGTGAAGATAAGTAATTAATTCTATAATAACTGCCAATTAAGTTAATATTACACCGTAACCAAGATAATTAGAGTCTGTTGTATATTATCTATTGAAGGTTTCACTCGTTTCAAAGTTTTTCTCGAAAAAAACCAAAACATATCCTAAGGGCCTGTTTCTGCGTACTTAAGACGTAGGTTTACATACAAATTTCGGACAGTTCCTTAAGTATTAAGTGAAGAATTTAGGTTGTTTTCATTACACATATATTTAGTAGTGAATATCTACTCGGAGAATATAAGGTTTCTAGCTCAATCTTTTATTTCCTTTCAAAATGCCTGAAGTACGTATCGTGCATACACAATCTTAGGCCAAATTTTTCGGGTATACAAGTTTTGATTTTTAACGTTAGTTTAACTGCAGTACGTTACTATATTAATAGTATACACGTATATTAGTGTTCCACATAACTTTAGTGACTCTCGTGATCTGTAGTCGACAGAATATTACTATTATTGCCTGGATAAATTTTGTAAAAATATTGTTAACAACCATGAGCGAGAAATGTTTGAGCTGCAGTAGGAAAGTCAGTTCTGGGGTTCTGTGCAGCTATTGTGGCAGAGCATTACATCGGCCTGAATGTAGCGGCATGGGAATCGGGGAAGTAAATGGGTCTCTTCCATGGTATTGCAGATTATGTTCAACGGATAGCAAAATAGTGGAACAGGAAGGGGAGATTAGAGCCCTTCAGGCTGAACTCGATAGTGCTAGTGAGGAACTGATGAGGTTGAGGGGGGAGAAGGGCGAAGACAGGTGGGAAGTGGTAGCAAGGACAGGGGCCACAGAAAGAGAACAGTATCTGACAGTTTCATCATTGGTGCAAACAACAGATTTGCCTTGCCATCTCAGTCAACTAAGGAAGAGGCTCAAGTAAATGTAAGTGTAGTCAGCGCTCAACGGACTTTCACTAGGAAAGCAACATTTAAAAAAAAAAGTAGAAAGTAGGAAGAACCGATAGAGGTACTCAAGGTATCAAGGTACCCTCCGCCACACGCTGTCAAGTGGCGTGCGGAGTATGGACGTAGTTGTAGATGTAGAAAGTTCTGCTGTTAGATAGTACCTATGGAAGAGGTGTGTGCCCGATCTTAAAGGAAAAATTAGGTGACAGGTACCAGGTAACAAGTATTTTGAAGCCCAGTGCTTGCCTTACCCAAGTGATAGAAGATATTGGGTCATTGTGGAAGGGTTTTACAAAGCAGGATGTGGTAGTGAGTGGAGCAGGAAACAGTATTGATAGGGACTAGGGCTACAATATTGAGTGCGACCTGGTAAAAATAGCATCTGCAACAAACCATACAAATGTTGGCTTGGTGCCTGCTTTCATGCGGTATGATCGGTCCCAATTGTACAGCTCTGTCAGGAGGGTCAATAAGGAGCTAGATCAGCTGCCTCAGGTGGCTACTTTGTTATGCATAGGTTTGGTTCCTGATAATGTTATTGGTAGGTGGGATTTCAAAAGACATGGCCTGCACCTCAATAGGAAAGGGAGGGGTAAACTGGCTGGGATGATAGCAAAATCTTATGGGGGGGGGGGGCACTGAAACTCATGGGAGTACTTCTTTAGGCTAAGATCAGTGTCCAATCATCCTACATTGATTGAAATTAAGCTTAATGAGAAGTTCAGACAGGCAGGTACTAGAGATGCGAAAATATCACAGGATTCTCATAAAACTACAGTGAAAAATAATGTTAGTAGGGCACAAGATTCACATAAAAGCACAGTGAAAAATAATGTTAATATATTGCATAAGAATATCAGGGGATTAAAAAACAAAGTAGATGAGCTTCTTGTTTGTTTAGAAGATTTAGAAACTGAGGGTGGAATAGATGTGCTATGCCTGCTGAACATCAGATAGTCACAGGTATGGAAATGGTAAATGTAGGTGGATATAAACTTTCAGCACATGTAAGTAGAGACATTATGGAGAGAGGAGGAGTTGCCATATATGTTAAAATCTGTCATAGTGTAAACAATTTGGAAGCTAAAAGATTTTGAGCAACATATAGAAGCATGTGCATGTGAGATTAAACTAAATAATGGCACTTTTATAATTGAAGCCTTGTATAGGTCCACATTGGGAATTTTTCAACTATTTTTGAAAAACTTGGAATCTTTGTTGTGATGTCTGTCAGAGGAAAGTAAATTATTGTTTGTGGGGATGTCAAAGTAGATTGTCAGAAATATTCTGATAGAAAGCGTTACCATGAGGCATTACTTGATTCTTTCAATTTGACATCAGTTATTGATTTTCCTACTGGGGTGGTACAGGAAAACAACACACTGATAGATAAGGCGGGTCAGGGATTTTCTCTGCCTCGTGATGACTGGGTGTTGTGTGACGTCCTTAGGTTAGTTAGGTTTAAGTAGTTCTAAGTTCTAGGGGACTGATGACCATAGATGTTAAGTCCAATAGTGCTCCGAGCCATCTTTTGAACACTGATAGATAATGTTTTCGTAGACCAAGATAAATTTAATAAAATAAAAACTTTTTCTGTTGAGAATAGTCTGTCTGATCATGACGAACAGCTAGTTACAGTATGGTGGTGGTGGTGGTTGGTGTTTAACGTCCCGTCGACAACGAGGTCATTAGAGACGGAGCGCAAGCTCGGGTTAGGGAGGGATTGGGAAGGAAATCGGCCGTGCCCTTTCAAAGGTACCATCCCGGCATTTGCCTGAAACGATTTAGGGAAATCACGGAAAACCTAAATCAGGATGGCTGGAGACGGGATTGAACCGTCGTCCTCCCGAATGCGAGTCCAGTGTGCTACCACTGCGGCACCTCGCTCGGTTAGTTACAGTATGTGATACAGCTCCATACAGTAATGCAAAACAGTCCTCCAAAGTAGCGCATTGAATAAACGATTTTGCAATTCAAAACTCTAGGGAGAGTTTGCAACAATTAGATTGGTGAGAGGTGTACTGGGAGCATGATGCTAATTTAAAATGTAACTTATTACATGATATCTTTGTGAGTATATTTGAAAACAGTTTCCCTAAGAAAACCATGCAAAAAACCATGTCTTACAAAAGCGATTAAATATCTTGTAAACAGAAAAGGGAAATGTATCTTATAGACCGGAGGAGTAATGATCTTGAAACAGTGAAAAATTATAAAAACGATTGCACTGTATTAAGAAAAGTTATTAAAAGTATTTGCATTATGTCAGAGATTATCATATCTGATAATAAAATTAATATAGTTTGGAGTATTGTTAAAAGGGAAACAGGGCAACCGAGAGCACACGAAGACTGTATTTCTATCAGACACTATGAAAAGTTAGCTAAAAAGAAGTGAGAAGTAGAAATCATTTTTAATAATCATTTTTAAGTGTTGTAAAGAAAATAGGATCCAGCTGTTCATTAGAAAACGCATGGCAGTATATGGAAGAGGCAGTACCTATGCAAATTGATAAAACTGAAATTCAGCCAACGTCTCCTACTGAAATTAGGAAAGTAATAAATTCACTCAAAAGTAAAAGCTCACATGGAATTGATGGCATTTCCAACAGAGTACTAAAAGCTTGTTCCCAACTAATGAGTAGAATTCTCAGCCACATATGTAGTAGCTTACTGAAACAGGGCATTTTTCCACATAGAATGAAATAGCTATTGCTAAACCACTGCATAAAAAGGGGATAGATCTGATGCTAACAACTACTACCCAATCTCACTTCTGACAGCTTTATCCAGAAGTCTTGAAAAAGTAATGTATTCAAGAGAAGCATTTGTAAAAATGAAGTACTAACAAAATGTCAGTTTGGTTTTCAGAAAGACTTTTTAACAGAAAATGCTATATATGCTTCCACTGATCAAATATTAAATGCATTGAATATTTTGTGATCTCTCAAAGGCTTCCAATTGTGTGAATTACGAAATTATTCTAGATAAACTTAAGTATTGTGGTATGACTAGGACAGTGCACAAATGGTTTAATCATACTTAACAACACTAGAACAAATGATGATCTTCACTATTCTGGATTAAATCTCACTTTGGCACAGAAAGGGGTGAATTACGCTGCCACAAAAATCTGTGGCCATTTGCCAAATAGTATTAAAAGTCTGACAGATAGCCAACATTTACAAGAAAATTAAAAGAATTTATGAATGACAGCTCCTTCTACTAAATAGACGAATTCTCAGAAATTAAGTAGTAACCGTAAAAAAATTAATTAATTATTCTGCGTAAAGAAAACTTATGTTAATGTGACACGTTCTACATCATTACGAAATGTCGTATTCATGATTTATAGAACAAGGATTAATGTATGTATGTATGTATGGACATATTCTCACAATAGAACTCTGCTCAGTTACTTCAGTTAGTCTCTAATTGGTAATATCTGGCGTGTTTTAGACCTCTCTTCATTAATTTGTACTTGCTCTGTGGTTCACTAATTTACACTCTCGTGAGTAATAGGCAGCGTTAACGGCTGGAAGAAGACAGCTTTGGAAATCAGTTCGCCAACTGCAGATTCCTTGACATCGGCTGTATTAGGTATAGATCTATTACCCAACTGGGACATATGACAATTTGTCCCGGACTGGAGCTCACACCCAGATTTCCTTCTTATCTCGAGCTGTCGCCGTAACCACTGCGGCTACCCGTGCACGCTCCACAGGGCATTTTTCCACATAAACTGAAATAGCTATTGCTAAACCACTGCATAAAAAGGGGATAGATCTGATGCTAACAACTACTACCCACTCTCACTTCTGACAGCTTTATCCAGAAGTCTTGGAAATGTAATGTATTCAAGAGTAGCATTTGTAAAAATGAAGTACTAACAAAATGTCAGTTTGGTTTTCAGAAAGACTTTTTAACAGAAAATGCTACAGATGGTTTCACTGGTCAAATATTAAATGCATTGAATAATCGAACTTCACTCATTGGGATATTTTGTGATCTCTCAAAGGCTTCCAATTGTGTGAATTACGAAATTCTTCTAGATAACCTTAAGTATTGTGATATGGCTGGGACAGTACACAAATGGTTTAATCATACTTAACAACACTAGAACAAATGATGATCTTCACTATTCTGGATTAAATCTCACTTTGGCACAGAAAGGGGTGAATTACGCTGCCACAAAAATCTGTGGCCATTTGCCAAATAGTATTAAAAGTCTGACAGATAGCCAACATTTACAACAAAATTAAAAGAATTTATGAAAGACAACTCCTTCTACTAAATAGACGAATTCTCAGAAATTAAGTAGTAAGTGTAAAAAAGGTAATTAATTATTTTGCGTAAAGAAAACTTATGTTAATGTGACACGTTCCACATCATTACGAAATGTCGTATTCATGATTTATAGAACAAGGATTAATGTATGTATGTATGTATACATATTCTCACAATAGAACTCTGCTCAGTTACTTCAGTTAGTCTCTAATTGGTAATACCTGGCGTGTTTTAGACCTCTCTTCATTAATTTGTACTTGCTCTGTGGTTCACTAATTTACACTCTCGTGAGTAATAGGCAGCGTTAACGGCTGGAAGAAGACAGCTTCGGAAATCAGTTGGCCAACTGCAGATTCATTGACATCAGCTGTATTAGGTATAGATCTATTACCCAACTGGGACATATGACAATTTGTCCCGGACTGGAGCTCACACCCAGATTTCCTTCTTATCGCGAGCTGTCGCCGTAACCACTGCGGCTATCCGTGCACGCTCCACAGACTGATCCCAGTTTCCATATGTCACACTATGTGCATCCTTTTATCGTAGGACACTAAGAATATCACCTAATGCTCCCAACATCTTGGATTTCCGCAACAGGGAGAATGAGACAACCAAGAATCAAGACCAGTTTTGTTGTGGTCATGTGCCAGCCTGAGCTTATAATACTGAAAGAATATACGTTGTTGATGATCCACAGGTGTGCGAAACACTTCGAAATTAATTCACTGATTGCAAGTTCGTTCACATCAGCTGCATTAAGTATAGAACTACTACGCAGTAGGATGTACACAATATGACTTGTGGAAGTCTGGGTCGGTGTGGGAAGCTTGCGCAGATAGAAAAACTGATTCAGGCAACTGCTCGCTTTAAGCGGAAATCCTGGTTCGAGACCCGAGCCGGCGCAAATTTTCATGGGTAGTAGACCTATATCTAATACAGCAGATGTCAAGGAATAAGCAGTCAGAGAATTAATTTCAAGTATTTCGTACAGCCGTTGATCGTCAACAGTGTTCGTTCTTTCAGTTATGTATCTACGGAAACGGATTTGTTTTAACACCTCACAGTGCAAGTATGGATTCCACTTTCTTTATTGGCCTTCTTTATACGTAGGTATGTGTTGAGGTAAGGAGAATGAAAACGTAAACTTCCCCACTATATCGTATATATATATTTTTCAGTAGTCTATATTCTGAGATTCTTGGCACGCACTAGTGATATCTTTGCATTCGCGTCGTTAGCAGGTCTGATGACGACAATTCCACTACAGCAGCTCTCACTGCATTATTTTGTTTGTCTCTGGGCTCTATAGTCACATGCTACTCTCAGCAGATACTTCCGTGGCAGTGATCTCGTTTTAAGTGAAATTTATCTTTAATGCTTTCCTATAAGTTTAATTCTTCCTCTAAAACCATGCTTGTGGTCGTCTGATAGCAGTCTTAGAAGAAGAGGAAGTAGCTCTGAATAACCTTAGCAGTCTTTTTAACTGCTCTTATCGGTGGACTAAATAACTAGGCACCGACACCCCGATGTAACCGAAGGTCTTTCTGGCATGAGAGTTGATCAAACTAAAAGTACAACGACAGTTGAAATAGTGTTAGTTCATAATATTTTCATAGCTGTTGTAGAACTAGAGAAAACGGACGACTTGGACAGTTTCACGTTGTGAAGTCGGATGGAAATTTCGCAAATAACTTGATTATTTGAAGTGGCTACATAAAGTCGAAAGTATTATTTAAATTTAGAGAACTTGTTATATCGCTGCATTATTAGGTAGCTAAAATAAACAGATCATTTCCCGTTAAAATTATTTTTGAAATATCATATTAAAATTTTTTATCACAAGTAATCTACTGAGTTTAGCTACCTAACAAAACAGTGACACGAAACCTGCTCTGAGATGATTATATCAGCGTATTCGCATGATGTTGTCCAATGCAGGGGTCGGACAAGGAATATGGAAATACCGAGAGAAACTCGTGATCGAACATAAATGCAGGTTGCATATGTGCAATGTCCCCAATATATTGCAAGTGTTAGTCGCGGTCAGAACAATGTTCCGTGCGTCTGTGTGTGTGTTATGTCGGAGCTAATAAAGGCACCGTATCGAATATTTATACAGCATACCGGCAGGGCGAAGAAACATCATCGTCTAGGTCTCAACAGCCACTGAAGAGGACTGTGACGAAAAAAAAAAGATGATGACAGCTGTGAAAGTCGCTACAGAACTGAATGTCGCACTCGCGAACCTTGTCAGCACCAAAACAACATGGAGGGAGTTCCCTAAGCAGGGAGTTGCACAGCGAACTGTGATTCCAGAACTACACATCACTGGTGCAAATGCCCGTAACAGGAAAAAGTGCTGCTGAAGCCACAAAACCTGGACTAGGGAATGACGCATCTTGTTTCACACAGTTTCCAGCTTGTGGACAAGTTAATGGCTGGCGTACGCCTACGATACAGACAGCTTTTTACCACGAGTGAAACATGGCGAATATTCCCTGGGCTCACATTTACTCTGCAAGGAAGAAGGACTATGTGACTGTTTCAGCCGATCAGGTGCATCCCATGGTACAATATTTGCCCCCAGTGGTGAGGCTCAGTTCCACGACGACCGGGCCCTTGTCCACACAGGACTTGTATTGTGACGATGCGGATGAACTTTCATCTTCCCTATATTCAGCAGATTTCAATAATATAAGCCTATGTGGGCTACTTCTATTAGAGAGAATGGTGCGTGGCCGCGATCAACCTCCTCTTACCTGTAGTTACCACTGTTTTGGAAGACGAACGCTATAAGATTCCTCTGAGAAACACTCAGGGCCTGTATATATCCGTTCTGAGACGACTGGAAGGTGTTTCAAAACCCAACGTTTTTCTTACAACATATTAGGCATTGGAATGTGTTGTGTTTCTGGTGGTTCAAATAGCTCTGAGCACTATGGGACTTAACAGCTGTGGTCATCAGTCCCCTAGAACTTAGAACTAATTAAACCTAACTAACCTAAGGACATCACACACATCCATGCCCGAGGCAGGATTCGAACCTGCGACCGTAGCAGTCGCGCGGTTCCGGACTGTGTTTCTGGTATTTCCGTACCTTTGTCCACCGCTTGTACCTCTTACTGTGGCATAATCAATCCTCTGAATAGTCAATGAGTATACTTAACATCATGATCCTAAATATGACAGTTGCACAACAGATACAAACAGACGTTAAGACATAGTCAATTACACTAAAATGTTTTTAATCAACCCGATGTAAGCAAACCATTTGAGCAAATCAATACAGACGTTCGGCGTTTACGACTTTATAGCTTTGTAGTGTCTCATAACGTACAAAGTAAAAGAGATGTATAATCGCATTACTGGGAGGAACTGCAAGTACATAGTATTGGTGGTGTGTGCGTGTGTGTGTGTGTGTGTGTGTGTGTGTGTGTGTGTGTGTGTGTGCGAGTGCTGAGTCATACTTATACCAGCAGGTGGGAAAATTTCATTTTCTTATGGAGCCGTCTTTGCAATCTACTTACTGGAAATTTTATTAAAATAAGTCACAATTGACGATAGTTTTTCCTTCGTATTCCTATTTTTCACTCTGAGTTAAATTTAACAGAAGAAAATTAGCACTTACCTAACACGCTCATACACATGAAATGCCGAACGAATTTCAGTTCCTTTCCATCAAAGCAGTGATACTGTGGAATGCTACTGTACACCTGTTACAACTGCAATGTAACGCATTCTATAACGCTCCAAGTTTCTTACCTCAGTTACGAGCTCAGATTTGCTTGAATTGTAAAGAAACTGCAAAACAATTATTACTCTTACATTGAGTAAAGTATTTTGCTCCATTATCACCCTTAGTTGTTCATGTCGTGAATCACAGTAGAGCAGCGATTAGCATTCTAACAGCACTTTATTTCATAGTCACAGAACATACAATACAACATGTCATAGATACACTGTCCTAAGAGTAAACAAACAGTGTCTCACTTACCCGAAGTACATCACTCTGTGACAGTTCACTATGTTCGTATGAATTTTCTTGCCTACACAGAAAGCTTTGGTCTCGCCTGAACCCGGCGAGATAAATGCACTCCATTCCATTGTTTGGGGATTCCCTAGGGCCTCGTTAGTACACATGCATACCACCAGCCACAATATCCACGATTCCTCGTTACTGTATTTATTAACTGTAGAGCTGCGACCGGCCACCACAAGCCACGCGGTAGGCGTAATTACTCGTACCACCTGAAACTGATTGCAATATCAGCAGAAGAGTAATCAGGAAATGGGCTGGTAATTAGTTCACAGAACGTCCGCCGTTGCGCATTTCGTATGGACTTAGTCAATCGCGATATCATATTGTGTGGCATAAATTACATCGTGGTTCCAGCATATCGGGGGTTCCTTTTCCATTCATCTTGCAGGCGTCGGCGTTTCAAAAACCATTTATTTCATTAAAAAACTCAAGGGCCTTGTTGATCCAACAATTGCTCTTTTCTCCTTGAAACGATTAGTATAATTTTTTTCTACTTACCGCAATTTATCCAATTTTCATGGGATCATTGCTTCCCACTTTCCGCATTTTGCAAAATTTAAGCTTTTTTCCTTAAATACGATTCAATTCGTCAGCATCAGAAAGAGTTTCTGTTGCTATTATATAGTCAGTGCAACATAACAAAAACATTTCTAAGCACACAGCACTTAGTTTTCGTAACAGCATTGAGTGGTATTAATTTTCTACTATTTTCACCTTTGTAATTCTGAAGCTCATTTCTTCCTCTTTACTTGCAATGCGCGGTTCGTCATTAATCTGTTCCTTAAGCGTTTGCCTAGAATGAGTTCGATCCAAAATACATTTGCTCACACCGTTCCCGAGAAAAAAGTCCGAAGCCGTATTGCCTTATGGTCGGAATACCTTGGTACTGCCCCACCGTTCTCGTGAAAAAGTCTGATGATGTATGGCTAGAATACCTTGGTACTGCTTAGCGGAATCATTATTGAATTCGTATCTGTTAATATCTGTTGGTCGTTTGTTGATTTCTTTTCATCGAAGACACTGAAATGGGCTATGAGCAAGGTGCTTGGGGAGTGCTAGGGTAAGGCCGTCAGATAAGCATCATTCGCACAACAACAATTTTATTAAAATAAATCAGCACATGCTCAGTTAGCTCCTTTTCACAATCATCCGAATGTGGGCTGGAATCAAACCTTGCACCATGTAGTCGATCAATGTCATTCAATACGATCACGACGACACCCCTCGATCGACGTCAACACTCGTGGTGTCACTCGCCTTCATACATGGCAGTGGACGTTTGAAAATTCGTGACGCTAGCTCAATGGTCGTCAACTGATTTAAATGTGTTTCCCGGCTGACTCTTAATTCAATTACTGCCACGGGGGTGAGGAGAAAGAACATATTCTGGTGGTGCCAGCATTATGCGTATTTAGATGTTCGATTAATCCGAATGGTTTGCAATGTTCCAGCGATTCTATTCGAACTCTATGCTGCTGTACCGACAAGGACCATTTTCGCAGACAAAGATGCAAGTACGTAATGGATGTCCAGTTTCTCAATATAGTTCGTCGCACTCACACTTTATACATCCGCTGTAAGAACAATTTCATGCATTTACATTTTTGGTGTCCCAAAATATTGGTTGGCTAAATATTATGACGATACGTTGCATACAACTTCCACAGATATTGTTTATCACGTAGTCAAGACTACGTAATGAAGCCAAAGTCGTGGATAAAATTGAAATGTAGTTTGTTTGTTAATACTTTTATTTTCACTAGTTAAATATGAAATATGAATCGGAATTGGAGATGATGATCCTATCCTTCTTTTTTAGTATTAAATATGTGGTAGTTAATAAGCGAACTATTTTTTATGCTGGCGCGTTGTTTGTATCAGTTACCACCGCAACCGCCGGCCCGAGTGGCTGAGCGGTTCTAGGCGCCACAGTCTGGAACCGCGCGACCGCTATGGTCGCAGGTTCGAATCCTACCAGGGGCATGGATGTGTGTGATGCCCTTAGGTTAGTTAGGTTTAAGTAGTTCTAAGTTCTAGGAGACTGCTGACCTCAGATGTTAACTCCCATAGTGCTCAGAGCCATTTGAACCATTTTTTTACCCCCGCAACCGTCCTAGGATAAGATTCTATTAATGTTCCGCGCACACGCGTTTCACCATTTTATAAAATGCAGAATTACGTAAACTATAGCTTTCCGTTGCGCACAACTTTCGTGGGTTCCACAGCCATAATAGTTTCCCAAGAGTATTTTTCCCAGCTAACACAAAGTTCGAATTACGTTGTCGGATTCATTTTCAATTCACCCGACAATAAACGTCTCTGATCACCTCGTCACACGTAACGTATTTTGAACGTGCTTGAAGAGTATTTAAATAATCTCCTTAACGAATTTTGCAGTCGCGTACCACTTTTTCATCGACTAGCCCGATCGCGATAACTGAAGGTAGAGAGCTCAATAATGTGTTGCATGTTCTTTTATATGTATTAAAAAACAAACGCGCCTCTATATCTACTTTGCTTTTTATTACTTTTCATTATATTGCTTCTTAGTAATACTGTGCACTTATTAAAATATCGTATTACTTTCCCCTTTTTAATTCTTTCCCGATTTTAATTAATATGATGCTAATTGACACGCCTACCCGCAAAGTACCGTTATAACCAGTTCACAATACCTGACGCGCCGTTCTACAGGATCTGGCCAATCATTGCAGTCACTGGTACTTCTAAAATAAATAAATAAGACGATTTAACAAACCACAATAACCAATTCAGAAATTGGGCCGATCTTCCAAGTTCCCCAAATAGCACATTTCGCAGAATACACTGATAAGACAAAACACTGTGACCGTTGCCCACCGCGACGCTGGATGTCGCCCGGTGGTGTTGCGGAAACGTGACGCAGTATGAAAAGTACATAAGTCGATCAAAGACGGATGAGGAATCATTCTAGCGACGACGCGGGCGGCAAAAGGGAGAATCTAATGGCCTAAGCGGCTTTGACAAAGGTGATATTATTTGACTTCTTATTATTATCCAGAGTGTGTGAACGAGTATCTCGCAAACGGCGTAGCTGTTCGAGCGTTCACGTGCTGTTGTAGAGAGCATCTGAGGAAAGCGACAGAACGACATTGAAACTACCACTGGGCGATAAGCGGTTGGATGTTCGCGACTCTTCACAGAACATGGGATTTGGAGGCTCGCCTGCTCTATAAAGCAGAATAGGTAGCGATCTGCGGCATCTCCGTCGAAAGGGCACAGTGCTGGTGCACGCGCAACTGTATCGGAGCACACCGTTCATAGTACATTGTTGAACATGGGTCTCAGCAGAAGACGACGCCTACGTAATCACACGTTAACCCAGCGACATCGTCATTTACGATTGCGGTGGCGACGGGTTTGTCGAGACTGGACAGTGAATCAATGGAAATTTGTCGCTTCGTCGTCTGAATCACTTATTTGCTACACCGGGCCGAAGGTCGTTTCCACAAAAGTGTCATCCACGCGAACGGCGGTTCGAGATGTGCAGCTCGCCAGGGATGCAGGCTGGTGGGAGCAGTATTGCGCTATTGGAGACATTCTACTGCTCTCGCATAGGTCCTGTGGTAGTAATCGAAGACGCGCTGACCGCTGTGAACCACCTACACCGTCTGATGCTTGAAGTCTTTCCCACGGGGGGTGTCATCTTCCAGCAGGGTAATTGGCCGTGTCTCAATTCCAGGACCATGTCGCACTGGTTTGAGGAGCATGATGGTGAACTTAACGCTGATGTCTTGGCCACGAAATTCGATTGATGCGGATTCAATGGAACGCATTTGGTTCACTATCTGTGGGTATCACTGCGTACTCAAATCTGCGGCCAGCTGCTTAAGGAAATAATACGACTTGCGCGTGGACCTCTGGTGTGACATATCTCCACAAAACTACTAACAAACTGTCGAATCTATGATACACAGAATCGGTGGTGTATTGCGTTCCAAAGATGGAGAAACGAGTTATTAGGTAGTTGGTCATAATGTTTTGGCTCGCCAGTGTATATTTAAAATACATAATCTGACCCTCAGAAATAACAGTAAGAACTTGCAATAGTAATTATTAACTTTTCAAAAACAAACCATCAATTATAAGTCCTCGTAGACCTAGTACAATCGTACTGCATCGAACTTCAACACTTGTAAGAAACAGTCCTGACGACGAAACTTTAGCGAAACAGAATTCAGCAAAGGTACAACATAAAAAAAGACGAGTTATAGAACAACTCCCGTAGGAAAAGTCTTAAAACCAGACGCATTCACTGTCAGACATGCTGTACCACTCAAATGTATTCTCTCGGTCCACATCGGTACTCAAACCAATAAATGATCAATTTAAACATTAAGACAAAAACATTTAATACTGATCCATGATAAAACGAACAAATTAAAAAGCCGAAGCCATTTAACATGAAAGAATCAGCAACCCACTCTTTTCAAGTAACAAAACCGATTGCAAATGAATTGGGAGTAAAGTCCGGTAAATAGCATTAAACAGATTGACCTGTGAGAGGAGCGTTAAATAAGAAATGCAACTCTTTTTTCTGAAAACAAGTTGGTTTTATTTACAGTACACAGCTTTATTCCCCACTATGATGGTTACAAAACCCTGTTTTTCAATATAACCTCTGTTCAGTGCGACAGCCTCAAGCCACCTTACTGAGAGGGCCTGTACGCCCTCATGGAACCAATCTATTGGGCGACTTAGGAGCCAACGTCTTGAAGCATCAATAACCTGCCCATGATCAACGTACTGCTTCCCGCTGAGTGCATCCTTTATTGGGCCAAACGAAGTCGGAAGTTGGGGAGATCCTGGCTGTAGGGTGGACGAGGGAGAACAAGCCAGTGCAGCTCCTTTTGGGTGCACAAACTTGTGTGAGGTCTTGAGTTGTCATGGAGAAGGAGGAGAAGTTCGTTTGCATTTTGGTGGCGACGATCAAGCTCAAGTCGTTTCTCCAATATCCTGAGGATAACACGATACACCTCCGAGTTGATCGTTGTGCCATGAAACAAAAAAGCGCCTTAAGAGTCCAGGAAGACTGTCGTCATGACTTTACCGAGTGAGAGAGTGGCTCTGACCTTTTTCTTCGGAGTGGAGGCGGTGTGACGCCACTCCATAGACTGACGTTTTGTTTCTGGTTCGAAATGATGAACCCAAGTTTCATTCCCCGTGACGATGTCCGGCATAAAATTTCCACCTCGTAACGCGCAAACAATTCCGCACAGATGATCCTTCATTGCTCTTTATGATCTTCTGTTAGGGGGCGAGGAATCCAGCGGGCATATACCTTTGAGTACCACAAAGGCTGGGTGAATGTGTCAGTACTATCAACAGAGACGTCCAGTTGGGCAACGAGGTGTTTGATAGTGATCCGTAGCTCACCTCGAATGAGAGTTTCCGCACATTTCAACAGTGCAGGAGTCACAACTGTGTGCGGCCGACTGGCACGCGAAGATCGGACAGGTTTGCGCGACCTTGTTGCGATGCTGCCAGAAGCCGCGCCCGATGACTCGTAGTGCTTTTGTTCATTTCCAGGTCTCCGTCGAGATTCAGCAAGCTTTTATTAGTATGTACGATGCTCCGGTTTTCGGGCCAGAGAAAATGACAGCTATCTGCTTGGAACCTATCTCCGTTTCAGAGCCGGCCGAAGTGGCCGTGCGGTTAAAGGCACTGCAGTCTGGAACCGCAAGACCGCTACGGTCGCAGGTTCGAATCCTGCCTCGGGCATGTATGTTTGTGATGTCCTTAGGTTAGTTAGGTTTAACTAGTTCTAAATTCTAGGGGACTAATGACCTCAGCAGTTGAGTCCCATAGTGCTCAGAGCCATTTGAACCATTTTTTTCCGTTTCAGACGCCATTTTTAAGGTCACATATAGCGTGTTACCTATCAGAACTTCATGAAAGTACAGCGACTGAAGCGGAAATATTCCACGATGTCCCACAACAAGTTCCAAATTTTTTCAACTTAAACCGGCCGAGAAAAAATTTGTTGCATTAATTATTGAATGCCCCTCGTATTTTGAAGTGAGCTCTGTGGCACAAGTGCACAGCAAGAGGCAGGGTTCTGAAATGGGCTCACCAAGTTTAGTTGTTTTAGGTTTGTTCGCAGTGCCAACTAGTAAGTCAGTCGTCCTTTGGCCATACCACGGTACCCGATTCCTTCGTTCGATGTAGGGCCACCCACTTCGTCTCCTGTCCACACACTCATATAGGCGACTACATAGATGCCGACGTCTTGCCCTCGGCCTCACACTGCGGTGATGGCGGTCGCCCAGCTTGTTCCTGCGGGTCGAGACTGCGAACCTGTTGTCATCCAAAAACTTCCTTCTCGACCGCCAGACCGATACTCCACTAGCACGCCCGGTAACCCGGCGAAAGGCTCGGAACTCGCCGTGCTCGTCCTCTGCGGCGCCAAGCACGATTGCATTGCTTGGACACTGGTCAAAGAGCGTAGCCGTGCATTGATAACAGCCGACACAGCTCAGACATGTTAACATTTTAACATCATAAAAGCATATTCAGATCTTCTATCTTCTATCTTCTGAGAGACCTGCAACGAAATTTCCTAAAGTCGTCATTTTTCAATAATTTCCTAACTTTCTTAGCATTATTACTTGGTTATACGTAACACCAAACAACTTCGAAATATGGTGTACTGCAGCAATCGACCTGCAATTGGGAACATGGGAAAGTTGTTTATCAAGATGACATTCTTGGATAAAACTGTTTCGTTTCCTTTTCTTCTCCTTTATGTGATATGCTTCCGACGACCTCCTCCATCCCTTTCATTGAAGGGTCATTGCCGGGACTGACTCTGTAATGATGCTTTGTAGTTGTCAAATATCACAGCGTTACCTGAAACTTTCAGTCACTGGCGACGATAATGTTGAGTTTTATCAGGCAGGTCCATTGCTGCAAGGTCAGTCCTGTCCAGTCCTCCTCGTTTTCCGCATTCTTTTCATCGGTGCGTTGATGCATTTATTTTCATGTTGTCATTCAGCTGGTATCTTATTCTACGTTTCGTCCTCTTCTCAGTCACCACTCGTTCTAGTCCATTCTTTATTAAGTAGTCTCTTCACACCTAGTGTCGCGGCCAGTTTATTTTCTTCCTCCTGATGTTTAAATTTTCTTTCAACGTTGAAACTTTACAACACAACCTCACCCTTTATTTTGTCAGTCCGCTAGCAAAGAACCAGGGCGTTGAACAGGTAATTTTTTTTAAAAAAAAATGTGTGTCCATGCCTGTAGCACACAGTGTATGGCAACGTACCTCTTGATTATGACGTTGTCTCTCCTGAACTATGTGACGTACAATGATATAATTTTGTAAGTTCATTCAGCGGAATAAGCCGATACTGTCCGCAAAATGTATTGCGAATGGAGGTGACAGAAAAGAGATAATAAATTTAAATACCATTCACGATACCCTAGTTTTTCATGCATCTTACTTCTTGTGCGTCAAACCCCCTGAACTTGAACTATGTGTCATACAATGATATAATATTGTAAGTACGTTCAACCACGTATGTGGATGCTGTCTGTGAAATTTATTGCGGATACAGTTAGTAGCACAGAAGTAACAAATTTAAATGTCGACGCATGTTACTGCAGTTTTTCACGAATCTTATTGTTTGTGACGATATATCTCCTGAATTACGTGTGTCGTACAGTCATATACTTTGGGGTTAAACTCATTGCTATATGTGCATACTATCTGAAAAACGTGTCGGGATTACAATTATTAATATAACGTTAAGCGTCATACAGAAATTTTACTGCATGAACAGCGTAAAAGTAGTAAATGATTAACTTTTTTCCTTTCGTCATTTTTTAAGGGTTCCAAGCGCAAAACATTTCGTTAAGATTTGAAATCATGTGTAAAATGTGCTGCAAATTGCTAAGTGTTCTCATTCTCAAATAGTGGATGAATAAAATCTGGGAATTCACGCGTCGTGGTCTACGTTTCTCCCTCACCACCACCTCTTTGTTAGGTAGGTCGTTCTTATCCCCACAGCTATTGTTACCCGACTATAAGGTATGTGTGTACCAAGTTAGGCTTGAAAGAGTCTAGTGGTTTAGGAGGAGATGTGGAACATATGTACATGTAGACATACACACATGCCTATATCTATAATTGTAATATTGTAAGGCGTCGTGGTCTCCTGACCTTCATTGCTTACATATTCCGCCCTCACAATCATATTCCGCACATCAAGACGCTTCATTCGAACCCAAACTCCATAAGATAAAGTCAATGTTGTATGAATTCATGTAAACCGATTTGCAATAAGCAAGTAAGCGCACCGTGGTTGAAATACTCGAGACTGGCGTACACACATACATTCCAGACATGACGGTCACAGAAGCCTTTAGTTCGGGAGAGAAACCGCACAACGGGACGCCGGTCCCTTAAGAGGACGACCCAGTCTATGTCGGCCGGTGACTGCCTGTGTAGCGGACAGTGTGGACCCGAGTGAAAGGGGGGAACAATCCCGTGTTCGGCTTAAAAGCAAATTCCGCTACATTGTGTGGGAGCAGCCAGCCTACGCATTCTTTACACATAGCACGCAGTTTCAGAGATTTTCACAGGCAGGCACAGAGTTTTCAGGTAATAGGCACAGACGCAGAGTGACGTAGAGACGCAGTGTGGCGCAGCATCATATAAGTTAGAATTAAGAAATAACATTTTTCTCCCTTTGCAAGTGCACAGGTAGAGATTGAAGACTGTAGCAGAGCAGACAGAACATTAGCCGAGAAGTCACGACGTTGTTGTTGTTGGTTCAACCATCTGGTAAGTGGTCGTACAGTTTTGTAGATAGGGTTGTGGTGTGTTGAAAGAATTTCCACGTTAACGAGAGCACAAGCCAAAAGGTTACGTGAGAGACAGCATGTAGACAAGATGGGGGAGAATCAACCAGATAGAGAGCAAGTAAACGAGCTTATTGAGAATAGGACAGAAGGTGAGCCTGAAAATAGACGGTGAATCAGAGAATAGGACAGTCGGGGAGCTGCAGAATCAGCAGGCTCAGTTAGACTGGGATAAAATTGAGAAAGATCAGGCAGATGGGAATCGAAGGGATGAGAACATGGAATTTCCAGAATATGAAATTCCAGGTGGGGCACATTCTGAGCCAGAAATAGACGGCCCACGTAGGAAATGGCAAAGATTAGAAGCGAAACGAGTACAGGAAACGCGTTTGTTTGCCGCATATTCAGGGACAGAACACGCGTCAATACAGTCAATGAACCGGCAGTTAGCTAACGTTCAAAGAGAAGTAGACAGAGAGGAAGAGGGGAAACATTTAGAATATGTCGAACCTATCGAACACATTCGAAATATGCCCCAACAGCAGACACAGAATTTTGCGGAGGTACGAGCGCCACGAAAAGGTTCCGTAACAGACGCAACTGTACCTGCAAACACAAGACATACACAACAGAGAGGGCAGAATGCGGAGTTGTTTGCGCCACGTAATGGTTAAATGACAAACGCAACTAGTCCTCAACACAGACAGCACGGGTTACTGCAGTTGTCAAACTTAGAAACGCCACAGCATAGCCCAGTAAACGACGTAACTGACAGAGTAAAAAACAATAGATCGAGAATACATAGTTCAGCAGAAGGTAGTGTTACAGGACAGGACGCGATCATGGAGATGTTACAAAAAATGAACGCTAGTATGACGAAACAGAATCAGGATATTAATGGACAGATAACGAAACAGAATACACAGATGACAAAACAGTATCAGGAATTGAAACGGGATAATCAGGCGATTAAGACACAGATCCAACAGGTCAAAATTCAGATGGAAGAAGGGATCCGTAGAATTGATACTCAGATCACTCAGATAAACACAGACGCGAAAGAATCTAGAGAAAGAATTCAGGTACTAACACAAGGTCAGCAGCAATTACGCACTAACGTGGACAAGGTCCAATTGGACATTTAAACGTTGACAAAAAGGTGGAACGTTTTACGAAAAAAGCCGCTCGAACAGCAGTACAAATTTCGGAAGAACAAGCAATTCAAAGCAAGGTCGCAAAGGTTGCACTGAAAAAATATGATCAGCGGATTAATAGAATAGAACTTAAAAACAAAGATCAGTTTGAAAAGCTTCGAACAGAGTTGATACAAACTATCGAAGAAAAGATCGAGACCGATTACACCTGTAGCGAAACAACTGACGCGTCAAGCATTAATTCAGTACACGAACACGCGCCGTCTACGAAAGTTCAAGTAGAAGCAAGGCTAGACGTAACACTCGCGCAGAATTCGAAACAGAAAACCCCGATAAAAGTAATACATGACATGCCACAGGACCTGGCACAGCACCCAGAAAAACGGAACACATACATTCAGCCGATACCAATCGAAAGACTGGCAACTGAACCAGTAAATCCAATGACACAACATAATAGCAGCACAGGTACTATACCACGAACGACGAGAGTAGAAACACACGAACAATACTTTTGTTCACCAAAGATACGATATAACGCGGATATGAGTCAGGAAATTGAGAATAGGCAGAGAGGCAGTAGATTACTAGAGAATAAACACGACGACACAACCAGTGGCAGATTATTTGAGTCCATGAATCAGCCACAAACTGGATTTATGAGTAGATATGATACAGACCACTTCCTTACAGTTAGACAATTTCAACATTTCAGGGAAGAAGGCGGTAGCTTGCATGCACGCACGTTCATCGACCAGTTTCAAGTAGGCTTACCAAACCACTGGAGCGTTGCTGACAAACTTGACTTCATTTGTGCACACATGTCAGGGACAGTAGCAAAGGTGATGCAAAAGATCGCGGCTGCTTGTACGTCTTACCTACAGTTCAGAACAGCATTTCTCGTAAGATATTGGTCCAAGGAGGCAGAAAACAAAATTAAACACGAGTTACTTCAGATGAAACCATATGAAAACTCAGGAGAGAAAAGCGTGGTAAAATTCTTTGATACAATGGACAAAGAGAATCAATGCCTAGACAAACCATACAGTAACGGAGAGCTGATACGTCTGTTTAGAATGAAATTACCGTAAAGTATCAACAGGCAACAGTAGGAAAAAATGAAAATACCGAAGAGTTCAAAGAGGTTTTAAGGGAACTTGAATTTATGTTTAAAGAAGACGAGGTGAAAGAAAAAAGAAAGGAAAGCGAACAGACAAAGGAGAGGACTAGGAACGAATATTCCAATGATAATAATAATCGTAATCCTAACACCAATAATTTCAAGGAATTTAACAGACAAGGACAGTGGCACAATGGAGACAACTGGCATAGAAACGATAATCAGAATAAATGGTACCGAAATAGGAACGGTAATGGACACTCATACAGTGGCGGATATGGATTTAGGAATTAAAACGCCAACGGTCAAGGGTACCTTGAAAGAGATCACGATGTTAGAAACAGCAACTGGCGAGACCAGAGCGCGAATAATTACCGAGGAAATTATGGTCCACAAAGACAAGAACAACACAGCAAAGGGAAACCAGATGTAGAAGTTAGGCCTCCGAACACTGCAAAACGTAAAGATTGAATTGAAAAATGCGGAAGAGGTTAAGCAAACTAACGTCCACCCTATCGTGTACTAACCACTAAATCAAAAAATAAATTTAGAATCAACAAAATAACACATTAATTAAAAGAAAAAAGAAACACAATACACACTAACAATATCTTGTAGTATCAAGTACACTACAACATGCACACAAACAATAAATGCTACACAACAATTAAAAGAATGAAGAAGTGATAGGACATAATTAGAATAAAGAAAAGATATCATATATATACAATAATTTTTGCCACTATCAGAAAATTTTTGCATTATAGAAAATCATAGTTTTTTTGTAAATAACAAATATACGTAAAACAAAAATTGTAAATATTTCTCCACGTCAGAGGGACATCGCCACCAACACCAATCACCAGCTCCCTTAACACCAGATGCTTCGAGATAGCGACGGAGAGGGTACAGACATGTTGAGAAAGCACTTAGGGCAATAACAACAACCAACGCCACACTGGGAATGCAGGCTGCAGCCAGGTTGGACTTCAGGAGGACAACGTGCAGCATGGACATTTCATATGTCACGACACTGCTACACAACAGAAGAGTGTGGGGAGAATCACAACATGACGAGACGACAATGAAGGTACAAAAAATTACTAAGATCTACAAACTCATCAAGTAACAGTTGGAAAGGGAGTCAGATCCTACAAATCCTATATAACTCCTACACTAAATTTCACATATTCCTAGCCCAAGAAGAACAGAAGAATGCAAGAAAGAAGAGACGAACAGAAGATACAAGATGAAGAAGGGCAGAAGACAGCAAGATACCTTTCTTTCCTATCCGACAAAGCAAATTGCTACAAACATCTTTCCATGTACTTTGAGGCATAGCAACTACTACAACCACCTCTCCAAAAATAAACCTTGAATCGTCAAACAGATACAAGCGAACGGAAAAAGGAATATTAGGTAGTAACAACCAACATTATCTAGAAATAGATGCAGCAAAATGAACAGTATTCTCCCTACCACATCATCAAATTGCCATACAGAACCAGGTGTGAAGTGCCAAGACGTCACAGCACAATATTGGGTGACGATCGTCGGTAGTCAACTACAATCATCGAACTGCCACACCGTCCCAGGTGTGACAGCAAAGGAGTACCAAGACATCACTGTTTATGCAGTAAACCACAGTCATCATCAGTTAAAAGTACCACTCCATGATGACAATGTCAACAAGTAAGACCTGGCATTGCATGCTAGAGTGCTTCTCTCATGATTTGTGACACCCATTCAAATGAGTCGACGCCTTGCAGCATTTCAGTGGGATCATCGAGCACAGATCTGAAGCACAAAAAAAAGGAAAAAAAAATCATAAAACACAAATGTAGTGTTAAGAAAATGAAATATTTGTAAAAGTACCTTTTTCGTTTCTTGTAAAAGTAATTATTTTTATTATGTATGTAAAATCCACAATTTATAGTTAGTATAGTTATATAATCTCACAAACTCATGGAAAGTCTATTTATTCCTTTTATATGTAAAATTGGAAAAGGATTTGTGCAGGATCTTTTTTCTTTAAGTAACATTCAAAAACACCTTTTTGGGGTAATAATATGAATACCGAGGATAAAATGAAGAGGAAACGCTACTTCATTCTTACAAAAAAAAGAAAACAATGACACATAAAGAAAAAGATAATGCCTAAAAAAATTAAACAAAGTAACACAACAGATCTTTTGCGAACATTTATGGAAGGTTAACTAAAGAAGAGATACAACCACACTAAAACATGATACACTGTACACTTATGAGTTTAGAAAAATTAATATTCTAAAAACAAATTTTTGGAAATGGAAAAGAAAAACAGAGACACATACTGGCAATGACAAAAAATAACAACCCTTGTAAAGCCTATATTTGCCTAACAACAAAACATAAATTCTGGAATTAAAAAAATAGAAACAATAGCTATAAAGAAATCATTAGAAAAAATAGTTAAGAATGGCTGAGAAAAGTTTATTGGAAAATCTAAAAGCACATTTTTTGCCTGACTGTCAATATTTTCCTCGGCGTTGACAAACCCCAGACAAAAATTTTGTCAGAAGGAGGGAGGTATGTAAGACGTCGTGGTCTCAGGACCTTCATTGCTTACATATTCCGCCCTCACAATCATATTCCGCACATCAAGACGCTTCATTCGAACCCAAACTAGATAAGATAAAGTCAATGTTGTATGAATTCATGTAAACGATATGCAATTAACAAGTAAGCGCACCGAGGTTGAAATACTTGAGGCTGGCGTACACACATACATTCCAGACACGACGGTCACAGAAGCTTTTAGTTCGAGAGAGAAACTGCACAACAGGACGCTGGTCCCTTAAGAGGACGACCCAGCCTATGTTGGCTGGTCCGAGTGAAAGGGGGGAACAACCATGTGTTTGGCTTAAAAGCAAATTCTGCTACATTGTGTGGGAGCGGCCAGCCTACGCATTCTTTAACACATAGCACGCAGTTTCAGAGATTTTCACAGGGAGACAGCAAGCGCCAAACGCCAATGCTACAGGTTTCCGGATTGGTTACCTTAAACGAAACGTCATTCTCCCGTTTTAGAAGAGCAATGCTGATTGGCAGACGATATTTCTGACGCCTTGAGCTGAAGGAATAATGGAAGAGACTGAAAGATCTACCCCTTCATGTCTGGCGCGGAGAGGTGCGGTTCCATTGTCGCTCTTGGAGCGAGGAACAAGTCTCTCCTCAGTACTTAACTGGGAGAGCACCTCTGTCGAGAGCGAATCGAAGTGCTACTCTATATTGAGTCCATGTGATTAAGTGTTGTTCATTGTGTTGGCCGACACACTTATTGTGCCGTGTGAATGGACAGAGTTATAGTTAAACGCCTGTGAGCGAATTTTGAGTGGCATCGGGGTGTACTGGTTATCTTACCGGTGTACCACGCCAATAGGTAGACTAGGGGGCAAATAGGAATCCTTGACTTCATCAAGGCATAGGGAGAGTTTGATTGGCGAAGGTCAATCCAGATATAACGAGAGTTATATTATTTGTTAGCAGCGAGCGGCGCAGACAGCAGTCATCGCAGCTTACTGTATTGTGCGCTACAGCTATTGCGAGCCCCATATTTCCTCCACAACAGTACACTTCACTGCATTTCACATGCGGCAGCCTCGACCGTACCTAACGACATTCTAAAGGATTATCATTCAAGTTGAGTAGGCGTGCTTCTCAGCCATTCTGCCAAGTCAACAACCATCTTAAACATTGTATAGAAATTTCATTAGCGAATTCAATCCTTGAGAGGTAACTTCATATTCCGAAAAGAACCAGGACATAACTTGTTCAATTCATAACTAAAAGTGCCATTGTGATTTCTCAGAATTTTTGCAAAATAAATAATAACTTTCGTTAGTTTCATGTTTTTCTTGCACAAACTAGCACTACTCCAGTACCCAATTTGTGAATTTTCGTGCCATTTCCTTACAGCGGACAACCCCAGAAGATATTTATTGCGGAGAGTTTTACAGGCATTTCTCTTTAGAACGTTAGGAGCGTCTGTCTGACTTCTGTAGTAGTATGTTGGTGGAAATTGCATCTTGCAGTAGCCGCAGGGTAAAGGGTACATCTCAGATTAATCCGTTGTGCAGAATAACAGAATAACAGATCAACCCCACGTCTCAAAATATTCATGGGTGTCACACCTTCAGTACTTCACCGGATTAACATCAGAGAAACCTGTAAACATTTTTTCTCTCTTTCCCTGTTTCGGCATCATACAAGGCAAATCTGCACACGAAACACTTCAACAATCTCTCCTTGGTGATTGCGCCACAGGAGCCACAGAAAATACGCCTCCATATTTTGTATTAGTTAACCTTGTATTTATTTCTTGATTATATTTTATATTACTGTTTGTTTTGCATCCTAGGTATCTGATGTTATTAGCTTGTTCCACTAACTCATCAAAAGTACTTACTTTTATCTTCCTTGATTTCCTTGTAAAAATAATTTCCATAATGTTCTTGAGATTCGTCTTCGTACAGCAGGTGTTCATTTAATTGCCTTTTCATTTTTACTTGGTAATACCATGTCATCAGCAACTATACACTGCCTCATAGAAGAAAAGAAGAACCAGGAGGGGAAGGAGTGAATAAAATGAAACTCACGAGTTGAGAAGTTATGTGATTTTATTGCAGTGATTAAAAAAATGAGTAAAACTTACATAACATTTGGCAGTATGAGTCCACTTATGTCTGACTATGCAGAATTTCTGGCCTCTATGCATGCCCTGATTCGGTTGGGGAGGGTCTCATGAAACCGTTGTACCCTGTCTTGAGGCAAGCGCACAACTGTTGTGACCTGAAAAAATACAGGTACAGCTGACCATTGGACATTTCATTCGCTTTTAATAGTTTTAACGCCTATATTCTAGAGACTATTCACTTTATGAAGTGAAGTGTCAAGCAATCATGTTTCATTTGGTCCAAGACGTCCTGTATACTGGTACTGGAGTAGAGTTGACGCCCGAGCTAGTTCAACACACGTTCTGTTGGAGAACACGTCCCATCATTGGCGTACCCACAGTGCGGCGAGTTGGGGCATTTTCCCGGACCCTCACCCTAACTTGAAACTACAAATATGCGTACAGTATGTAAAAAAAGTATTTATTTAGTAAAATTCAAAACAAGAGATTATACACTCCTGGAAATGGAAAAAAGGACGCATTGACAGCGGTGTGTCAGACCCACCATACTTGCTCCGGACACTGCGAGAGGGTTGTACAAGCAATGATCACACGCACGGCACAGCGGACACACCAGGAACCGCGGTGTTGGCCGTCGAATGGCGCTAGCTGCACAGCATTTGTGCACCCCCGCCGTCAGTGTCAGCCAGTTTGCCGTGGCATACGGAGCTCCATCGCAGTCTTTAACACTGGTAGCATGCCGCGACAGCGTGGACGTGAACCGTATGTGCAGTTGACGGACTTTGAGCGAGGGCGTATAGTGGGCATGCGGGAGGCCAGGTGGACGTACCGCCGAATTGCTCAACACGTGGGGCGTGAGGTCTCCACAGTACATCGATGTTGTCGCCAGTGGTCGGCGGAAGGTGCACGTGCCCGTCGACCTGGGACCGGACCGCAGCGACGCACGGATGCACGCCAAGACCGTAGGACCCTACGCAGTGCCGTAGGGGACCGCACCGCCACTTCCCAGCAAATGAGGGACACTGTTGCTCCTGGGGTATCGGCGAGGACCATTCGCAACCGTCTCCATGAAGCTGGGCTACGGTCCCGCACACCGTTAGGCCGTCTTCCGCTCACGCCCCAACATCGTGCAGCCCGCCTCCAGTGGTGTCGCGACAGGCGTGAATGGAGGGACGAATGGAGACGTGTAGTCTTCAGCGATGAGAGTCGCTTCTGCCTTGGTGCCAATGATGGTCGTATGCGTGTTTGGCGCCGTGCAGGTGAGCGCCACAATCAGGACTGCATACGACCGAGGCACACAGGGCCAACACCCGGCATCATGGTGTGGGGAGCGATCTCCTACACTGGCCGTACACCACTGGTGATCGTCGAGGGAACACTGAATAGTGCACGGTACATCCAAACCGTCATCGAACCCATCGTTCTACCATTCCTAGACCGGCAAGGGAACTTGCTGTTCCAACAGGACAATGCACGTCCGCATGTATCCCGTGCCACCCAACGTGCTCTAGAAGGTGTAAGTCAACTACCCTGGCCAGCAAGATCTCCGGATCTGTCCCCCATTGAGCATGTTTGGGACTGGATGAAGCGTCGTCTCACGCGGTCTGCACGTCCAGCACGAACGCTGGTCCAACTGAGGCGCAAGGTGCAAATGGCATGGCAAGCCGTTCCACAGGACTACATCCAGCATCACTACGATCGTCTCCATGGGAGAATAGCAGCCTGCATTGCTGCGAAAGGTGGATATACACTGTACTAGTACCGACATTGTGCATGCTCTGTTGCCTGTGTCTATGTGGCTGTGGTTCTGTCAGTGTGATCATGTGATGTATCTGACCCCAGGAATGTCTCAATAAAGTTTCCCCTTCCTGGGACAATGAATTTACGGTGTTCTTATTTCAATTTCCAGGAGTGTATGTTAACGTACAACATTCAAAATTAGTGCGCGGAATAATACATTGTCGATATGCCCCTCCCTATATGCCTATATTTCAGTTAATTACACCTACCTTATATTTTTTAACGAAGCAGAGTAAGAAGACTAAAGAACCGCACAAAAACTGAAAGTAAAAGCGGCGACGAAGAGGTGAAGCAGAGGAACGCAGCAACCGCTAGCGATGGCGCCTGTACGTACATGTTCCTGTTGCCACTGTATGTATGCCAAATGAACTAAGTGAAGTATTTTTAAAGAGAATTATGTGCAGGTGGTCACGACACTTTTGACGCTGTCGAAAGATGGTAACAGTGCAACCTGAAAATCTGCTTTTCAGTTGCTTTGCGCAGCTACACATCCTGAATTTTTTGTTAGCGTCTACCTCAGAGCAAAATATTCGGCACTGCTGCAACCAATAGTAGACGTTCTGTAGTTCAAAAGTATGGACGTGCTTCAGTGTGCAAACCATACCAGAAAAATAACTTATTCTTTGATAAAACGTCCTGAAAGTGTGTACATTCTAAGCGAGAGTTTAATGACCGAAGCATAGAAAGCTGTAAACGACCTTAAGATTGATTTTAGAACGCCACGGATCACGAATCGGCCGACACATCCCGCAAATCCTCCGGCACAACTGTTAGCCAGTTTTGGAAGAGATCTTTAATGATCCCCTGCCTAAATTCTTGAATTATGTCTCTAGAGCAACGTTTTTCTGAGGATAATTTACCTGCTGACTCATTTCTTACATTCTAACCTCACATAATGTTTCAAATGTCTTATCAAGACTTTTTAAGAAAAACAAAACATTCTTGTAGTTACTACAATTTAAGCGGATTTCTAGGAGAGACTGAACTGCGGTGCACTGTGTCGGAACAAATATATGTGGCAATGAAGGAAACTGAGTTTATTTCGCTAGTTAAGGAAAAACGACTGTCATGTACCATCGAAAAAAAAGATGGCTCTGAGCACTATGCGACCTAACTTCTGAGGTCATCAGTCGCCTAGAACTTAGAACTAATTAAGCGTAACTAACCTAAGGACTTCACACACATCCATGCCCGAGGCAGGATTCGAACCTGCGACCGTAGCGCTTGCTCGGCTCCAAACTGTAGCGCCCAGAACCGCACGGCAACTCCGGCCGGCGTACCATCGAAAGATCGTTCAGTAAGTTACAAAGAGTCAAGACTTAGTTACGTGCGACAATAACGGAAAATCGTCTTGTCGGCCTGTGAATGGTGAGCGTTCATAGAGAGAGGGTTCTAGCAGCACAAAATTAATCTGGAACAGAAATCTTAACCAGATTTTGCCAGAAACCCCGCAGGTTATTGTTGAAGTAAAATTAATTACCAACCCAGCTGAATAAATATTGTTTAATTCGTACTACTTGTCGAATTTTCTTACTTTTGCCCCACCCACAAGCAGATGCTAGGTACACCCATGCGTCTCGTGTACAGACAACACTGTCCTGTCGAAAAATGGCACCACGATATTGTCGCATTAGAGGCAACGCGACAAGGAGACGCTGGATGTGCTTGATGTTCCTCCAACCACCGCCGTTGCGGAAAAGCGTAGCCGACGCTTCACACACCACGACACCAGAAGTAACGTCGCTGTGCGGCTACGAAACATCGGAAGAAGGGTCTTCTTCCCAGGTCGTTGCCATACCTACCGATCATCCGGGGTAATGCAGAGCCTCGATTGACTGTGGAAGACAATGCGACGCTATTCACCAAGCTGACCATGCTTCCCAGTTATGGCACAAACCCAAATGCGACGCTTGTGTTGTGTTGTTAAGGGCAGCCTGCCTACTCCTGGGGCGATGATTCCCTAGTGCGGCTACTGCTGGTTTCCGACTAATGGTGCAGAGTGAAGCAGAATATTGCAGGAAGTTCCCTACTTGTTTTTGGATGGCAGGCGCAGATATGAATGGGGATCCTCAGTCGTGTCGGTCTGACGTCGTCAGCCGGAACCTTGACGACGAGAGTACCTGCTCTTACACTCCCTCGCAGTCCTAACATCGGACACTGTCACGCTAAATCTGAATAGTTTACGGTTTGAGGAGACCCACAATGAGTTTTCTTTTGTGCTGATGACACTGTCTCACACTAGTACACGGTATCTCCGTGTCCTTCAAAGTGATCGCTCAATATCTGGCGCTGTGCGCGCTCCTCATAGAGTGGCGGATACAGAAAAACATCAAGGACCGGGCGCGAAAGATATCCTGAGCTAACTTTACTTTTACCATAATAAAAAATAATCAAGTGACATGCAAAGTTTGAGAAAGCTTTATTTAAACTGTTTATACGCAAACAAAAGTCAATACTATCTCATGAAATAAAAAAGCTACAATTGTAGTTCTCTTCCTTAAGTGATGAATTCTGTGCGCCTATTCTTCCAGGCAAATTGGTTAATTACATCGTCAATAGGACAATCAACGTCAGGGCGAGTGTTTAACTGAGCTAAGCCATTGAGTCGATCCTCCTTCATTGTCAACCTCGTCCATGTTTTTTTACGCAGCAATGTTGAAAAACTTGTTTCTACTGTAGCAATAGATGCAGGTACACAAGCAAGTATTTTGTACATCGTGTGCAAAATAGGATAGTCAGATCTAGGAGAAACAGACAACTCTTGCATAACAATATCACGACCATTAAGGGCGTTTATGCTCGTTTGCTTGTATTGAAGCATCTCACCCACAGTCTCTTTTTAATCACAAAGAGCGATTTTTCTTCAAAGACCGGCAATTCAGTTAAACACTGATTCAATTTACGTGCCAGATCATTGCCGTCATGTTTCTGTAGTTGTGAGGGCGAAGGTATGATAAATATTTTCTTCAGCGAAACGTTGCGGACGAGGGGGGGGGGGATGATCGCCTCGCACGGCCACCATATGTATCCCCCACTGCCCTCATATAACCCACCAGGCCTGGTAACAATACCCTCTGACATTGTATTCGAAGTCTGTTCAAAAAATTCCGGGACATTCGTAATTTCGCGCCAATTGTGTATTGGTGTGAAATGCGGTTGGCAACCCTGCAGAAGCCTATGCTTAATGTGTAACTGCCGGAAGTGTTATTGTTGTTCGTCTGATAGTTATTGTTCGGTGCTGTATTGAGTACTGAGTGTTGCGAATTGAGAGATGGCAGAGTTAGAGGAGGAACGCGTCTGCATTAAATTTTGCGTAAAAGTCGAGCAAATCCTTATAGAGACACACCAAATGATACAGGAAGCCTACGTTGAGGAGTGCTTAAGCCGTATTTGGTGTTACGAATGGTTCACATGGTTAAAAAATGGCCAGACGGAAGTTAAAGGTGACCCTTGTTCTATCGACGAAGCTCATATCAGGAACGTCATCGAAATTTTGCGTGCCAGTCGAAGACTGAATCCGAGAGATGTCAACATTTCAGTTGGATCATGTCATGAAATTTTGACATAGTATCTTGGAAATCATCGGGTTGCCGCTAAGTTCGAACCAAGTCGCATGAGTCAAGACCAGGAAGACCTTCGCCTTGCAATTTGTAAAGAGCTTTTGGATCGTGCAAATGACAACGAGATGTTCCGTAGGTCATTCGTAACTGGTGATGAGACGTGGGTCTGCGGTTACCATGTTGAGAGTAAGATTCTATCTTCACAATGGGTCGGGAAAGGTTCTCCAAAACCAAACAAGTCTCTTCAGGTCAGGTCAAATGTCAGATCGATGCTGCTAGTTTTAATTGACTTTGAAGAATTAGTTCGTCATTAACCGATGGTACTACCGGGATGGCCGGCCGCGGTGGTCTAGCGGTTCTAGGCGCTCAGTCCGGAACCGCGCGACTGCTACGGTCGCAGGTTCGAATCCTGCCTCGGGCATGGATGTGTGTGATGTCCTTAGGTTAGTTAGGTTTAAGTCGTTCTAAGTTCTAGGGGACTGATGACCACAGATGTTAAGTCCCACAGTGCTCAGAGCCATTTGAACTACCGGGATGTGTTGCGACACCTGCGAGAAAATGTGAGAAGGAAACAGCCTGAAAAGCAGCGAGACAATCCTTGGCTCTTGGATCACCATAACGCACCCTTACATTCATCCCCGTTGGTGCGTGATATGGTACGAAAAACGAAATCAGAGAGCTGCCTCATCCTCTGTACTCTCTCGACCAGACGCTTGCGGACTCTTCTTATTTCCAAAGTTGAAAACCCCGTTGAAAGGACGAAGATTTACAACGATAGACGAGATAAAATTCGCAAACGGCGTTTCATAGAACTGTGGGTGAAGCCCGATCAACAGGGACTTACATGCATTGAGCGAAAATAATAGTGCATTGAGAATCTGGATCTGCATATTAAAATTTAAAAAGGACGACTGATTGCTGCAATCTATAATTTACAAACATAAAATGTAGACTAAAATAATATGAAAATCATTTCTGAAAAAAGAATTATCTTAATATCGAATATGATTTTATTTTCGAAATTTCGTTCTGACTTAAATTACATGGTATGTTACTTTATATGGAAATTAAATGTAGGTGATAAACCATGTATACCAGTCGAGAATAAAAGCTTTTGAAGTGTGGTGTTACAGAATGAAAGCTACAGATTGCATGGGTAGGTCAAGTAACTAACAGGGAGGTGCTAAGACGAAACAGCTTTATGGCTCAACTTGACTAAAGGAACGAATTGGTCATTGGGATGCATCCTGAACTACGAGGAATTATTTAATTTCGTAGTTGACGAAAACTATGGGGGAACAAAACTGTACAGGGAGCCATAGGCTTGAAAAAAATTAGTATACACAAGAGATTAAAAGACCTGTAAAGGAGAAGAATGAAACGAATATTTAGATTGGACACCACAACCAAAACATCAGCTTCCGTAACGATTCTACTTATCAGGGGGTAATCGTGTAACCAAATAGTTTACACCTAAGCATTATTTTCCTCTTGTTATGTTTAATGGGACACACATCTGAAAGAACATAGGTACATTTCGCAAGGAAAAAAATTATTATATGTAGAAAGTTTGAAGATTAGGAGAAGATTAGGAAAGAGTTTCCTATTTAATATTAAATGCGAGAATGTTACTGGGACGACTGCAGCTGTCGGGGCGAGCTAAGACGATATCAGCGTTGGCTGGGTACAGGCGAGGTGTCGAGTGCGAGCCGTCAAGAATTTTCCGTATTGTGTTTGTTAGATGCCTGGTTTGAAAGCACTGCCAAGTGTGAAGCTCGATACTGATGAATTGGGCGTTGATTAAGAAACATGGATCTTGTTTTGGAGGAGAAAATGTTAGCTCTCAGCACAGTTATAAAGGCATTCCTCTAACTAATTCTTTGTATCACCATAGATGAATACTGGGATAATTCCACTAAAATGGCAATTGCTGCCTAATCTAGTGAGAGCTTTTTTCACCTCATGCTCTACGAGAGATTAAATTATAATCGTCCTGCGTCTTTCCGCGTGAAGGTCCATGTTGCCAGTGGACCCATACACGCCATAGTTTGCTCTTAAATTACATATTGATTGTAATCGAGCTACGGTTCTGTGCTTCGCAAACGCACTATCTACATCACTCATTTTCAGTAAAATCCTTTTCTTGTAGGCTGGAAAGAAAAATTGCTGTCCGTGGACGAGATTAAAGCAAAAGCCGTCACCACAGAAAGTAACCCTTGCACTGTTTTATGAGGGCGCAGTGGACAATAAATAGCAATCCCTCCGGTTTCCACAGTTCTCCTGAGTAGAAATCAGCAAACGCGTCACCTCTAAAGGAAACCTTCCTACGTCGTCTCTACATACATCAAGCTCGAACAGAGCCAGAGGTTTATCGCCAATTCGTACTCTTCCGCCTTAACTGCCCTTGTCAGTCCACACTCGACAGTTACGAATGCCGTTAGGACACGAAAATCCGATGAACCGGGCAGTTTCCTCTTTCGCAGTGACGGGCCATGAGAGGCAGCCGTTTATTAAAGCAACTTGAACCAATAGCGTCATCAGTTTTCTGCTCAGGCAGTTGATCTAAAGATTACATTACCGCTTTTCATTCCTTTATTGGGACCTCCTGGCACAACAGGTGAGTATCTCCATTTGACTCTGGCTTTATTTGAACGTCGTCCTCCTGAACTGTTCAATAAAACCCTCCACGAATTCCTCTCTTCTACAAACCTCTTCACCTAATGGTTGCATTTGCACCCTACATACGTCTTCAGTTATTTGTTGAGTATATTCCACCTACAGTTTTTAGTCTCTAAAGTACTCTCTTAAACTCTGAAGTTATATGTGTAGCACCACGGAAGTGATTCCCTGATGCCTTCACAAATGTCCTCTCATCCTGTGCCTCCTACTTGCCATTGTTTACCATACGTTCCTTTCTTCGCCGATTCAGGAGAGAACCTCCTCATTCTTGACTTTATCATTCCATCTAACTCTCAACATTCGTCTGTAGATGAGAATCTCAAGCTCTTTGATTCTTTTCTGTTCCAGTTTTTCCACTGTCCATGATTCACAACCACGCACTGCTCTGCTGCAAACGTACTTTGTCAGAAAATTCTACCTCGAATTAAGGCTTCTCTTTAATACACAATAGATTTCTCTCGGCTAGGAACGCACTCTTTTCCTGTGCTTCTCTGATTTTGATGTCCTCCTTGCTTCTCCGTCATGTGTTATTATGCTTACAAGTTACCTGAGTTACATAACTTCTTCTACTTCGCCGTCCCCAATTTTGATATCAGGTTTCTCGCAACTCTCATTTTAGCTACTACCCATTAATTTCGTCTTTCTTCTGGTCACTCTTAGTTCATATTCTCACTGAGGATAGCATGTTATCATTGGTACCTTTTCACCATTTATATTAATCATATTCTTCAACATTTTTTATTTTTCTTTTCCTTCTTCACTTCTTCGATGTATTAGGAGAAAAGAAAGTGCATTCCTGTCTTACACACATTGTAATCCGACACTTGGTTCCTGCTCTTCCAGTTTTATTATTCACTCTTTGTTCTTGTTCACAATCCAATCCGTTTCTCTCTACAGCTGCTCTTATTTTTCTCAGAATTTCGCGCATCTTGCACCTACATGCATTATCCAGCGCTGTTTCTAGATCAACAGACTGTATGAACAACTGTTAATTTTACTTAAGTCTGGCATCCATTATCAAATTAAACGTCAGAACTGTCTCTCTGGTACCGTTACCTTCTCCAAAGCCAAAATGATCGGTTTCTATTAAGTTCCTGATTTTGTTTCCCACTTTTCTGTATAGTGTTCTTGTCAGTGACTTGAATGCATGATCGCTAAAACTCGCACGCATCCGTTCTTGCAATCCTCTGGATTATGTGGATTATACATTTCCCAAAAGGTGATGGTACACCGTCAGTCACATACATACACGACACAGATCAACTTCAGTAATTGCTTTGTTGCACTTCACCCAACGATTCTGGAAATTCCTAAGGATTGTTACCTATTCCTTGTACCTTATTTTACCTCATATTTTCCAGAGACCTTTTAAACTCTAATATCGAATCTCTTAAGTCTTCAATTCCTTCTTCAATCACTTCATCCTCCCCCTCGTAGAGACTTTTAGTGTTGTCTTCTCCGTATCTGCTCTCTTCTGTGTATACCAGTGTAATTTACATTGCTTTCTTAATGTTACCAACCTTGCTTTCAATTTCACTGAAGGTTGTTTTGATATTTTTCTGTGCTGAGCAGTCCTCTCGATGGTCGTTTCTTTTTCAATTTCTTCACATTTCGTCTTGGTTGCCCCGTACTTCATATTTACTTCATTGCCCCTCAGCATTTTTGTATTTCCTTCCTTCGCTAATCAGTTGAAGCATTTCATCTAGTATCTAAGATTGCTTCACGGTTACCCACCATGTCCATATGTGCTGAGCGGTCTAGGGCACTGCGATCATGGACTGTACGGCTGGTCCCGGCGGAGGTTCGAGTCCTCCCTCGGACATGGGTGTGTGTGTTGGTAATTAGGATAATTTAGGTTAAGTAGTGTGTAAGCTTAGGGACTGATGACCTTAGCTGTTAAGTCCCGCCGGCCGGAGTGGCCGTGCGGTTCTAGGCGCTACAGTCTGGAACCGAGCGACCGCTACGGTCGCAGGTTCGAATCCTGCCTCGGGCATGGATGTGCGTGATGTCCTTAGGTTAGTTAGGTTTAATTAGTTCTAAGTTCTAGGCAACTGATGACCTCTGCAGTTAATTCGCATAGTGCTCAGAGACATTTGAACCATTTGTTAAGTCCCATAAGATTTCACACACATTTGAACATTTTGACAACGATCTCGGTCACGGCACCTTCCCATCCTTACTTCAGAAACCCGTGGTGAGTCACCCCTTAGCCGCCGGTGTTGCATTATCTGTCGGTAACAAACGACGTCGTACTAGTGACGGTAGTGGCTCCGGTGACCAGGTCGTAAAAAATCAAACCGATGACGCGGAGTCACGAGCCTCCACACAGGACACGCATATGTCGGACGGCTCAGTTTCGACCCGCCAAATTCACATTGAATCTCTCGACGCAGAAACTGTCAATACGAGTGCAGTCGAGTGTTTGCAGCAATCCGTTCCGATGCCGCTTCTCGACTCGCCACAGGTGGTTAACACACAAGAGGCGGCAGTCAGTCAACTGCACATCGTAAACACAGAGGATGATGCGCGCGGTGTAGAGCATAACATACACACCCGCCACCTCAGAACTGCTTCCAAACAACGCGAGGAACCGGAAAGCTGTATACAAACAGCCAGTGTGGCTCCAAACAAACAGTAGCCTACTGAAGCCGCGTCTTCGGACTTGCCGTCACTCGTTCCGCCGGCCGCTGTGGCCGTGCGGTTCTGACTCTGCAGTCCGGAACCGCGGGACTGCTACGGTCGCAGGTTCGAATCCTGCCTCGGGCACGGGTGTGTGTGATGTCCTTAGGTTATGACCTAAGATGTTGAGTCCCATAGTGCTCAGAGCCATTTGAACAATTTTTTTCACTCGTTCCGAAGCAAGGGCTTTCACATACTGCTTACAGCCATGACTCGCCGACTCCGCCGTCTTCTATGACACTTCGGAAGACTGTGCGGCGGCAAAATAAAGTTAAACAAAATGACTCCGTGGCTGGAAGTAAGTCAAAATGTATAGTCAGTGCAAAAACTGGTGAAAAACCTGCGGATGTAGGTTCGAAGTCCGACGGTGAGATGGTCTGAGATTCCTACTCTTCCCAGCACCCACACGTGTATGACGATCATGAGTCAAGCTTATAAGTTTTTGCCCCTGAACATTAATAGAGTTAGGTCAGATTTAAAATTAGCAATGCTATGGCAGTTTATCTATCAGTCCGAAGCTGATACAGTTCTGTTACAGGAAGTGTCTACCTTTAGTTTTCATGTATCAGGATTTGCAACAATCGTGAACACCGCGGCGGACGGGGGTACAGGTACGGCCATTTTATCAAGAGACGGAATACCAGTGAACAATATCGAAATGTTAGACTCTGGTAGAGGCATAGCTTGCCAAATTTTTGACGCCATCCTCGTCACCATCTATGCTCCATCTGGAACGACTCTACAATCAGAAAGAGTTAACTTCTTTAAACAAGACATCATCTACTTGTTACGCCGCAACCCAATCCAGATGATAATAAGTGGCGATTTTAACTGCGTGATCCACAGGAATGATCAACCGGCAAAATTTAATCACTGTAGGGAACTACATGATCTGGTGCGTCACCTGCAGCTGAAGGATGCGTGGGAACTAAAATTTCCTACCCTGGTAAGGTACAGGTACCTGACTTCCACCGCATGTAGCCGTCTAGATCGTTTGTACATCTCTGAGAACATTTGCCAACATGTTCTGGACGCTGATGTCATTCCGGCTAGTTTCTCCGACCACTGCGCCCTCTGTGTCACGATAAATCTGGCCAAACAGCATACTAAATGTAATAGGATGAAGTGAAGCCTAAATGTTCCTATTCTCGCCGATGCCTTGCTACAAGATGTCATCTCCACGACATGGGCGGATAGTCTCAAGCAATGCTGCAGATATCCGAACAAGATAGCCTGGTGGAATGCTGTGGTCAAACGGAAAATGCGATTATCCTGAAGAAACTACAGTTGGCAACGGGCGCAAGATGTCAAACGCACGATTGATTTTTACCAGAGAGTTGTATGCGACTACGACACCAACCAACACACAGCTGACGACCATCAAACAAATAAAGGCGAAGCTTATAGGCATAAAGCGAACGCAGCTTGAAGGACTGAAGATCAGATCTAAAGCAAAATCGCTTCAAGAGGACGAACGTGCATCGCTGTATCTCCTCATAAAACATCGTGCCCATCGCAAGCGAGCTTTTCTCGGGGAGCTGGACACAGATAATGGACTCCGTTTGACCCGACGGAGTGGTATTCATACTGCAGTTTACCGGTACTTCACGGATCTGTACTCGCAATGCGATACATATGGTGATGATGGCGCGCTCTGCCAACCGTAGTCACGCCTGCTGACAACTCGGCGGTCGTACACGATTTTGTTCCAGACGACGTCCTTGAACTGACTTCTGGCTCGCCATCGAATAAATCCCCTGGCCCTGATGGTTTGCCACGGGAGTTTTATGTGCGCTTCTGGCCAATAATCGGACACGCATTTACAAATGTTCTCAATGAAGTGATGCGAGGGAGTGACGTACCGGCCGTAATGAAGGAAGGTCGAATTGTATTGATACCAAAAAGCAAACACCGAAAAACCTTAGATAACTTCCGACCGGTTACTTTACTCAATTTTGATTACAAAACCTTTGACAGAGCACTCAACAGCAGATTGTCTCCATTAATGAAGCAAGTGATTCACAAGCATCAGTTATGTTTCCCTGGCCGCACAATTATGACGCCCATTTCGGAATATAGAGATGTAATAGCCATAGCGTCAGTTACCAACGTGAATCTCGAATTGCTGTTTATCGACTTTTGCAAGGCATTTGATCGTGTCCGTCACGAGTACCTCCTACAGCTACTGCAGCGGTGTGGTTTTGATCAACGGGTTATTAATGTCGTGCAACATTTCGTCACGGGCATTAAAACCAAAGTCAGTTAAAATGGACAGCTTACTCAGCCCATCGAGGTCCAAAGAGGAGTGCCACAGGGGAGCCCTCTCTCCACGACATTATTTGTTTTATCGATCGATCCACTCTTACGCTCCATTCATGACAAACTTGCAGGCCTGTCGATCGCTGGGACGTTCTTCGTGGTTCGTGCTTACGCCGACGACATCTGAGTGTTACTGCGCAACGACGGAGACGTATCAACCCTCAAGACCACGGTAGACGAGTACTGTCTTGCTTCCGGTGCTAAAATCAACGCCGATAAATGCACCCTCGTCAACATTCGAGGATTCGACGCAGTTATTGTATCTTGGGCGAAGAGGGTCGAAGCCCAAACCACTCTGGGGATGATTATCGACAAATGCCCGCTAAACGTGAATGCAAAAAATTGGAAGCAGGTCACCAATAAAATGCAATGTGCCATCTATGAAAACAATTGGCGGTCCGTTGACATTCTCCAACGCATAAGACTCCTCAGCAGTTATATATTCAGTAAAGCGTACTATACGGCCCAAATATTTCCAGTCCCCAAGATGAAGGCCAAACACGTGATGAAACTCTCTAACAGATTTATCTGGCAGGGGCATCTGTTCAAAGTAAAATACACCACGCTGACGTCTTCCAGACAGGCCGGCGGACTCAACATGCCTGACATTAACGGAAAATGTATTGCGTTATATATTAAACGAATTACCCACTTGTTGGGCAAGGAACCTCTCAGCGTAACCAGTTGGCTCTTCCGAACCTTACAACCCACCGATATGCACCCACCCATTGATGCAGGTAAAATGCATTACAAACTACGACATGTCAAGCAGTTTTTTCTTGAAGTAAGCTATATTGATGGAAACTATCTCAAGCAGGATTTACCGACGACGCACCTGTTATTAAAAATATGGACTTATACAGTAGCCCAGAATCTCATTGTACTTAAATACCCGAGTGTTCATTGGAAGGCAGTTTGGGACAACGTAAGTTTAACCGCCCACACTGCTGATGTGGCGTCTACATGGTATAAAGTGGTAAACGATGTTATATATAATGAAAGGTTGCATAGAATCGGCTCATGTGACAGTAATAAATGCGTCCGCTGTGGTCTGGTCGACACCTTACGCCTTCGCTTCACTTATGGCGGTCATCTCATTAACTGGAAATGGGTGCAGCAGAGGCTGGGCCTGATTACCCGCAGCAGCCCAGCCAGCCATTGCACCGACATCCTGCTCTGGCCGGACACGAAACATTTTCCCGCTACCAAGAACAGCACCGTGATGTGGCTGTTAGGACAGTGTGGGACATATACCATCCTCCACAACAGGAAGATAATCTCATTAGTTTCGAAGCTTATATGAGAACAGCACGTTGGAGATAAAACGTTACCCAAATTTCAGGACGATGTTTGGTAACCTGTTAGACATAATTTTTGAAAAACAAGGCGTAGGGTAATTCTCGACGCCTGTAAGGACACAAATCACATGCACGACGATGTAGCGGACGAAATACACAACGAATAAGGGGTTACACTTGTTCCCAGGACTGCTCCCGACTTCTCAACGGTGTTATTAACTTCATTTGTCGTTTTCCTTAATTTATGTTGCCTGTGCATGTCTTTGTTATTCGTTTTTATGCTCCAAATGACTTTCTGTGAAGAGTTTGGTCGGTTGTGAATCAATTGACTGAACTGCAATTCTAAGTTAAGACCGTCAATTATGTATTTTTTTTAATGCTGTTTAATATCTTTGCGTTTTGGTTCTATGTCTCTGTCTAGACTGAAGATGCTATAGTCAATTTTTGTTCTGTTTTGTAAGCTTAAAAATGGCACTACATGGCACTACATTGAAATTTGTTCTTCAGTCTATTGTAGGATACAATTCGTGTTGAAACAGTTCCAGTACTTCATTGTTTTGTTTTTGTGCTTATGTGCTTATATGATTGTTTAATAAAGAAAGGAAAAAAAAGATGGCAGAGCACTTGCCTACGGAAGGCAAAGGTCCCGAGTTCGAGTCTCGGTCCGGCACACAACTTTAATCTGCGAGGAAGTTTCATATCATCGCACATTCGGCTGCAGTGTGAAAATCTAATTCTGGGTTTAAAGCTGATTCAAAGTTTTTGTACTTTCAACATTGCAGCACAGTCAGCAATCGTGATAATCTGGTATATAAGAAAGTATCAGCCTCGATTGCGGTAATGAAACCAACCATTACCTAGGTTTGAGCACGAAACAATTGAGCCTTCTTCAGAAGATATATCTGAATCTATAGTTTGTCTAAGAGGGCATGGTCTAGAAAGAAAACTAAAAGAGTCTGAATAGGCGTAGTAACACTTTTAAAATGTGGCACGTGATGTCCACGCATTCACCAAACGAAAATCGTTCCATCGGATTGACATGAAGAATAGCGTGATTCATGAGTCCAAATCACTCGTTTCCAGCTATCCTCTACGCAGTGGCATCGCTCTTTTTACCATCTCAAACATCAGCATTGACCTGGGAAATGTGTGGGTTATGAGACTGCTGACCAATGTATCCCATTATTTTTAACTACTTACGCACATTGTGCTAGCTGGACTGTTGTTAGCACTTTGGATCTCACGACGGGCTCCTTTCGCTAATTTAATTCGGTTTTTACAACCAACCCCGCAACACTCGATGGTGACTGCCCGACAGTACATGAGATCTGATGGGTCTTGATTTAGTTGTGGTTGCCGGTGAGCGTTTCCGCTTGACAATCGCAAAACCAAACGTCGACCTGGGCACCTTTAGAAGAGTTGAGATGACTATGATGGATTTATCACTCTGGTGACATCCATGAGTAAGCAACGTCCGTGGTGAGTGAGCTCTTCTGACCGACCCATTCTGTTGTTATTGCGTCTCTAACGAAACAAATGCTTCATAAAATTTATTCATACATTACAGAAAACAACTGTAGCTCCAATAACAGCCAATTAAAGACGTTGATGTTTGTTATGTACTATATTACCAAATTCTAGAGAAATTGTAGCCGTCACCCTCTTACAAAAGTAAACAGGAACAAATAACAGCTCATACATTTTTTAGTTGATGATGGTGGGATATAAGTTAGATTCTTTTGTACTCAGACATGCTGCGATATACTTTGGATCTAACATACTATTTGCATATACTTCTTTCTGGTATACCTTTATGCACAGTTATATCAACGCCTGTGCTTGTTACAGGGCACCGATCCGAGACTAACATTCATTATTTCGAGCAAAGTGCAGTCTCGTTTTGTCTATGCTATCATTTTGCCTTGCACGAAACACAGAACGACTATGTGTGTCCAGGAGCACACACCACTGCCATGTGTTAGATACTGCTTTTTGTTCCCCAGCTACCAGAATTGCATGTGAGACTGTCAAGATGATGTGGATCGATTCCCAATGTAATTATAGTATATGATTTTTGTATCCTGCCTGGAAGGCGGCGCATAGGTCTGCTCCTGAAAACTGAAGGGTAGGCCTTATGTAGGAAGCTAGAAGGAGCAGGTGAGGTAGAACACTTGCTACTGCAATTGAAAGTGGTTTTACTATGTACTTAACTTTGGCAGAGATGAGCACGTAGGTGCGAAGCTGTACATCAAGTTACAAAGTTACAAGTAGTGGCTCGCCCAATATGAAATAAAAACAATGTTGTTTGGTCGTCTACTCGGTATCAAATGGGCTGAACCTGAAGCGGCGCTCGTAGAGCTGCACAGCGCCGGCTAGAGGTCGCTGTCGTCAGTGTCGGTGTCGTAGTGCCAACCTAGCAGAGCGCACCTACGTTGTGGCATCGTAGCTATCGATACCACAGTAATGTCTACTTTGTATGTGTAAAGAAGAATAATTTGAGAATTACAATATCTAATACCATACATGTTTTAATATTTTTGTGGGATCTAAAATTTAAAAACCTCTCTCATACCGGCCTGATTTAGCTTCACTGCTCAGGATAGTAAAAAACATGCGTATATTAAGGGAATTTTCATTCACAAAGCAGGCTTATCACATTCACACAGTTCAATACTGTTCTACCCTGATTAAATTGAGCTTAACTTAAATTCCATAAGGCAGTGAAGCAATTTCGAAGTCTCGGTGCGACGAAAATAGTCAGTCGATCTCCTAAAAACATTTGTAATAATTATTAATTTTCGGTGATCACATGGGGAAGACCGGAGATCTGCTGGTAAGACCGTGTTAGCCTATTTATTTGAAGTAATAAACTGGATACCTTGAGCATACAAAACGGTAGGTTCGTCCAGTGTAAATCAGACGTTCCCCACTGATCCCGTGCAACATAGCGTAGTAAGCAGACACTGTCAATAATAATCAGTTAAATAATACGCGAACACACTTACTTTAGTTTAGTTCATGTATTAAATTACTTCTCATACAGAATCTCATCAAGATAGCGACTAGCTCAACAATACATACATATACATCTTCCTTCTTTCACGGCTAATCGGCAATATCCTTCATTCTTTTCATAAGAGAAAACAGATAGCCGAGAAGCTATTCCATGGAGTAAATGGACGCTCCAAGGAATAACAGGGCTTGAAACTACTTTGCATTAATAATCATCGTATATTAAAGTTTAGGAATCGGTAAGATAAGAAGAGATATTTCGAGATATGTACTGAGTTATATAATTTATAAAATTTCTAAAAATATCGCGGAGAGACCGCTGCAAGAGACATTACAATGTGATTGAAAATGACTGATTGTCGAATTAATTAATGGCACTATTTAAATAAAGATCACTTAAATTTCGGCCTACTATGGATGGCGTTTTCTTCATTAAGTATTTGGTTGTCTGTATCCAAACAGAAACAAAATTTTAAGGTTCAAGATATCTGGTCCAGACTGCACAAAGGCTGATCCCAAACGAAGCACTCGTATTGATTCTCACTACCATGAAATGATGTTAGTCATTCTTGGGCCTTCCTTGTCGTTAGGGAAAAGTCGGCCCGATCAAAAATAACCAAAATTTTCATTGCTATAGAGTGGTAGTGGAGAAGCTTTGCAAACATGCGTTTCTTTTATTACTGTCTTGATAAACGTCTCCTGTACCTAATACTCGTGTTATTTTGACAACGTTCTAAAGGGCTCATTTATTTACAGTTTCCGGTATGTTCTACAGGGTAAATATAAAGAAGGTGAAAAGCAGCTGGTTATATTTCCATTCCATCGTTTGATGTATCGGAATAATTTGCGAACATAGTGGGATACATGTTTCTCCCGAACTATCTCCCGGGACACGGTTTCACCGGTTCCACGTTCTTAAGTGACCTAACGAACTGTCAGAATTCTTCATTAACCCTCGGCCTCGCTAACATTGTTGCGGGTAATTCAATATCATGCTCAGGTTGGCGAACACAGGACGAGAAAATCAATATCACCATTCCTCCTTTCAACTGCTCGTCTTCTTCGTGAAGTATTTTCGCTCATGAATCAGTGTAGGAACTCTTATGAATCAGTATACTTACGCATGGTTTCTTATATAACAATTAGCAGAGATATTAACAGCTCTATGATTCTGCCGTTGGAAAACACAGATGTCTCTAGCCAGCACACGTAAAGCATCACTGTTTAAAATATCTGTTTTAAACTTATTAAATCTATGTTGGATTTGAAATGGAACATGATGTGGACGATATGATAATAATCGCTATGAATAATTGCAGCATTACCAAAAGCAATGTAGAGGCTCTCAATGTACTTATCTTTGATTTTGTCAGTTGCTCTATGGAAGTGAGACACCAAATAACAACGTCCAACAATTTAAGACAATAAGCTGGATCCATGTTAATCACGTTAAAAAACAAGTGTTTCGGCAGAACAGCCTTCCATCTTCACAGGCAGAATTCGTTAACTGGAAAAAACACTGATAAGTAAAAACACTGATAAGTAGACTTCTACTGTTTTGTACGAACCGATTCGTGGTTTTATTCGCTGAGGTATTCCGATTCTTGTGATGGAGTGTATCTGAAGGTGGAAGTTCATTCTTCCGAAACAAATTTGTTTTAGTGAGATGATATTTTAAGATGACTGACATTATAAGTGTGTTTAAGCCGAATTATTGTTTTAAATGAGAAAATACTGGTATTTAGACGTAAAGTGGTTTATCAACCTGTCTCGTTAATCTGAATTAGGTTCTCTGTATTTTTCCATAATGACGTTAGAATCATGACAGGTTAGTTCTAACAAGAAGGTCGTGGCCAAGGACACCTTGCTTTTCTAACTCAAATACTTTATTATCTCTCAGAAAATTTCCAACACCTGAAATGAATGGACTGAACGAATTGAAATAGTCGAAGAATGAATAGATCAACAGTGGTGGGTGGCAGAGTTGCTAATTTGCCCACTGATCCCTCATATGAGCGTCAGCCTACATCACTGAGGCTTTAGTAGCCCAAGGTACTGCCCCAGCTGACAAGTAACTACCCATGTCACATTTCAACAGGTTTATTACCGATCTCATTCTATAACAAGTGAACACGCCTTCTTCACAGAACAGCTACATGTACCATTGACATGTGGCCCATCGAACATGTCTGAGACTTGTTGTTCGTTAGCTTGTTCGTCACGTTCCTCCAGTACCAGCTGTCGATGTTTTCTACATCCATATTCTGTAATCCACTGTGAAGTGCTGTCCCGCAGTTGGGTTCCGTTCCAGTCACATTCGCGTATGGAACGCGCTAAGAATGGCTGTTTAAATGTTTATATGCGCGCTGTGATTATCCCAGTCTTGTTTCTGCTGTCACTACGGTAGGGATCCGTAGTAGACTGTGGTATGCACAGAGATTAATCAATATTAGTACCCGGAAATTTATAAGTATGTTTTCCAGGGATAGGTGATATCTACTTTCGACTAGGTGGCAGTTTGGTTTTTAGGATTTCAGTGACTTTCTCCCTTGGATCAAATACATCTTTAGCGAGTCGTGCTTGCCTTCTTTGCATCGGTTCACTACAGCATCTAAGCTCTATTTGGTGAAGGTCTCACACACTTGAGCAATATTCTACGATGGAACGTACAGAATGTGTAGACTGACGAACGTCTCCCATTATTCTACCACGGAAAGATGTCTGCCACCTGTTTTACCTACGACAGAGTCTATGTGATCATTCAATTTCGTACCTCCACAAATTTTTATTGACAGGAATTTGTATGATCTGACGATTCCAGTTAAGACTCCTTGATGTTGTAATGACGGATTACTCCGTTTTTGCCTTTTGGGAAATGAGCACTTTTATATTTCTTACATTTGAATCAAGATGTTAATATGTCAGCCACCCAGCAGCATAATCTAAACATTAGCCTTAAAGATGGTACTTCGTTGTAGACAGCTGCACCAATCGCAAGAAATCCGGTTTTATTGTTAACATTGTCTGCCTATTCATTAATACACGTACATCAAGAACAGAAAGGGTCCCAACCGATGTCTCTCGCGCCCACCTGAGGCTACTTCCACATCTGCCGACGACTTGCTAGACAAGATAATACGCTGTGTCATTCCAACCAAGAATTCCTCTGTCCTGCCACAAATTCCATTTGGTACCCCTTATTACAATACTTCCAGTAAAAAGTTTTGATGTGGTAGTAAGCAGAATGCTTTTTAGAAGTGAAGGTATACCGACTATAACTGACTGTCTTGATGTGTAGCTTTCAGGGTGTTATGTGGTAAAAGGAAGAGTTGCTTTCACATGATCGACATTTCGGTATCGCTGCTAGTACCACGGATGAGGTCATTTTGTTCTGCATACATTACGGTTGAATTCAGACTATGTCCTAACAGCGTGTAACATATGTATATCAATGACACTGAACATGAGTTTTGAGGATCGCTTCTGTGTACCTTATAGAGACCTCTGTTGTGTATTATGGTAAACAGAGAACCTAATTGTACTGCAAATATTCTGTATAAGGCAACAGAGTTTCAGTCAGGCTTGAGACCTTGTATAAATTTAAAGATTACAGCTGTTTCTCAACATCACTGTGGGTCTTGTCTAAAACAGTCTGGAGAATGAGTATCCAGAAACACGTCCACGGTTTAATGGTAAATATTTTTATGGACTTCACCACGTAGTGACTGCACAGTTATACAATTTTCTTAAATTGAAATGTCCATGAAACACGGAGAAGCTCAAAGTTGTTCAACGTTATTAAAATGGGTGCATATTCTATATTGTCTAATTATTGTACCTGAGCTGTATATTGTAAATCTGAAATCTGATACAACACCGAGAGTCTTCAGCTCTTTGAGGTAGCAAGTCCAGCACATGTGCTAAATTGTCGCGTTGGTTGAAGCAATAAAGAATATTGATGGGTTTTCACTACAACTTCTCCTAAAACATCTTTTCCGCTGATGTGACACGATTTTATGTTGTATTGTTCTGCAATCGGCAGGAAAGAACTAATAGTCAATTTTGACACACTTCATTATAATTAAAGATAAATGCGTGCTTGGCGTACACTAAGTTTTAAAAACATAAACAATGAGAAAACCCCACAACACTTGTGGTTGCAAACCAGATAAGAAAACAAGACAATGGAGGAAATACTGACCAAAATATACACTACCATTTACAAAATACAATGTGCTACTACAATGCTACAGCGAATGTATACAAGGCTACGGGCCGGCGTTAGTTCTGGCCGGAGCTGTTCCTAGCAGTTGGTAAACACTGCCGGTCTTTTTTTTTTTTTCGTTTATTGAGTTTCGATTCCCCCTAAAGGGGGTGGGCCGGCAGCAGCTTATTACGCCGCTCTTCAGCCTACAGCATTTGTTTTAAAAAGATGAAGATAAGAAAAAATAATAACAGTTGGCGATAAAATCGGTGACTTACAGGTAAAATGGCAGAAAATGCTGGAGCTTAAAACATAAAACACAGGGTTGATGATGCTAATAAAATACACAGGAAGCAGAAAAATAATAGACAGACAATTAAAAAACACGGCGACAGTCTGGGTTCTGTTCGCAAGAGATATAAAATGCACACCCAGCGACAGCATGATTTCTGTTCGCAACACTGTGGAAGGATGCACAACACTGAACACTCACTTAAACACTGCACTAAAAAGTTGGCACAAATATGACATACCACACCCGAGAGCAGGTGGGGGAAACTGGTCAGATGACGGGAAAAAAAGGGGGAAAGAGAGGAAAAGTGAAGTGGGAGGGGGGAAAGGAGCCAATGGAAGAGAAGGATCCATAAGAGGGGTGGGGGGTGCTGAGCAGACGTGCCAGGGAGTGGGGAAGGCAGAGGAGGGGAGTACAAAAGGACTTGGGGGGGGGGGAGAAAGGAGATAGGGAGAGGGTAGGTGGGGAGTAAACGCAGGATGGAAGGGGGGAGGAAGAGGGAGCTCAGGAAAAGGACGGAGGAAAGGAGGGGGAGGATCAGAGTTGATAGGAGGGATAAATGGAGGGAGAGAGGGCACCATCTGGGAGGGGGAGTTGATGGAAGCCACCTTGGGAAAGGAGATGTATGGTGTAGAGATGGAGGGTAGGGGGGGGTACAACAGTGAAGACACGGCAAGGGGCGGGTATGGGTGACAAGAGGAGCAACCAGGGGGTGAGAGGGCTCAAGGCGGCGGGAGGTGTAGAAGATGCGGATATTTTCGAGGAACAGAAGCAGATGGGGGAAAGGAATGAGATCATAGAGGATCCGCGTGGGGGACGGGAGGCGTATACGGAAGGCGAGGCGGAGTGCATGACGCTCAAGGATCTGGAGGGACTTATAGAATTTGGGGGGGGGGGCAGATATCCAGGCGGGACTGGCATAACAGAGGATGGGACGGATTAAGGATTTGTAGGTGTGGAGGATGGTAGAGGGGTGCAACCCCCATGTCCGGCCAGAGAGGAGTTTGAGGAGTCGGAGGCGGTTGTGGGCTTTGGATTGGATGGAGCAGAGATGAGGGATCCAGGTGAGGTGACGGTCAATGCTGAGGCCAAGGTAGGTGAGGGTGGGGGTGAGGCGGACAGGACGGGCGCAGACAGTAAGGGAGAAATCCAGGAGCCGGAAGGAGCGAGTGGTACGACCTACGATGACTGCCTGGGTCTTGGAAGGATTGATTTTCAGGAGCCACTGGTTACACCATGCAGCAAAAAGGTCAAAGTGATTCTGGAGAAGGCGTTGTGACCGTTGGAGGGTAGGGGCGAGGGCGAGGAATGCGGTGTCATCAGCATATTGCAAGAGGTGTACTGGAGGGGGGGGGGGGGGTTGGGGTGCCGGTCTGACTGTCCATGCGTGCTTATAAAACCGGGTCGGCGGAGTGCTACATTAGTCATATGAGTTGCGATTGGTGGAATACTGTCACATGTTGTTTGGCGAAGTAGTTCCGTGTTTACTTGGGAAGTCTATTACTGGCGGTGTTTCTCACCGCGCTCCTGGAAGGAGGTCGGCAGCCCATCTTGCGTGTCGGTTGTGCGGGCCCTCTAACTACTAAGGGCTCGCTACAAGATACGTGATACAGAAAACATTAATTTTTCTATATCAAGCACTGCTAATTTCGTTTAGTCATCAATTACTCTTCATATAGTAGTGCCAACACTTGTAAACCTGTTACATAAACCTTCAACAACATACAGAATACAAATACAGAAAGTGCAAAAAAAGTACACTCATTCCATAGAAAACCTGTACTTCGCAATAGTACGATGTTTAAGTATGATCTCTGTAGCTTGTGAACATGAACTCACCATTACATTCATAATTATTTAGTATCTTGTATCTCATTCAGTAATTTCAATATGTAATTAAAGGCGCATAATCTTTGAGCCAGCAGCAATTTATACCACTTCCTAACTACGCCATTGCCGTGCCTGTGTTACCCCGAATTACACTGCGATGTTCCTTCAGACACGCAAGCACGTCCAAAGAAACGGGCATTGCTGTGATTATAGCCATCATGAAACACAAGAAATGCATTCGCAGTTCCGAATATGGACAAGCATCAGCTGTATAATAAATGAAATCTAAATGTCATGTGACTAGGGCATCCTGTCTTGTAGACCATTCGCCAGGTGCAAGTCTTTCGAATTGACACCACTTCGGCGACTTACGCATCGATGGGGATGAAATGATGATGAGCAGAGAAAATCTCCGACCCAGCCGGGAATGGAGCCCAGGCCCTGAGGATTGATATTCTGTCGCGCTGACCAGTTTCTCTCTCTCTCTCTCTTTTTTGCATTTTGCTCATTATTGTTCGTAGTATTTGGTCGTAGCTGACATCACATGACATCCGTGGAAGTTCGCTGTTGATCCTTTCACTGAGTTTTTTTATTACAGAGAGTACCCAGCTCTCTGACCAAACACGCTGAGCTACCGTGCCGGCACCACTCAGCTACCGGGGGGCGGACATCTGTATAATGGAATGATGACAATAAAAATTGTGCTGGAGCGGTACTCAAACTCGAATTGCCCGCTTATCGCCAGCGGTCGCCTCACCATTTGGCTATCCAAGCACGACTCACGGCCATGTATACATGTCCGAGGGAACATTGCCTCATAATTCAAAATAACCAGGTACTGCAATATCGTACTTATCCGCCGACCCGGACAAGTGACTTTCAAGCAAAATGTTTCCCCCATTCGCGAACATACATACTGGATGTACGAGTCCAAGCTGTAAATATGTGGTTGACGACGTGTAGAAGTTTGGGTCTGCCGGTCAGTCGTGATCAGATAGCCAAATAGTAAGACCAACGCTCGAGATAACCGGGAACTCCGGGTTCCATACCCGGTGCGACACAAATCTCCGTTGTCGTCATTCCATTATACAGCTGATGGTTATCCGTATTCGCAACTGCGAATACATTTCGTGTCCTTCCTAACTAACCAGGTAACTGAATAATTAGGACGAGAGAAGGAATGTTGCTACAGTGACACAATATTGTGTCGCATGTGCTAAAACCATGAGTTGTTCCTTATGAAATGATGTTTGTGGGAGAATTACTTTGACCATAATGAAATGAAATGTAGCAGTTTTCCCCTGCTCCTTGCCTAGCTCAACATGAGGAGGTTTGCTTACCTGACATCTTCTAAAATTTTTTCTTTCTTCCCACCGGCTTTCTTCCAAGTTGGCCGAAGATCCTGGCATGCATTCATTAAATAGTGAACCCTGGAATAAATAGAGGGAAAATCTCAATGTCACCACAATGAAGGTCCCAAAATAAAAGGATATCACTTGATTTTATTCTCTCAGTCTCAAAATCAGGAGAATTGGTCTCTATAACTAGAAGCTGTTTGAGAGCCAGTGTAACCGATGTATGCATCAAAGATAGTATTTTTTGTGGAGCCCCGTTGTAATTCACAAAACCATCTTAATATGGTTTAGATTGAACACGGATGCCTTGTGATCTTGCGAGATGCGCTTCCACAGTTCTGGAAGACTGTACCCCTTGTTGCCCACAACAAGACGTGCTTTGAACACGATGGTACACCAGCCCACTTCTATGTTAATGTCCACCAACTCCTGAACAACACATAACCTTATCGTTAGATTGGATAGATTTCCAAGAAATTTGTATCAATAATTTTCTTTTACAAGAATTTACGAACCACATACATTGTGCTTGGTGAGCCAGCCTAATTGTTTAACACCTTCTCACTCAGGGTAGGCTGACCAGTGGTCTGTTAAGTCTTCCAGTGAATTCCATCACTATGTAAAATCTCCAATTAAAATTTGAGCGTTAGTTTAGAATTACTGAAAATGTGGTTAGAAAGCCGTCAGTGTGGATAATTCCAGAATAGTTATAGGCGTGTATGAACTCGTGAACAGTAAATATACATAATGAGAGTTACGCACCTCGTCGCCAAGCCTATAAGGCCTCTCCCTTCCCCCTCTCCCTCTCCCTCTCCCTCTCCCTCTCCCTCTCCCTCTCCCTCTCCCTCTCCCTCTCCCTCTCCCTCTCCCTCTCCCTCTCCCTCTCCCTCTCCCTCTCCCTCTCCCTCTCGCTCTCCCTCTCCCTCTCGCTCTCCCTCTCCACTCCCTCTCCCTCTCCCTCTCCCTCTCCCTCTCCCTCTCCCTCTCCCTCTCCCTCTCCCTCTCCCTATCCCTCTCCCTCTCCCTCTCCCTCTCCCTCTCCCTCTCCCTCTCCCTCTCCCTCCCCCCTCCCCATCCCTCTCCCTCTCCTTCTCCCTCTCCCTCTCCCTCTCCCTCTCCCTCTCCCTCTCCCTCTTCCTCTTCCTCTTCCTCTTCCTCTTCCTCTTCCTCTTCCTCTCCCTCTCCCTCTCCTTCTCCCTTTCCCTTTCCCTTTCCCTCTCCCTCTCCCTCTCCCTCTCCCTCTCCCTCTCCCTCTCGCTCTCCCTCTCCCTCTCCCTCTCCCTCTCCCTCTCCCTCCCCCCTCCCCATCCCTCTCCCTCTCCTTCTCCCTCTTCCTCTCCCTCTCCCTCTCCCTCTCTCCCTCTCCCTCTCCCCCTCCTTCTCCCTCTCCCTCTCCCTCTCCCTCTCCCTCTCCCTCCCTTCCTCCTTCTCTCCCTTCCTCCCGCTCTCCCTCTCTCTCTCTCTCTCTCCCTCTCTCTCTGTCTTTCTCTCTCTCTCCCTCTTTCTACACCCTCCAGTACGACACAGTTTGTGGGTTGGAGGATTGGGTAGGTCTACCGTTCTATACAGCTCGATAAATTACAGTAGAGTCAGCCTTGCAACAAACAGTTTTGCAAGGTTGTTTATTTTGCCACAAAACAGTATAAACAAATGATACTGAAGCAGAAGTAATGTGAAAAAATACAGAACGTAAACGACTGCAACATGCACAGTAGACAAAAATGTTCTTCGTTTTTTCATCTTAATGAATTTTCGCAATCACTCCAACAACTGATTATTGCGCTCAGAATGGAGTGTAACCACTTCTGGGAACAACAAAAGCCCGTTAACGAAAGGCCGTGCTGTCAATGATGCCATACATTCCAATTTGAGGGACTAACGCACATTCTTCCTGCAGAGCGCTGTGCAAGTCTTGGAGAGTGGTTGGTGTACGCTGTCGTGATTCATCCCGTCTCTCTAGTGCATACGAGACATGCTCAATAGGATTCAAATCGACAGAGAGAGCAGACTACTCCATGCATGAAATATCTTCCGTTTCAAAGAACGCATCAACCACCCGTACCCTATGAGGTCGAGCATTATCGTCCATCAGTACGAAGTGTGGGCCGACAGCACGTCGCAACAACCGGTCATGAGGTCCAAAGTTCTCGTCACGATACTGGTTCACAGGTACAATTTCATGAAAATAAGTTCGACTTGTCAACAAAATCCCTGCCCACAGCATTAGGGACCTTCCTCTTTCCAGAACGTTTGTGTCCCGAAATCGTTTTCTACGGTTCCTCCGGATGAGAATCCATCGAGAATCACTCTCCCGACAAAATCGGAGTTCATATGTGGAAAGAACATTGGCACACTATTCGACCGACCAGGTGGCAAGATGACGACTCCACTCTACACGTTTCCTCCTGTGAATACGCGTCAGAGGTACACATATAGCAGGTCTCCGAGAATAAAGTCTACTCTACCGAAACCATCTTTACGCCATTTGTCTCGATACGACAGGTCCAGTTCATGCTACGAGGTCAGATGCAATACTACGGTGGTACTCTCATGTCCTTGCCGCCAAATAACGATCCTCTCTTTCTGATGTCACACGTGGTCCACCCTGTTCTGGTTTTCGGCACACAGTTTCGGTCTCTATAAACTGTCGCCACATCCGAGGAACAACAGAATGATTAACACTAAGCCATCGGGCCACATCAGTTTGCATCTGTCCTGCTTCCATTCTTCCTGTGGCCCTTCATCGCAGAGAGTTTGGAGGCGTGTCATACTGCACCGTGACTGTTCAAAAATGGATCAAATGGCTCTGAGCACTATGGGACTTAATTTCTGAGGTCATCAGTCCCCTAGAACGTAGAACTACTTAAACCTAACTAACCTAAGGACGTCACACACATCCATCCCCGAGGCAGGATTCGAACCTGCGACCGTAGCGGTCAAGCGGTTCCAGACTGTAGCGCCTAGAAGCGCTCGGCCACTCCGGCCGGCTTTTCATTAGGTCACTTCCTTGTCTGTCAATTTGATACATATCAATTTCGGAGCTGATTTTAAACTACTAAAGAATCCTCCTACAGTTCGCTTGTGCCTATTCTGAAAGAGTATTGCTGCATGGTATAGGATGTGTACCAGATAGGGTCTATGGAGGACATCCAGAAAGTTCAAAGGACAGCTCATTTGATATTATCGCGTAGTAGGGGACAGAGTTTCAAGGATTGATACGCTAGTTCGGATGGCTATTATTAAAATTAAGGCATTTTTCGCTGCGGTGAGATCTATTCACGAAATTTCAGTAACAAAATTTCTCCATTAAATGTGAAATCATTGTAATAAAATAATAGAAATCAGAGACCCCAGAGAGAAATTTAAGTTTCCTGAATGAGATTTTCACTCAACAGTGGAATGGCGCTGATATGAAACTTCCTGGCAGATTAAAACTGTGTGCCGGAACGAGACTCGAACTCGGGACATCTGCCTTTCGTGTGCAACTGCTCTACCATCTTTTATTTATTTATTTATTTTGTTCCATATTGTTCGTTGCGTTTGGTCTGGGCGGACGTCACAAGACATCCGTTCAAGTTAATGGCTCTGAGCGCTATGGGACTTAATTTCTGAGGTCATCAGTCCCCTAGAACGTAGAACTACTTAAACCTAACTAACCTAAGAACGTCACACACATCCATGCCCGAGGCAGGATTCGAACCTCCGACCGCATCGGTCGCGCGGCTCCAGACTGTAGCGCCTAGAACCGCTCGGCCACTCCGGCCGGCGCACCGTCACTGTATAGACAGAGACTGTGGATGTGGGACTACCCGCTAAACACTACTCCGTTTCATAGGTAATCTGACGTTATCGCTGGCGTGGTTGTTTGTTGACCAGAACGCCATCTTTAGTGCAGAACGCGATCGTACGGACACCTGTTAACAGTTTGTATGACCATATCATGAATTAGACACGATCATACCACGAATTAGACACAGGACGGGGAACTAGCGGTTAGTTGCTTTAATTTTGGACACCAGCGTATACACACAGCTGTTGTTATGATAAGGCGCAGGCTGAAATTTGCCATAAACGACGCAGATCCTTCTTGCTGGGAAACAAACGGATATGTTGCTGCAAACAGAACAGAAAACATATTTATTTGATCAATTAGATAATTATCTTCATCCGAAGGAATCCTTTGAAATGCGTGCGGTCGCTCCTTTACTCGTGTACCAAGTGGAAACTCCGGATGAAATATCGGTTTCACTGCCAGGATCAGATATGGGTGAAGGGTTAGCGGTGCTGTTCGTTAGAGCGGACCTTTGTCCCAACGGCGAATGAGCCAAAGCAGCAGAAAACAGTTTATCTCTCGAATGCGCTGCAGCTAACATTAATCTTGTTTCGAAAACGTTGCTTGCGGTTCATTGCGAGCGGTGAAGAGAAAGAAAGGCCAGAGTGTTTTCTGTCTCCCTCCGGTTTGGGTCCAGTGAGACGGTCGCTATAAATCAGAGAGCGGCCGACATGAAAAGGCAGAAAGATGCGGGGGTCCGATGCCATTCTAAAACGGCAAGGTCGGAAAAGTGGCGCCGGTACACCGGCAATCGTATTTCATTTATGAATACGAACGGTGTAAGTGATTCGAGAGGAAAGCGATTTACTGCAAAGGATACTAAAGTTCGTCCTACGCCATCTCAGGTTCGAAACGAATGTTGTCAGACATAGGTCACATAAAAATAAAAGTGCCGGCGTTCTTTCGGTTCTTAACCAACGAGTCGCCCTGGCTTCGCACCGGTAGCGAAAGATATTCACGACCGTACAGCTTGTCTGGTGTTGCGGTAGTAGGTTGTATACACAAACCTTCCTCATGACTCAGTCTACCTACTGGAGTAAACCGTATCAAAATCCCTACAGTAATTTCTGAGCGCAGCCTACATAAACATGAAAAATGGCAGATGACTTTAATTTATTAATATGTAGGTATGAATCAGCTATGGTGTGGTTCCTCAAGCGAATAGGAATACGTATTGGCTATAAGAATTCACCAATGTCCTGTCGAAGTCTCTGTGAAGAAAGTATATGTACTACTTGTTCTAGGATATTTATTCCACAATGTAAAACAACAGATCATCTCGCGAAATCAATAATGCCATACTTCCTTAGGGAAGTGTGATAGGACTCTGTATGACAGGTAGGTGAGTATCAATTTTTTTACTGTTGGCAGAAGTGTACATGAAAACGTCGTTGTTGAGTGACTGTAGGATGATGCTGTATGACTTGGATGTAATTTCTTTTTTGTATGATGAACAGCACCTTTCCCTAAATTTGGAAAAATATAAGGCCGATGAGTGGGAAAAAATAGTGTAATGTACGAATACAAAGCGTTAGTGGTGCGCTCCTTGACACACTCACGTCGATTAAGCACCGCTTCTCAAACCTTTCGGGTCAAATGGAAGCAGGTGATAACGGACCCACAAACGATTATATTGCAATAGGGAACCAACGATTGGAAATTGATATTTATTATGCTATGGACATAGACAGCGTACACCACATAACACCAACATAGCTCAAGGTAATTCTTCGAAGTGACGACTGCCAGTCTTAATGCATGCATGACAATAGCGCATACAGTTTTGTCACACTCTGTCAAACATCGCTGGTACCTGTTGAACGAGAAGACAAGCAGGTTGGATCCTAGCAAGAGGATCTTCATCGGTTTATACAGGGCTTTCATGCACCAACGTCTTGACGTAGCCCCAGAAGAAAATGTCCAAAGGTGAGATCCAGTGATCGGCATGGCATTAGGAGAGGACCTCCTCTTCGGAACCAAACATGAGCATACGTGTTGTTCAGGTGCTCGTGAACATTAACATCGAAGTAGGCTGGTGTACCATCACGATCGTACCACATCCTTTCGTGGACAACAAGGGGCACAGTCTCCCAGAACTGTGGCAGCAAATCTCGCAGGAACAGCGGGTAATGTGGACCAGCCAAATGTAGAGGCAGCGTATAAGATCTTATTAAGTGATCTTGGCGAATGCCCGTCCATATGTTGAAAGAAAGTCGTTGAGGGTGGTCACCGATGCGTGTGCCTTTGGGACTAAGCTGCAATACATGCATTGAGACTGGTAGTCGTCACTTTGACCAATTACCGTGAGCTATGTTGTTGTTATGTGGTGTATGCTGTGTATGTCTATAACGCAATAAATACACGTTTCCAACCATTGGTTCCCAATATCAGAGGAATTCGTTCTGGACTCACTGTCACCTGTTTCACTTTCACCCAAAAAGTTGGAGACACCATGAATATCTAGGCGTAGGGTTATAAAACAACAGGAATGAATCACCGTATAAGGTCGGTCATAGGGGAGCTAATGGTCGACTTCAGTTTTTGGATAATTCCCTTCATTATGTGTTTATGAGTCCGTAACATAATACAGAGAAAACAAACGTAACGAACCACAGAAATACACTGCTTTGTTCTGAAGTGCTTTTGCGAACGTTACAGGTTCTCTAAATTAATGGCTGCCACACGATACAGGTTAAGTACGGCGTTCGAATGGCAATATCTCGTGACGTGGTGGAATAAACAATTAATTATATGTGCAAGCTCTACTCTCTTAAAATGTACTCGGAAGTTCTCTCAGTTATTGTACATCATGGAGCAAGTAAATTGGTGATACCATTGGGAAACTGGCTAACTTGCCCAGTCTCATGCACAGAGTAAACTGCAGGTTGCTGTACCGCTTACATGCAAATAATAGGAGACTTAAAATTACATTCAGATTTTCAGTCGCACGAAGAACATTGGCAGGTTCTGATTCGTGTGCGGTAGAGGTGACTGGGGACACTTCTGTAATTCCAGCACATCGTTATCCTGGATATTAAGTAACGCCTACCGCTCGTATAGTTCTTGATCCAGGCTCTTGTAAGAAGAGCGATATGGCGGTTATAGTAATGGCGGTTTCTGTTTAGTCTACTTCCCATTTTTTCTCCATGTATTGCTTGATCTTGATATATCATCACATATAAGATCGAGTGTGCTGCATTCGGGGATAAATAAGTGCTCGTTGTGTTTCGCGTCTTTATGTCGAGGTCCGTGTATTCATTTTCTTTGATGTCCTGCTCCGATCGTATACAGACGCTTATAAAGATTGGCGCTGAAGCGAGCGGTATCTTTTATTTTACAGTTCGGGTCAGGCAGCAAAGAAAATGCTTTAGCGTGGTCTCTGCTTCGTGAGAAAGAATATTTAAACAGAGGGAGTAAGTGACGTTGTGAGTATGAGGGCGAGTTATGCGCCCACATAGGCGTGGTGTTGAGGAGAAATGAAATAGCTGTACGGCTAACACTAGTGGAACCAGGTCAGCCGGCCGGTGTGGCCGAGCGGTTCTAGGCGCTAAAGTGTGGAACCGCGCGACCGCTACGGTCGCAGGTTCGAATCCTGCCTCTGGCATGGATGTGTGTGATGTCCTTAGGTTAGTTAGATTTAAGTAGTTCTAAATTATAGGGGACTGATGACCTCAGAAGTTAAGTCCCATAGTGCTCAGAGCAATTTGAACCATTTTTGAATCAGATCTCAGGGCGCGCCGCAGTATTTGCGGCTTTCGTCTAGGTAACCTGTACGAGCGACTCTAGGTACAAAGACTAGCTGCGTCGCCCAAAATGGGGAAAACCCTTAAGCTGGCCATTTCGACAGCTCTTACTCGAATGGCCTTTGTGCAGGAGATGATCAAGAAATCGCGAAGTGTCAGAGAATCTTAAAGATGTCTAAGTTACAGATCTTTGAGAGTCGATAACAATTTAAAATTAAACATTTATGCGTATCTGAGTACATCGTCTATCCTTGAGAAATGAGGCGCATACAGTGACACAACCATAATTTCAGTATCTTTGGAACTACAGAAGTTAGTATTTCACAGTGAATAAATATTTTCACAATGAATCTCTGAATAAACAACTTTTGATCGCTTCATGCGATTTCAACAAACAATATCTAAGATGGCAGCATTGCATTGTAGCTGTCATCCCTGCAAGCTATGTATCTGTATCAATTTTATTTATTGATTTACGACATCTTTTACATCTGTTTCATTACGCAAATGTTTGTCAGAACATCATATCCGCCAAATTTACACAGAAAATGAATACAGCTTGAGCACTTCATATTTTTTCATACTTGTGGATTTGTTTAATGAGCCGTTTACTCTTTTGCCAATAACTTTATTTAAATTTTGATCGTAAGTGCTGTCAACAACCTGTGCTAATTTAAAAGTGGTCAATCGCTTGCGTCAGCAGACACCACTGTTCAAAAGAGAACAAAAGACGCTTCTGTCGTGAAGGCAGAAGTAGATGCTTAAATAATATTTAACTACAGTTCGTTGTCATTTAACGTCAGCGCACTTGTGAAAGAATATTGGCCTATTTACTTATGGACAAACCTTTACTTATAATTACTGTAAATTATCTGAGTACGAGAGATCTTTTATATCATTTCTTTATTTAAATATTGTTGTAATACATTAGTGTAGGCCGGGAAGTGGTCAAGATGAGTCAAATTATGTCCAGAGCGTTGTATTTTTGGTGGGGACGGCCTTCATACGATGGAGCAGACAACAGCACAACACTGCAAAAATGGTTCAAATGGCTTTGAGCACTATGGGACTTAACATATGTGGCCATCAGTCCCCTAGAACTTAGAACTACTTAAACCTAACTAACCTAAGGACATCACACACATCCATGCCCGAGGCAGGATTCGAACCTGCGACCGTAGCAGTCGCGCGGTTCCGGACTGAGCGCCTAGAACCGCTAGACCACCGCGGCCGGCACACAACACCGCAGAATACAGGAGAACACTGGGACTTTTAGAGTGAACAGCTCAAAGGAGCGATACCGGGCGCTTTATGTCGATTTCTTGAAGAAGGCTAACTTGCCTGCAGTAAAGTGGATGATTCAGTCTTAAAAGTGATTCTTCTGGGAGGTGAGCGGCCGCTGCCAAAGCTTAACTTGTGAAAGGAGTTTATACGACGGGAGGTTTGAATGTGGTTCAGAGTAGGACTACAACTTATTCCGCTTGTTCTGTGGAACTGAGGATACGCACAGTATGAGTTACTATTTTTCGTGTCGCGTGTGCTAATTTGTGAATCATCATGTTGAAACTGTTGAGCTTTTTTAGCCGGTGAATATTTGGTATATTGTAGTCACGCAATGGATTTAGTTTTTGCGATTCTTTGATGACTATATAGTTTGGTAATTTGACTACCGTTCTGGTAGCGTCCTCAACGTAACACTGCTGCATTTGATAAGGATATTTTTATCTGTCTTATAATTCAGTATTGTAGGACCACCTCCAGTTTATTTGAGATTTCCTTTCTTGAATAAACGTTATTCAGCATAATACTCTGCGGACTATTTCAGTTACCGACGTTACAATAGAATCCTTGCCGAGCCGTGGCGGGCCGGCGAGTAGTATCTCTGACATGAGTACGATCGATTTCCTAGTACAGAAGTTTGTCTTTGGGCTTGTGCTGGCTCGGGATATAAGCGAGTGCCACCGATAGTAAGAAGAGAGAAAGGGACAACGCTCTGAGAGTGGAAGGCGGCGGTGCGCGTGTCGGCGATTGGCTGGTGGACAGAAGCGAAGACGGCGTGCCTGAGGCCGGGCGGCGGTTATCACGTGGTTGTACTGGAGTTGGCCGGCACTGTGCATTCACAGCCAACCTCGAGAGCTGTGGATGTGCCCGCTTCCTTGGAGGGACACACTGTTATGGTCTTGCGAAGTGATGGTCTGACATCTTCGCACAATCGCCCCAGCATCAAGACACCCAGTTACGTGCGCTAATTACTAAGAGCGCTTAGTTAACTGTGATTGTGATCGCTCTTTATACAGTAAGACGTTTCAAGGAGTGTGATGTTATGTCGGTTCGATTTCATTGGATGCCTCTTACTAATCGTGTGCTCTGCTTCGCACAATATTGATGTATTTGCAGAATGTTAGTTCATTAGCTGTTATTAGTAGGTGCTTAATTTGCTTACGATATCGGTTAATCCATGTCAATATGTCCTCTGCGGGCAATCTGAGTTTTTATTTCTAAAGGTTACCGTGTTGAGCTTTGCAGGCCCATTTAAGGTGGCCAATATGTGCGTCATTAAGTTCTAGTGAGTGTTGGTTCTCGTGAGCCAGTTCATTTCTCACTCTTAGCGTTTGTTATCAGGTACTGTTTCACTTAAGCAAAGGTCTTGCGAGCGAAATTAGTTGTTGTTGAGCCTTGATTTTGTAGTGTTAATTTGCCGGTCAATCTTGAATGTTAAAGTTAAGAAAAGTTTTTTGGCCTCCTGTTGTCGGGTGTGGTCTGTGTTTCAGTGAGCTGAGGCAGTGGCCAACCGAAGCAAGGTTCTCCAGTCTGGTAATCTGCAATATTGCCCAGGTTGCATTTTAGTAAATATGTTCTAAGCATTTGTTTTATAATTGAGGTGGTGTGTCCACTGTTATTTTACATGTAATGTTAAAGTATTGGAATTGAAGTGTCTAAAATAACGTGTCTTAGCTAGAGTTTTGTTAAAATTATGCTTTCGGAAAGTTGTGCTACAGAAGAATGCTGAAGATTAGATGGGTAGATCACATAATTAATGAGGATGTATTGAACATAATTGGGGAGAAGAGGAGTTTGTGGCACAACTTGACTAGAAGAAGTGATCGGTTGGAAGGGCATGTTCTGAGGCATCAAGGGATCACCATTTTAGCATTGGAGGGCTTCGTGGAGGGTAAAAATCGTAGAGGGAGACCAAGAGATGAATACAGTGAACCGATTCAGAAGGATGTAGGTTGCAGTAGGTACGGATGATGAAGAAGCTTGCACAGGATAGAGTAGCATGGAGAGCTGCATCACAGTCTCTGGACTGAAGACCACAACAACAATAACATGTAGCCTATGCTCTTAAAAATTGTTTGGCATATATGTTTGTCTTTCTCGAGTTTCATCTGCACCATGAAAATCGATACAAGTGTACTTATCAATCCAACAGTATTCTTGGTTAAGTTTTCGTCAGACGAAAGCACTACCGTTATCATTAGTTTCCAGACATTTTGAATTTTTAGGCAATTGTGCCTGAAAATTGATTAAAAATTAGTTTGAAAATTTTAATTAAACACTTAGCTTCATTTTTCAAGACGAAGGTTGGCTTTTAAGTTACAGGGCTACATTATGTCGTGTAAACTACAACATACATTTAAATAAATTCCTAGTTCTTACATCGCAGCTGTTATTTCATCACATCCCACCGCGTTTTTCACGTATCTCCTCTGCAGTACCTTTCTCATCGACATTCCTTACCAGGAGCAGGCACCAACGTCGTCATTGACATTGAATGGAGGAACGGTAGTTATCATTTTGATCTTCTCCATACCATCTCTCTTTTACCATCCGCCGACCGCTGTGGCCGAGCTGTTCTAGGAGCTTCACTCCGGAACCGCGCTGCTGCTGCGGTCGCAGGTTCGAATCCTGCCTCGGGCATGGATGTGTGTGATATCCTTAGGTTAGTTAGGTTTAAGTAGTTCTACGTCTAGGGGACTGATGACCTCAGATGTTAAGCTCCATAGTGCTTAGAGCCATTTGAACCATTTGAATTTTTACCATCGTAAAATTTATTTTGAAGAGTGATGACTTACCTGCTGGCACCTCTCTCTCCGTAGGGTGGATGTAAAATTAATTCATAAAATTCATATATCAATTCGTCCACTCAACTTGATACACGTATTTAAATCTGCACAGTTGTGAGTAACTGTTAAAACGTGACAAAATACGACCGTGTGCTTCAACCGTCATCGAATGCAGATACCTGCGGGATTGGGAATAAAAGAGAGGGAAGGCTAGAGCAAACTCAAAATGAGTCAGTCAGTCAGTACTCTCAGAGAACACTGATTGAATTTTAGTTCATTAACTACCAAAGGCTTGTCTGTCAGCAAATTTTTAACTCGTCATGTTTAACGTGGCTGCAAAGTGGAAGAGTTATCTCACTGTGCCCAACGTTTGCTTCTGTCTATTGTTAGAACGACTTTCACTGCAGTGGTCACGGTAATTCACCACGCACTCTCCATACGTTTCTTGATCATACCAATACCTGTATCACGGTCCGCTTACAATGTTGTTGTAGTCATGTAGTTGTAACTAAGTTAACTGTAACGTCCTTTAAATCCCATTAGTGTTGATTATATCCTTAAGCTCCGTAGTGAAATGTCTTTAGACATTCCTCCCTCATCATTCAAAATCTCGTTTGCAAGACGACTAAAGTGTCTGAAAGTGGTACAAAGTGTGTGCCTGTGACAAAATTATTGCCTGCCTTAATTATAAAACATGTTAGAGTAAAATGAATAAAGGGGTTGAAACGAAAAAGAAGACCGTTTCTTGTTTTGAATTTTATTTTATTGTTGCCAAGTTCTGTAACAGACACAATTTACGAATACGTTAGACCAAAGAAAAAATTGAAGCACAGCTTTCTGGTGGTACGAAATTTTCCTCAAATGTACGTTAGATCAGCTAAGATCTTAACGGTTTTGCTCCATCCACCGCCTCATACCTGGAAAAAACAGCAATAATCGAGGAAGTCAACTAGCGAAAATACTTTAATGTTTCTAGATTTTCTATCGTTGTTATTAATAAGACAGAACACATCTGCATCTTGCGGGACCAAAGCAGCACAACGAGTCTTAGGATGTGAGATTACTCTGTCGCTCTTGCTGTAAATGTTTATTTGTTTCTGTCAGTGTCCGCCTTAACGCTGTTAAAAGACGATCTAATAATTCGTTGGTTGAGGAGGCGTTCTGTGCCGAATTGTAGTGAAGTTTCTAGAGGGTCTTGCATGTTTAGGGCGAAAACGAATAATGTGATACAGTGCAATTGAAGTTCACCCTTTACTGAAAAAACGGCTGCGGTTAGTCCGTGGACGTACCACAGTGGGCGGTAAAAGCCGGAAACGTTAATGTTGCAGTGCCGTACTATGCGTAAAGTAATTCATAATATTGGATTATCTCTCAAAGATGTAATTGTCATCGGTGATTAGCTTAACATTCAACTACAAAGATTGTAATTCTGTCAGAGACAGCAAAGGACTTGGAAGAGCAGTTAAATGGAATGGACAGTGTCTTGAAAGGAGGATATAAGATGAACATCAACAAAAGCAAAACAAGGATAATGGAATGTAGTCTAATTAAGTCGGGTGATGCTGAGGGAATTAGATTAGGAAATGAGGCACTTAAAGTAGTAAAGGAGTTTTGCTATTTGGGAAGCAAAATAAGTGATGATGGTCGAAGTAGAGAGGATATAAAATGTAGGCTGGCAATGGCAAGGAAAGCGTTTCTGAAGAAGAGAAATTTGTTAACATCCAGTATTGATTTAAGTGTCAGGAAGTCATTTCTGAAAGTATTCGTATGGAGTGTAGCCATGTATGGAAGTGAAACATGGACAATAAATAGTTTGGACAAGAAGAGAATGGAAGCTTTCGAAATGTGGTGCTACAGAAGAATGCTGAAGATTAGATGGGTAGATCACATAACTAATGAGGAAGTATTGAATAGGATTGGGGAGAAGAGAAGTTTGTGGCACAACTTGACCAGAAGAAGGGATCGGTTGGTAGGACATGTTCTGAGGCATCAAGGGATCACAAATTTAGTATTGGAGGGCAGCGTGGAGGGTAAAAATCGTAGAGGGAGACCAAGAGATGAATACACTAAGCAGATTCAGAAGGATGTAGGTTACAGTAGGTACTGGGAGATGAAAAAGCTTGCACAGGATAGAGTAGCATGGAGAGCTGCATCAAACCAGTCTCAGGACTGAAGACCACAACAACAACAACTCTCAAAGATGTCGTCCGTATGGGTATTATCGTTATAGTCTATTAAACGATTTGAAAAAGGCAAAGATCAGAATTGAACATTACTTAACGTACAGATGGGGTCTGAAATAAAACGAGGCCTATTACTATTTTATTAAGGTGCAGAAAAGTACGTTACTTTGGCGCTGCATTAGTGGCCAGTCTCAAAGAAACCTCGATTTTGTTTATAGGACTGTGTTTGCATTATAGAATTATTGGCGTACACAATGGGAGTCATTCAAGTTCTCCACATGCTAGCAGGTACATGAGGAAAGGTTATTGCCGCTTGCCAGCGAATGTCCGAGACTGGAGGCTAGGTGCTGGTAAAACCCGCCTGATCTGCATCCATTGAGAAGTACGGTGTGAATGTATGTTAGAATCCTAGCGAACAAGCGAATGTATGATTCATCAACTAATAACAACGAGTACAGCAAGAACGAATTGTGATCCATAGTCGCAGCTCTATCCTTACATGTTAAATAGGAAAATGAATGTCGCAGAATCTCTGTGCTACTAGGGTGTGACAAGTGCATGACTTACGTGTAGCGGAAGCAGGTATCTCCTCACGGACGAGTCTCCAGGCATGGAAACATACTCTTCAACGGGCATGTCCGCCTCGTTCACCAGTCGCCACACGTCGGAAGAAAAGGAGCGTTTGCGGCCCCTGAAAAGAATTATGGAACGTCAGTATATCTATGAATAGCACGTGCGTCAAACGTATATTAATGATCTGGCAGATAAAATTAACAGTAACCTTTCGAGTTATATAGATAATACAATAGACAGATCTTAATACGCTTTCAAAGTGATGCTAAAACTGGCAACTTGTTAACCACTTGAATACAAAGTAGTAATGTTCCACAATAATATTTATTAGTTTGTTATGAACTGGCTTTCGGCTTCTTAAGCCATCATCAGATAACTTAATGCTAAACATATAATCCACACAACTTCAGTGAAAATTCATAGCCGTACAAAGAATGCTGTACAAAAATATGTAAGACATTTTATGATTACATCGATACAAGACGCAGACATGATGTAATACCTAAAGAGACTCTGAACAAATAGATCTTATAATACAGTATATTCAAATATTAAAACTCTGTGAGAGTATAAAACAGAAATGCTCTACAAGTGAGTTGTGACACAGACTCTTATGTCACACGGAAAAACAGGAAGACGTGACAAATTGACCAAATAAAGGGAGGGGAAGGGAGAAGTCTACGGAATGTGGGTGTGGAACAGTTACAACAAGCTTATTAGCTAATGGTGAGAGGAACAACTGACTGCTACTTTAATAAAGGTGAATAATGGAACTGTTTTTGGTCATTAAGAACCAGGTCAGTATTCTTTGATGTCTATTAATGGCCAGCATTTCAAGTAATGTTAATTTCAACCTTTATTTCCCTTATTGTTGATCATATGAATGACATTCATTCAGAGCGTGTTCGTGTTTTCTGAACATGCTACGAATTCTCGCTGAAGTTATGTGTGCTGTCTGTTTAGCATTACGTTACCTGATGATGACCGAAGAAGCCGAAAGTCGGTTCATAACGAACCAATAAATATTATTGTGGAACATTAATAGTTTGTTGGTTCAAATGGTTCAAATGGCTCTGACCACTATGGGACTCAACTGCTGAGGTCATCAGCCCCCTAGAACTCAGAACTCCTTAAACCTAACTAACCTAGGGACATCAAATACATCCATGCCCGAGGCAGGATTCGAACCAGCGACCGCAGCGGTCGTGCGGTTCCAGACTGTAGCACCTAGAACCGCTCGGCCACACTGGTCGGCTAATAGTTTGTACTCAAGTTATTAATATGTGGATCTTGCTCCAGCGACCGACAGAATATTCCATAAATATTATTGGCAATTTGCTTTAAATTAGAAACGTGAAGGTGTGCACTTGAAAAAACGGGAAGCGTGGTAGCAACCTACAACTGCAATGTCAATGAGCCACAGTTGCACTCAGTCAACTCATACAAATGGCAGGACGTAACAATTCTTTGGACTATTAAACTGAATGATCACATACGATCAGTCGTAGGAAGCAAGTGCCAGAAATCTGTTCATTGGTTGGATACTGGGAAAATGCAGACGGTCTACAAAGCAGCCTACATGCAAACTACTCAACTCGTCAAGTGTGTAAGACCCGTATCCAGTAGGAGTGACAGAGGATACTGAACGAATACAAAGGAGGACATCATGAATGGTCACGATTGTCTGTCTTTCAGAAGAACGTCGCAGAATTACTGTACAGCCTGCAGCGGTAGGCATTTGACGATAGGTGTCAATGACGTATACAGACCGCCTAGGAAGTCTCAAAAACCAGTTCTCCGGAAGGGATCCAGACATATACAGACATATACTGCCAGTCTCTAGAGGAACGGAAGGCTCCAAATGACTGGAAAAGTGCACAGGTAGTCCCAGTTTCCAAAAAGGGTCGTCGAACAGATGCGCAAAACTATAGGCCTATATGACATCGAATTTTAGAACATGTTTTTTGCTCGCGTATCATGTCATTTCTGGAAACCCAGAATCTACTCTGCAGGAATCAACATGGATTCCGGAAACAGCGATCGTGTTAGACCCAACTCGATTTATTTGTTCATGAGACCCAGAAAATATTAGATACAGGCTCCCAGGTAGATGCTATTTTCCTTGACTTCCGGAAGGCGTTCGATACAGTTCTGCACTGATGCCCGATAAACAAAGTAAGAGCCTACGGAATATCAGACCAGCTGTGTTGCTGTATTGAAGAGTTTTTAGCAAACAGAACACAGCATGTTGTTCTCAATGGAGAGACGTCTACAGGCGTTAAAGTAACCTCTGGCGTGCCACAGGGAGTGTTATGGGACCATTGATTTTCACAATATATATAAATGACCTAGTAGATAGTGTCGGAAGTTCCATGCGGCTTTTCGCGGATGATGCTGTAGTATACAGAGAAGTTGCAGCATTAGAAAATTGCAGCGTAATGCAGGAAGATCTGTAGCGGATAGGCACTTGGTGCAGGGAGTGGCAACTGACCCTCAACATAGACAAATGTAATGTATTGCGAATACACAGAAAGAAGGATCCTTTATTGTATGATTATATGATAGCGCAACAAACACTGGTAGCAGTTAGTTCTGAAAAATATATGGGAGTATGCGTACGGAACGATTTGAAGTGGAATGATCATATAAAATTAATTGTTGGTAAGGCGGGTGCCAGGTTGAGATTCAATGGGAGAGTCCTTACAAAATGTAGTCCATCAACAAAGGAGGTGGCTTACAAAACACTCGTTCGGCCAATACTTGAGTATTGCTCATCAGTGTGGGATCCGTACCAGGTCGGTTGACAGAGGAGATAGAGAAGATCCAAAGAAGAGCGGCGCGTTTCGTCACAGGGTTATTTGGTAAGCGTGATAGCGTTACGGAGATGTTTAGCAAACTGAAGTGGCATTCTCTGCAAGAGAGGCGCTCTGCATCGCGGTATAACTTGCTGTCCAGGTTTCGAGAGGGTGCGTTTCTGGATGAGGTATCGAATATATTGCTTCCTCCTACTTATACCTCCCAAGGAGATCACGAATGTAAAATTAGAGAGATTCTATAGCGCGCACGGAGGCTTTCCGGCAGTCCTTCTTCCCGCGAACCATACGCGACTGGAACAGGAAAGCGAGGTAATGACAGTGGCACGTAATGTGGCCCCGCCACACATCGTTGGGTGGCTTGCGGAGTATCAATGTAGATGTAGATGTAGATATACGAAGATCAACAATTTATCGTTTTTCTAGGGTCAGTGAAGATAGGCGTAGACTAATTACTGCACACACGGGTATTTAAGAGATGATTCTATATGCGCTTCATGTGCGAGTCGGGCAAGAAGGAATTATTATCCTAATGTCACAAGTTAACTGACTGTACGTCAGCTCCCAAAAACGTTTGAAACAGGGTTCGCAATAACTCCTTCGTTGCTTATTCCTAGCTACATTTAGCAGTCTGTAAAAATTGAAAACAGAAAACCATATACTTGTAGTAGTCGATGCTTTTTTACTTGTCGTTAGCGGTAATTTTAGTCCGAAATTGACATTTCTGTATGCTTGTTTCCTACACTGAAATACAGGGTGGCGCACGTAATGTGTTACCAATTGTTTCTTTCACAATTTACGACGCACATTAGATATCCCGCTGGGATCTCTACAGCAGTACCAGCAGAGCTTGGAAAAACCAATGAGTTACGAAATGACGTGTAATTCACGATACTGTCGCTAGGAGACTAGTAAGCAGCAATGGCTGACAATGGAAGACTGACGACACAGCAACGATCGGCAATTGTGTTACTTTTTCAAGAACGAAAAGCCTTGTTGTGACTCACAGGCGTTTTCGACAACAGTTTAACACACGATGGGTCCCTTGCAAGAAGATCATCCGCAGGTTGTACGATAAATTTGTACAGGAAGGAACAGTATTGGAAGCGAAGCGACCTCGGCCTAAGCCTGTTTGTTCGCCGGAGAATATTGAAGCGGTACGAGTTGTTGTACAGAGAAGTCCTGGGAAATCATGTAGAAAGGCAGCAGTGCAACTGGGAATATCCAGACGCTCCGTTCAACTCATTCTAAAAAGTGACCCCCATATGTACTCATACAAGATGACCTGTGCACAGAAGCTCACTGAAGAACACAAGCAGCAGAGACTACTGTTTACTCAGTGGGCGGAGGATAGGGAAGAAACTCTCAGCAACGTTTGGTTTTCAGACGAGGTGCATTTTCATCTAGACGGTGTGGTTAACAAAGAAAATGTACGCTTTTGGACCATTGAAAACTCACAAGTGCTTCATGAACGACAACATTATGCTCCGAGGGTTACAGCGTAGGCAGCAATCTCAAGTCACGGACCTATTGGACCTTTTTTCATTGAAGAAACTGTGAACAGCGAGCGTTATTTGAGCATGCTTCGCAATAGCTTCATTCCACAGCTTCTTGCTACTGCCTTGCCCTTCAACACGCAGTGGTTCATGCAAGATGGAGCAAGGCCTCATACTGCAAACACTGCGTTGGAGTTTTTACACGAGCATTTCGACATGCGGATTATTTCACTCAGATTTCCAGGTCGATTCAATGCCGGACGAAATTGCCCCCCCCCCCCCCCCCCCAATAGTACAGACCTCAATCCATGTGACTCTTTTCTTTGGGGGTACCTAAAGGAAAAAAATTTCCCCAAACGTCCACGTGATTTAATGGAGCTCAGAAGACTTATTCTTCAAGCTTGCTGTGAAATTACGGAAGACATATGCCGTAGAGTAATCACTAACTTCAGTGTCCGTTTGAAGGAAGTTAGGAAACGAAATGGTGGACATATTGGGCATGTGAGGAGTTAGAACAAATCTCCATGGACGGCTCTTCATTGTAGTATGTGTTACTTTCAGATTGTATTGACAATAAAGTTTATATTCAAAAACAAAATGGTAACACATTTCGTGTGCCACCCTGTATTTATGTATGTCAGCTATTATAAAAACAAGTAAAAGTCTGGTCACGAACTACTATGAAATTGTTGATGCAGAGTGCGCATCCGGTGCTGTACTCACACTTTCATCGGGTCTGGCACAGGGATGGTGTGGCCCATCGCTTTCAGAGCCAACAGCGTCTGGTACTCAGCCAGGCGTTGGTCCGAAAGAGGGCGCTTCTGCCTGCGAACAAGAGGTGTAAAAATGTGATGCGTGTCTTTGAACAATGACTTACACTCAATTTAGAGAAAGGCGTCATCAGCGTCAGACAGCGTATTTTGCTAACACAGAGTCGGTATATTGTTCCAGTAGCAGAAAAAGAAGAAATGTTGATAGGGAGATACACTCCTGGAAATGGAAAAAAGAACACATTGACACCGGTGTGTCAGGCCCACCATACTTGCTCCGGACACTGCGAGAGGGCTGTACAAGCAATGATCACACGCACGGCACAGCGGACACACCAGGAACCGCGGTGTTGGCCGTCGAATGGCGCTAGCTGCGCAGCATTTGTGCACCGCCGCCGTCAGTGTCAGCCAGTTTGCCGTGGCATACGGAGCTCCATCGCAGTCTTTAACACTGGTAGCATGCCGCGACAGCGTGGACGTGAACCGTATGTGCAGTTGACGGACTTTGAGCGAGGGCGTATAGTGGGCATGCGGGAGGCCGGGTGGACGTACCGCCGAATTGCTCAACACGTGGGGCGTGAGGTCTCCACAGTACATTGATGTTGTCGCCAGTGGTCGGCGGAAGGTGCACGTGCCCGTCGACCTGGGACCGGACCGCAGCGACGCACGGATGCACGCCAAGACCGTAGGATCCTACGCAGTGCCGTAGGGGACCGCACCGCCACTTCCCAGCAAATTAGGGACGCTGTTGCTCCTGGGGTATCGGCGAGGACCATTCGCAACCGTCTCCATGAAGCTGGGCTACGGTCCCGCACACCGTTAGGCCGTCTTCCGCTCACGCCCCAACATCGTGCAGCCCGCCTCCAGTGGTGTCGCGACAGGCGTGAATGGAGGGACGAATGGAGACGTGTCGTCTTCAGCGATGAGAGTCGCTTCTGCCTTGGTGCCAACGATGGTCGTATGCGTGTTTGGCGCCGTGCAGGTGAGCGCCACAATCAGGACTGCATACGACCGAGGCACACAGGGCCAACACCCGGCATCATGGTGTGGGGAGCGATCTCCTACACTGGCCGTACACCACTGGTGATCGTCGAGGGGACACTGAATAGTGCACGGTACATCCAAACCGTCATCGAACCCATCGTTCTACCATTCCTAGACCGGCAAGGGAACTTGCTGTTCCAACAGGACAATGCACGTCCGCATGTATCCCGTGCCACCCAACGTGCTCTGCAAGGTGTAAGTCAACTGCCCTGGCCAGCAAGATCTCCGGATCTGTCCCCCATTGAGCATGTTTGGGACTGGATGAAGCGTCGTCTCACGCGGTCTGCACGCCCAGCACGAACGCTGGTCCAACTGAGGCCCCAGGTGGAAATGGCATGGCAAGCCGTTCCACAGGACTACATCCAGCATCTCTACGATCGTCTCCATGGGAGAATAGCAGCCTGCATTGCTGCGAAAGGTGGATATACACTGTACTAGTGCCGACATTGTGCATGCTCTGTTGCCTGTGTCTATGTGCCTGTGGGTCTGTCAGTGTGATCATGTGATGTATCTGACGCCAGGAATGTGTCAATAAAGTTTCCCCTTCCTGGGACAATGAATTCACGGTGTTCTTATTTCAATTTCCAGGAGTGTAGATAGAAACAAGGGACATCTCAGTCACCAGTGGTGAAATGCTGAGGCACCTTGTCACGGCCCCTGCCGCTCCCCCCGTCGGAGGTTCGAGTCCTCCCTTTGGCACGTGCGTCTGTGTTGTCCATATCGTGAGTAAGTTTAACTTAGATTAGGTAGTGTGTAGGCTTAGGGACCGATGACCTCATCACTTTTGTCCCATAAGACCTTACCACAAATTTCGAAATTTTTGCAGTTTTCTCAGACATAACGATAGACATACGATACAGTGTTACGCCTCGTTGTAAAACAATGAGTTGATTATTGCCCGTTAGATTATTTTCTCGCTGCTGCAGGTTATGTCGTCACTTTCTCATAATGTCTCCTGAAGAAGGTTGCACGAGAAAATCTAATAAAATTGGCATAAATAAGGTGGTTTTCGATTTAAATATGAACAATTGGAAGGTTCGTTTCCCCAGGATGTGACATAGAGAGGAAATTGCAAAGTCCTTCATTAAAGGTACTGACGTCTGTGAAAATTTCAAAAACGAATAGTAAATGAGCTCAATATCTCATGGTAGTTACAAGACATGCTTCTCACGAATTCTATCATTTGCGAGAATCAGTCCCGTCGATAACGAGGTCATTATGGAACCCTAGCTCGACTCAAGTGAGAAGGGAGATATGAACAAAACGTTCACTTACAGTGGTCTAGACAGCTCTCCAGAAATTCAATTAGGACGTCATGTCGGGGCTCTCCTTCCCTTCTCCAGTGCCACGTGGAGTGGCCGCACGGTTTGAGGCGTCACGTCACGGACTGCCCGGCCCCTCCCGCCGGAGGTTCGAGTCCTCCCTCGGGCACGAGTGTGTGTGTTGTTCTTAGCGTAAGTTAGTTTGTCAGTTTAAGTAGTGTGTAAGTCTAGGGACCGATGGCCTAAGCAGTTTTGTCTCTTAGGAATTCACCAACACTTGATTTGAACCTTCTCCAGTCCCTTAACCACAGAGTCGGGTCGCTCATTCTTCTGTATCCTAAGTCCGTTTGTAAATGGTTTACTGTGGCAGTGCACAAGTTTGCTGGTAGAACTCAAAGTCGCAATTCCAATAAATGTCTATGCTTACTTCAAACACGCTAAATTGTCTGCACTTAAATTTACTTTTGTTACCTGTTCACTATCCACCGTCATGTAATTTACATTGTGGCTGAATTTGTACATGAACTTTCGCAAAATGCTCGACTTACACTCCGCCGAAAACAATATACTGAGGTGACAAAAGTCGTCGGATAGCGATATGCGCAAATAAAGATGGTAGTAGTAACGCGTACACAAGGTGTAAAAGGGCAGTGCACTTTGTACTCAAGGGATTGAGGTGAAAATGTTTACAAGGCGGTTATGGCCGCACGACTGAAATTAATAGACTTTGAACGCGGAATTATAGTTGGATCTAGACTCACGGGACATTCCGTTTCGGAAATCATTAGCGAATTCAATACCCCGAATCCACAGTGCAAAGAATGTGCCGAGAATGCCAGATTTCAGGCATTATCTCTCACCATGGACAACGCAGTAGCCGATAGCCGCCACTTAAAAATCGGCAGCAGTGGCATTTTCCTAAGTTTGTAAATGCTGACAGAGAAGCAAGACTGCCTGAAATAACCGTAGTAATCAATGTGGGACGTATAACGAACGTATCCGTCAGGACAGTGCGGCGAAACGTGGCTTTAATGGGTTGTGACAGCCGACGGCCTATGCGAGTGCTTTTGGTAATAACACGACGTCGGATGCAGCGCCTCTTCTATGCTCCTAAGAATGTCGGGTGAAGCTTAGACGAACATAAAACCGTGACCTGATCAGATGCGCTGATTTCATTTGGTAAACGTTTATCATAGGGTTCGAGTGTGGCGCCAGGAAGCCACGGAACAAGTTATTAAGAAGATACTACGTGATCTGGTGGTGTCTCCATAATGGTGTGAGCCGTGTTAATATGGAATGAACTGGCTCCTTTGGTCCACCTGATCGGATTATTGACAGGAAATGTTTATGTTCGGCTACTTGGACCCCATTTGTAACTTTTCATGGACTCCAATTATGGATGACGATGTTCCAAGCCAACAGGCCACAGTTGTTCGCGACTGATTTGAATATGACAATATGTAAGAGAAAAATGAATTGAAGTTTGTGTTTGGGAGGGCACTCAGCTTAGGTAGTTCGTGCAGCATTGTTCACCATCCTCCTGCGGTGGTGTAGTGGTTAACATTACTGCAGGAAGACCCGGGTTCGAGTCCTGGCCGCAGAAAAAATTTTAATTCATTTCTACTGCTTCGATTATTATCAAAGGTTTGAAGAATATCTGGACAATTCTAGCGAATGATTTGGCCACACAGATCATGCGATATGAATCCCATCGAACATCTGTGGGACGAAATCGAGAGGCCTGTTCGCGCACAACATTGGGGGTGCACCGGCAACAGTTTCGCTGTTATGGACGGCTACAGATGCAGCATGGCTCAGTTCGCCTGTGGGGATTTACAAACACTTGTTGAGTCCATCCTACGTCGAGTTGATGCCCTACACCGCGAAAAATCAGCATGTATCCCATGACTCTCGACACTTCAGTGTATTGTTCACTGTAGTTTCTTGCAGCACTTCCGGTTGTTCATTTCCTTTCATTTTATTTTTTCTGCTCCATATGCAGATACGCTCAAACGACAGTGTTCCTGTAAAGTTTAGACGAACACCAAATGTTTCAAATGGGTCTGAGCACTATGGGACTTAACTGCTGAGGTCATCAGTCCCCTAGAACTTAGAACTACTTAAACCTAACTAACCTAAGGACTTCACACACATCCATGCCCGAGGCAGGATTCGAACCTGCTATCGTAGCGGTCTCGCGGTTCCAGACTGTAGCACCTAGAAACTCTTGTCCACCCCGGCCGGCAGACGAATACCGCCTGAGCTGATTGCGAAAGTACGTGGTCTGGGATTTGTGTCACTGAAGGGAGCTTTAGAAAACGTAGCACAGGATGTTCAGAAAACACGAGTCGGTCTCTTTGTTGTCATTCATATTTAGCTGTTTCTGTGTTTCAGCCACTTTATCTACGCGCCTCCGTAACCAAGGCTGCTAATTCATGCCCGTGCGTGGCGCTGGAATCGTGGATAGTTCGGTTGGAATCCTGGTGATGGAAACTTACATTACCAGTATTTGAGCGGTTAGGAGAGAAGAGGTAGTGGCCTGAAGTTCCCTATCACCAGTCTTTAGGCCAGTGTCATGGATTAAATTCAAGGTCTCTCCCTACTGTGTCATAAAGTAAGGGTATGCGGTACTGTTTATGGTGATCCATGGATAGCAAGGCTCCGTGGAGCTTGGAGGTTCTCTTAGTGTTATTCGAGATGAGTAGCGTGTCTGCCTGCAGCAGGTTCTACCCAAATCGAAGGTGTTGAACGTCTTTGGCACAGAGATGAGATCGGTAATCACACATGATTGAAGATCGTGTGGCTGAATCGGGCTGGTTTTGGTGAATAAGTAGCACATGCTTTGTCAACTGAACACTTCTGGCACAAGAAGAAACAATTACATTAATGATTTCTCATCAGTCACACTGCCAGAAGCAGAGTTCGTTTTGTTTGCATATGACACAAGTATTGCAATAAATAGTATGTCGAGTGTAGTTCCAGAAAGATCTGATAATGATATTTTCATGGATAGTAGTAAATGGTTTCAAGCCAACTCAGTGACATTTAACTTCGAAAAGACTCACTATATGCAATTCAGAACCTACAAGAGGTTACCACCCAGCATATGCATAAAGTATGAAGAAGAGCAGATAGAAGAGGTTGACAGTCTAAAATTCCTGGGATTACAACGTGATAATAAATTAAGTTGGGAGGAGCACAACACAGAACTGCAGAAACGCCTTAACAAATCTGTATTTGCAATTCGAGTGTTATCAGACGTAGGCGGCATAAAAATGAAAAAGCTTGCATACTTTGGCTACTATCATTCCATAATGTCATATGGTATAATGTTTTGGGATAGCGCTTCAAGTCAAACAAAATTTTTCAGAGACCAAAAGCGTATAATACGTATTATTTGTGGAGTAAATTCACGGACGTCCTGTTGAAACCTCTTCGAAGAACTCGGTATACTAACTAATGCCTCTCAGTATATTTACTCCTTAATGAAAAAAAAATTTGAAGTGTGTGTGAAATCTTATGGGACTTAACTGCTAAGGTCATCAGTCCCTAAGCTTACACACTACTTAAGCTAAATTATCCTAAAGACAAACACACACACCCATGCCCGAGGGAGGACTCGAACCTCCGCCCGGACCAGCCGCACAGTCCATGACTGCAGCGCCCGTAGACCGCTCGGCTAATACCGCGCGAACCGGCCGGAGTGGTAGTGCTGTTCTAGGCGCTATAGTCTGGAACCGAGCGACCAGGTTCGAATCCTGCCTCGGGCAGGGATGTGTGTGCTGTCCTTAGTCTAGTTAGGTTTAATTAGTTCTAAGTTCCAGGTGACTGATGACCTCAGAAGTTAAGTCGCGTAGTGCTCAGAGCTATTTGAACCAATCCCGCGCGGCCTGAATGAAATTTGTCCTAAATAATATATCTCTTTCTTCCAACAAACAGCTCAGTTCATACATACAATACCAGGAAGAAAAATGATCTGAACAAGGACTTAAAAACACTTACTTTAGTTCGAAAAGGGGTCCACTACTCAGGAACACTCATCTTCAATAATTTGCCAGCAAACATAAAAACTTTAAAAATAAAGATCAGTTTAAAAGGAGCCTGAAAGACTTACTAGTGGACAACTCCTTCTATTCCACTGACGAGTTTTTTAATAGAAACAAATGATGTATTGTACATATTCATACTATTAGTATTGTTATTTCAGCTGAAAAAAAATTACATGTTCCATATCCACAAGGATCACTTCAGCACGTATCTATGGAACGAAAAACTAATCTAATCTAACTCCACGAAAAGCCTCAGACTAAAAGTTAAAATGTAACTGTCGTGTGACTAGGGCCTCCCGTCGGGTAGACCGTTCGCCGGGTGCCACTCTTCCGATTTGACGCCACTTCGGCGACTTGCGCGTAGATGGGGATGAAATGATGATGATCAGGACAACACAACACCCAGTCCCTGAGCGTAGAAAAATTCCGACCCAGCTGGGAATCGAACCCGGGCCCTTAGGATTGACATTCTGTCGCGCTGACCACTTTTCTCGTATTGTTCGTTTCCGATCATTGCATGTGCTCAGGGCGCACGTCGTAAGACATTCGTTTAAGTTCGTCGTTGATCCAGTAACTCAGTTTGTTTATTACAGACGGCTGCTAACCCTCTGACCAAACACGCTGTGCTACCGTGCCGGCGCCACCAGCAACCGGGGGCGGACGGACTAAAAGGTGAGGCCTCCAAAGGCTCTGCACTTAAATCAGGGAGTAGCAGTTGACGCTCAACATAAATACAATTCGTTGCATGCACATAGGCACAGAGATAGACTTTTGTCTTCTTAAACGGTTGCCGAGCAATTAAAAAAATGGTTCAAATGGCTCTGAGCACTATGGGACTCAATTGCTGTGGTCATAAGTCCCCTAGAACTTAGAACTACTTAAACCTAACTAACTTAAGGACATCACACACATCCATGCCCGAGGCAGGATTCGAACCTGCGACCGTAGCGGTCGTGCGGTTCCAGACTGTAGCGCCTTTAACCGCTCGGCCACTCCGGCCGGCGCCGAGCAATCACCGAAGATAGTCCCACCCATTAAGTATCTCAGAGTATACGGACGGAGTGATGTAAAGGAAAACTACCACAACGGTTCATTGGAAGAATCGTCACAAAGTGTGGGCAACCTACGGGAAAGCTAGCTTACAAATCACTGGTTGGCTGATACTGGATTGCTGTTGCACGGTTTGGGACTCTTACCAGATGCGATTGATAGAATAAGCTGAACACGCAAAGAAGGGCAGTGCGTTCCATCACGGGTTTGTTCCACGAGCGTGAAAGCGTCACGTGGTTGCTCGTGCAGCTCGAGTGTCAGACGCAGCCATAGGTATTGTGTATCACGCAGTGGTTTACTGTTGAAATTCTGAGAGTGTGATTCTTAGTAGACTAAAGGCAAAATTTCCTCCCTACTATATCTCACGAAGAGGCCGTGAAAGTAAAATTAATGAAAGGAAAGTTTCTAAAAGTGTGTAGGAAAAATGTTAATGTAAATTTGAAGTAGAGCACAATACAGCATAAGTACATAGACGTAACGTTGCAAAGCGACGTGAAATGTAAGTTTGGTTGTAGGGGAGGCGAATGGTCGACCCCGGAAGAATCTAGTAAAGTGCAGCTCATCGATAAAGAATGCAGTATACAGAAACCTTGTGAGACCAGTTCTTAAGTACTGCTCCACTATCTGGGACCCCCACTAGGACTGATTAAAGGAAGACATGGCAGCATTTCAGAAACGTACTGCTGCATTTGTTACCGGTGGGTTCCATCACATTACAAAGATGCTTCCTGAACTCAAATGAGAATCTATGAAGAAATGAAAGCCTTCTTTTCGAGAAACACTTTTGAGAAAGTTTATAGAGCCGGCATTTACGACAGACTGGAGAACGATCCGACGGCCATTAACGTACATCTGTCTTAAGGACCTCCAGAACAGGTTAAGATACTTCAGGGCTTAAACGGGTGCATACAGGCAGTCGTTCTCCCCTCGCTCCATTTGCGAGTAGTTCTGCAAAGGGAATAATTAACTGTAGTATGAGGTACCCACTACGATGCATTCTATATTCTATAACGTAGATGTAGGTGTAGAAATTAGATTCGAACTCACAGGAATGTGTGTCTATGACCGTTATTTCCGAGCACCGTACACGACCGGAATTGAAGAGACGGGGAATTAATAGTCTTACGCGACGTACCCATCAGCACGTACTGTGCGTTGGCTGCGGGACGTAGATGTAGAATCTTTTGCAGCGGTAGTGGAGCGGTTACAGCCTCAAGACTGAACTCTTAAGAAACTAAGGGCCACTGTGGGACAAGTGGAGTCTGAGAGCCGTTTACAACCCCCCTAGAAAGCTCACCTGCTGGAGACGTCAGCCTCACCACTGCAGAGTGCCGCTAGCAAAGCAACCAATAGGGCACAGAGCACGGTGTTGGATGCCATGGTGGAAGCTGCAGGACTGACTGACAGGCTGCGCCGAGGTCCGCTTATATACCCGGCACGGGCTGCTGCTGCCAGATGGGACCGCCTGCCAATCCAGTTGGTCGATGAGCTTCCCTTGTCTAAACGGCTGCACTCTGGTGACTGACCCAATAAAGTCAAAGCGTGGCCTGCCCAGGTACATCTTGTGCGGCGACCTCTAGAGAATGGGTCCTACACTATTTCTCCATGGGTCTCGCCACTCACAGTAATTCATGATTGATAATATCTGCAAACAGTGGTATTAAATTTAATTTGCAATAAAAGGAGAGCACAACCATGTTTTACTACTACAGTCTTTATTTTAGGTGAATGTGAAAAATTACGACATATTGTGGCGACTGTAGGTCCACATATGGTGAAACTCTAAGAAAACAAATAGAACTTGTCGTTGCATTGGAAAAAGAAAATCACAACACATGGAGAATATCCACAGAGTCAACTAAAAGGTGGTAATAAAGGATTCTCTGGTGAATCTACATCTACATCGTACTACACCTAACGATGTATGACGGAAGGTACTTCAGGTACAAATAAGTAATCCTCCCATTCCCTGCTCCACTCGCGGGCGGCAGATGTGAAAAATGACTCTTATTTCTACACTACTGGCCATTAAAATTGCTACACCACAAAGATGACGTGCTACAGGCGCAAAATTTAACCGACAGGAAGAAGATGCTGTGATATGCAAATGATTGGTTTTTCAGAGCATTCACTCAAGGTTCGCGACGGTGGTGACACCTACAACGTGCTGACATGAGGAAAGTTTTCAACCGATTTCTCATACACAAACAGCAGTTGACCGGCGTTGCTTGGTGAAACGTTGTTGTGATGCCTCGTGTAAGGAGGAGAAATGCGGACCATCACGTTTCCAACTTTGATAAAGGTCGGATTGTAGCCTACCGCGATTGCGGTTTATCGTATCGCGACACTGACGCTCGCGTTGGTCGAGATACAATGACTGTTAGCAGAATATGGAATCGGTGGGTTCAGGAGGGTAATACGGAACGCCGTGCTGAATCCCAACGGCCTCGTATCACTAGCAGTCAAGATGATAGGTATCTTATCTCCATGGCTGTAACGGATCGTGCAGCCACGTCTCGTTTCCTGAGTCAGCAGATGGGGACATTTGCAAGACAACAACCATCTGCACGAACAGTTCGACGACGTTTGCAGCAGCATGGACAATCAGCTCGGAGACCATTGCTGCGGTTAACCTTGACGCAGCATCACAGACAGGAGTGCCTGCGATGGTGTACTCAACGACAAACGTGGGTGTACGAGTGGCAAAACGTAATTTTTTCGGATGAATCCAGGTTCTGTTCACAGCATCATGATGGTCGCATCCGTGTTTGGCGACATCGCGGTGAACGCACGTTGGAAGCGTGTATTCCTCATCGCCATACTGTCGTATCACCCGGCGTGATGGTATGGGGTACCATTGGTTACACGTCTCGGTCACCTCTTGTTCGCATTGACAGCACTTTGAACAGTGGACGTTACATTTTAGATGTGTTACGACCCGTGGCTCTACCCTTCATTCGATCCCTGTGAACCTTACATTTCAACAGGATAATGCACGACCACATGTTGCAGTTCCTGTACGGGCCTTTCTGGATATAGAAAATGTTCGACTGCTGCCCTGGCCAGCACATTCTCCAGATGTCTCACCAATTGAAAACGTGTGGTCAATGATGGCCGAGCAACTGGCTCATCACAAAACGCCAGTCACTACTCTTGATGAACTGTGGTATCGTGTTGAAGCTGCATGTGCAGCTGTACTTTTACACGCCATCCAAGCTGTGTTTGACCCAATGCCCAGGCGTATCAATGCCGCTATTACGGCCATAGGTGGTTGTTCTGGGTACTGATTTCTGAGAATGTACAAACATGTTCTGGGAAAATCAGGAATACAGAAATACAAGTCGCTGATGAATGAAATAAATAGGAAGCGCAGGGAAGCTAAGACGAAATGGCTGCAGGAAAAATGTGAAGACATCGAAAAAGATATGATTGTCGGAAGGACAGACTCAGAGTACAGGAAAGTAAAAACAGCCTTTGGTGATATTAAAAGCAACGGTGGTAACATTAAGAGTGCAACGGGAATTCCACTGTTAAATGCAGAGGAGAGAGCAGATAGGTGGAAAGAATGCATTGAAAGCCTCTATGAGGGTGAAGATTTGTCTGATGTGATAGAAGAAAAAACAGGAGTCGATTTAGAAGAGATAGGGGATCCAGTATTAGAATCGGAATTTAAAAGAGCTTTGGAGGACTTACGGTCAAATAAGGCAGAAGGGATAGATAACATTCCATCAGAATTTCTAAAATCATTGGGGGAAGTGGCAACGAAACGACTATTCACGTTGGTGTGTAGAATATATGAGTCTGGCGACATACCATCTGACTTTCGGAAAAGCATCATCCACACAATTCCGAAGACAGCAAGAGCTGACAAGTGCGAGAATTATCGCACAATCAGCTTAACAGCTCATGCATCGAAGCTGCTTACAAGAATAATATACAGAAGAATGGAAAAAAGGTGACGATCAGTTTGGCTTTAGGAAAAGTAAAGAGACGAGAGATGCAATTCTGACGTTACGGCTAATAATGGAAGCAAGGCTAAAGAAAAATCAAGACACTTTCATAGGATTTGTCGACCTGGAAAAAGCGTTTGACAATATAAAATGGTGCAAGCTGTTCGATATTCTGAAAAAAGTAGGGGTTAGCTATGGGGAGAGACGGGTCATATACAATATGTACAACAACCAAGAGGGAATAATAAGAGTGGTCGATCAAGAACGAAGTGCTCGTATTTAGAAGGGTGTAAGACTAGGCTGTAGCCATTCGCCCCTACTCTTCAATCTGTTCATCGAGGAAGCAATGATGGAAATAAAAGAAAGGTTCAGGAGTGGAATTAAAATGCAAGGTGAAAGGATATCAATGATACGATTCGCTGATGACATTGCTATCGTGAGTGAAAGTGAAGAAGAATTAAATGATCTGCTGAACGGAATGAACAGTCCAATGAGTACACAGTATGGTTTGAGAGTAAATCGGAGAAAGACGAAGGTAATGAGAAGTCGTAGAAATGAGAACAGCGAGAAACTTAACATCAGGATTGATGGTCACGAAGTCAATGAAGTTAAGGAATTCTGCTACCTAGGCACTAAAATAACCAATGACGGACGGAGCAAGGAGGACATCAAAAGCAGACTCGCTATGGCAAAAAAGGCATTTCTGGCCAAGAGAAGTCTACTAATATCAAATACCGGCCTTAATTTGAGGAAGGAATTTCTGAGGATGTACGTCTGGAGTACAGCATTGTATGATAGTGAAACATGGACTGTGGGAAAACCGGAACAGAAGAGAATGTGGTGCTATAGACGAATGTTGAAAATTAGGTGGACTGATAAGGTAAGGAATGAGGAGGTTCTACGCAGAATCGGAAAGGAATATGTGGAAAACACTGATAAGGAGAAGGGACAGGACGATAGGACATCTGCTAAGACATGAGGGAATGACTTCCATGGTACTAGAGGGAGCTGTAGAGGGCAAAAACTGTAGAGGAAGACAGAGACTGGAATACGTCAAGCAAATAATTGAGGACGTAGGTTGCAAGTGCTACTCTGAGATGAAGAGGTTAGCACAGGAAAGGAATTCACCCAAATTGGGTGAAAATATAATCACATATCAGTTCTAGTATAATATATTTGTCCAATGAATACCCGTTTATCGTCTGCATTTCTTCTTGGTGTAGCAATTTTAATGGCCATTAGTGTAGAATTTTCTCTTAATGGTAATTTCGCAGGATGTACGTGGAAAGATGTAATATGTTGTCCGACTCTTCCCACGAAGTGCTCTCTCGAAATGTCTGCATGCATAACGCGTCTCTTGTAACGTATACCACAGTAGTTCGTTGAGTATCTCTGGTAAGAACCCCAGACAGGTGAACAATACTCAACAATCGGTCGAACAAGTGCCTTTTAAGCCACTTGCTATGTCGATGGTTTACATTTCCTTAACAGTCTACCTTCGAATCTGTGTGGCATTTGCTTTTCCTGTTATTTGCTTTATATGGTCATTCCACTTACGGTGGCTCTGGATAGTTACTCCTAGCTATTTTAGGTAGATACTGTTTCCAGCAATTTTTCGTCAATAATTTAACTGTGAAGCAGTGGATTTACTTTCCGTGCATAAGCGATATGTTACATTAATTTACCTTTCATTATCAACTACCAGAGAACACATAACTCTCTGTAGATGATCTCATTTGATCCATTTATTAATGGTTCTGAAAGCCTGCGACTGTGAAAACTATAGGTTTGTTTGTAAATAACTCATCTGCTACCAGTCACGATTTTCTTTAATTTATTTTTCGTAGGACGCGTTTTGGGAAATGATTCCCATTTTCAAGTGCGTTTTTTGTGTTTTTTATGTCATTCCTATGTGATGTCGATGTATGAGATACTGCTTCATTCAGTTGACTTTACTGCAATATATAAGAAAACGCGATATTTAGTTCGTTGTCGATCTTTTTGTGAAGTTAGTGGCGAAACTGAGAAGAATTTGTACTGACGGTTTCCTTATGGTCCATTTCTGCACAAATGGATCATAAGGAAGCTATGAAGTGATGGAAGCATCTGTACTCGTACTTGAAGGAGATTATCGACAAACATTTCCAGCTCTCCCAAACTCAACACCAGCAGACGGAATCAATGCACGCTCTCTGGCCACACATACAAATGCTGCGACTGACAAAAAAATTAGTGCTGAACTGTCGAAAGACGAAACAACAGCACATTTTGCTGAACAACTTTTACAAACAGGCGAAGCACATATCCTACTGACCAGAGGATGTTCCTCATTAAACTCAACAGTGATTTCCGGAATATAGCCACTGCTGAAAACGATGTCATTGACCGAATTTATCCAAACATTGTTCACAACTATACCAATCCGGACGGGCTGTTTGAAGGGGTAACTTGGCCAACTAAAAATAATACTGTTGACTATATCAACTTTAACATTAAAAAGAAAATTCCCGGGGAAGAGAGAATATACAAATCGATCGATACGATGGTAAACGTTGAAGAAATTGAGAACTTTCCTACAGAATTTCCAAACTCTTTGCAAGTACTAGCAATACCATTACACTGATTCCTTCATAAAATTGAATCTCCATCGCATTACTCAGAAATTTCAATTTACCAAACTATGCAATGGATGATCGTCAAACAGCTAACGAATAACATCATCAAAGCCGAACTTATCATTGGAAAGTACAGAGGACATACACTATTTATCCCCAGAATACCAGTGATGTCAACAGAACTGCCATTCCAATTTAAAAGACTGCAATTTTCAATCAAATTAGCCTACGGTTTTACAATTAACACAGCACAAACACAAACTTTAAAATATTGCGACATAAGCCTCAAAGACTCCTGCTTCTCTGAAGGCCAGCTGTACGTAGCTTACTCTGAAATTGGAAATTCGAAGAATTTGTCAGTATATACGCCGGATAACAAATTGAAAAATGTTGTTTACAAGCAAGTATTGTAAATAGCGAGAATATGTTTTCCATAAAAATTCTTTACCTCGTATCCTTTAAAGTTGGTCCTTTCATCCCAAATACCACACAGTCTCGTATCAGTTCCCTGAAAGAAGCCGGGGATCCATTTTAGTAATTCAATATCCTCTTTACTTCTGTTATGCCGATTAAGAACTCAGATGGAGATCAGGAAATAAGCAAACAAGGTAAAGCTGAAAAGCGGGAGGAATACGTAGAATGGCTATGCTAGGAAACTGAAATTGAATATGGCCAATACGGAAGAGGAACTGAATGTAGATGAGAGGGAAGATATAATTTTCCGAAGCTAATTCGACGGAACACTCGAAGACTTAAGCCGAAATAAAGCCTGGAATAGACGACATTCCCTCAGACATATCGAGATCCTTGGAAGAGCTAGCCATGGTAAATTTAGTCCAAGCGTTTTGCAAGTTATATGAGACAGGCGAAATTCTCTCAGACTTAAAGAAGAACGTAATAACTCCAATAGAAAGATGGCAGATGCTAACAGTTTTGAATACTGCCGAATAAACGGTTTAAGAAGTCATGTTTTCAAGATATTGAAACAAATTATTTACAGAAGAATGTAAAAACTGGTAGAAGCCAACTTTGGAGAAGATCAGTTTGAACTCCGGAGAAATTTAGGACCACGTGTGAAACCGTCGTGTCGCTACTGCTTATCTGAGATGACAGATCAAGGAAAAGCAAACATACGTCTATAGCATTTGTAGATTTAGAGAAACCTTCTAACAGTATTGAGTGGATTGCAGTGTTTCAATGTCTGCAGTTGTTGTTGTTGTGGTCTTCAGTTCTGAGACTAGTTTGATGCAGCTCTCCATGCTACTCTATCCTGTGCAAGCTTCTTCATCTCCCAGTACCTACTGCAGCCTACATCCTTCTGAATCTGCTTGGTGTATTCACCTCTTGGTCTCCCTCTACGATTTTTACCCTCCACGCTGCCCTCCAATACTAAATTGTTGATCCCTCGATGTCTCGGAACATGCCCCACCAACCGATCCCTTCTTCTAGTCAAGTTGTGCCACAAGCTCCTCTTCTCCCCAATCCTATCCAATACCTCCACATTAGTTATGTGATCTACCCATCTAATCTTCAGCATTCTTCTGTAGCACCACATTTCCAAAGCTTCTATTCTCTTATTGTCTAAACTATTTATCGTCCACGTTTAACTTTCATACATGGCTACACTCCATACAAGTACTTTCAGAAACGACTTCCGGACATTTAAATCTATACTCGATGTTAACAAATTTTTCTTCTTCAGAAACGCTTACCTTGCCATTGCCAGTCCACATATTATGTCCTCTCTACTTCGACCATCATCAGTTATTTTGCTCCCCAAATAGCAAAACTCCTTTACTACTTTAAGTGTCTCATTTTCTAATCTAATTCCCTCAGCATCACCCGACTTCATTCGACTACATTCCATTATCCTCGTTTTGCATTTGTTGATGTTCATCTTATGCCCTCCTTTCAAGACACTGTCCATTCCGTTCAACTGCTCTTCCAAGTCCTTTGCTGTCTCTGACAGAATTACAATGTCATCGGCGAATCTCAAAGTTTTTATTTCTTGTCCATGGATTTTTATACCTACTCCGAACTTTTCTTTTGCTTCCTTTACTGCTTGCTCAATATACAGATTGAATAACATCGGGGATAGGCTACAACCCTTTCCCACTCCCTTCCAAACCACTGCTTCCCTTTCATGACCCTCGACTCTTGCCGGCCGCGGTGGTCTAGCGGTTCTAGGCGCTCAGTCCGGAACCGCGCGACTGCTACGGTCGCAGGTTCGAATCCTGCCTCGGGCATGGATGTGTGTGATGTCCTTAGGTTAGTTAGGTTTAAGTAGTTCTAAGTTCTAGGGGACTGATGACCACAGATGTTAAGTCCCATAGTGCTCAGAGCCATTTGAACCTCGACTCTTATAACTGCCATCTGGTTTCTGTACAAATTGTAAATAGCCTTTCGCTCCCTGTATTTTACCCCTGACACCTTCAGAATTTGAAAGAGAGTATGCCAATCAACATTGTCAAAAGCTTTCTCTAAGTCTACAAATGCTAGAAACGTTGGTTTGCCTTTCCTTAATCTTTCTTCTAAGATAAGTCGTAAGGTCAGTATTGCTTCACGTGTTCCAATATTTCTACGTAATCCAATCTCATCTTCCCCGAGGTCGGCTTCTATCAGTTTTTCCATTCGTCTGTAAAGAATTCGCGTTAGTATTTTGCAGCTGTGACTTATTAAACTGATTGTTCGGTAATTTTCACATCTGTCAACACCTGCTTTCCTTGGGGTTGGAATTATTATATTCTTCTTGAAGTCTGTGGGTATTTCGCCTGTCTCATACATCTTGCTCACTAGATGGTAGAATTTTGTCAGGACTGGCTCTCCCAAGGGTATCAGTAGTTCTAATGGAATGTTGTCTACTCCTGGGGCCTTCAGTGCTCTGTCAAACTTTTCACGCAGTATCGTATCCTCTACTGTATTTCTTTCCCCCATTCCTGTCAATTGTTCCCTTATGCTCTCCCTGAAACTCTGTACAACATCTGGTTCTTTCAGTTTATCCAGGTCCCATCTCCTTAAATTCCAACCTTTTTGCAGTTTCTTCAGTTTTAATCTACAGTTCATAACCAATAGATTGTGGTCAGAGTCCACATCTGCCCCTGGAAATGTCTTACAATTTAAAACCTGGTTCCTAAATCTCTGTCTTACCGTTATATAATCTATCTGATACCTTTTAGTATCTCCAGGGTTCTTCCATGTATACAACCTTCCTTCATGATTCTTGAACCAAGTGTTAGCTATGATTAAGTTATGCTGTGCGCAAAATTCTGCCAGGCGGTTTTTCTTTCATTTCTTAGCCCCAATCCATACTCACCTACTATGTTTCCTTCTCTCCCTTTTTCTAGTCTCGGATTCCAGTCACCCATGACTATTAAGTTTTCATCTCCCTGCACTACCTGAATAATTTCTTTTATCTCATCATACATTTCATCAATTTCTTCGTCATCTGCAAAGCTGGTTGTCGTATAAACTTGTACTACTGTAGTAGACGTGGGCTTCGTGTCTACCTAGGCCACAATAATGCGTTCACTATGCTGTTTGTAGTAGCTTACCCGTACTCCTATTTTTTTATTCATTATTAAACCTACTCCTGCATTACCCCTACTTGATTTTGTATTTATAACCCTGTATTCACCTGACCAAAAGTCTTGTTCCTCCTGCCACCGAACTTCACTAATTCCCACTATATCTAACTTTAACCTATCCATTTCCATTTTTAAATTTTCTAACCTACCTGCTCGATTAGGGGATCTGACATTCCACGCTTCGATTCGTAGAACGCCAGTTTTCTTTCTCCTGATAATGACGTCCTCTTGAGTAGTCCCCGCCCGGAGACCCGAATGGGTGACTATTTTACCTCCGGAATATTTTACCCAAGACGACACCATCATCATTTAATGATACAGTAAAGCAGCATGCCCTCAGGAAAAATTATGGCTGTAGTTTCCCCTTGGTTTAAGCCGTTCGCAGTACCAGAACAGCAAGGCCATTTTGGTTAGTGTTACAAGGCCAGTTCAGTCAATCATCCAGACTGTTGCCCCTGCAACTACTGAAAAGGCTGCTGCCCCTCTTCAGGAACCACACGTTTGTCTGGCCTCTCAACAGATACCCCTCCGTTGTGGTTGCACCTACGGTACGGTTATCTGTATCGTTGAGGCACGCAAGGCTCCCCACCAACGGCAAGGTCCACGGTTCATGGGGGGATGTCTGCAGTATCAAGGATAAAATACAGAGCGAAAACTTATTCGTAACTTGCGCAGAAACCGGACTACACTCTAAGGTGCCAAGAGGGACGCAGCAGTTGCGAAGAAATTAAGATAGGGTTGTAGCTTATCCCGAATGGTGTATAATCTGTGACGAACAAGAAATTTGTAAAATGTTTTCAAGTTCAGAGAGAAAAAATAAAAACTTTGAGAACTGATGTGAAATTGTAATTCTGTAAGTGATCCAAAGGACTTGGAATATCATTTCACTGGAATCAGTTAGGTCTTCGTAATTTGTCATATGATGCCCCTAACAAAAGTGAAGAAGTGCAGTTGAATATAGTCGAATTAAATTAGATGATACTCAGGAAATCACATTATAAACTGAGACACTAGAAGTAATAGGTGAGTTTTTCTTTTCAGCAGGAAAACAACTGATGGCAGCTGACGTACAGAGGACATAAAATGCAGACTGGCTACAGCATGGAAATCTTATCTGAAAACGAGAAATATGTTAACATAGAATACTAAATTAAATGTACGGAAGTCTTTTCTGAATGTACGGATTTGGGTGTCCTCTTGTGTATGAATGAAACATTTACATTTAAACAGTTCAGATTAAATGCTGTGCTAGAGAAGAATGCTGATGATTATATGAGTGTACGGGAGAAATAATGAGAAAATACTAAACCAAATAAGAAACCAGTTAAGAAATTTATGGTGCAACAATCCTAAAGGAGGACATCGGTTTATGGGCATCGTGATGCGTACAAGAGTCGTTAAATCGATAATGTAGGGAACTGTGGGGTAAAAATATGTTGTAAATTACTTTTAAGTTTCTCCATAGCTTTGCAGTTCTCCTTAGACTAAGAAGAAACTTTCCTATTTTATGTTTGGTATGACAACGACGAAGTGCACAAATGAGTTTTCCCGTCCACTAAATCCTGCCCCTGTTTCAAAGGTAATTGACCTTATTCTCGTCAACACTTTAGAAATCCCGGATGTGAGACTCAAGTTCCTTGGTATGACAACAACACTGTCTTGAAAACCGACGGGAAGTCTGTGTTCCATGAATTTTGGACACTAGATGGCGTAACCAGTAACTTCAAATCTATTTGATTTCGATTTCTAGTGTATTTAGTAAGATCCTGATTTTCTATACCAAATTAATACACCACTAATCTACACTGCATCACGCATTTCATGTATATCAACCGCTTTCTATTCTATCTTGCAGCAGAGCAGTGTTCCCTGTCGGAATGACTTAAGAGATACTCTTGTTGTCAAAAATTTGTAGATTTACCGCTAGTATTCTAACAGACCCGTAAGGTCCATAGGAAAATATAACACGGAAATTTAGTAAACCTAAATTGGAGTCTTTCTGAGACAGAGTCATTTCCCTTCGAAAACCATTAGGATATATTTAGAGAATCGGCACTAGAGAAAGCCTATCAAACAATTCTGTCTTCATTGTACATCTCTTGTTGGGGCCATACCACTCAGATAACAGAAGCTAGGAGTCGTATTACGGACTTAAAGAATTCATTGAGCACTCGTTGTAGAAGCGAATAGTCCATCTCCAAATTAGATTAATACCCTCCACCGTCTACTATACACTATCTTTTCTTGTATACGTATAACGTTGGTGTAGGTTTCCTGTTTGCATTTATCACTGCATTGGAATTGTTAATTAGGTAGTGGCAAGGCACCATTTCAGATGTTTTGTAAATTTGTAAATTTCTGGTAAGATCTAATGAGACCAAACTGCTTGGGTTATCGGCACCTAAGCTTACACACTGCTTAATCTAACTTAAGATAATTTACGCTATGGACAACACACACAGACACGTGCCAAAGGGAGGACTCGAAGCTCCGACGGGGGGAGCCGTGCGGACCGTGACAAGGCGTCTCAGACCGCGGGCCCCGGATGTTTTAGATCATCTTGTTGTGAGATTCGGTGAATGAAGAAGCTAACTTTGAATGCTCCCGACTGTTACATTTAAAAAGAGCTCGTACTATAACCAGAAGGTCAGTTGTATTTGCTGCGCGAGGTAGCCGCTCGGTCTGGGGCGCCTTGCACGGTCCGTGCGGCTTCCCCCGTCGGCGGTTCGAGTCCTCCCTCGGGCATGGGAGTGTGTGTTGTCCCTAGCGTAAGTTAGTTTAAGTTGGATGAAGTAATGTATAAGTCTACGGACCGCTGAGCTCAGCAGTTTGGTCTCATAGTCCCTACCACAAATTTCCAAAATTTCCGTTCTACTTGCAAAATGTCAGTAGTGTGCGCATGACATGCATACACTGTAGCAGGTAGGCGTCTACTGAAACGGAAGACAGTTCATTAAATTTTTAGCGACTTTTCTTTTAAAGTAAGCGATAATCTTTGTTTGGGGCTAGGCATGATTGTTCAGCAGAAACGTTTATAGCATTCTGTCTTTTGTGTACTCGAACGCACAGCAGACACGAACTTCTTATACGAAATTGTATGGCAACACTTTTGGATTAGGTCAAACTGAGTTTATAAGTCAGTCTACCAAGGTGACTTTTTTTTTCGACCAACCTAAACTACACTACTGGCCATTAAAATTGCTACACCAAGGAGAAATGCAGATGATAAACAGGTATTCATTGGACAAATATATTATGCTAGATCAGACATGTGATTACATTTTCACGCAATTTGGGTGCATAGACCCTGAGAAATCAGTACCCAGAACAACCACCTCTGGCCGTAATAACGGCCTTGATACGCCTGGGCATTGAGTCAAACAGAGCTTGGAGGACTTCAACACGATACCACAGTTCATCAAGAGTAGTGACTGGCGTATTGTGACGAGCCAGTTGCCCGGCCACCATTCGCCACACGATTTCAATTGGTGAGACATCTGGAGAATGTGCTGGCCGGGGCAGCAGTCGAAAATTTTCTGTATCCAGAAAGGCCCGTACAGCACCTGCAACATTCATTATCCTGCTGAAATGTAGCGTTTCGGAGGAATCGAATGAAGGGTAGAGCCACAGGTCGTAACACATGTGAAATGTAACGTCCACTTTTCAAAGTGACGTCAGTGAGAACAAGAGGTGACCGAGACACGTAACCGCCGGCCGCGGTGGTCTAGCGGTTCTAGGCGCACAGTCCGGAACCGCGCGACTGCTACGGTCGCAGGTTCGAATCCTGCCTCGGGCATGGATATGTGTGATGTCCTTAGGTTAGTTAGGTTTAAGTAGTTCTAAGTTCTAGGGGACTGGTGACCACAGATGTTAAGTCCTATAGTGCTCAGAGCCATTTGAACCATTTTTGAGACATGTAACCAGTCGCACCCCATTCCATCACGCCGGGTGATACGCCAGTATGGCGATGACGAATACACGCTTCCAATGTCCGTTCACCGGGATGTCGCCAAACACGGATGCGACCATCATGATGCTGTAAACAGAACCTGCATTCATCCGAAAAAAAGACGTTTTGCATTTCGTGCACCCAGGTTCGCCGTTAAGTACACCATCGCAGGCGCTCCTGTCTGTGATGCAGCGTCAAGGGTAACCGCAGCCATGGTCTCCGAGCTGATAGTCCATGCTGCCGCAAACGTCGTCGAACTGTTCGTGCAAATGGTTGTTGTCTTGCAAACGTCTCCATCCTTTGACACAGGAATCGAGACGTGGTTTCACCATCCGTTACAGCCACGCGGATAAGATGCCTGTCATCTCGACTGCTAGTGATACGAGGCCGTTGGGATCCAGCACGGCGTTCCGTATTACCCTCCTGAACCCACCGATTCCATATTCTGCTAACAGTCATTAGATCTCGAGCAACGCGAGCAGCAATATCGCGATACGATAAACCGCAATCCCTTTATCAAAGTCGGAAACATGATGGTATGCATTTCTCCTCCTTACACGAGGCATCACATCAACGTTTCACCAGGCAACGCCGGTCAACTGCTGTTTGTGTATGAGAAATCGGTTGGAAACTTTCCTCATGTCAGCACGTTGTAGGAGTCGCCAACGGCGCCAACCTTGTGTGAATGCTCTGAAAAGCGAGTGATTTGCCTATCACAGCATCTTCTTCCTGTCGGTTAAATTTCGCGTCTGTAGCACGTCATCTTCGTCGTGTAGCAATATTAATGGCCAGTAGTGTATGATGGATGATGTAATCCAGCACTCGAATGCCTGTAAGTAGTGACATAGGACATGACATTGTTACCACCAGTTACGCTGCGGTCTTAGCTGGTATCGTAATAACTGAACTAGCTTACCTATTACGTGGTTCAATACTGGCCACCCTACTAAGCCTAGCAACCAGGTTCCTTTTCGTCAATTAGAGTATCCAAAAGTTATCTCTGGAATTTGATACCTGGATAAGAATTAGGAGATGGGAAGCGATATCAGCGATTGTATCCATCCGTGGCCACAGATAATAATAGTAAACCTAGTATTAATAATTCTATCAATTTTATTCATATGTGGATCGCTTTGAGGAGGATACTGGAATAGTAGTACAGGGTGGCGCAGATGGATCAGGTGGTTTTAAAATACTTGTCAAACTGTCAATTGTAAAGGTATTGGATTGAAATAAAGTGCAAAACGTGTAGTTACAATGGAAGTTTATTAACAAAAAAATAGTAATGTTAGTTTTTAAAAATTACATCCATCAAATGCCCTCCTTCTCGAGCGACGCATTCTTGGAGTCGGTCCTTAACGTTCCGCATTGCCCGCTCAAGCACATCACCAGGAATTGATGTGATTTCGGTGTGAATTGCTGCCTTCAACTCCTGAATGGTCCGGGGTTTGTTCATGTAGACCCTTGCTTTTAAATAGCCCCATAAGAAAAAGTCACATACCGTGAGGTCCGGCGAGCGAGGGGGCCAATGGACATCTCCATTACGGGAAATCAAACGGCCAGGGAACAGAGCTCGTACAGCTTGCATTGATATCCTAGCGGTATGTGCAGTTGCCCCGTCTTGTTGGAACCACATATTGCCCATGTCGTAATTGTTCTCTTCAAGTTGTGGGAGAAGAAAATCTTCAATCATGTTCACATAACGCTGCGAATTAACAGTAACCGCCTGCTCCCTTTCATTTTCAAAAAAGTAAGGACCAATTATCCCTACCTTAGAAACCCCACACCAAACCGTCACTTTGTCACTATGGAGGGGCCGTTGGTGTAGATCTCTTGGGTTAGTGTCGGCCCAGTAACGGCAATTTTGCTTGTTTACGTATCTGTTAATGTGAAAGTGAGCCTCGTCAGACATCATGATAATCAGGTTTACATCTTCCAATAACTCCAACATCTGTTGGCTAAACTGAAGCCTTTGAAGATGGTCTGTTGGGAGAATCTTCTGTACCAACAGGATTTTATAGGGGTGGAATTTCAGTTCTTCGTTAAGTATCCTTTGAAGGCTCCGACGTGACATTCCAAGAGCTTGAGCACGACGTCTCGTTGATCGACGTGGGCTCCCAGTGACATCACGTCTCACACGCTCCACGTTCTCAGGCGTTGTTATTGTTGGCGGTCTAGGCGTCCATTTTGGAGCACATGAACCAGTAGTGCGGAAATTATGCACCCAACTCAATATCCTATCTCGCTTAGGAACACTACCGCGAGGTGGGATGTTGAAACGCCGGCGAAAGGCACGCGTCACAGCACCAATTGACTCGTTATTGCATATGAACTCTTCCACTGCGAAAACACGATGCTCAACGGACCACGTAGCCATCGCGACTGACTGCCAGCCTGCAACTGAAACTTCCCGTCCCCCCCCACCACAGGACGAAGTCGCCGAACACCTGGCTCCCCCCCTCCAGACGTACAGTCCACTTCAAAACCACCCGATCCATCTGCGCCACCCTGTACATATTAAGTACTCTCTTGTTTGAAATTAACTGGATTTAGATTTTTCGGTGATAATATGAACAAAAGACGTTGGTTTACTTCGAGAGAGAGTAGCTGTCCGACCTGGTCGGACAATGTAATTTGGAATAAACTGCCTGAACCAGGAAGCAGAAGCCCATCACGGTGCCTCACTCGCCACACAGGTCGCACTCGCACGGGCAGACTGAAGCGGAAAGCGACGGCCAGGCGGTCTACATCAGCAACGGCCAGGCGGTCTACATCAGCAACTGGCCGCCGACTACGTCACAACGTAGTTGGCCACACGGGGCAACACCGTAATGAGGAACTGCAGATTGCGTTTGCGAGTGTGGCGGAGTGGGAGTATGGTTTGTCACACCCGAGTATCTTTTGATTACACCCGGTATATCGAGCAGCTCAGAGGAAGACGTGGTTCTCCGTTACTATTACACGTGAACTAGAAAGCGAAAGAAATGTCCATTGTCCAAAGAAGTGCAAACTGCAGGCTGTATATAGCAGCCAAGGAGCTGTAACAGACATATTCAACAATCATAGCTCTTTGTAGAATGACTTAACAGAATTAGTGTGTTTTGGCGGAACTTCTTCCACCACTGCGACAGCATATAGTTTTTTTTTTTTTTTTTAATTGAAACTCATATTGTGGTATCGTTATTTGTGCTTGTTAATTAATTTGCATGTGTCCACCATTGCCATTGCATATGTAGGAGAATTGTGGCTTTACACAGTAGGTTTACACATAATTATTTAATTTAGGGAATGACAAAGGCTACTAGCCACACAAAAGAATCCTGTCGGTATGATTTACACTTTTTTGTACGTTTGCTTACATTGAAGTACCAGTAATTTTATTTTGAACAATATATGTACAGTACGTTATAAATACACTACTGGCCATCAAAATTGATACACCACGAAGATGACGTGCTACAGACGCGAAATTTAGCCGACAGGAAGAGGATGCTGTGATACGCAAATGATTAGCTTTTCAGAGCATTCAGTGACACCTACAACGTGCTGACATGAGGAACGTTTCCAACAGATTTCTCATACACAAACATCAGTTGACTGGCGTTGCCTGGTGAAACGTTGTTGTGATGCTTCGTGTAAGGGGGAGAAATGCATACCACCACGTTTACGACTTTGATAAAGGTCGGATAGTATCCTATAGCGATTGCGGTTTGTCGCATCGCGACATTGCTGCTCGCGTTAATCGAGATCCAATGACTGTTAGCAGAATATGGAATCGGTGGGTCAGTATGAACCCATATTACTCTAACGCAACACTATGGCTGAGGTCGGTGAACTAACAAATGAACAGCAAAAGGAAAAAAATATCCAGTTTGGTAAGGTACTTTCATTACAGCAATTATGCGAGGTTACAAGTCCCTTTATCAGAATTCTAGGAGATCATGCGTTGGCGACTACTTTCGAAGAACCCGGCACTACAGCCACGAGCGGAACAGTTACGCTTGTATGAAGCTATGATTCTACGCTGCTGCAGTACTGCTATAATGTGCGGCGTATGACTTTTACTCTGTGACACATGGGACTTCAGAGCACTACGCCAGGACTGTCTTGGATTTGATGATCTGATATTCCCCAAGGCTCACAATGATATTAACTCGCCGTTGCAACCAAGAGGTCATAAGCGATAAACTAATTTGTAAACTGAGGCAGTAAATATCTAATCAAAATCGTCCCAATTATCGACATGTCACTGAGTGACGCCGTATTGCAAGATGGTGTACATTTATGTGAAACAGAGCATGGGGAAAGAATGGGAAAGTAATGAGTTGGAATTCGTGACTTCCAGCTACAACAGTGCGTTGTGGTAGTACAATAACGAAACTTGTGAAATTTTACCGTACCTGGATAAATGTCCGTTCTGTCGGACATGAAGCATGCATCAACCTGAGAATCTAAGTTGGCCGGAAAGCGTGTCTAGATGATCGATGCGGTTAAGGCAACTGAACAGGTGCGGAGCAGTCCGGAACTGCACGACTCCTACGGTCGCAGGTTCGAATCCTGCCTCGGGTATGGATGTGTGTGATGTCATTAGGTTAGTTAGGTTTAAGTAGTTCTAAGTTCTAGGGGACTGATGACCACAGATGTTAAGTCCCATAGTGCTCAGAGCCATTTGAACCAGGAGCGGAGCATCCAGGTTCGAGTCCCAGTGTCGTACTAATAACTTTCGGTATGACGTAACGACAATGTCCTCTGCGATTTTCCTTTCTTTTCCCTTCATCTACTTAATATATATCTACCAGTCCGGTCATCGTGAGTGGTGTGTGTTCTGTGGACATACCTGACAGATTAAGCAACACTCAAATATATGAAAGACAATCAAAATATTCTTTCTCAACAGAAGTCAGAAACGCTGTCTGTTCGACTGTACTTGATTAAATGCTGTGAATAGGACATGAGCAAAAACAAAGCTTATTATCCTTTCTTTTTAATAGAGGTGGAGCCCTTCCACGCCCACACCGGCATGATGACCAACACAAAAGGTCTACTGCCATCTGTGTAGAAGGGTTAGTTTTCACTAAAGTGAGGCGTGGCAGGATGTGGGTACTGCGACGCTTGCGTACGCCTGGTTAAGGTTAACCATTAATACGTGCTCATCTGGAGATGGATTGGGTCGAAGTCGAACGAATGGTAGCGGTCTGAAGGGCAGAGGAAAAAAAGTGCCAAGGCAAGAGCCAAGGGAAAAAAACATCTGCGATAGTTAGGTCGGGTGGTAAGAGCAGTAGCGGATGTCTTGTTGCCTGAGATATGTCGTGCAAGGTGTAACATCATAGATTAAGGGTCGACCTACGACAGCAATCGCACAACTAGCGTACGGGCCGCTAGACGCCGCCGCGGCCGCTACGAGTGCATTGCGGTCGCAGGCGCCCGTGTTGTGTACGGGCCGCGACGTGCCGCCACGAGCCGTATGAAAGTGCCGACGGAGTTCGGCCATCTCTCATTTTATTGGCATCTGATTTTTGCCTGTTCTCTTATTTACTTAGTTGCTTAGCTCTTATTCGTTTATGGCTCATGTTATTGTGCTCTCTTTCAGCCATTCTGATTGTTTTCATTTACTCCCAATTGAGAAGTGTTCATTTTGGCATTTGACTTTTGCATATTTCTCATTTCGCTAATAATATGCTCCTTAGCTTTTTACAGTTGAATTGATTAACATAGTCTCATGAACTGTTTGTTCATTTCAGCCTGTTCATATTTTGAAGTTCTTGAAATACTGTAATAATTATCGGAAGCATTTCTTAAAAAAAAAATGGTTCAGATGCCTCAGAGCACTATGGGACTTAACATCTAAGGTCATCAGTCCCCTAGAACTTAGAACTACTTACATCTAACTAACCTAAGGACATCACACACATCCATGCCCGAGGCAGGATTCGAATCTGCGACCGTAGCGGTCGCGCGGTTCCAGACTGAAGCGCCTACAACCGCTCGGCCACACCGACCGGCAACCATTTCTTCCCTTAACCTTGTGTCACGTATTCTCGATGTAGGATTTGTTCTGTGACACAGGTGTAAGGTTTTGAATGTAAATTATATACGAAACTGTGCTTTAAAAGGAATTTATTTTTCAGTTTGTACTACATCAGACGACAATTTTGTGTTATGAGGGAGACATTTGAGGGGCGAACCCATAGAAACAGTTGTAAGTGATCCCCTTTAAAAATAAAAATTTGTGTGACGCTGAAAGATGTGACACTGTAGGCACAGGAAATATACAGGGCTATTACAAATGATTGAAGCGATTTCATAAATTCACTGTAGCTCCATTCATTGACATATGGTCACGACACACTACAGATACGTAGAAAAACTTATAAAGTTTTGTTCGGCTGAAGCCGCACTTCAGGTGAGAGACAAAATGGCGACAGGAGCCGAGAAAGCGTATGTCGTGCTTGAAATGCACTCACATCAGTCAGTCATAACAGTGCAAAGACACTTCAGGACGAAGTTCAACAAAGGTCCACCAGCTGCTACCTCCATTCGGCGATGGTATGCGCAGTTTAAAGCTTCTGGATGCCTCTGTAAGGGGAAATCAACGGGTCGGCCTGCAGTGACCGAAGAAACGGTTGAACACGTGCGGGCAAGTTTCACGCGTAGCCCGCGGAAGTCGACGAATAAAGCAAGCAGGGAGCTAAACGTACCACAGCCGACGGTTTGGAAAATCTTACGCAAAAAGGCTAAAGCAGAAGCCTTACCGTTTACAATTGCTACAAGCACTGACACCCGATGACAAAGTCAAACGCTTTGAATTTTCGGCGCAATTCGCAATTCACCAAAAGTTAACGTGTTTTGTGCAATCTCACGGTTTAAAGCTTACGGCCCCTTTTTCTTCTGCGAAAAAAACGTTACAGGACACGTGTATCTGGACATGCTGGAAAATTTGCTCATGCCACAACAGGAGATCGACAGCGCCGACTTCATCTTTCGACAGGATGGTGCTCCACCGCACTTCCATCATGATGTTCGGCATTTCTTAAACACGAGATTGGAAAACCGATGGATTGGTCGTGGTGGAGATCATGATCAGCGATTCATGTCATGGCCTCCACGCTCTTCCGACGTAACCCCATGCGATTTCTTTCTGTGGGGTTATGTGAAAGATCCAGTGTTTAAACCTCCTCTACCAAGAAACGTGCCAGAACTGCGAGCTCGCATCAACGATGCTTTCGAACTCATTGATGGGGACATGCTGCGCCGAGTGTGGAAGGAACTTGATTATCGGCTTGATGTCTGCCGAATCACTAAAGGGGCACATATCGAACATTTGTGAATGCCTAAAAAAACTTTTTGAGTTTTTGTATGTTTGTGTAAATCATTGTGAAAATATCTCAAATAATAAAGTTATAGTGGAGCTGTGAAATCGCTTCAATCATTTGTAATAACCCTGTATATATATATATAAAATTATACGTCACATAGGGTAGGCTTCGTTAGTAGTGGGTATCATGCATGTCGATACCTTTGACGTTGTGCGGTGGTGTTGCTCGGAGGCTGCCGCTGGGTGCCGGTGTAGAGCTCTCGTTCAGCAAGAGTTAGGTTTACTATCGTTTTTGTGTCCCAGCTGCACAGGGTAGGGCGATGTTGGCGAATTGCTTGCGCGTCAGTGGGCGAGCTCGTCGGGTTCCCCGCTGTGGCCTGTTGGTCGGCTCTGATAGCAGCTGGTAATTACCAGTCAGTGTTGCTGATATGCAGGGGCTTGCCGACGTTTGTCGCTTGTTTGTGTATGTTAGTTTACCATAGGTTGATATGCCCTAGCTAGTAGTGTCTTTGGCCGCTCGTGCTTCCATAGAAGCACGTCTGACATCTTCCAACACCTGGTGCGTTCTCACTGAACAATGGCTTGTCACACCTACTTCTAATTCTTCTGGGCAGTGAATTCAGACAATGCACGACGTCGTCACTCGATGAAACTTGGGCCATACACGGAAAGAACTGCTACAGTAGAGTACAGAAAGTAACTCAAAGATATGCGCAGTGAGAACTAAAGTGATAAGGCAATAATTACACTTAAGGCATCACTTTTTATGGTGGTCTCCTGGATATAACAAAGGACAGGAGATGGTTCTTGATAGAGTGTGTGACTACGGCGAACGGCGTTGCATGATCTGCAATGTGCTCCCGTGCTGAACACAAGTTGGTGAGATATTCTTGCGGTAGTGAATTCCATTCCTCCTGGCTGGGTGATGGTAACTGCAAGTGTTCTGCAACGCATCTTTCCAACGCATCCCACACATGCTCAATGGGATTTAAGTCGAAGGAACGGGCAGGCCAGTCCATTGGGCAAATATTGTCTCCTTTCAAAAGTTCCTCCATCAGCACTGTTCGATGAAGCATTGTCATGCGTAAAAATGTACTCAGGGCCGAATTAGAATCCACGCACATGGAGAAGGAGTACACATCGCAATTGGTGAGTGTGTCAAGTTCAAAGGTTTGGAGATCACTGCGCCCCTCAACATTATATCTCCCCACACAATAATATCTGGACCATCAAAAAGATAATGTTTGATAATGTTCTTGGGTGCATCATATGGTCCACTTATCGACTTATGAGGGTACCTCCGGAATCACTATTCAGACTGAATCTACTCTCATCCGAGAAGAGCACACGACACCACTCCTTCATATTCCAGTCCCTATGTTCTTGGCAGATCGTGAGACCGACATGCAGGTGTCGATGGAACAAAACACTCTGGTCGTTGAGCAAAGAGCCCACACCAGTGTATTCGCCACGTCACTGTGGAGCGTCAGACTGCCTGCTTTGGGGTCAGGGATTTTCTCTGCCTCGTGATGACTGGGTGTTGTGTGCTGTCCTTAGGTTAGTTAGGTTTAAGTAGTTCTAAGTTCTAGGGGACTGATGACCAAAGATGTTAAGTCCCATAGTGCTCAGAGCAATTTGAACCATTTGAACTGCCTGCTTTGCTCTCCTGTTAAATGCGGTTGCAATTGCACCTGCTGTTTGTTGTGTTTCTCTTCTTGTCTCCTACACAATGTGGTGGTCATATTCTGCTGAAGTTGACCATGTTCGGCCATCGCCTCTCCCTCGGGAAGCAGTGCCTATGGTTCAGAACACTCCCCATGCGCGTTAAACTGTGCTGTGAGCAATCCGTAACTCCTAGACTACTCTCGCTAGATTTCGTCCTCCCCCCCCCCCCCGTTCCCCCGTCCCCCGTCCCCCTTACCAAGTTCTTCCCCGCTTCTAATCATATAAATGTTGTTTACAGGCCATGTAATGAAGACGGTCACTAAAGTGCACTGAAACTGCTAGCTGATTGACATATACGGTCTTTTCCTGCTCCTTCAACAGCCGGGTTTTTCGGAGCCAGCCCAATTTGGAGCTACAGCCACCCCGAGCTCACACCATATGACGTCCAGTATTCTGTGCACAGTTAGAGACGTTTGGCAACATGCTCCTAAGATTTCATTCATTATTACTGTGTAGTTAGCATGCGGTGGTACTTTATACATGTCGACCATAAGTTTTGCGGAGCTTACCTTACCGCATTTCCACCATCATTCACAGAACCTTTCATGGTGCCACGATTTGGTTTTTACTTGTTCCAACTTCAGAATATTATTAGCAACTCTGTCTGGATTTTTGCAGACCAATACTCTTTGACAAATTGTCCCCTAAACTCAAGTAAATTATTACAAATGGTTCAAATGGCTCTGAGCACTATGGGACTTAACATTTGTGGTCATCAGTCCCCAAGAACTTAGAACTACTTAAACCTAACTAACCTAAGGACGTCACACACATCCATGCCCGAAATTATTACAGTCGTTACCAATTTTGCATGGAAAGCGAACGGTATTCCCATTTAAATGTCCTATCAAACAAGAAATCTGCTCTTGCGCTGAACAATATCCTGGTAACACGTCAATGAATTATTGTATAAATAATTTTAGTTGCACATTTCCATGCAGTTCGAAATAATAAAATTTGCCCCAGTGGATGAATTCCGCTTCGACCGAGATAACAAGCGATTGCTGTGCTACCCTTTATAGACCAATTTAAAATCAGTTTTGACCAGTTTCGCATCAGCTACTTGATTATAAGCCAGCCGCTCTTTTTGGAACGACTCGTCTGCTGTTCTCTCGGCATCCAGTGTGCTATATGTCTTTGTTACACGGAGATTAACATTACTACACTGACTGCGCATTATTATTGCTGCTTCTGGAGGTCTGTACCTACAAGATAGCAACCAGTCGCACACCTGCCTCCCGTGTGTGGCCAAGCATCAGGTGTCATCCCGTGCAGCCAAATTACGTGACATGCCCGTCCCCGACCAACACTTGCGTCATGTGTTAGTAGATATCCCGTTCAGCAACCAAATAGGCTGTTTCGTTATCCACAGAATCTTCGGATGCTTGCTGACGACAGTGCTCGAATTCACGACCGCAACACTGCTATTGCAGGGCACTATTTTACCTTCCCGTTTCACGTGCCGACAAGCAGATGACGACCTGTTTAAGCGGTGCGACCATATTCATACTGACGCCCAACCATGGAATACCAGCTCGCATCAAGCTCCCAACAGATACGTTCTACCGCTGTGAACAGTCCCCATCCATGGTTCATCTGTGGCCTACTCTCCAATGCCAGCACGTCTACTTATATTGGATCCTTCCTTTCGACGACATGCGGTGCAGCCAATGGCCGTCATCAAGCCACACTCAGACTTGGCCTCTGAAACAGGAACCTCCAGGACATTGATATTATAGCGTGACTTAATGTTCATGCAATCAGAGACAATTGCTGCACCATGTGATACTTTAACTATGACATTAGTAATTGTGATTCTGCCCGCTGTGGCTGACAATCCAGTGGACTTACCGGCTCTCACCCTCTTTAAGAGAGAGACATGGTAGAGATTTGTTTCTTGTGTTTGTGTACTCAAGCTCCAAAGAAAGAGAAGAGAAGCTTTTATGTTTTATCAATAAAATTGTTGGACCTGTACTTCATTACATACGGATCTTTCAGTGATATCAATGCTTGATGTTCCTCACTATCGTCGTCCAGTGACCTCAGTAGTCAAACGCCTTCGTGGGCATCAATTTTCCCTCGTTGAACTCAGTGTGGGCCTCGACCGTTCTCCATAAGAATAAACCATTTTCGTATGCTCCAGAGCGACCATTCGCTCTAACGCCACGCTTCAATTTTCTCTTAACAACTGGGTATTGTCGGCCGGAGTGGCGCTACAGTCTGGAACCGCGAGACCGCTACGGTCGCAGGTTCGAATCCTGCCTCGGGCATGGATGTGTGTGATGTCCTTAGGTTAGTTAGGTTTAAGTAGTTCTAAGTTCTATGGGACGACCTCAGATGTTAAGTCCTATAGTGCTCAGAGCCATTTGAACCTTACGCTGCCGTTGGCCCAAGGGCCTCCTCCAACTTCAATTAGCGAAGAAGTTTTCGTGAACTTGCTCTGAAACTGTATGATACTCAGCAGGTAGATAGGGCCTGACAGCTACTTTCTCAACTACTTTTTGTTCCAACTTCCAATTTATTTCAGTATATTCATCACTGACTCTGTTGTGGCTCCCGCTCCATACATCCTAAATATATTGCATAGCATGCAGCAGATGTAGTATAGCGCATACAACAAGGAATGTTGTCAGGGATTTTATCTGGCTTCACTACAGCTTCAAAGGGATCAGCTGTCTTCCTCAAACCAGGTCCACTGTCCACAAGCTCTGGAGGTCTCCGCCACAGTCTTCACCTTCTTGTTCAGCAGCAGCTCCACGGCATCTCTCCACTCCAGGCTCGGATCTGCAGTTCATTAGATGTGGACCTTCCAGCGACACCCACAAATGGGCTATCATAGTCGATACTGTGAAGCCCGACGTTCCTCATCAACGGTATTGTCCATTCCATGCGTCGTTTTACTCCCCTGATTCATGCTCTGCTGTGCGTTCAGTCATTGGAGGAGTTGCTACGAAAGTACCAGTACTAACCGTACATCGTGGCGTGCTCGCTTCCTTCTCCTCTACAGCTTGTAGGCTGCCTTTCCGAAGCTTCCACGGCCCGGAGAAACAGTTACGTGTTCTAAGCTTCTGTTCTCAAATAACATCTAAGGGAGGACAAAACACATTTTATATTCTATTTTATTGCAGTAGCTCCAATAACTGAGAAGTTACCAGAAAGACTTTATGATATTAACTTTTGAAAAATAATAATTGGCTATAAGTTATATCACAAATTCGTAACATTCACTTCATTATTAATCCTAAATCACAAACTTTGTAGCTCTCTTTATCTTTTATACATGAACCATAGTTATTATGCACGGATGGTCAATTTATGTTTTTAAATAGAGGTATTTTGAGATTTATTTCATTACTTTAGGTGTTGCTTTAATTTAGAAAATTGAGTAACCATTGTAAGTTTTTCCTTCCTCTGGCTCAATTACCGTACGGATTAGTATGCTAAAGAAATCATTTGTTCGACAGCACTTAATTTGCTTTGTTGTACACATCATTAGAAAGCTGTTTTTATTATAACATATCAATACTTCACGATCTGCATTTCTTAAGACGTTGCTGTTGTATTTTGTTGCGTCTAATTATCTGTTAATTGAACAACTACCTTAAGCAAGATTACGCGTTTCTCGAACCTTTTTCCGAGACATATGGAAATTACTCATCAGCTTTCCACCATATGTGTCAGCCTACTTCATATCTCCTTTATCACCTTTTTCATTTATACATATATTTCGAAGCTTCTTCATCCATTTACTCTTCCGTCAGCCTACTAACCTTATTATTCACCTGTACTTTTGGTGCTCTCTCACCGCTTCCACACATCTCTTTTAATTAACATCGAAACGCTTTGGCTTGTCTCTAATGGCACCACATTATTAATCTCTTTTACCTTCAGGCAACCTTACTCCCAACTGAAAATTATTAATTTATGCAGAGTCTATTGATTCCATTTTGAGAAATTTTCAGCTTTAATAACTTCTCTTAATGCAAAGTGTCTCTCTATTTTCGTAGTTACTAACCCTTCTTATGGATCTTATTAATTTAGTTTAGCTCTGTTTTTCTTTTACTGGTGCTCAACGTTACCCATTGTTACTTTAACCTTTAGAATTTACTCCTGCAAACGTGTTACATTCTTTTGTAAGTCATCATTTGGGTTTATTCATATTCGGCAGTCATTCTTATTCACTAGGAAGACGCTATAAACTAATAGCATATATAGAGCATGAAGACGTATATTCCTTACTTACTATGATAGAACAGAAGAAGGAAATGAAACGTGAAAGGGAAATAAAGTTTCATCCAGCTGGGATGGCACAGTACGCCAAACCGTGCATCTGCCAAAGAGTGGCAGACTTCCTACAGTACGTAGTTGCTGTCCTTTTTAAATCGCTTTATTACCATCTTTAATGGTCTTAGGTGCCCTTACATAAACCTCATTCATTTAGATCTTTCTTTAGTTTAGACTGCTGCTAGTTTATCAATGCTAAAACTAGTAGGGAAAGCTTTTGCGTCATGCCTTATTGCCGCTCGGGGTAGCCGCGCGGTCTCAGGTGTCTTGCCACGGTTCGCGTGGGTTTCCCCGTCGGAGGCTCGAGTCCTCCCGCGGGCATGGGTGTCTTAGTTGTCCTTAGCATAAGTTATTTTAAGTTGTGTGTAAGCCTAGGGACCGATGACCTCAGCAATTTGGTCCCACAGGAACTTCCCACTACCACCATGCCTTCTTTTTCTGTTCAAGGGCCTTTTGATATGTGGTACTTACTGGAGTTAAGGAAAACTTGGAGGGGCGGACCCACCAATACAACTTTCTTTTCACATAGACTGTTTATTTAACAATACATAAACTGTGTTTTACAGATAATCGATGCCTTTAACCATAACATTTTCTTTAACAAAATGAACAAATTCGCAAAATTCTTCTGACCTTAAACCTTACGTTGAATAAGCTTTTAATCTTTGCAAAAGAAATCTGACGTGCTGTATTGCAAAACAGCAAACAATGTGACAATGATTACAAGACGGCCGGACTTGCAGCCCGCCCGTTATCGGGTGAAACAGCGGTGTTTATTATTGCGCTGGACACAGTCTGTCTTATTAAATGACCGTGTGCAACACATGAAAATTATATAAGCAATATTGATGACAACAGTGATTCAGCTACTCACAACAGATGACTTAACTTTTAATTTAAAAGCTGATTGTTGAAAGCACCTGTACCTTATGGTTAAACAGATTAGCAAACAATATGACAATGATAAGACTTACTTCAAACAAAGCAACGTCTTAATTTCAATCGGCATCTAAGGTACGACTGACTCCCAACCCCTCCCTTCTGACCATTTTATTTTGACTAAAGCATTGGTGACAGTTGGCTGTCACTATTTTCAAAGTTAAACTGATTGTCGGTTGTTAAGACCGCTCTGAAGGAACGTCTTAAAACGTTACAAGTGAACACTTATTACAAGAGAACTCACTCGGCGGAACCACAAGATCCAGCTAAAATGCATTAACAATGACCCGGTCTTTCAAATTCAGAAATGATCAGCTTAGTTGATCAGATTCTAACTAACGACTGAGAAATGCAATTACAATCAAAGAATTGAATCGGTTAATCGCTAAATCTAACCATAAGGTCCCTCTTATATTTAACGGCAACCTGTGTCTTAGTACACTTGTTCCGGCTGTATTTACGATCAACAACGGACTAATTAGAACATTCATGATCGGGTACAAGCCAGAAAGGATAGGAAGTATAATAGCGAGACAAATTTTCAAACGACAGCTAGTGTCTTAGTATAATACTACTGCCTATATTTACGACCAAAGAGCCGACCAAGTAAACTCTGAGGGTCGGTAAAAAACAGAAAATAATAAGGAGTGCAGGCAGACAGTGAAACAAGTCACAACGGGGATTATAGAATGTTACACCCCTTTATCAGCAAGCATTTCAACGGATCCACGGTGCGTCGTAGCGGCTACTGAGTGGTGCCGATGAAAGCCAAGTAGAAGAGGGCAGCCAGGCCACGAGCGGCCGTCCGACACGAATGTTGCGAAACAACCGACGGGATGTCGGCCTGCCGCTTCTAGTCGGCGCTGACGCGGTGAAGTACTCTGGTATCTCCGCTCTGCGCAGGCCCTCCTTGCGCAGCTCGTGGCTTCGGCCGCTTGAACCTCGTCACCACCTCGTGTCGCGACTCTACCCGCAATCCCCAAACTTCGTGCCTTCATCAGGGGTCAGCGAACCTTATATATATATATATATATATATATATATATATATATATATATACACTCCTGGAAATGGAAAAAAGAACACATTGACACCGGTGTGTCAGACCCACCATACTAGCTCCGGACACTGCGAGAGGGCTGTACAAGCAATGATCACACGCACGGCACAGCGGACACACCAGGAACCGCGGTGTTGGCCGTCGAATGGCGCTAGCTGCGCAACATTTGTGCACCGCCGCCGTCAGCGTCAGCCAGTTTGCCGTGGCATACGGAGCTCCATCGCAGTCTTTAACACTGGTAGCATGCCGCGACAGCGTGGACGTGAACCGTATGTGCAGTTGACGGACTTTGAGCGAGGGCGTATAGTGGGCATGCGGGAGGCCGGGTGGACGTACCACCGAATTGCTCATCACGTGGGGCGTGAGGTCTCCACAGTACATCGATGTTGTCGCCAGTGGTCGGCGGAAGGTGCACGTGCCCGTCGACCTGGGACCGGACCACAGCGACGCACGGATGCACGCCAAGACCGTAGGATCCTACGCAGTGCCGTAGGGGGAAGCACCGCCACTTCCCAGCAAATAAGGGACACTGTTGCTCCTGGGGTATCGGCGAGGACCATTCGCAACCGTCTCCATGAAACTGGGCTACGGTCCCGCACACCGTTAGGCCGTCTTCCGCTCACGCCCCAACATCGTGCAGCCCGCCTCCAGTGGTGTCGCGACAGGCGTGAATGGAGGGACGAATGGAGACGTGTCGTCTTCAGCGATGAGAGTCGCTTCTGCCTTGGTGCCAATGATGGTCGTATGCGTGTTTGGCGCCGTGCAGGTGAGCGCCACAAGCAGGACTGCATACGACCGAGGCACACAGGGCCAACACCCGGCATCATGGTGTGGGGAGCGATCTCCTACACTGGCCGTACACCACTGGTGATCGTCGAGGGGACACTGAATAGTGCACGGTACATCCAAACCGTCATCGAACCCATCGTTCTACCATTCCTAGACCGGCAAGGGAACTTGCTGTTCCAACAGGACAATGCACGTCCGCATGTATCCCGTGCCACCCAACGTGCTCTAGAAGGTGTAAGTCCACTACCCTGGCCAGCAAGATCTCTGGATCTGTCCCCCATTGAGCATGTTTGGGACTGGATGAAGCGTCGTCTCACGCGGTCTGCACGTCCAGCACGAACGCTGGTCCAACTGTGGCGCCAGGTGGAAATGGCATGGCAAGCCGTTCCACAGGACTACATCCAGCATCTCTACGATCGTCTCCATGGGAGAATAGCAGCCTGCATTGCTGCGAAAGGTGGATATACACTGTACTAGTGCCGACATTGTGCATGCTCTGTTGCCTGTGTCTATGTGCCTGTGGTTCTGTCAGTGTGATCATGTGATGTATCTGACCCCAGGAATGTGTCAATAAAGTTTCCCCTTCCTGGGACAATGAATTCACGGTGTTCTTATTTCAATTTCCAGGAGTGTATATATATATATTGGTAACAAAAAACAAATTTGTTTTTCAACATTTTCAAAGAAAGTAAATATTTACAGACACACAAGCATACTCATGATCGCAGTATATGAGAACCTTTTCCAACTGACTCTTTAAATACGAAAGTAACTTTTCAAGGTTTTCTCAAAATAATTCACTTTAAAGCTGCTCCTCATTAATAGCAGTCCAAAATGTTTGTTGTACATAAACACACTAACATATTCAGAACCTATCTTTAATCATCACTGATGTGTTTTAAAGCAAGGCAGTTCAATTTTTAAGTGACACCAGAAAACCTAATCTCAAAACATCTACAACTATTTAAACAAGATTCCATATATACTCCACAATAACTTTCCACTGACTTCAATAAGAATAGTCAGTCCATAACACATTCATCAAAAAACCTAACTTACTTCACTGCTTGCCTCAGCACTAGCAGTCCATGTTACACATTCTGCCAATTATTGGTTTGCAGTCTTTGTATGTAAACATTTAGACACATTAACACATTTTAGAGTAAAAACACCAAAAGGACACCTTTTTAATTTGTCACTCTTCCCCATCCCCTAGGTTGGGCAGTTTGTGGTCACTTATCAACTCCTTGCCTCACAATGGCAAGTCCATTGGCTACAGCTCACGTGGCATATTTGGTAGTCCTGAACTTCACAACTAATTGGCACATTTTTTGGTTAGGTTTGTTGCCCAATAACACATTTTTGAGCAAGTTATTGCCATCATCTCCAGGTTTTTTTCTTAATTTTATCACATCTTTGGTACAAATTACATTACTGGTATAAAACATAAAATCTGCAACTTTGAAACAGTGACTAGACACTGGTAGTAATAGACCTTTCTTTACACTATGACAGCCTCAGGTAACATAGACAACATTAATCAAGCAAATTTAAATGTATTTGGGATCAAGTTAGGATTAATTATTTTTACTGCTCATTTACCACTGCTTTTTCACACACTGTTAGGTCATTACATGCATCAAGATCCGGACAATAATTTTATATCCTATTGCAAGTGATTTCTGCCAACCCTTTGTGGCACTAGACATATACATCTCATATCTACTTCACACATATTAATCAGCTTTCTCTCCTTCATTTTAAACACATGTACAGTTTTTCAACACTATATTTATCCCTGTTTTCAAAACCACTTACATTTAGTCATATTATAGTGTTCATTTACCTTGTTTTCGGTACCCTTGCCTTTTTTCATCCATATTTTTTCCACCTACTTTTCCGTTACATTTTCTCTTTACAATACTCACTACACTTTCATTATTCTTGGTCATTTTCTAGTTTTATCAATTTTCTACTCTACTCCTCTGTCACAAACATATACTGTATCTTATATTATTACACCACTATTCAATTTGTTCTGATAGAGAAGAAGGAAAGAAGATAGTAAAAGTTCTGAGTGCTAGAAAAGGAAGGTTGACAACACGAAAAGAAACGGAAGTAGTGCTGGCAACGACTGAGGTACCTAGTTCTCGTCAGACACTTGACAATGCAAAGAGGCTTCAACATTTCATTCATCATTGGTTTCTGTGGATATGTAACTTCAGGTCAGTTATATTTCTAACTCCTAAAGGCTTTCTTGACCTAGGGTACAGAAGAAAATATGCATTAGCAGGTGGAGTTCCTTGCACTTCAAAAGGCCCATTGTAAATGTATTTGAATTTAGAAATTTCATTATTAATTATACTAAATTCTTCATGGGTCTTCACTAAAAAATAATCTCCAAGCTTAAATTTCGTTGTTTTTAGGTTATTATCATGCCTTTTATATCTAGCGGCCGTTTTCTCTTTCATTCTCTTCTTAACTAATTCTTTTTTCTTATGCAGGTTAATTCCTACAATAGGTGGGAATTGTAAGATCTCTTCAATAACACTTTTACTTTTACAGTCCAACAGACTTTCGTCAGGGGTTAAACGAGTGGTTTCATGGATAAGGTGTTCATGGTCTTTTCAAAGTCACTTACAAATCTGCCCCAGGCCGGATGGTTATGGTGACAGTAGGTTGTACCTAACCTTCCCAATTCATGCATATAACTTCGACAGGGTTACTAGCTGGTTGGTAAGCTGAAATATACTTAACTTGAACATCATGTTGCTTCATACCTTCCTTCCAGATACTTGAGATAAACTGTGGTCCATTGTCAGACAAAACTGCTTTAGGTTTACCAATGGTGCTAAAATACTCAGTCATCTTGCTGAAGACTGCTTTAGCAGTGGCTTTCCTGACTGGATACAATTTAATAAATTTGGAGAACACTTCCAACATTACAACAATGTAAGACCAATTCCCTGAGGTTTTAGGCAAAGGACCATACAAATCCACCGACAATAATTCTAATGTGTCCTCTGGTACTTTATTCTGCATAAGACCTTGATTTACTCTATTTGTTACTTTTGCCCTCTGACATACATCACAAGATCTTATTCCCTCAGTAATTTCCTTAGTAGCACCTACATTAATCAAAACGACATCAGTTAAGTTTTCAATACACTTTTTGGGACCACAATGCCCTAAGGCAAGATGAAAATAATCAATCACTTCAGTCTCAAATTGCCAAGGCCAACTCACCTTCCATTCTTCAGTACTGGTATTCTTTCTCCTGTATAAAACTCCATTAAATATTTTGTAAAATCTACTGATTTGTGGGATGTCAGGGTTACTAAAATTAACTTTCATTGACTTCCATATTTCATCCTCATTCTGGTGGGACCTCATGTTTTTACAAATTTGCTCGATTCTTTTCCTACCAGGAACCAACTTAATATATCTTACATGAAATTTGCCATCTTCATTACATTCCCTCGGTAAGTCGTTCATACCCTCAGGCAATCGTGATAAAGCGTCAGCTACGTAATTGTCACTACCTTTAATATACAATATCTCATAATCAAACTGTGGTAAGTACAGGGCCCATTGACTCAACCTGCCGGTAAACAGTCGACAGTTTTTCAAAAAGGTTAACGCCTTGTGGTCTGTACGAATTATAGTTTTATGTCCCCATAAATAATTCCTAAATTTCTTTAATCCCCAAATAATTGCTAATGCCTCTTTCTCTGAAATAGTATAGTTTTTCTCATATTTAGTTAAAGTCCTATTAGCAAAAGCAATGGTCCTGTGTTCTGTTTCCCCAGATTCTGTGTTTTCCGGAAATATTTCAACACCAATACCATTAGCACTACTCTCTGTAATCATGAGGAATGGCTCACTTAAAACTGAATGATGCAAAATGTTTTCCCTTACTAACTCAGATTTCAAATTTTCAAAATCCTAGGAAATTTTGGTCTTATGTGAAAGCGGTAGGTGGATCAAAACAAAATGTCCACACACTCTGTGACCAAAATGGTACTGAAACAGAGGATGACTGACTAAAGGCCGAAATACTAAATGTCTTTTTCCAAAGCTGTTTCACAGAGGAAGACTGCAGCTTCTCTAGATTGTCGCACAGATGACAAAATGGTAGATATCGAAATAGACAACAGAGGGATAGAGAAACAATTCAAATCGCTCAAAAGAGGAAAGGCCGCTGGACCTGACGGGATACCAGTTCGATTTTACACAGAGTACGTGAAGGAACTTCCCCCTCCCCCCCCCCCCTTCTTGCAGCGGTGTACCGTAGGTCTCTAGAAGAGCGTAACATTCCAAAGGATTGGAAAAGGGCACAGGTCATCCCCGTTTTCAAGAAGGGGCGTCGAACAGATGTGCAGAACTATAGACCTATATCTCTAACGCCGATGAGTTGTATAATTTTGGAACACGTATTATGTTCGAGTATAATGACTTTTCTGGAGACTAGAAATCTACTCTGTAGGAATCAGCATGGGTTTCGAAAATGACGGTCGTGTGAAACCCAGCTCGCGCTATTCGTCCACGAGACTCAGAGGGCCATAGACACGGGTTCACAGGTAGATGCCGTGTTTCTTGACTTCCGCAAGGCGTTCGATACAGTTCCCCACGGTCGTTTAATGAACAAAGTAAGAGCATATGGGCTATCAGACTATTTGTGTGATTGGATTGAAGAGTTCCTAGATAACAGAACATTGCATGTCATTCTCAATGGAGAGAAGTCTTCCGAAGTAAGAGTGATTTCAGGTGTGCCACAGGGGAGTGTCATAGGACCGTTGCTATTCACAATATACATAAATGACCTTGTGGATGACATCGTAAGTTCACTGAGGCTTTTTGCGGATGATGCTGTGGTATATCGAGAGGTTGTAACAATGGAAAATTGTACTGAAATGCAGGAGGATCTGCAGCGAATTGACGCATGGTGCAGGGAATTGCAATTGAATCTCAATATAGACAAGTGTAATGTGTTGCGAATACATAGAAAGAAAGATCCCTTATCATTTAGCTACAATATAGCAGGTCAGCAACTGGAAGCAGTTAATGCCATAAATTATCTGGGAGTACGCATTAGGAGTGATTTAAAATGGAATGATCATATAAAGTTGATCGTCGGTAAAGCAGATGCCAGACTGAGATTCATTGGAAGAATCCTAAGGAAATGCAATCCGAAAACAAGGGAAGTAGGTTACAGCACGCTTGTTCGCCCGCTGCTTGAATACGTCTCAACAGTGTGGGATCCGTACCAGATAGGGTGGTTAGAAGAGATAGAGAAGATCCAACAGAGAGCAGCGCGCTTCGTTACAGGATCATTTAGTAATCGCGAAAGCGTTACGGAGTTGATAGATAAACTCCAGTGGAAGACTCTGCAAGAGAGACGCTCAGTAGCTCGGTATGGGCTTTTGTTGAAGTTTCGAGAACATACCTTCACCGAAGAGTCAAGCGGTATATTGCTCCCTCCTACGTATATCTCGCGAAGAGACCATGAGGATAAAATCAGAGAGATTAGAGCCCACACAGAGGCATACCGACAATCCTTCTGTCCACCAACAATACGAGACTGGAATAGAAGGGAGAACCGATAGAGGTACTCAAGGTACCCTCCGCCACACACCGTCAGGTGGCTTGCGGAGTATGGATGCAGATGTAGAGATGTAGTCATTCAGATGTACACTATTTTTCTTCAACAAGCTGTTCAAATGTGGGCTGTTAAAAGCTTGCCCCTTTGCAAATTTGCGGTAAAACCCACAAAGACCTAAAAATGCTTTTAACTGTTTCCTATTCTTTGGAGGAGGGCACTTTTCAATAACATTAAGCTTTTCTGGATCCTTGCCAATCCCAGATGTGGTTATTATGTGGCCCAAAAACTTAATTTCTTGTCTCAAAAATTCACACTTTTTTAACTTCAAAGTCATGCCCCTGTTTGAAGAGCAATAAGGGTTTAGTTTAACAGGTCACAGTGTTCTTCCTAATTATCAGTAGCAATCAATAGGTCATATACATATACAGTCAATCTGGCACAAAACACAAAACACTTTTCCATCCACAATAATTTCACATGCACTGCTTATAATGTCACGTTTACTAACGTCCTCCTCTACATCATTTTCACTTATTATTAATTGTGAACACGTCTTTTGTGTGGCATATTCTACCTTCCTTTCCTCTTTATTCATCATTACCTCCCCCACATCTACGTCTTTTACCTCTTATACATCAGTAACATTATAAATAATCTCCTTTTCACTCGCATTTTCAGGCTCTCCTTCATTTTTTAATAATGCCTTTTCGCACGATTCCGATATTGAGTTATCCTTCTCATATGACATATAAACTTTATTTTCAGTTTTACATTCGTCTGTTACAGAAACCGGCCAACGGAAGTGTCCGATCCCCCCTTTTCTGTCTCTCTCTACGGCAGTCATCTTGTTCTGACCTCGGCCATTTGTGTGTGTTGCTGCTTCCGCAAGCGCTGACCCGTTCCCAAGCGGTCACATAACTTCGCACTAGGTTCGCCACTATGTATCACTCCGCGCACGTCTTCCATAGGCGCGTCCTTAATCTTCCTGCCCCGTATTTTACATCTTTCCTTCTCGAATTTATTATTTGACATCTTTTCTTTGGGCCCAAAACCGGTTTCCGCGTGGATCCGGTCCGTAACGCACGCAGTTTTCAGTCTTCCACATCGTACAGTTTCCCCTTCCTCTCTCGCGAACTCTTTGAATCGTGTTTACACGAAATCTATCATTTTCAGGTCGTTCATTTTGGTCATTACTTTCTCTTGAATAATTGTTGTTATTATGGGGACGAGACTCGCTATTTCTTCACCAGTGATCTTCATCCTCTACCCTTTCCAAGAACGCAGAAAAACTTCTGTGATTACTCCCAACATATCGTTTAGAATCCTCAGGACGTTTCTGCCAAAGAACCCAAACGATCTCGGCTTCAGTACACCTAGCCTTCAGATGTATCAGCTTTCTGTACCATGATTCGCAAAACACTTTCATGGTTTGCCTACCTCTGATATCACACAGGCTGGCCATTAGAAACTCACGCCACAACTGGTCTTGTTTTTGTTCTGACCAGTACTCGTCAATAAATTTTTGTTTAGAGTTTTCAAAAGACATTTGGTTGGTATCCAAATTCAACCCCCACCTATTTGTTTCTCCCGTTAAAGCACTGATCACAACATTGATTTTTCCCTGGTCAGGTAAATATTCAGGAAAGTTTCTTTCCCAATTATTTACAAAATCAAGAGGGTGCCATCCTTTATGTCTCTTTGCAGGGTCGAATTTTTCCTCGACCTCTAATATTTTACTGAAAGGCATTCTTTCAGTAAAATGTGCAGATCCTGTTTGCATTATTCTTTCCAAGTCATACATTTTGCCTTGGATTTGTGAAGTGTTATGTTCACACTTCTTTTCGCAAGTAACAATCTGTTTGGTTAGTTCTCTACTTGTTTCTGTTACGGATTGTTTAATCTGTGCAAATCTCGCGTTACATTTCGTTTGTATTTCGGATTTAATATCGAATACCTTTTCGTTCACTTTAGTACTGACTAAGGGTTCTATCAGATCTTGAAGTTTAATTACTTCAGTGTCAAACCTCTCATTGACGTCATTTATTTGCTCTTGCATAGTGGTAATATTACCATTAATAACATTTATTTCGATTTTAAGCTTTTTGATTTCGTTACTTACAATGCCTACTTTTTCATCCACCTTCTCAATCTGTTTACTAAGATTCTTGCCTTGCTCTTGCAATTGTCTAGTAATATCACTACCCTGTGTTACAATTAGCTGCCTTTGTGCTGCGTTTTGTTGCCCCAGTGCTGCAATTTCCGCCTTGATATTGTCATTGTCTACTGCATTTTGTTGTGCCTGTGCTGCAATTTCTGTATTAATATTGTCGTTGAGTGCTGCAATTTGTGTTGCAAATTGCGCAGACAAGTTCCTGAGCAAATAAGTCACATCTGGTGTCTTTTCACTCTTGGTTTCTACCGCATTTTCATGTTCGAGTCCAACTTCCCTTTCAGTTTTTGGTGATTCGAACATATCCCGCGATTCATTAACACAGCCACTGTCTTCCACACCATCGCTTATATTGTCTTGCTTAGTACGCGTGACATTCGTATCTTCGATCTGCTTATTTACGTCTGCGTGATATCAAATATAATTTACTTCGCGCGTAGTGCCATCTGTTGGTGTGCTGCCTGAACTGCTCTCGGTTTCATTCTGTCCTCACTTGTCTAAATTTATTTCTAGTTTTCTGTCCATTTTAGTTACTGTAAAGTACTGATACCTTTTATTTTAAATTTAAGCTGAACTTTCACTATCTGTTCTGTCAAATAAGTTACAGGTTCGTGCCGCTGGACGTTTTCTGTTCACTCTATGTTTGTAAAATGCTAAAAACGTACAGTTTTTTCCGTCTGTATGTGCAAATTGAACAACGTCCTGTCACGCAACGCCACATATAACACTACAGTCTGCTACTACTATACCATAACCTCAAAGCTGAAGGCAGTTCGTATAATGAAATTATTCTTATTCAAGTAATTATAGTATGAAGAAGCAGAGCAGTGTTACCCTCTGAGAGGAATTTTGTTATGTTGACCATGTTGTACCTATCGGAGGTGGCTCATCGGAAGTGAAAGTCAGAATTACGTAAATATTCAAACAGTAACAAATAATATTTTACCTAGCCACAGTGTTTAAAGAATAAAGAAAACGGTCGCCAGCCTGATTAGGCAAGAGAATGATTAACATTCTTGTTTAAGAAAGTAGGTATGAGTAACTTTTCCTAGTTTACATAAAATTGTAAATGTAGTTCAGTGAAAAATTATTAACTGATCACAGATTAAGTCTCTCTCAACTAAATATTATTCTATTTAGAATTAAAGTTAATTGGAATTCACTAACAGGTTACTTCTCACTGTCTTTTAAACAAAGAAATTATTGTTTTCATAAATAGTGATCTTACTATTAATTGTTATTTATCATGCGCATAAAGGATAACCTCTGGATGCTATTACACTGTTAATATGCAACTGCAGCACCCAAAAGAAATAACTGCTTAGCAACCATGAGTATATAACTTTCCACTATTGCAGTTTTTCATTTTTACTACAGTGAGACACAAAATTAACATATTTGCAAGATACTGACTCACCTTTTGTGATTTACAAAAGGTAGTAATGTGATCATTTACTAAGCAAAACTTTATAAGCCTCAGTTTCAAGAAATTTTAATTTTGAAGTAGGCAACAACATATTAATAAGCATCTTCAATAGGAAAATTATTTTCAGCAATCACCATTTACTTTAACTCACTCTCTTGCCACATTAACTTTATTTTTACTATGTTCAAGAGGCATTAATTGGTTAAAACACTAGGCTTTAATGTTCTTTCAAGAAGGACACTCGGTAATCACTTTAGTTCAAACGGAGAGGAACCTGAGAGGTGTTATGATAAGGAAAAAAATCGAGGTAGGTACATAAATTCAGTTATAAATTACCTTATATTTGAGCACACTGCCACATCCAACAAGCTGATACTTCACTGTACATTACTATAGTGTTCCATTACAGCGATTGCATGTTGGTAGGTGGATTTGCAGGTAGAATTGCTGGACTCTGTCATTTCTTGGTGGCGATGATAGATACCAATTTCAGAATAGTCCCATCCGAGGCATTGGAAAGCGTCAGGAAAAGACTCTCTCGGAACCAGCACAATATACAACTTTTACATAGGCAGTTCACAGTTTGGTAGCTCGTTCCCGACTGACTCTTGGTTCCACATTTTCTACGTAGGCCAACCACAATTTGCGCGCGCTACTCAGTTTCGTACCCTAGGGGAACTTGAACACCTTTTACATATGACATAACAAAGAACCCTAAGTGAGGATCAGCAATTACATAACAACAGCCAAACATTTTAAATAAAACAGAACCTTCGCACATATTGACATTTCTATAAAAAATATTTAAACAAATTCCAAATATATACAGTAAGTTTTGTCTCCCTCCAATTGGGACAAAGAACTTAAATGACAGATACACTACACTGCATAGGATCAAATCATGACATCAAAGTTTTTACAAATAAAGGAGCATACAATTTTGTGTTACCTATTCAATGAAACACATTTACAGAATCTCAAGGATGTGACACTAAATAAAACAAAAGGCAAAATAAATCAGAAGAGTATTAGAGCTATGGTGTTACAATAAGGGCTCTGTCTGAGACGTAAAGTGTAACAGTACTAACTGTGACTTAGTCCTCCGTGACTGATAGCCTGAAATACTTACCGTCTCTCACACACTTCGAGACAAAAGCCTGAATGAGAACTATTGCCTGCGTTTGTGACATGAAGGTCCGAAAACGAAAAGAGAAACATTTACGTTTTCATCAGTAAACTAGATGTTCCCAGTCACTTGGACATCGGTTTTCCAGCGTCGAACTCAGTGTAAAACATAACAACTTTACCATCCTCACCAGTCAAATTTTTGACCAACATCTCTGAAGACAATATTGTTCCTCTACTGAACCCGTTATTGCTCGTATTCTCAGTAGCTACAGGTACTGAATCACTCAGTTCGAATTCAACTTTTTCTCCTGACAAATTAGTCAGAGATTTTAACCACACAGGAGTCAGATCGAGTACATATCAAGACTGAAAATATAATTTAGTTCCCGGTTGATGCTTTCCATGTCAATTAAACCCTTGAATTACCCTGGTGAAGTGTAATCTCCTGGGTATTTACTGCTAACAGCCATTGTGTTCTGGTAACAAGCATCCTCAACACTTCATAAAGGGTTTGAGAGCTTACCTTTTCAAAAACTGGGCATCACATTATCCGCCACTGCTCCAGTTGCCACCGCTGTAGAGATGCGTAGCAACTCCGCAGAGTGGCATTGATCGGTCAGTTGCTTCGGGACCTTCCACTACTACCACGTTTGTGACTAACACGGTTCAAAAATGGCTCTGAGCACTATGGGACTTAACATCTGAGGTCATCAGTCCCCTAAAACTCAGAACTACTTAAACGTAACTAACCTAAGGACATCACACACATCCATGCCAGAGGCAGGATTGGAACCTACGACCGTAGCGGTCGCGCGGTTCCAGACTGAAGCAACTAGAACCGCTCGGCCACAACAGCCGGCGACTAACCAGGCAAAGTTAACAATCGAAGTCATGGGATAACGATATGCACATATCTAGATGGCGGCAGTATCGCATATACAACGTATAAAAGGACAGTGCATAAGTGAAGTTATCATTTGTACTGAGCTGATTCATGTGGTTTCCTACTTGATTATAGTCGCACGACGGAAGTTAATAGACCTTGAACGCGGAGTGGTAGTTGGAGCTAGACGCAAGCGACATCCCATTTCAGAAATCTTAAGGGGATTCATTATTTCGATATCCACAGTGTCAAAAATGTGCCTAGAATACCAAATTTCACAGATTACCTTTGACAAGGGACAACGTAGTTGCCGACGGACTTCACTTAACGCCCGACAGCATCGGCGTTTGCATAGGATTACCAGTGCTAACAGACAAGCAAAACGTCTTGAAATAACCGCAGAAATCGTAATAGGCCGTGCGATGAACGTATCCGTTAGGACAATGCAGCGAGATGTGGCGTTAATGGACTATGGCAGCGAAAAACCGATGCGAGTGCCTTTGCTAACAGCACGACACTGCCTGCGGCGCCTCTCCTGGGCTCGTGACCGTATCAGTTGGACCCCAGACGACTGGAAAACTACATCTACATCTACATTGATACTCCGCAAGCCACCCAACGGTGTGTGGCGGAGGGCACTTTACGTGCCACTGTCATTACCTCCCTTTCCTGTTCCAGTCGCGTATGGTTCGCGGGAAGAACGACTGTCTGAAAGCCTCCGTGCGTGCTCTAATCTCTCTAATTTTACATTCGTGATCTCCTCGGGAAGTATAAGTAGGGGGAAGCAATATATTCGATACCTCATCCAGAAACGCACCCTCTCGAAACCTGGCGAGCAAGCTACACCGCGATGCAGAGCGCCTCTCTTGCAGAGTCTGCCACTTGAGTTTATTAAACATCTCCGTAACGCTATCACGGTTACCAAATAACCCAGTGACGAAACGCGCCGCTCTTCTTTGGATCTTCTCTATCTCCTCCGTCAACCCGACCTGGTACGGATCCCACACTGATGAGCAATACTCAAGTATAGGTCGAACGAGTGTTTTGTAAGCCACCTCCTTTGTTGATGGACTACATTTTCTAAGCACTCTCCCAATGAATCTCAACCTGGTACCCGCCTTACCAACAATTAGTTTTATATGATCATTCCACTTCAAATCGTTCCGTACGCATACTCCCAGATATTTTACAGAAGTAACTGCTACCAGTGTTTGTTCCGCTATCATATAATCATACAATAAAGGATCCTTCTTTCTATGTATTCGCAATACATTACATTTGTCTATGTTAAGGGACAGTTGCCACTCCCTGCACCAAGTGCCTATCCGCTGCAGATCTTCCTGTATTTCGCTACAATTTTCTAATGCAGCAACTTCTCTGTATACTACAGCATCATCCGCGAAAAGCCGCATGGAACTTCCGACACTATCTACTAAGTCATTTATATATATTGTGAAGAGCAATGGTCCCATAACACTCCCCTGTGGCACGCCAGAGGTTACTTTAACGTCTGTAGACGTCTCTCCATTGATAACAACATGCTGTGTTCTGTTTGCTAAAAACTCTTCAATCCAGCCACACAGCTGGTCTGATATTCCGTAGGCTCTTACTTTGTTTATCAGGCGACAGTGCGGAACTGTATCGAACGCCTTCCGGAAGTCAAGAAAAATAGCATCTACCTGGGAGCCTGTATCTAATATTTTCTGGGTCTCATGAACAAATAAGGCGAGTTGGGTCTCACACGATCGCTGTTTCCGGAATCCATGTTGATTCCTACATAGTAGATTCTGGGTTTCCAGAAATGACATGATACGCGAGCAAAAAACATGTTCTAAAATTCTACAAGAGATCGACGTAAGAGATATAGGTCTATAGTTTTGCGCATCTGCTCGACGACCCTTCTTGAAGACTGGGACTATCTGGGCTCTTTTCCAATCATTTGGAACCCTCCGTTCCTCTAGAGACTTGCGGTACACGGCTGTTAGAAGGGGGGCAAGTTCTTTCGCGTACTCTGTGTAGAATCGAATTGGTATCCCGTCAGGTCCAGTGGACTTTCCTCTATTGAGTGATTCCAGTTGCTTTTCTATTCCTTGGACACTTATTTCGATGTCACCCATTTTTTCGTTTGTGCGAGGATTTAGAGAAGGAACTGCAGTGCGGTCTTCCTCTGTGAAACAGCTCTGGAAAAAGGTGTTTAGTATTTCAGCTTTACGCGTGTCATCCTCTGTTTCAATGCCATCATCATCCCGTAGTGTCTGGATATGCTGTTTCGAGCCACTTACTGATTTAACGTAAGACCAGAACTTCCTAGGATTTTCTGTCAAGTCGGTACATAGAATTTTACTTTCGAATTCAATGAACGCTTCACGCATAGCCCTCCTTACGCTAACTTTGACATCGTTTAGCTTCAGTTTGTCTGAGAGGTTTTGGCTGCGTTTAAACTTGGAGTGGAGCTCTCTTTGCTTTCGCAGTAGTTTCCTAACTTTGTTGTTGTACCACGGTGGGTTTTTCCCGTCCCTCACAGTTTTACTCGGCACGTACCTGTCTAAAACGCATTTTACGATTGCCTTGAACTTTTTCCATAAACACTCAACATTGTCAGTGTCGGAACAGAAATTTTCGTTTTGATCTGTTAGGTAGTCTGAAATCTGCCTTCTATTACTCTTGCTAAACAGATAAACCTTCCTCCCTTTTTTTATATTCCTATTAACTTCCATATTCAGGGATGCTGCAACGGCCTTATGATCACTGATTCCCTGTTCTGTACATACAGATTCGAAAAGTTCGGGTCTGTTTGTTATCAGTAGGTCCAAGATGTTATCTCCACGAGTCGGTTCTCTGTTTAATTGCTCGAGGAAATTTTCGGATAGTGCACTCAGTATAATGTCACTCGATGCTCTGTCCCTACCACCCGTCCTAAACATCTGAGTGTCCCAGTCTATATCTGGTAAATTGAAATCTCCACCTAAGACTATAACATGCTGAGAAAATTTATGTGAAATGTATTCCAAATTTTCTCTCAGTTGTTCTGCCACTAATGCTGCTGAGTCGGGAGGTCGGTAAAAGGAGCCAATTATTAACCTAGTTCGGTTGTTTAGTGTAACCTCCACCCATAATAATTCACAGGAACTATCCACTTCTACTTCACTACAGGATAAACTACTACTAACAGCGATGAACACTCCACCACCGGTTGCATGCAATCTATCCTTTCTAAACACCGTGTGTACCTTTGTAAAAATTTCGGCAGAATTTATCTCTGGCTTAAGCCAGCTTTCTGTACCTATAACGATTTCAGCTTCGGTGCTTTCTATCAGCGCTTGAAGTTCCGGTACTTTACCAATGCAGCTTCGACAGTTGACAATTACAATACCGATTGCTGCTTGGTCCCCGCATGTCCTGACTTTGCCCCGCACCCGTTGAGGCTGTTGCCCTTTCTGTACTTGCCCAAGGCCATCTAACCTAAAAAACCGCCCAGCCCACGCCACACAACCCCTGCTACCCGTGTAGCCGCTTGTTGCGTGTAGTGGACTCCTGACCTATCCAGCGGAACCCGAAACCCCACCACCCTATGGCGCAAGTCGAGGAATCTGCAGCCCACACGGTCGCAGAACCGTCTCAGCCTCTGATTCAGACCCTCCACTCGGCTCTGTACCAAAGGTCCGCAGTCAGTCCTGTCGACGATGCTGCAGATGGTGAGCTCTGCTTTCATCCCGCTAGCGAGACTGGCAGTCTTCACCAAATCAGATAGCCGCCGGAAGCCAGAGAGGATTTCCTCCGATCCATAGCGACACACATCATTGGTGCCGACATGAGCGACCACCTGCAGATGGGTGCACCCTGTACCCTTCATGGCATCCGAAAGGACCCTTTCCACATCTGGAATGACTCCCCCCGGTATGCACACGGAGTGCACATTGGTTTTCTTCCCCTCTCTTGCTGCCATTTCCCTAAGGGGCCCCATTACGCGCCTGACGTTGGAGCTCCCAACTACCAGTAAGCCCACCCTCTGCGACTGCCCGGATCTTGCAGACTGAGGGGCAACCGCTGGAACAGGACAAGCAGCCATGTCAGGCCGAAGATCAGTATCAGCCTGAGACAGAGCCTGAAACCGGTTCGTCAGACAAACTGGAGAGGCTTTCCGTTCAGCCCTCCGGAATGTCTTTCGCCCCCTGCCACACCTTGAAACGACCTCCCACTCTACCACAGGTGAGGGATCAGCCTCAATGCGGGCAGTATCCCGGGCAACCACAGTCGTAGTCCGATCAGGGGATGCGTGGGACGAGCTGGCCGTCCCCGACAAACCCCCATCTCGACCCCCACAGTGATGCCCATTGGCAACAGCCTCAAGCTGTGTGACCGAAGCCAACACTGCCTGAAGCTGGGAGCGAAGGGATGCCAACTCAGCCTGCATCCGAACACAGCAGTTGCAGTCCCTATCCATGCTAAAAACTGTTTTGCTAAGAACGTCTGAACTAATCTACAGAGAGCGCAAACAAATCCACAAAATTTAAACGGTTATTAAAATACAAGATTGCCTAGTAAATGCAGTAATGCTGCTACTTGCGCACTGCTGACACTGCTCGGCGGCGGAAGGAGACTAAACGAAATTACACTATTCAGGTACTAAAACACGATGCTACACTCTCAAATACTATAATACGCCCGAAATTTATGAATTAAACAATGCAAGAACCAAAAACACGCAAAGAAATTAAGAGTTAAACTATGTAACAAATGAGTGAGCTAGGAGTATACGACTTGCTGCTCAGCTGCTTATCCAACGGCGGCAGGGAGCACACTGACTGACCAACCGACACTGGCCGTTCAAAACAAAACAGTAGACAAACGACTACGCGAATTTACACTATTCAGGTACTAAAACGCGATGCTACAACTCTCAAATACTATAATACGCTCGAAATTTATGAATTAAACAATGCAAGTACCAAAAACACGCAAAGAAATTAAGAATTAAACTATGTAACAAATGAGTGAGCTAGGAGTATACGACTTGCTGCTGCAGCTGCTTATCCAACGGCGGCAGGGAGCACACTGTGGCCTGATCTGTTGGTACGAGCTGATGGCAGGGTTCTAGTGCAGCGCAGGATCCATGAAACCATGGAGCCAGGTTGTCAACAAGCCACTCTGCAAACTAGTGGCTCCACAATGATGTTGGTGGTATTTACGTGGAGTGGACGGCGTTTTCTCGTCCAACTGAACCGATCATTGACTGACAATGGTTCGGCTACTCGGAGACCACTTGAAGCCATTAATGGACGTCATGTTTAAGAAAAGATGGAATTTTTGTGGATGACAATGCGCCATGTTACCGCGGTACAGTGGTTCCCGGTTCGTTTGAAAAACTTTCTGGACAATTGGCCACTAGGTCGCCCGACATCAATCCCATCGAACATTTATGGGACACAATCGGGAGGTCTATTCTTGCTTAAAATTTCTGCCTTGGCAACAAATTTCGCGGTTATGGACCGCTACAGATGCGGTATGTCTAAATATATCTGCATGGAAGTTCCGAAGATTTATGGATCCCACGCCACATCGAGTTGCTGCATTACGCCGGGCGAAAGGTGTTCCGATATGATATTAGCAGGTATCCCATAGCTTTTGTCACCGAAATGTAATATGTTATTAATTACGTCGCAGCATTCCATACCATACTCTGGCACCACAATTCACCATTTTAGAACATGTTAAATTCTTTCGTGTTTGAAGCAAATTGAATTTAAAATGATACGTTGGTGTACTTCATTGGGGAGATGTTGAAAACGTGTGCCCCGACCGGGACTCGAACCCCGAATCTCCTGCTTACATGGCAGACACTCTATTCATCTTTTTTTGTTTTATTTTTTATTTTTTTTGCTATTTTTTACGTTTTTTCTTTTTTTAGGCCAAGTGCTCTATCAACTTTTTTTAAAATTAAACTTAATTTGTAGGTTTTTTTTGGAACTAAAAAAAAGGAAACCTATGTGCCACCGCCACTTTTCATCCTATAACAAAAAAATCTGGTCCACTTCAGGCGTTGGCTCCTGACAACCTACTCCAGAGAGCTACTTATATACCAGGGGAAATATGGGAAATCAAGGTTAGGGCTATCCTACAAACAAAACAAAATCTTCCTTTTTCTGAATTTTATTTTTATTGTTTCTATTTTTATTTTTTTATTTTTTTCTCTTTTAACTTCTTTTTTTTCTTCTGCGCCCAGCTGGTAATTTGTTGAGTCACGTCTTCTCGAAATTGATGTATTCCGTTTAATTGTTCAGAAATGTTCATTGGTTCAAACAGGAAACCTTCTTCTCTCTTGGCTTAACACATTCCAGCTGCGAGGCGGGTCGTGGAAAGCACTCCCAAGGAAGTTTGAGAAAAATTGTCTGTAGTTTGGGTGACGGACAACGACATAATGACGGTCATTGTGGTATGTCCAAAATTCGAGTACAGAGTCGACAGTTTGTCCAAATAGGTAGTGAATGGCATCTTCGCGAATCCAATTCATTTTTTTTTTATTTTTATTTATTTTTTTTTTTTTAAGAGGTGGAGCCCCTCCACGCCCACACCGGCATGATGGCCAACACAAAAGGTCTACTGCCATCTCTGCATAAGGGTTAGTATTCACTAAAGTGAGGTGTCGCAGGATGTGGGTACTGCGATGTTTGCGTACGTCTGGTTAGGATTAACCATTAATATGCGCTCATCTGGAGATAGATTGGTCGAAATCGGACGAAGGGTAGCGGTTTGAAGGGCAGAGGAAAAAAAGTGCCAAGGCAAGAGCCAAGGGAAAAAAACCTCTGCGAAAGTTAGGTCGGGCGGCAAGAGCAGTAGCGGTTGTCTTGCTGCCTGCGATAGGTTGTGCAAGGATAGGCTTTGTTAGTAGTGGGTATCATGCATGTCGATACCTTGACGTTGTGCGTTTGTGCTGCTCGGCGGCTGGCGCTGGGTGCTGGTACAGAGTCCTCGTTCAGCGTCCTGCAACCTGCAACAGTTATGTTTGTTATCGGTCTTGTGTCCGATAGGTCATATACCGGAGGCACAGTGTGAGGGAGTGTTGGGAGATTGTTCGTGCGTCTGTGGGCGAGCTCGTCGGTGTCCCTGCTGTGGCCTGTTGGTCGGCTCTAATAGCAGCTGGTAGTTGCCAGTCAGTATTGCTGATATGCAGGGGCTTACCGACGTTTGTCGCTGTTTGCGTATGTTAGTTTACCATAGGTGGTTATGCCCTAGCTAGCAGTGTCTTTGGTCGCTTGTGTTTCCACCTGTGGTTGTGATCGTAGTTTCCCAGAGTGAGGATGAAAGGATTGTTCGAGTGTCTCGAGTTCCTGTATAGTCGTGTAGCGTGTTTCTTGAATACTTCCTTGAGGGTATCAAGGCGGTATTCATGGTGAAGATCCACGGTGCGTGTGTAGCGTGGAGCATTGCTAATGATTCGTAGCACTTTGTTCTGTATGATCTGCAGGCGGCGCAGTCGTGTGGGAGCTGCATATCCCCAGACGGGAGCTGCGTACGTCATCAGAGGTCTAATCAGTGTAGTGTATAAGGACCTCGACACCCTCCTATTCAGTGTGCTTTCCCTGTTGAGCATTGGGTAGAGCTGTTTGAGCCTCGCGTGCGCTCGGTTGGCAACGTATTCGATGTGGTCCCCCCATGTAAGTTTCCGGTCCAGCCAGACATCAAGGTATCTGACTTTCTCTCGGAAACGTATTGGGCGTGTATGTAGTGTTATCGGTCTACAGTGTTGGTGTTTGCGCAGTAGTTTCGGTCTGCGTGTGAACAGAACTGCTTCGCACTTGTCGACGTTTACTTTAATACGCCATCGCTCCAGCCAAGGCTCAGCTGTTCTGAGTGCTGTCTGTATTCGTGAGTTGATGTTCGACGGTTTCCAGTCTTGCGCGAGGATGGCTGTGTCATCCGCGTAGACGGCTAACGTCGTGTTACGTGTCGCTGGGTAGTCATTAATGTACAGGTTAAACAAGATGGGCCCCAGAATGCTTCCTTGGGGTACTCCAGCTTGGATACCGTGTTGTGTTGATTGTTTATCCTGCACGTTAGTGTTGAAACATCTGTTCGTGAGATATGAGTGTATGAGACGTACGAGTCCGTCCGGGAAACCAGCTTCGCTTAGTTTGCGTATGAGTCCGTTGTGCCAGAGACGATCGAAAGCCTTTTCGATGTCTAGGAACACGGCCCCTGTGGCTTTGTTCATGTTGTAGCCGTGTGTTATATGTTCGACTACGCGGAGGAGTTGTTGTGTTGTCGAGTGGTGATTCCTAAAGCCGAATTGCTCCGGTCTTAGGGTGTCGTTGGCGATGCAATGCCTAGTGATACGTTTTAGTATTACCTTCTCAACAATCTTGCTGAGCGAGCACAGCAGACTGATGGGTCGGTAATTTTGTGGGAGGGAGTGGTCTTTCCCTGGCTTCCTGAACATCAGGACCTTGGCCGCCTTCCAAAAGTCAGGGAAGTGTTGGTGTGTCAGGATGGCATTCGTTAGGTGTGTGAGGTATTCTACGGCTTTATCCGTGAACTCCTGGAGAACACGGTTTTGAATGCCATCAGGCCCAGGGGCTTTTCTAGCGTTGGTGTGCTTGATAGCCCATGTGACTTCATTTGTGCTAGCACGTCTGATTACGTCGCGCGAGGGCTGGGCTACAAGTCGTGTAACCTCCTGGTCCGTTTCAAGTGTGAATGCTGGGTCTGAAGGAACCAGATTCGGCATGAAGGACGCTGCAAGTGTTGTGGCCATAAGCTCTGCCTTCTCCGTCGCGGAGTAGGCTGGGCCGTCTGGTCCTTGTAACGTGGGAATGTAATGTTTCTCCCTGGTGAAGTGTCTGGCCAGCTGCCACACGCCAGGACGTGTGGTATCCAGCCGAGCGAGTCTCTGTCCCCATTGTTCGTTTCTGAATGTTTGGATTTTATTCCGTATTATGCCCTGGAGTCTGTTGACGTGCAGTTTATAGAACGGGCGCCTGGTACGCTGCCAGTATCTCCTGAGGCGGTTCCTCATTGAGATAAGGCCCAGGATTTCCTGGGGCAGGGGCGTCGAGTGTTGTCTTGGTGTTGTAAATGGAATGGCGTCAGTCATTGCGTCTTGGACGGCGGTTGTGAGAGCCTCCACAGCCTCATCAATTTGCTGTGTGTTGTTAATTTAGTGGGTGTCAGGAATGCGACTATCAAGCGTTTCCTTGAACAGTGTCCAGTTCGCACGTTTGTAGTTAAGCATCCTGCGTGGTTCAATGTCCTGCAGTGTCTCTTCCATGTGCAGTATTACAGGCATGTGGTCTGAGTCCAGATCGTTTTCAACCGTTAGGTTGAGTGTGCATGTGATGCCCTTTATGAGGGCTATGTCTAACACGTCTGGCCTATGTCGGGCCTGTGTAGGCACGAACGTGGGAACGTCCGGCCCAAGTATAATGTAGTTTCGGCCTAGTGCGTGTTCGTACAGTTTCTTGCCGTTGGAGGTTCGTATTCGTGAGTTCCAATCGGGGTGTTTTGCGTTGAGGTCTCCAGCGGCTATTACCCGCGGTGCCATGTTGAGTACTGTGCTGATATCGCGTGTTACTATGTTTTTAGGAGGATTGTATAGCGATACCAGTGTGGTGTTGGCTCCGTTGAACTTGACCCTAACGGCCGTAGCCTCCAGTCTTTCAAGTGCTGGGAGCTCGATGTTCGTGTGGTCTATGTCTCTGTGTATAATGATTGCCGTGCCGCCTCCCCTCCTGCCATCCGCTCGGTCGGTACGATAGACGCAATAACCTGGGAGGTTTAGTTGTTTGCGAGGCGTAAGCAGTGTTTCGTTCACAAGAGCGATTCGGATACCCTTTCGCTCCATGAACGCGGCCATCTCGGCTTTTTTGTTTGCGATCCTGTTGGCATTCCAAAACAGGATCTGTGTGACTGTGTTGAAGTCTGCGTTTCGGGGCTGGTGTGGTGTATTATCCATGTAGTAGTGTAAAGAGCGGTGTGATAGTGGCTTGGAAGCTAGTCCAGTTGAGCGTACCCGACATGAACTGCATAAAGAGTTGTGAGACACACCCCATAATCTTCGTGACTATTTCGGTGGTCGTGCGTCCGGGGAATAATGTTTCCATTATTCTCTGGAATGTTGTTGTGATGTTGGTCATGTCGGCCTGGGAGTTGTTGGTCGTGTTAGCGGCCGCTTGTTCCAGTGTTGGCGTTTGGTGAGGGCTGGCCTGCGAGTCGGTTGTTCGTGTGGCAGTTGTGGGCGCCTGTGTATTTCCTGAGGTGAGTGGGTGTGTTATGTGGGTTGTTGAGTTGGTGTCCGGGATGTGTTCGTGGGTGTTGGTGTTCTGTTGACTGTGTACTTGTTGTGGTGCGGTCGTGTTCCTCGTGCTGCGGCTGTTTCTCCTTCTCCTCCTCCTCTGGCGCTGTGGTTGTCCCTGTGTGTGTGCGTTTTCTGTAGCCTGTGGTGGGCTGCAGTTCGCGATCTCAGGGGGTAGGGTGTTGTTGTTGCTTGTTTCGTGCGGTGTGCCCGGTGCGGGTGTGGTGTCATTTGTTGTGCATGTCTGTTGTGTGCCTGTTGCTGGGGGTGTTTGCTGAGCGTGTTCTGAGCTCTGGGGCTCCTCTGACCGTCCCGCGCTGCTGGGGCTGCCAGCGACCGCTCCAGCGAAGGATAATCCACTTCTTACTGGGCGCGGAGGCGGTTTTGGAACTGTGACGGCGGTTGGTTTCGCATGTTTGGCGATTTTGCGCCTCAGAGCTGCTTTGTATGCAATGCACCCTCTGTAGTTTGCCGGATGGGCAGCACCACAGTTGGCGCACTTGCGAGGTGCTGTATTGGGGAGTTTGCAGCGTTGGGTTGTGTGACCGCCAGCGCAAATGCGGCAGCGGGGTGCGAGACCGCATCTGATACCCGCGTGCGCATAGCGCTGGCAGTTGTGGCATTGTTGGGGGGTGCGCGGCGTGTTGTACACCTCTACATTAACGACCATGTGAAGAAATAATTTTAACTTCGTCAGGTCGCGGGATTTGGCCGTGTCGGCCAGCTCCGCCATGTAGTTATGTGACGGTCTCGCTGTGCCGAACTCTGACATCCGGTTTACCCGAATGCACTCCCACCCGAGAGCAGAGAGTTCGTTGTGTACCGTGTCGGTCGGGGTTCGTGAGTCTATCCCCTTAATCACGTACTGTTGTGTTTTTTCCAAGACTGTCCTGTACGTGAAGTGTTCTACCTTCCTTTCTTTGAGAAAGTCCAGTAGATTCGTGTAGTCTGCCTTGTTCGCCACGTACAGTGCGGCGTGTTCCCCGGTGAGCTTGGAGTAGTATGTTGTGGGGCTGTGCTTATTGTTAAATTCTCTGTTTAGGAGACTTAGGTCTCCATAGTTGTGAATGATGACCGGTGGGAAGCCGGTCGCGGTGTTGTTAGTGTTCTGCGTAGCTGCGTGTATGTTTGTGGTTGCTGCAGTCGCAGGGTGGTTTGTGTTGGTCCCTGTGTTGTTATTGTTTGTTCGCGGCGTGGATGGTGTTGGCAGCAGCGCTTGGCCGTTGCCTCGTGAGTTTGTGGGCTCACTTGTTTGTGTAGTTGGCTGCTGTTTGCGCCTTGGGCCGACCTGCTGCCACGGCCCGTCTTCATCAGTGTTTGTTGTGTCCTCTGTCGGCTCTGGAACCGGTTCCGTCGGTGCCTGGGCCGCCAGAGGTGAAATAGGGGGCATGTCCTGTTGTTCAGCAGGTGCCTGTGTGTGTGGTGTGGGTGTGGGTGTTCACAGCATAATAATGAAAGGGGAGTAATCCGATCCGGAATGTCACGCGTTAGAAAAGCCACAATACGACGAACCAAGTGCCAAACCTCCGCCGCCGGTCCGCAAACAAACCGATGTTCATCATTGTCTGGCACTCCACACGTGGAACATAGAGGTGATCGGGCGAGGTGGATACGGTGAAGGCGAAATTGGTTGATTTGCTTGCCATTGATAGTTAGGTACCAGATAGATTGAACATTCGTGTCAAGGTAACAGGCGAACACCGCGCGGCATACATGAAGCCACTCAACCTGGGGGAACTTTTGTTCAATCGGGTTAGGTGGACGATCTAATTGGAGGACATTGTATACTGCCTTTGTCTTGAGTAAAAGTTGTCTTGGTAAGGTCAGGCGTAGATAACTGAGTTCAAGAAAGAAGTATCGTATATAATGGAACTGGACCGGAACATCAGAGATCATTACTGGGGCTGACAGTGAGACTGGCGAATATGCCGACAGGAGGAGACCAGTGAGGCTCGTTGGGCAACGTGTCCGTACCGTCATCTGGGAGCTGACAAATAGGGCGCGAGCTCTACCTGGCACATGAAACAGACCTATTCCACCTCGTTCACGGGGAAGAGTAAGGGTTGCATAGTTAACTTTGAACAACAGCCCAGAGCTGACGAAAGATACCATCGCTGCCAACATGCGACGTGCCACAGTAACGGGAAAGGTAGAACTTGTGCTACATGGGGAACTCTGGATGCGATATATATATTTACATATCGAGCTCGTTGGAGAATATCTAAGAATCGAAGGCGATGGTCCATAAGACCTGCTCTGATCATTAAAAGGAGGCGTCGGCAGTTGATGGTGGCTGAACGCCGGAGATCAGATCAAAAATCTATTCCCAAACAGCGAATGGTATCAACGGTGGTAAGAGGTGTAACGCACTCCACGGGAAGTCCCGTGCCAATGAACATAACTTGTGACTTACGTACGTTTAAGGAGCTACCCGATGCCTCACCATAAGTCGCTACTCACGTCAAAATGGCCCGAACCTCGTCGGCATTATGTAAACAGATGACTACATCGTCAGCATAGGCCGTGCAACAGAATCGGTAGCGATCTATGGACAACCCTACCAAACGTTGTATTAGTCCACATAGCAAGGATTCCAAGGAAAAGGCGTACAAAATCGCTGATGGAGGGCAACCTTGACGTACGGATCGACCTATTTTTATCGGAGGAGGGAGTCTGCCATTGTACATAATCCTGGACGAGGCACCCCGCAGAAGGCGCATCACTACCGTGATAACAGCGATTGGTAAACCCATATGGTGGAGAACGGGCGTAAGGAACGAATGGTCAACCCTATCAAAGGCTTGACTAAAGTCCAAAGACGCAAGTGCCCCAGACAGGCGTTGTGCCTGGGTAACGGCGATCATATCCCTGTAGCGGCATAAAGCCGTGCGGATATTATTATCCCCTCCCAAAGATGCTTGGTCTGGCGACACAACATATCGGCCACCGAGGGTACAGATGACACTGCTCCTGCAGGGACTTATCCCTTGCACGCTCCCCCCTGAGTCCCGCATTCCCAACATGTCCACACCACTACATTGGTAGTGCTCCTAATAGATGTTTGCCCATAATATTGATTACTCGTGGCAGATTAATCTACCAAGTCCCGTACGAGTTCGGACATAGCGTGTGCGTTCGCACACAAGGTCAATGGCAGGGAAGCCATATTTTAACTATATATGCTGGTAGTATCTGTTCCCCAAATGGACATGTTGGGAATGCGGGTCTCAGGGGGAAGCGTGCAAGGGATAATTCCCTGCAGGCGCACTGTCATCTGTACCCTCGTTGGCTCAGATGGGTAGAGTCTCTGCCATGTAAGCAGGAGATCTCGGGTTCGAGTCCCGGTCGGGGCACGCATTTTCAACATGTCTCCAATTAAGTATATCAACGCCTGTTTGCAGCTAGGGTGTTCATTTAATTATCGTTTCATTTCTAGCAAAGCTGCATAGTCATCAACGGTAACTGTTCTTTCGGGAACAGATACTGCCGTCATATATAGTTAAATTGAACTTACTTCTTTTGGTGCAATTCAAAACAGTGAACATTAAATAGCATCGATAGTGAATAGTTGCAAACTCTACCCAATAACATATTAGTGTTAAAACTGCCTGTACCTGGAACTAGAACAGACTTGCCTGACTCAATGGAACACAGGCTTTCGTGTTGTTACTCAAAGCTGCTCCACACTAACACGACCAGTAAATCTTACTGGCCCTTACCTGTAGTGCTGCCCTCCAACATATGAACTAATACAACGAAACATTCTAATAGGAGAACGCTTTGAGTGGGGTTAGTACACCAGCAAATGAGGAGCAAACAAATCCGCAAAATCTTAATATGTTGTTGAGGCCCAGATTCCTCCTTTAGGTTGGTGTCCATTTGTTAAAGGAAGTGAGCAAGTGCGCAAAGTAGCAAGTGTGTTTAATAGACATTTACTAGAACTGATGGAGATCAAGCGACGGAAGCTGCTTACGATCAACATGACACAACTACCATGAATGAAATACAATTGTAAGGTGTCACAACACTGCTATATGCTGCCGCATATGATTTATGCTTTTGGCCACGTGGGGTTTAAGACGACAACGCCATGATCGTATTGGATCTGCTGGCAATATGTAACTTGATAATCGTCAAGACAGACAATTATCTAACCCGCGTCGAGTCCAAGATGTCATCAATCAGCGTCAGTAGGGCCGCAACAGTGAGGTAGTAAACAACTAGATGGTCCACATCATCCCATTTACCAACATGTTTGCAATGAAGACGAAATTTCATGGCGTAAGGTTTGCTCATTTTCTTTCATTGTCTATGTCTGTGTAGTGTGTCACAGTTAAATTATACTTTTATCTGTACCAGAAAAACTGATTTTTATGTGACGGTACTTCCTTAGATTTTATTAATTCGACATGAAGAGGAACAAAGCTTATTGCGCCATCGCGGTGGAGCTGTTGTCCGACGCAAGCCTGAGCTCTTCCAACACCTGGTGCGTATGCTCTTGACAATGGCTCGTCTCCTCCAACGATAATTTTTCTGGACTGCAGTGATGTCAGACAGTCTGCTTTACGACTACCAGTGCTTCTTATAATATAATGGCCTGACCCGATTACTCCAGTGGGGACACTCTCAGAATGCTACATGAAATAATTTCACCTGTCTCCTAAATCCGACAGTACCTAATTTTATGACAGGAAGTTTTTCCTGTCTGTGCCACAGTGCCTTACATCGTTCCACCTAACCATACATGAGGTGGTGTTGGCCTACAATCACTGACGTCAAGTGCTGTCGGGCTGGGTTAGCACTTGGTTGGGTGACTGTCCAGAGAGCCGACCGCTGTTGGCCAGCGAGGTGCACTCAGCCCTTGTGGGGTCAATTGAGAAACTACTTAGTGGGGAAGTAGCTTCTTCGGTCGCGAAAACGGACAATGGCCGGGAGAGCTGTACACTGACCACATGTCGCTCCACATCCGCATGAGATGACACCTGTGGCCTAAGGACGACACGGCGCTCGGTCGGACGAGGTTCAGTTTTATATAAACTGGAGCTACGCTGTTCAGTCACACCAACATTAGACGCACTTCACATTTATTTATTTATTCCGTTATGTGACACTACACATACTACCAGCTCACACCAGCACTATGACGACACTGTTTGATTTCCATTCTGTATAACGAAACTTTCCATTTGCTTGCCTGAAAAACTGTGCCACATAAAGGTTAAGGTTTCAATACAATCGTTGCAAAAGTTCGGGAGTAAGGATTTCCTGAAAAGAAAAGAAGATAAAAATGTCGTATTGCGAAAATGTTGTTTCAAATGACCGCGATGTTTCATTTTCTTTTTATTGTTATTGTTAAATAGATATGTTAATCTTTTTTACCAAAACTAAGTAGTCTTTCTCTGTATATAATACACTGCTTAAGACACTTTTCTCAACCGTCTTCTTAAATAAGTTCGTTTTAGTAATCTCCTTGGACAGTTTAATGTACTGTTTTATTCGTTTGTGGAAATTTTATTTAGACTTTTGTGCTTATTCATTCTTGTTAAATGTAAATCCAGCTTAGATCTTTTTACATGGTCATGAGCAAAGTTCTTTGCACAGTAATAATCAAGGTTATTTTTAATCGAATAAGTGATTGGTAAATGCACTCACACGATATAGTTAAAATCCTCAATGCTTAGAACATATGTTTATAAGAAGCCTGATTAGTATTCTGGATTATTGTACCAATGAATTTTTTCTGTATATTAAAAATCGTGTTTATATTTTGTGTATTTAAATAATTCCGCTATTAGTATTTGAATGTACCGGGTGATCAAAAAGTCAGTTAAATTTGAAAACTTAATAAACCACGGAATAATGTAGATGGAGAGGTAAAAATTGACACACATGCTTGGAGTGACATGGGGTTTTATTAGAACAAAAAAAAGTTCACAAAATGTCCGACAGATGCGCGTCGTTTGGTGATGATCGTGTGCTCAGCCGCCACTTTCGTCATGCTTGGCCTCCCGGGTCCCCAGACCTCAGTCCTTGGGGTTACCTGAAGTCGCAAGTGTATCGTGATCGACCGACATCTCTAGGGATGCTAAAAGACAACATCCGACACCAATGCCTGACCATAGCTCCGGACATGCTTTACAGTGCTGTTCACAACATTATTCCTCGACTACAGCTATTTTTGAGGAATGATGGTGGACATATTGAGCATTTCCTGTAAAGAGCATCATCTTTGCTTTGTCTTACTTTGTTATGCTAATTACTGCTATTCTGATCGGATGAATCGCCATCTGTCGCACATTTTTTGAACTTTTGTATTTTTTTGATTCTAATAAAACCCCATGTCATTCCAAGCACGTGTGTCAATTTGTACCTCTCTATCTACGTTATTCCGTGATTTATTCAGTTTTCAAATTTATACTGACTTTTTGATCACCCCGTATATATGAATAATATCTATCTGGATGATTCTAGCTGGTATGAGTTGATTGCATTGCACTTGGAATTGTTTTAAGTAATGTAAGTTATTCCAAGTTTGAAATCTTGATGGTGGACAAGATTGTAGCCCTCAGTCGGAAAGACTGACCTGAGAGAGGATATACCAGAGTGAACACTTGCATTGGTTTTGAGTGTGCTGACAAATTCAGGTAAGGGAAGCTGTACACAGACGTTAGCTCAGTATCACGTAGATGGCAGCGTCTAATCCAGTCAGAAGAAGGTTGACGTGGAGAGTTAAGCGCCTTCCACGAATAAATGGCTTAGAAAAAGTTCTCTGCGGGTTGCGAAAAGCAAGCGGAATGTCCCACATACAGATAAGCGCTGCTTATTGCACTGATCTGGGGCAGAGAGTGCATAGCGACCGATATTTACCGGCGCAGCCCTAAAAATATTTCTACCTTCCTTGGTCACGCCCAACTTGAAGAGTAATACCCGGAGATGTACGAAAACAGATAGACTTAAGATTCCGAATTACCGAAACTGAGGTGGGAATTCCGCGCTGGTACACTGAATAACATTTGAAAACGCACCATGGTATTCAGTGTTAGTAACCTCATCACCAATTCCTCACTTCCATTAAGTAAAGCCAAGTCATGTGCAGAATTATAGCATAAATGTCCAGTTTTAGTTCTAAGTTAAGGGAATGGTGGAGACGAAATAAATGATCAGTGGTATTGGAAAGAAGCAACACCATGTTTTTCGAAATTTTTTCCTGTCAAAACTGAATTTATGTAAATGTCGAGTGTGTTGCGATGGATAGTAATCTTTTAAGAATAAGTCTAACTTTATTCTACAATCTGTGATCTTAGGGGGATTAGATTATTTATTATAATGTAGTAGTGGATCGAAATATGTTGATTTAATTTCAACTGTAAATGATTGTTCCACTCCCTAGGGATTTGTTTAGCTTTAAAATCAAATTTGTAATAATCAGTCATGCAAACTGGGCAACTACGTCGTTTTCTTTGACACGTTTTTAGCTCAACTTTGCGAGAAACGCTAGTCATTTGTGGACACCGTTAAGGAGCAGTAGATATTTAGAACACGTTGTTAAACATGTAAATATTTGTGCGATGAAAATTTGTTAAGAATGTAAAAGAATTGGTGATGTAATACGTGCACAGATATAAGTAATTTCAATACGATATTTGTCTCGAATGCAAGAATTTCGGGACGTAATGTGCGGTGAAAGAATTGCACCACTGATAGTTGAAGAACAATGGCTAAGGCAGGAGTCGTAGTGAGCCATACTTGTGTATGTTATCACAGATGTGAAGAAACTATAATAATGTTTCTACACGACAATTCATAACACTGTTTTTTCTTCAAGGCCTAAACATTAAGATTAATTTCATATCTGCGACTGTTTGGGAGTGAAATTTGTATCAACAAACATGTTGAATTTTAGTTTTGGAACAAAACTGACTATTAATTTTTGGTAGTTACTTTTATGTAATTTTCTTCTATAGTTTTATAAAAAGAGTTTCAGTATTTGACAGCGACTTCACCCTATGTGGTCATTTGCACCGTCAAGATGCATTTTATTTAAGAAGTAAATATTTAATTCTCACCCAGAAATGGGGCTGTGTGTGTGTTAAATGGTCACATGGTACGTTGCTTGGGTTAATTTTACTGGCATTTATTTTCGAGTTGAAAGTAAAGTCTGAGTTCCCCAAAGTAGTTTTCCAAAGCTGACAGCTAAAATGCCAAGTCGTAATGATTTTGCTTGCATATATGCTGGGTCCACTTGAATTTGCTAAATGAAAAGAAAACTTTTCAGTAATATCTTTCAGTAATTACAAAAGTTAAGTACAGAATTATTCCCTTCACAGCTGAGGTCCGATGGCGTTTAATATTGGTATTCACTTTAAGATGTAAACGCTGATGGAAAGTTCGTCACTGCTCTCATCCTAGTGCTGAATACGTGCACTTTTGTCCGGTGGATATTGTAAAGTTATCCGAGCGATAACTAAGGTAAGCAGTGAAAGTAAAGTATTTTCTTGAAGGGAAGTAACTCTGTTAGTATGAATCCAACGCTTTGGAAAGTAAACGATAGCCTTTTACGATAGTTAAGATCATGGTCTAAACAAAGTAATATTTTGTCAAAGTTGTTAGTGACATGCATTTTCTAATTGTGAGAAAGTTCTAACATCAAATGGTTAAGAATAACTGTGAAACACTAAATTCATGGCTTGTGTCAAGTGTAAATTCCGTCACATAGGGTAGTGAAAATCACATAGCAAGGTCACATGAACCAGCACAAGTAGACACTCAAAACATAAGAGTAAAAGACAACTGAAATAAAACAGAATTACGTTACTAAATCTTTGATAGTGGTAGTGCATAATGTTACAGTACCATAAAGTGTATTTTAATAGTTAATTATATCTATGATTTTCACAGTTTATTTTATTAAACATGAAAAGACTAAATTAATGATGTTGCAAGCTATTGATAAATTATATAAAAGAAACTGAATCTCTAACAATGGAAAGTCGAGGATAGAGTAATAACAAAATTATCAAAAGGATAGTTTGTTACTAGCAGACGCTGAGTCGTATAGGCACAATGGAAACATAGCTACACATTTTACATTTTTGTCAAACATCCTTCCTCTGAAGCAGAAAACACACACACAGTCACACAGCACAACTTACATACGTATGAGCTCTGTCTCTGGCTACTGTGGCCAGACTAAGTTTAACTGTGCCTGCTGGGAGCAGCAATGCAGTGAGGAGTGTAAAAAAGAGGCATAGGTTGGTGACTGGAGAAAACAGGGTGGAGGTGGAGAAACATGTTGTGTTACTTGCTGGAGCCTGCAGGGATGTGGTTGGGTCAGGATAGGGCTGCTAGGTTTAGTCGGAGGGTTTGGTGGGATGAAGGGGTGCAGAAAACGAAAGAAATTGAGTAAGGGGAAAGAACTGGGTGGATTGGCCAATAAAAAGCTTTGTTGTGTAGGAGTAGGTGAGGGGAAGGGGATAGATAACTTGAAGACAGGGACTAGAGATGGTTGAGGACAGGGAGGTTACGAGAATGTGGGATGTATTGCATGGAAATTTCCCACCAGCGAAATGCAGAAAACCTGGTGCTGGTAGGAAGGATTTAGATGACATACACTGTGAAGCAAAGTGAAACACATTATGTCAAGCAGCAACTGAGTGGTCCAGCTGCTTCTTTGCTAAAGTTTCTCAGTGGCCATTCATGCTGACACACAGCTTGTTAGTCGTCATTCCCACGTAGAAAGCAGCACAGGTTTTGCATCTTAGTTTGTAGATCATACGATTGCTTTCACTGGTGGCCCTGCCGCTAATGGGATGGGAGACGCCTTTGACTCGCCTGGGGTAGAACACACAGGATGAACGACTGAGCGGGGAGTAGTTGTTTGAGGATAGAAAGGACTTCTTATTCCGGCTGAAAGTAAAGTAAACACATCGATCTGGGAGACACTGGAGTGAGGACTTTGTACACAGCACAGCCTACTTGGTCACCTGTTTCTGGGTTTCGGTGGAAGTATGGGACAGGTCTTTCATCCAGATATATTGGAGGGATAGAGCCAGCCTACCTGCGAGCATGTGATCCACAAATTCAGTTGCAAACACTGTGCTGCTTTCGACATGAGCGTTACAGCGAACAAGCTGTTTGCTTTCATGAATGGCCAATGACTGGCCAAGAGACAGCTGGACCAATAGTTGCTGATATGCTACCGAAGTTAAGGCACTTTATTTCAATGACTGCTCCACAGCTTGTTCCACCTGGATCCTTCCATCACCAGTTTTTGTGAACTCCTCAGTTAGGAACTCTTCCTTCAATATATCCTAGAGTCTTATAACCTACTTGGTCTCAATCATCCCTATTCTCTGTCATCCACTTACCTACCCTCTTCCCAACCTCTACTCTAGGAACACAGCATTATCAACACATGCAGTCTTTTCTCCCTCTCTCCTTTCCTGTTACCCTTCACTCCCACCTCCAAACCTCCCGACTGCACCTAACAGCCCTACATTGTCCCCACCATGTCCCTGTACACTCCCACAAGTAACACCACATATTCCCCCACTTACCGTGCTACCCCGTCTCCCCATCCTCTCTTAACCTACCAGTGGGTTGCTGCTCCCATCAGGCACAGTTAAAAGCTAGTCTGGCCACAGTGGCCAAATAATGTTCATGTGGATGTTGGTTGTGCTTGTGTGAATGTGTGTGTGTTTTCTAATTCAAGAAATAGTCAAATAGCCTTTTGGCCGAAAGCTGAAACCTATAACAGACTTTTCGCCGCGTCTAACAGCAACTCAACGTCTCCTCATTTGGTGAGTTGCCAACTGCCCATTTCATATTATTGTTAAAAGTGAATACCTATAAACTGTGTAACATCATACACTCCTGGAAATGGAAAAAAGAACACATTGACACCGGGGTGTCAGACCCACCATACTTGCTCCGGACACTGCGAGAGGGCTGTACAAACAATGATCACACGCACGGCACAGCGGACACACCAGGAACCGCGGTGTTGGCCGTCGAATGGCGCTAGCTGCGCAGCATTTGTGCACCGCCGCCGTCAGTGTCAGCCAGTTTGCCGTGGCATACGGAGCTCCATCGCAGTCTTTAGCACTGGTAGCATGCCGCGACAGCGTGGACGTGAACCGTATGTGCAGTTGACGGACTTTGAGCGAGGGCGTATAGTGGGCATGCGGAAGGCCGGGTGGACGTACCGCAGAATTGCTCAACACGTGGGGCGTGAGGTCTCCGCAGTACATCGATGTTGTCGCCAGTGGTCGGCGGAAGGTGCACGTGCCCGTCGACCTGGGACCGGACCGCAGCGACGCACGAATGCACGCCAAGACCGTAGGATCCTACGCAGTGTCGTAGGGGACCGCACCGCCACTTCCCAGCAAATTAGGGACACTGTTGCTCCTGGGGTATCGGCGAGGACCATTCGCAACCGTCTCCATGAAGCTGAGCTACGGTCCCGCACACCGTTAGGCCGTCTTCCGCTCACGCCCCAACATCGTGCAGCCTGCCTCCAGTGGTGTCGCGACAGGCGTGAATAGAGGGACGAATGGAGACGTGTCATCTTCAGCGATGAGAGTCGCTTCTGCCTTGGTGCCAATGATGGTCGTATGCGTGTTTGGCGCCGTGCAGGTGAGCGCCACAATCAGGACTGCATACGACCGAGGCACACAGGGCCAACACCCGGCATCATGGTGTGGGGAGCGATCTCCTACACTGGCCGTACACCACTGGTGATCGTCGAGGGGACACTGAATAGTGCACGGTACATCCAAACCGTCATCGAACCCATCGTTCTACCATTCCTAGACCGGCAAGGGAACTTGCTGTTCCAACAGGACAATGCACGTCCGCATGTATCCCGTGCCACCCAACGTGCTCTAGAAGGTGTAAGTCAACTACCCTGGCCAGCAAGATCTCCGGATCTGTCCCCCATTGAGCATGTTTGGGACTGGATGAAGCGTCGTCTCACGCGGTCTGCACGTCCAGCACGAACGCTGGTCCAACTGAGGCGCCAGGTGGAAATGGCATGGCAAGCCGTTCCACAGGACTACATCCAGCATCTCTACGATCGTCTCCATGGGAGAATAGCAGCCTGCATTGCTGCGAAAGGTGGATATACACTGTACTAGTGCCGACATTTTGCATGCTCTGTTGCCTGTGTCTATGTGCCTGTGGTGCTGTCAGTGTGATCACGTGATGTATCTGACCCCAGGAATGTGTCAATAAAGTTTCCCCTTCCTGGGACAATGAATTCACGGTGTTCTTATTTCAATTTCCAGGAGTGTATTTACATGCATTTGATGCAGGTGTCATTTACGTAAGTAAAGTCGATAATTGTTAGTTGTGGGAAGATATAGCACTAGTGATGGTACAACTAAAAGTGCTGCAATAAAAGTGACAGCCATTGACAGGCTAGACAGCTGTAGAACACACAGGGTGAACGACTGAGCGGGGAGTAGTTGTTTGAGGATAGAAAGGACTCCTTATTCCGGCTGAAAGTAAAGTAAACACATCGACCTGGGAGACACTGGAGTGAGGACTTTGTACAGAGACACAGCACAGCCTACTTGGTCACCTGCTTCTGGGTTATAGGAAACCCCATGTCACAAGTTTAGAGAGAGAAGTCAATGTTGGACTTTTATGTTTCCACGAAGCATTTTATCATACGAACTCAAAATTTAGTCGTCATGAAAAAAGAGATGACAGGTGTGGGAAATGTAGTTCGTTCTTCACTTACTAGGATACAGTGAAGTACTGTGTACACTGGCTGCCAGCCTGAGTTGCTGTCTCAACAGTTTTTTGCCGCAAAAGGACTGGCGTTTTTCTAAATAAACGTAATGATTTGAAACTATAAGATACAGTGTCGCCTAGTATAATCAGTCATATTAATTATGCCTACTTACATTCGTCTAATGTTGCATTTAAGAGCTCTGCAAATAATTTTTATGGACTTTAATTGAGAGAATAGAACTATCTGATTCCGTTTCGCAGGCGACCCGTATATATATAATTTTGAAGAAAAGACATTAAGACAAATAGGATCGTGGTCCCTAATTCCGCATCTGTGGGGTCAATACACATGTACAAAAGGACTCTATGGGCATAATATGCTGATGATATTCTGTTTCCTCGTATATTTGTGTGTTCATTTCGTTTTAACCGAGGGTTAACATAGTTGTACTAACATGTCACCATATGAAACCATTTTACTAATGTGTTATGGACCTGGTAAAACTTCCACTCGTATTTTACGTTTTTACTATCTCAATTCTTTGTGCATTATCTACCAAGTGTGAGCAGAACCAGTAATCCGCTACGCCTTGGATTCCTAATAATTCCAGATTATTTACTGAAATTTTGTGGTCGCAGTATCAAAAGCTCTAGAAAGATCTAGGAAAATGCCTTTGACACACTCCTCAAACACCAACTTTCAAGTCATACCAATCTACTAAAATAATTCATTAATCTGTCTTTTATACTGACTTCATTACATTCGAAAATGATGATAGACAAGTAAATGGGCCACTAGCTTTCTGTGGCTTCTGCGTTACTTTTCTTTAGTTTCTACTTTTCTTTAAATACTCTGGAAAGTTCCTTGATGTGAATGAATCATGCATTATACTTGTTAATGGAGTGTGTATAATATATATGTGTTATTTCAGCACGCAGAATGGTAATTCATACAGCTTTTCTGTAGGTTTCACGCAGTTTAATTGTCTGCACATTCTGTAGTTTGCAATAATATCATAGCACCTAGTGTATTATTATTTACAGGTGTTGTAATTGATTTTTTGACTTTTTAGTGTAATTTCTCTGCATTACTTGAAAAAACCTCGTTCACGAAGACCGCGAGCACAAGTGGATCGTTTTAGCCCCTGCTTTACCTTTACATTGGTCTGCCTTCGCAGCTGAGCGGTCAGAGCATCTGGGTGGTATGCGGAGGACTCGAGTTCGATTCACGGCACTGCCAGGACCTTCTTCATTGGTAGAAAAACGAGAACAGGCTACACTCAACCCCGTGATATCAACTGAGGAGCTACTTGAAATAGATGATGATGATGTTTGGTTTGTGCGGCACTCAACTGCGTAGTTATTAGCACCCATACAAATTCCAAGCCTTTGCTCAGTCCAATCTCGCAACTTTCATGAGTGAAGATGAAATGATGAGGACAACACAAACACCCAGTCATCTCGAGGCAGGTGAAAATCCCTGGCCCCGCCGGGAATCGAACCTGGACCTACTTGAAATAAAACTAGCGGCTCCAAGGTCAACAAAGCAGACAACGGCAATGACATCAGTATGCTGACTTCATGCCCCTCCATACTGCATCCGAATGACGCCTTTGACACAGTATGACATGGCGGTCGGTGGGTCACTTTTGGACCATAACGCAGAACTTTTCCTTATTTTGAATGTTGCTATGTTTTTTTTTGTCTCTCCCAGTTTAATGATATGTAGTACTGCTTTGATTTTATTCTCAGCACTATAAATTCTTTTGACATTAAACGATTTTTTACAGCAATCAGCACCCTCTTCTAAATCTTTTTGTAGCTTCAGTAGAAATTTGCCAACTCGAAAATATTATGATTCTTTTTCATACTACTCTGGGACAGATAATAGTTAGTGGGTAGCTCTGGAAATCAATACATATTAAAAAGTAATGTACAGTGTAAGCCATGTAGGCTCGTTCCTAGTTTTTACATCCTTTCCTACTGACGCGATCCGCTTTTGTCTAGTCGCCAGGTGGCGCCTAGCTTGCCCCTTAGTTGAGTCTATGAGTGTGGTTCCTTGGGCAGCTTGTTAATCATTCAGGGCGAGAAACATACAGTGGCTCATGTAACATACGGCGGGCTGTGGACGGAGTTTACGGGCGCACGACTGTCTAACGAAGGCGCCCGATCGTCGCTAAATTCTTGTTGGTCCGCAATACTTGAGCCTAAAGCCTACATAGCCGGTTAACCCTACATTTAGGAAGCATAAAAGCTGATGACCCTGTGCTCTAGGGGTAGCGTCTTTGATTAGTAATCACAACGTCCTCTGTCTCGGATTCGAAATTCGCCACCGCTTAAATTTCGATTAATAATCAGCATTGGCGGCCGAAGACTTCTGGCATAAGAAGTCATCCTCATTCTGCCAAAGGCCTTGTCAAAGAGGGCGGAGTGAGCAGAGGGAGGTCCCGGGCACCCTCTTGTCCTTGGGGAGAGGAACTTCCCCTAAAGGTGGAAGAATCAGCCATAATCAACGGCATGAGGATGCAGAAGCAAATGAAAACCGTTGCGTTAAAGACAGGTAACATGTACCCACAGGATATGTGGCCTGTAATTGAAAAAGTGTCTTGATGATTTTTAATAGTCTGCCATTCGGATTTCCCAGGAGGGGACCGACAAGGGGGAAGTGATCAAGAGAAAACGATTGAATAACCAACGCAAAGATAACGTTCTGCAAGTTGTGGGGATGGAGTGCCAGAAGTTTGAACGTGCGAGGGATGCTAGAAAATCTGAAAAGATTATGTAAACGCTCAATCTAGATGTAGTACTGGTCAGTGAAGTGAAATTGGAAGAATACAAGGATTTCTGGTCAAATGAGTACAGGGTAATATCAGCAGCAGCAGAGTACGGTAAAATGGGCATAGGATTCGTTATGAATAGGAAAGTAGGGCAAAGAGTGTGTTACTCTGAACAGTTAAGTGATAGGCTGGTTCTTATTTTAATGGACAGCAAACCTACATCGACAAAAATAGTTCAGGTGTACACCCCGACGTCGCAAGCAGAAGATGCAGAGACGGAGAAAATATGAGGATACTGAAATGGTAATGCAGTCTTAAACGGGATGAAAATTTAATAGTATGGGGGACTGGAATCCAGTTGTAGGAGAAGGAGCAGAAGAAAATGTTAGAGGAGAATATGGGCTTGGGACAGTGAGTGAGAGAGCAGAAAGACTTATTGAGTTCTGTAATAAATTTCAGCTAGTAATAGCGAAAACCCTGTTCAATAATCACTAGAGGAGAAAGTGTACTTGTAAAAGGCCGGGTTGTACGGGAAGATTTTAGTTAGATTTCATCATGGTGAGACAGAGATTCAGGAATCAGTTACTGGATTGTAAGGCGTACCAAGAAGCAGACGTTGACTCAGATCGCAATGTAGTAGCAATGAAGAGTAGGCTGAAGTACGATGAGCTTAACAGCTCATTCATCAACGTTTTCGCAAGAATGAAATACAGAACAATGGAAATGAAAATTGAGAATGCGTTAGATGACGATCAGTTTGGGTTTGCACCAGAGAGGCAATTATGTCGTTGTGGTTGATAATGGAAGCAAGACAATAGAAAAATGAAGATAAGTTCACAGGATTTGTCGACCTGGAAAAGCGTTCGACAATGTAAAATAATACAAGATGTTCGACATTCTGAGAAAAATAGGGGTAAGCTACAGTGAGTGATGGTTAATATACAACATGTACGAGAGTGGACTACCAAGAACGAAGTGCTCGGATTAAAAAGGGTGTGAGACAATGATGTAGTCTTCCGCCCCTACTGATCAATCTGTACATGGAAGAAGCCGTGATGCAAATGAGAGAAAGATTCAGGAGTGGAATTAAAATTCAGGGTCAAAGGATATCATGACACGATTCGCTGATGACATTGCTATCCTGAGTGAAAATGAAGATGATTTACACGATCTACTGAATGGAATGAAGTGTCTAATGGGTATAGAATATGAACTGAGAGGAAATCGGAGAAAGACGAAAGTAGTGAGCAGTAGTAGAAATGAGAATAGCGAGGAACTGAACATCAGCATTGATGGTCACGTAGTAGTTGAAGCTAATGAATTTTGCAACCTAGGCAGCAAAATAACCAATGACGAGCGGAGCAAGGTTTATATTAAAAACAGACTAATACTGGCAAAAAATAAATTCCTGGCGCAGCATTGTTTATCAGTAAAACATGGACTGTGAGAAAACCGGGAAAGAAGAGAATCGAAACATTTGAGGTGTGGTGGTACTGATGAATGTTGAAAATTAAATGGACTCATAGGGCAAAAAATGAGGAGGTTCTGCTCAAAATCGTAAAGGAAAGGAATATGTGGAAAACACGGGCAAGGGGAACGGTCAGGATGATTGGACATTTGCTAAGACATCGTGGAATAACTTCCATGGTACTAGAATATGATGTAGAGGAAGACAGAGATTGGAATACATCTTGCAAATAGTTGAGGACGTTGGTTGCAAGTGCTACTCTGAGATGAAGAGGTTGGCACAGTCGAGGAATTCGTGGCGGCCCACATCAGACTTGTCAGAAGTTTGATGAGTCAAAAGGAAAAAAATGTTGCTGCTATGGGTGTTGGAGTACTGTTCATTTTCTAATGCCGTCTGTTCTGCCCTTGCTGGTAAGGTAATCGTTACTTGATTGCCGCATTTGCTTCGGTACTGAAGCTGATCCCGCTACGTTGGACTGCCTGTATTCCTGTATCACTCTGTTTCAACAAATGAGTTTACCTTTTCGTGCCTCTGTTTGCCGTTATTTGTGTGCCTCATTTGTGTGTTTTACTAATATCCTTCAACTACAATTTGTTCAATGTCTGCTTCTTTGTCAACTGCGTCTGAAATTAATTTTCATATTTAGTAGGTTGCGACGTGTGTTAATGACCACTGAGGTCGAAATTGAGGCTGATTTGTACTGGAAGTTGATTTTTCTCTACCTGATGTAGCTACTATAAAAATTAAGTGCAGTTGTGGGAAGCAAACGCTAGCGGCCCAGTGAATCTTGGCTCTTTGGCGTAACTGAGTTCCACTTCTCTGATGAGATTTACCCTTCCAAGAAATTTAATATTTACTGTTTCAAATATGATCACGATTGCTGTTCTTTGCACCTGCCCCTTACATGGTTTCCCTGTGTGAAGTTCTTTTCTTTTAAGGCAATAGTTTCAATATTGATGTAACGCTCCGTTGTTAAATGGTATTACATCATTTTTCCACGTCAGTATCTCTAATATTCCACACAATCTTTCCTGATTGATTAAATATGTTTTCAAAATATGTGAGTCACTGTAGCCACGGGTATAAGAAATTTATGTTTTTATTTGTATTGAACCTATTGTGTGTTGATTATCTGTAAATGTGAAATGAGGAGTTTCCATTTATAATGTCTGTTTGAGAAATACTCTGTATTTATGGTGGCAAAATGGAGTAAAAGAATTCAGAAGAAAGGTACGTTGCAAGGTAGCCTTCCCTGATTGATAAATTATGTTTTCTGAATTCTGAATTACCTTTGGCCAGTGTTAGAAATATTTTTTATTTATTTACATTGAACCCATTCGTGTTCGACTTAACCTGCATATCTGAGTTGAAATGTTTCCATTTTTAATGTATGTTTGAACAGTCTTCTCTATTTTTTGTGGTTGCATCGAATAAGATGGTTCAGTGGGGATATATCTTGTCCAATATCTGAATTATAAAATTTATGTGTGCAATAAAATGTTGTTGAAATTTTGTGAAGTAAAAAATGACTTGTGGTAAGTGGCCTGCTCCTTCCCATGCCGGTCTAGTTGTTCCTTTATCGTGAAGCGTCCACTGACATATCACAATGTGCCTGCCGCTAAAACTCAGAAACGAGTCCCGATACGATCAAGGAAGTTATATGGTGTGGTCGGCCTGTGTCTCACATCGAAGAAGAAGGTTCCCGTTTTTACCTGACGCATATGCTTTCGAAGATATAAGGGCTGGAAAGTCTCTGCGTCTAGAAAATTCTGTAACATTTCAAACCATTCTAGAGTATTCGAGAACATTATAAAACATTCCAGAATGGTCCTGGGTATCCTGGAATGTTCGGGAATGGTGTGGAACATTCGGGATGATTCCAGAATGTCGAGGAACATCTCAGATCGTTGTTGAACATTTCAGACCACTCTCGAATTTTGTGCAATGTTCTCGAACATCGTGGACCATTCGAATTCGTTTTGGTATGTTCTGAAATTCGCCATTGGCGGGGGTATATAAAGCAAGACTTGTCGTGGGTTCGAATGTCACAATGATACGCATAAAATTACTCGAAGTCATGGATAGAACATTACAAGATTTGCGAGGAAAATCCGAAGTGAGGGGAGCAGCTCTACTCATACCCTCAGGCGATTTTGGACAGACACTTCCAGATATCCCCAAGTCACGATCAGCAGGTAAGATCAATACATGGTTTAAAAAATCACGTCTGTGGTCACACATACAGATTACGCGACTAACAAAAATATGAGAGTTGAACTCCCGAAAGACGAAACAATAGCACATTTTGCTGAACAACTTTTACAAATAGGCGAATGCACATATCCTACTAACCAGAAAACTGGCCTCATTAAACTCAACACTGATTTCTGCAACGAAGACAATGCTGGAAACGAACTCATCAACTAAATCTACCCAAATGGTGGTCACAACTATAGGAATCCGGGCAGGCCATATGACAGAGAAATTTTGAAAACTAAAAGTAATATTGTCGAAGGTATCAACTTTAATATTCAAAAGAAAATTTCCGGTGAAGAGAGAATAGACAAGTCGAACAACACTTTGGCAAACGTTGTATGAAGTGTGGACTTCTCTACAGAATTTCTAAAAACTTTACAAGTACGAGGAATGGCATACACTGCCTTCGACATAAAATTCGGTCTCCGATCATACAAGTCAGAAATCTCTACTCACCAAAACTACGTTATGTAACCAGAACGATAAGGACGATCATTAAACAGTAATGGAATTACATCATCGAAGCCGAACTTATGACTGTAAAGTACAAAAGACACATACTATTTATCCCTAGAATCCTCTTGTCTCTACTGAACTGCCATTCCATTTTAAAAACTCCAATTTACAGTCAAATTAGATTACAGTTTTACAATTAACAATGCCAAAGGACATCCTTAATAATATTGCGGCATCAACCTCAAGGAGTCTTGCTTCTCTCACGGTCATCTATCTGTAGCTTGCTCTCGAGTGGGAAATTCGAAAAATTTGTATATACACTCCTGGAAATGGAAAAAAGAACACATTGACACCGGTGTATCAGACCCACCATACTTGCTCCGGACACTGCGAGAGGGCTGTACAAGCAATGATCACACGCACGGCACAGCGGACACACCAGGAACCGCGGTGTTGGCCGTCGAATGGCGCTAGCTGCGCAGCATTTGTGCACCGCCGCCGTCAGTGTCAGCCAGTTTGCCGTGGCATACGGAGCTCCATCGCAGTCTTTAACACTGGTAGCATGCCGCGACAGCGTGGACGTGAACCGTATGTGCAGTTGACGGACTTTGAGCGAGGGCGTATAGTGGGCATGCGGGAGGCCGGGTGGACGTACCGCCGAATTGCTCAACACGTGGGGCGTGAGGTCTCCACAGTACATCGATGTTGTCGCCAGTGGTCGGCGGAAGGTGCACGTGCCCGTCGACCTGGGACCGGACCGCAGCGACGCACGGATGCACGCCAAGATCGTAGGATCCTACGCAGTGCCGTAGGGGACCGCACCGCCACTTCCCAGCAAATTAGGGACACTGTTGCTCCTGGGGTATCGGCGAGGACCATTCGCAACCGTCTCCATGAAGCTGGGCTACGGTCCCACACACCGTTAGGCCGTCTTCCGCTCACGCCCCAACATCGTGCAGCCCGCCTCCAGTGGCGTCGCGACAGACGTGAATGGAGGGACGAATGGAGACGTGTCGTCTTCAGCGATGAGAGTCGCTTCTGCCTTGGTGCCAATGATGGTCGTATGCGTGTTTGGCGCCGTGCAGGTGAGCGCCACAATGACTGCATACGACCGAGGCACACAGGGCCAACACCCGGCATCATGGTGTGGGGAGCGATCTCCTACACTGGCCGTACACCACTGGTGATCGTCGAAGGGACACTGAATAGTGCACGGTACATCCAAACCGTCATCGAACCCATCGTTCTACCATTCCTAGACCGGCAAGGGAACTTGCTGTTCCAACAGGACAATGCACGTCCGCATGTATCCCGTGCCACCCAACGTGCTCTAGAAGGTGTAAGTCAACTACCCTGGCCAGCAAGATCTCCGGATCTGTCCCCCATTGAGCATGTTTGGGACTTGATGAAGCGTCGTCTCACGCGGTCTGCACGTCCAGCACGAACGCTGGTCCAACTGAGGCGCCAGGTGGAAATGGCATGGCAAGCCGTTCCACAGGACTACATCCAGCATCTCTACGATCGTCTCCATGGGAGAATAGCAGCCTGCATTGCTGCGAAAGGTGGATATACACTGTACTAGTGCCGACATTGTGCATGCTCTGTTGCCTGTGTCTATGTGCCTGTGGTTCTGTCAGTGTGATCATGTGATGTATCTGACCCCAGGAATGTGTCAATAAAGTTTCCCTTTCCTGGGACAATGAATTCACGGTGTTCTTATTTCAATTTCCAGGAGTGTATATACAGGGTGAGTCACTTAACATTACCGCTGGATACATTTCGTAAACCACATCAAATACAGACGAATCGATTCCACAGACCAAACGTGAGGACAGGGGCTAGTGTAATTGGTTAATACACACCATAAAAAAATGCACGGAAGTATGTTTTTAACACAAACCTACGTTTTGTTAAATGGAACCCCGTTAGTTTTGTTAGCACATCTGAACATATAAACAAATACGTAATCACTGCCGTTTGTTGCATTGTAAAATGTTAATTACATCCGGAGATATTGTAACCTAAAGTTAACGCTTGAGTACCAGTCCTCCGCTGTTCGATCGTGTGTGTCGGAGCGCACCGAATTACGTAGGGATCCAAAGGGAACGGTGATGGACCTTAGGTACAGAAGAGACTGGAACAGCACATTACGTCCACATGCCAACACCTTTTTATTGGTCTTTTTCACTGACGCACATGTACATTACCATGAGGGGTGAGGTGCACGTACAAACGTGGTTTCCGTTTTCAATTACGGAGTGGAATAGAGTGTGTCCCGACATGTGAAGCCAACAGATGTTCAATGTGGTGGCCATCATTTGCTGCACACAATTGCAACCTCTGGCGTAATGAACGTCGTACACGCCGCAGTACATCTGGTGTAATGTCGCCGCAGGCTGCCACAATACGTTGTTTCATATCCTCTGGGATTGTAGGCACATCACGGTACACATTCTCCTTTAACGTACCCCACAGAAAGAAGTCCAGAGATGTAAGATCAGGAGAACGGGCTGGCCAATTTATGCGTCCTCCACGTCATGGTAATGTACATGTGCGTCAGTGAAAAACGCCAATAAAAAGGTGTTAGCATGTGGACGTAATGTGCTGTTCCAGTCTCTTCTGTACCTAAGGTCCATCACCGTTCCCTTTGGATCCCTACGTAGTTCGGTGCTCTCCGATACACACGATCGAACAGCGGAGGAGTGGTACTCAAGCGTTAACTTTAGGTTACAATATCTCCGGATATAATTAACATTTTACAATGCAACAAACGGCACTGATTACGTATTTGTTTATATGTTGAGATGTGCTAACAAAACTAACGTGGTTCCATTAAAAAATACGTAGGTTTGTGTTAAAAACATACTTCCGTGCATTTTTTTATGGTTTGTATTAAACAATTACACTAGCCCCTCTCCTTACGTTCGGTCTGTGGAATCGGTTCGTCAGTGTTTGATGTTGTTTACGAAATATATCCAGCGGTAACGTTAGGTGACTCACCCTGTATATACCCAACATAACAAAATGAAAAAAAGTTGTTTATAAACAAGTATAGTAAATAGTTGGAATATGGTTGCAGTAATTCTTTTTTATCTCTAAGACTTTAAAAATTATGGCAAAAAGATAGAATATGTTTTCAATCAATTTCTCTTTACTTCTCACACTTCCATCTATTACTCATTCTCGTATCAACTACCTGATTGACGATCGTTATGAAGTTCAGTTTCATTAATTATGAAAGAGAAATTCACATTTACATTGGTTTCCCTATATATTTCAACCCAACTCAAGATTTTTCTTGCAAAATCTTTCATTTTGATTTGAGGCAAGACCTTTGTAGGATTTCAGATTATAAATCTTTTTATTCCTAATTTTACTTTGATTATATGACAGTTGCTGTCTGTGAGTCCAATATACTTAAAATCTAGATCACACTTCCCGCTGTGCATATTTGTGGCCTGATGCTGTCCTTTTTGTTATCCTTGTTACACTATTGACCAACAAGACAGTCCATAACTTTAAAGGATGTTTATGAGGCTGTTATTAGTTTCATATGTGACATTTGTGTGTGTCTCCACACAAAATAATGTTAAATCCTTGTCTTTGCGTTCCATCTAAAATTACTGTTAATTTATTAAAAAAGTATCTAAAATTACCGGACTGTGACCGATACAACACAAAATAAGTAATTTCTTGTTGATGCCAAGCCCTTTTATTTCAGTAGCTGATATTTCAAACTAACCATACCAGCGTCGTGTCAACTGCGCTCATTCTCTGGCATAACTCCATGATCTAAACTTTGAATCACCATAACACTACATGCATGATATATATGTCTCTACACCACTTCTCAGTGATACATCCTACTCTGCAGCTCAGGCCGGCCGGTGTGGCCGAGCGGTTCTAGGCGCTACAGTCTGGAACCGCGCGACCGCTACGGTCGCAGGTTCGAGTCCTGCCTCGGGCATGGATGTGTGTGATGTCCTTAGGTAAGTTAGGTTTAAGTAGCTCTAAGTTCTAGGGGACTGATGACCTCAGAAGTTAAGTCCCATAGTGCTCAGAGCCATTTGAACCGTTTGTGCAGCTCACCGACTGGAGCTTAGATTCACACAGTTGTATTTTACTTTTCATAGGATGCGTTTTGAGGCATTTTTAAGCCTCCCTATGTTCAGTGTCCTTCCGCGTTCTTTTTTTTTCTTTGTGTCATGTAGCAAATGTGTCTTTTGGTGTGTCAGAGTTTATCTTGTGAGCACTTATTGTAGAACATTTTAAGCTGATGGTGATTTTATAGATTTATCCTAAAAATAAAATCTGCATATTTTCATGAATCAGATGTATCATAGTTGCTTTCTCAGTTCCGTTTAAGTGTAGAATATGACTAATTAAACTCTATTTATCGATAGTTCCAACTGGTACCAAAGCAAAATGTGCTGTCAGTGCCATTTAGATCCCCACATCAATTCGTCTTTCATATACATCAAGGCATGGCCGGTGATGACCCCGGCAACAGCTTGACGAAATGTACAGAGGTGCAACGAGCTTAGGGAGACTTTCCTGTTTAGGTCACCATCTATGTCATTTGCTTCGTCCGTGTCCAGTTTCCCAACCCATCAATTATCACAACATTCTCCTCTTTGGTAAACTCATAAATTAAAAGCCATAAGTTCTCAGTCACTTGAGTTAGCCACGCTCTTCCTTTGAATATGCTGACGGCATGGTACGTCGCAACTAATCTACAAAAATCTAGAGAACCAATCTGGGTAAACATTGGCGAACTTTTCCCAGAAACCAATAATCTAAAGGAATAATGGAGAAATCAGCGCTCGTCCCTCCATGGTCATAAGAAGCTAGGTAATAAAAATATGGAACTCCCTCAACCGTACCAGAAGTAGCCACGTCGTGACCAGAGCAAAGCTTCAGAACTGAGTAATTACTGATGTTACCTAATGTGAGTGCGAAGCATCGGATCACACACTAGAGCACAGTTTGCACAGCTGCCCAAGAAAGAAAGTTCATGGCCACCTGAAAAGGCTTTGTAGACGCAACACACGCAGCATTTAACTAGTTGGAGTTATAGGATATACAACTATGATGGAAAATTGGTTGCTTAACTTCTTTTACCTGCTGCCAGTTCTCCAGCTTTCGTTATTGCCTAGACATATATCTGTTTGTACTGACTCACCTCATTTTATCTTACATCAACTTTATCGCATGTTCTTGTAAAATTTAATTCTGTAAGCCACACGCTAAATAAAACCACTAACGTATTCAGTAACAGGGTGTACACCTGGTACATGGTACTACCTAGTGGCACTACATTCATCTTCGTCACATTTTACACACTCTTAGGCTATCTGATCGTGCTTGAAGAAGTGATGCATATTTCTTAGTCTTAGTCCTACCTGAGGCTCTTCTCTACTTAACTTTGGCAGTGATACTAGAAACTACTGTATGATCTAAGATGGCTATTTTTTGATGATGTTATTGAATGTGTTAATATTTGTAAAGGAAAATGATACATTTGAAGAATTTTGGAGAGAGAAACAGTTGTTAAGCAACAGTATCTGTGTCTGCGATGGCCGCACTGTGGAGTCGTAGAATCTTGCAGTCAGCAGTGGATAGCTGCGGTGCGCAGCAAAGGGGCTTTTCGTTGAGTGTAAAGTGTAATGCATGGACGCACTTTGGGAATTAGGTGAGTTGCAGATTTATTACGAGGAGTAATGATGACTGAGAACAATGGTTGGATAGCATACTGACATAATGAATGGTTTTTAAATGAAGAACAAGGTGTTATTTGATGACGAAATAAATTTACTTTTAGTTTTGTAGACTAGTATTGTTGGTCCACTTCACCCTCGTCACGGCCGTGTTTTTGATAATGATTCTACTGATTGATGTTCTGAGTTAATTTAATGTACCATGAAAGTTATTAGATTGAATGAATTTTCATATTAGAGTACAATTTTTTTATAAATTCCTTCCCAAACGAAATTTCAGAATTTAAAGGTTGAGTCACGTGTTTCTTTGGAAATTTGTGTTAAGATTATGAACCCAGTTTCTTTGGACCAACTGTATTTAGTTTTCAGCAGCATTTTTTTACCTGTTACGGAGTGTTGCTGCCTTGTTTTGTTGCTGCTACCGCCAGAGCTTCATTTTGCAGGTGAGATTCATAATACGTGATTGTTTCGTTTCCTTTGGGCGATGTAAGTTGTGTCAGTTTCTTTATTTTACCAAGGCCATATATCTGTGCAGAAATTTTCGTGTGTTCAGGTTACAATCATATACTGGTATACTTTACAGTTATTTTTCATATAGTTACGTTTTCTTCGAAACAGTCGTACGGACCAAGTCTACTGAGGGTGAAATTATTGGTCTGCTTATTTATTTGCTTATGAGTGAGATCGGTTTTCACACACACAGAGTTCTTTTCAGTTTCATGTAAGTGATGAGGTTTTGAGCTGAGTAGCACATTTAGATTGTCAGTTCACATTTCCAGGTTTATATTGAGGGTAACACACACACACAAGTAAAGGCTTCTCAATTGCAATGGTATTCTCTTGCCCCACTTCTTCCTACAAACTGCCAGTTTCCAACCGCCCTCCCCTCTTTTTGCCTTGATGTCGGCTCATATAGGATCCGATTAAGTAACACAGGGCGATCTACATCCGTAATACGCAAGCCACTTAACGGTGTCTAGCAGAGGGTACTGATGATAACACTATCTCATCCCAGTTTCCCTGTTCCATTCACGAATGGCGCGTAGGAAGAATGGTTGCCGGTAAGTCTCAGTATTAGCTCTAATATCTCGAATTTTCTCGTTTTGGTGATCTCGCAAGATGTAAACGGGAGGAAATAATTTGTTGTCTGACTCGTCTCTGGAAGTAAACTCTCGAAATTTCAACAGTGAACCTATCCGAGATGCGCAACGCCTCTCTTGTAGCGTCTGCCACTAGACTTTGATGAGCATCTCTATAAAGTTCTCGCGTGGACTAAACATTCCCGTGAATGGATCTTCTCTACATAACTGCTATCAGTCCTATCTAGTAACAGTCCCAGATTGATGAACAATACGGAATATTCGGTCAGACAAGCACGTTGTAAGACACTTTTTTTAGTGGATGAGCTACATTTCCTTAATTTATTCCCACGATTCTCAGCCTCACATCATTTTTGTGCTTTTTTTTAATGCGGTCGTTTGAATTAAGGTCGCTCCGGATGGATACTTGACGAAAGATCCGAACCCAAAGACTGGAAAGTTACACAGGGTACACTAGTATTTAAGAGGGGCAGAAGGAGTAAACTACGAATTTACAGGCCCTATCACTAACGTCGATATGTAACAGGAATTTGTTACATATATTGTGTTCAAACATAATGAATTACTTCAAAGAGAACAGTTTATTGACAGACAGACAACAATGGTTTATAAAACATCATTCTTCTGAAACACAGCTGGCTCTTTGCTCATACGAACTGTTGAGTATTATCGACAACGGGTTTCAAATTGACATCTGAATTTCCAGAAGGCTTTTGCCACTATACCTCACAATCAGCTTATAATCAGTTTGCATGCCTATGGAATATCGCCTCAGTCATGTAACTTGATACGTGATTTCCTGTCAGAGAGCTCACAGTTTGTCGTAATTGACAGAAAGTCATCGAGTAAAACAGAAGTGATTTCTGGCGTTCCCCAAGGTAGTGGTATAGACCTCGGCTGTTCCTTACCTATATAAACGGCATGCGAGACAGTCCAAATGGTTCAAGTGGCTCTGAGCACTATGGGACTTAACATCTGAGGTCATCAGTCCCCTAGAACTTAGAACTACATAAACCTAACTAACCTAAGAATATCACACAGATCCATGTCCGAAGCAGGATTCGAACCTGCGACCGTAGCAGCAGCGCGGTTCCGGACTGAAGCGCCTAGAACCACTCGGCCACAATTGCCGGTCGAGATAGCCCAAACAGCCTTGATTATCTGCAGATGAGGCCGTCTTTTCTTGTCGTAAAGTCATCAGAAGGTCAAAACAAAATGCAAAACCATATAGGTAAGTTATCTGTATGGTGCGAAAATTGGCGGTTGACCCTAAATAACGAAACGTATGAGGTCATCCGCAAGAGTGGTAAAAGGAATCCGTTAAACTGGGATTACACGATAAATCAGTCAAATGTAGAGACCATAAATTCAACTAACTACCTAGGAATTAAAATTACGCACAAATTAAATTGGGAAGAACACATAGAATACGTTTTGTGTAAGGTGAACCCAAGACTGCGGTTTGGTAAGGTGAACCCAAGACTGTGTTTTATTGGTAGAACATTTCGTGCTTGTTCGTCGCATCAGTTGCGCTAAAGAGCTTAGCCTACCAGATTTTTATGCAGTCTTCTAACTGCTTAAACTTCAAGAAGATTGAGCAATGCTACAATGAAGCGCCAACGAAACTCGAATAGGCATGCGTATTTAGGTACAGAGATGTGTAAACAGGCAGAACGCAGCGCTGCGGTCGGTTACGCCTCTACAGGATAAGTTATAAATGTGGAAAAATAAGTCGAGGACCGCAACTGCTATGCGTAACACGTGACGCACCGTTGTTAACTTCGTTCTCCTCGGTGTACTTTGTACGTAAAACAAAAAAACCTGTTAACCATTGAACGAGATACCGACGAACCTCACCATCACGACATGTCATTCACCCATAGATACAACACGTGACACACCAATGAGCTGATGTGTATCTGCCAGCGTTTGAAAGATAGGAGAAAGAACAAATCTCATCGTAATGTTTGTGAAATTGTATCAGAACTTGTGACTCACACGTTGCCGCCGGTAACGGACTGTAGAGTCCAATGTTAGTGAATGTGTGTCCTGTAAGCGGAAAGAGAGATCAGCGGTGGAAGTAAAACCGCGGCGTGCATGACGTGTTTACAACACTTCTGCTCTGCTCACTCTGCCCGATACCCGCCATGTCGACAGCTCCTAACGGTCGCGTCGCAGTGTTGCTACAGTACCACGGCAAGTTTCACAAACGAGGAATACGCTGACATCCACCTCGTTTACGGGCTTGCAGATGGAAGAGCTGACGTTGCAAGACAACTGTATCACGAGAGGTTTCCTAGCCGGCGCCTTCCATCTGCAAAAACGTTTTACCCTTTGGAGAGGCGCTTGAGGGAGTATGGTGCATGTGTAGCACCTCCAGGATTTAGTGGTCGTGGCCGACTGTACAGTGCGGATGACGAAGAAAAAGTGTTACAAACTGTTGCGGAGGACCGAACAATAAGCACCAGGTCTCTCGCCACTGCGGTCGGAATGTCACAATCTTCTGTTTCGCATGCAGAAGGTACAGGCATTATTGCCGGAAGACTATCAGAGGAGGCTGAACTTCTGCAACTTTATCCTACGGCGTCAGACCCACGACCGACATTTTTCGCGAACAATACTGTTCACCGTCGAAGCCTGTTTCACGAATGAGGGTATAATGAATTCGAGTAATTGGCACGAGTGGACGGAAGAAAACACCCAGCGCACAGTGACACGAGGGTGCGAGCCGGCCGCGGTGGTCTTGCGGTTCTAGGAGCTGCAGTCCGGAACCGCGGGACTGCTACGGTCGCAGGTTCGAATCCTGCCTCGGGCATGGATGTGTGTGATGTCCTTAGGTTAGTTAGATTTAAGTAGTTCTAAGTTCTAGGGGAGTGATGACCTAAGATGTTAAGTCCCATAGTGCTCAGAGCCATTTTTGAACGAGGGTGCGAACAACGATGCGGTGTCAATATCTGGTGTGGTATTATTGATCACCACTTCATAGGGCACATGTGTTACTACAAAGGCTTACAAGAGAGCGGTATCTGCGTTTCCTGGATACTACATTATCAGAATTGTTGTAAGACGTTAGTCGAGCCTCTCGTATGAACCTGTGGTACATGCATGATCGTATCCCAGCTCACTTCAGCGGCACAGTGCGAAGCCACCTGGACAACGCCTTCCCTTCGAGATGGATCGGTCGTGGAGACTCTGTAGCATGGCCAGCAAGATCACCAGATCGGAATCCACTGGATTTCTTTTTTGTGGGGTCATCTAAATGCTGTGATTTATGAAGGAGAGATTGTTGATGTCAACAACCTTCAATCCAGAATACAACATACCTGTGATATTACGAAAAGAGATACAGACATATTGGATCGTGTTCAGCAATCCTTCCTGCGAAGAGTTCGTCTTTGCCACACACACCATGGCCGTTATTTCGAACAGGACTTACAAACTACCACTGCAGCTTCTGGTCATATGTTTCTACGTTAGTTTTGATTTGTACAGCTGCATTGTATTCGTTAGTATTAACTGCCCCATACCTGTGTAGTTGTATTTTCTATTCTGCATCTGTGTATTCGCTTCTTAAAACTAAGTCCGGGACACAAAAACCAAATTATAAAACATGCATGTAAAGTAGTGCAGCCCCTCCTCACGTTCCTAGTTCCGTATGCCAACTAGCCACGATACGTAATACCGGCCAGTGCATCCGGTAAGAGATAGATGTGGGTGCTGTCATTCTACGCAGCGTCACGCAGGCCGTCGCTTCGCGCCGCATGCCAACACCTTCTCGTGAGCAACCTGACTACCTACAACACTCGCATGTTGTGACCTGTTGCCGGTCTGTCCCCTTGGCCAATGTTGGCGCACAGTAACACCCTAAAGTCCACGTCATATTTCCAGACTTTTACCATTCAATTGCATTGCTATTTATTGACATAGGAATATGCGGAAAACGAATTTATGTTTGTAGCTCAGTGTGTGACAATTTGCACGACATATTTTTCCTCACTTTTGTTCAAATGTGTGTGAAACCTTATCGGACTTAACTGCTACCGAGTGAGGTGGCGCAGTGGTTCAAAAATGGTTCAAATGGCTCTGAGCGCTATGGGACTCAACTGCTGAGGTCATTAGTCCCCTAGAACTTAGAACTAATTAAACCTAACTAACCTAAGGACGTCACAAACATCCATACCCGAGGCAGGATTCGAACCTGCGACCGTAGCGGTCTTGCGGTTCCAGACTGCAGCGCCTTTAACCGCACGGCCACTTCGGCCGGCGGCGCAGTGGTTAGCACACTGGACTCGCATTCGGGAGGACGACGGTTCAATCCAGCGTCCGGTCATCCTGATTTAGGTTTTCCGTGATTTCCCTAAATCGCTCCAGGCAAATGCCAGGATGGTTCCTTTGAAAGGGAACGGCCGACTTCCTTCTCTAATCCGATGAGACCGATGACCTCGCTGTTTGGTCTCTTCCCCCAAAACAGCCCACCAGCCCAACTTAACTGCTAAGGTCATCAGTCCCTAAGCTTACACACTACTTAACCTAAATTATCCTAAGGACAAACACGCACACCCATGCCCGAGGGAGGACTCAAATCTCCTCATTTATGACTCACCCTGTAAAAGACAACAAGTGTCTGGCGCAGTTGTTAGATCGGTTACTGCTGCTAAAATAGCAGCTTATTAAGATTTGAGAAGTCCAGAATCCGGTAAAACTGCAAATCTCTGGCATCGCTGCAGGCGGAAAAAGCTCTTGCCAGTACGGGACAACAGCGACTCAAGAGAATCGTTCAACATGACAGAGCTGGCCGGGGTGGCCGAGCGGTTCTAGGCGCTACAGTCTGGAACCGCGTGACCGCTACGGTCGCAGGTTCGAATCCTGCCTCGGGCATCAATGTGTGTGCTGTCCTTAGGTTAGTTAGGTTTAAGTAGGTCTAAGTTCCAGGGGACTGATGACCTCAGTAGTTAAGTCCCATAGAGCTCAGAGCCATTTGAATATGACAGAAGTGCAGCCCTTCAACAAATTGCTGCAGATTTTAATGCTGGACCATCAACAAGTGTCAGCGTGCGAACCCTTGACCGGAACATCATTGATACGGGCTTTCGCAGCCGGAGACCCACTCATGTACATTTGATGAGTGCACGACACAAAACTTTACTCCTCGCCTGCACCCGACAACACTGACATTGGACTTTTGATGACTGGAAACCTGTTGTCTGGTCGGACGAGTCTCATTTGAAATTGTATCGAGCTGATCGACGTGTAAGGGTATGGAGACAACTTCATGAACACATGGACGCTGCATATCAGCAGGGGACTGCTCAAGCTGGTGGAGGCTCTGTAGTGGTGGGGGCGAGTGCAGTTGGAGTGATATGGGACTCTGGTACGACTCTGACAGGTGAAACTTATGTAACCATCGTGTCTGATCACCTGCATCCATTCACGTCTATCGTGCATACCGACGGACTTGGGTAATCACAGCAGGACGATGCGACACCCCAGATTGGTCCAGGAACTCTCTTCTGAGTTTAAACACTTCCACTGGACATCAGACTCTCCAGACGTGAACATTATTCAGCATATCTGAGATGCCTTGCAACGAGCTGTTGAGATCTCCACGTCCCTCGCACTCTTACGGATTTATGGACAGCCCTGCAGGATTCATGGTGTCAGTTCCCTCCAGCACTACTCCAGAGTCCATGCCACGTCGTGTTGCGGCACTTTTGCGTGCTCGCGGGCGCTTTACTTGATATTAGGCAGGTGTAGCAGTTTCTTTGGATCTTCAGTGTATTTGTATACAATTTTTCCCCATGTATTGCATTACACTTAATTTATCAGTGGGACACTTACGACGTCAATAATCTAAACAGAGACATAAGTGAAACGTTGTAAACGTCTAGTTAAACAAAACGTTTGTCATAACAGATCATTCATTTGCTATATTTCATTCAAAAAATTTGAACTTGTCGAATTTCGAAACTTTACATAATTCAGACCATATGCTACTTGGCGAGTGTGCATTAAAAAACTTCCTGGCAGATTAAAACTGTGTGCCGGACCGAGACTTGAAATCGGGAACTTTGCCTTCCGCGGGCAAATGCTCTACCGACTGAGCAACACAGGTACGAGTCACGCCCCGTCCTCACTACTTTAATTCCGCCAGTACCTCGTCTTCTACCTTCCAATCTTCACAGAAGCTCTCCTGCGAGCCGTGCAGAACTAGCACTCCTGGAAGAACGGATATTGCGGAGACATGGCTTAGCCACAGTCTGGGGGATGTTTCTAGAATGAAATTTTCACTCTACAGCGGAGTGTGCGCTGATACGAAACTTCATGTCAGATTATAACTGTGTGCCGGACCGAGACTCGAACTCGGGAACTTTGCCTTTATGCATTAACAGTTTTCAGATGTAATCCTAGCCCCTCTCAACATTTATCTTAAACAGTTTTTTTAATAATTAATACAACTCAGCAAAATAATAACATTACATCATCAGTAACATATTTAAAACACTACGTTCTTATTACAGTAGGCAGAAATTTTTTTTATTGTTCACATTCAATGTCTTCAGATGGAGGAAAGTTGTGGCACAGCTTCACTGAAACGTCAAATTTTAACTCTACTACTTTCTTTTCGCTATGTCATTTAACACAAACATAATCTACTTTCAGAGCTGCTTCGGATTTATATAGGCTACAGCGTGGTTCATCACTCCGAATCATTCGTTTCCAGTCACTCACTGTCTAATGGCGTCGATGTGTACGCCATTCAATCATCGCTTAGCATTTACAAAAACGTGTGGCTTCCGAAGAACTATTCGACAATTTTACCCGTTTCATTTTAACACCCCGCGCACAGTCACTGTGTCAGCTGTACTACTGGTAACACTTTGTAACCGATTAATAGCTACTTCCACTGATGTCATGCTATTTTTAAAACCATCTTCCGCAATGCTGTCTGTCAGTACATGAGGTCTTCCTGGTCTCGGTTTAGCTGTAATTGTTCCTTCGCGTTTCCTTTTCACAATCATGTCTCCAACACTCCTATTGGGCAGTTTCAGAAGAGATTAAACGCTCCCGATGAATTTATTACTCGGGTGACATTAAATAGCAAATCCCTGTTCGGAGTCACTGAGCTCTCCTGATCGACTCATTCTGCATTTAGGGCGTCTTTACTGACAACACAATACTCCACGCGACCTTTTATACTGCGGGTCTGCTTCTCGTGGCATTTGGTAGTCAGTTACGTACTACGAATAAGGATGTCCAAATACTTTTGATCAAATGTTGTAATTTCTTGAGCTGAGGCATTTGAAGATATAGTACGAGATTATACGGAAATAAACGTAGTATAGAAGGTGTAATTTATTACGGTACCTGACGAGTCGTGTATTTGTCACAATGACTTATCGACTTATTCCCTCTCCTCTTTCAACTCCCCCATTCTCTTCTCTTGAAAATAACGACAAACATCAAAGTCCTGGAACACGACCAATACGCAGATTATTATGGTATTTACTAAAGTATTAGCACGCCCAATTCCAGACAGTCCGTTCAACATCTGCTATCGTGCAGCATATGAAATCCGACAGCCTTTCTCGAAATCATACTCCCATTAGTTTCGTAGCAGTGGAGTGCAGAGGAGTCCACATTTTATTGAAAAGTATCCGAGGCATTCAGACATTTCCAAAGTTCTTCAGTAGGTGCATAATACTTCATTGATACTGGAAAGCGTGGCAATTATGAGTATATTAAATTTGACAAATAGGCATTAAATTCTTGTGTAAGGTTAACAGCGATTTCCGGCTGAACCAACATCGCGTTTTCATACATTTTCTGCTTGTGATGTTGTTGCGTTTAAAAATTTGTTGAAAAGATACTTCCTGGCAGATTGAAACTGTGTGCGGGACCGAGACTCGAACTCGGGACCTTTGCCTTACGCGGGCAAGTGCTCTACCAACTTTTTGAATTTTTTTTTTTTCAGTGTCAGACTTACAACCTTTACTGACACACATTTTGTTGTACTACGGCATAAATAGTGTCTACAATATCCAAATGTTGACAAATAGTGCCTAATTAGAAAATTAATTAAGCAAGGAAATGAATAAAACTGAAAATGTCCAAATGAAAGACATGAAGACATCGCGGATAGTACAAATACAAAAGAAACATGCTCCTGTAGCAATGAAATGAAATTCGTGTCGGGGGCGACACCTGCTCACGACCCGACGTTCGATAGAGCAAAAGAGCCATCTATCGACTCGTTCTCCAGACGTTGGTATAAGACTGGGCCGTCTTCTCGAAATTAACTAAGGGTCCGTAAGTGTGATCGATGTCTATCTCGGCTTCTTCGTCTATCTCATCTCTCACCCGTCACATCCCATCTGGCCGGCGGGGCGGTAAAAGTAAGTAGCAAGTAATTAGCGAAGTCTTGCCTATATTTCTTATGCTGTTGTAGCTTCGTGTGCCCATCCAGGAGAAAATGCCAAAAATCCATCTTGTCCTTTTCCGATTCGTTATAGACGTAGCCCACAACCATTCCCCGTACCCATGTCACTGCTTTGGTTTTTTGGACCGGAAAATAAGATTCTTGGGGGAAAAAAAGTGTGTCTGATGAAATTGTGTGAGGGGCGGAGCGTAACAGGAACGCCAATATCTGTGTGCCAAGTGCCACACCGGAGCCGTCCCACCACATGCTAAACGATGTTCATCAGTGTCCACTGTTGCGCAGCCTAAACATAGTGGAGTGTCTGCCAAATGAATCACGTGCCACCGTTGATTCGTTGCGAACTTCCTATTTACCACCACATACCATGTTGAGCGTACCGACTTTGGGAGGTAAACGTTCCGTAAAACTCGCCTTGTCTGGGTACTTCTTTTATAGGGTATTCCCAGGGTATTCCTGGAGGGGAAAAAAATGTACATCGGATCGGCCAACGCACCCGAGATATTGCGAAATTGACCGCGCCACTGTCGTAAGACCGTACTGACGAATAACGCCCGAGCCTTTTCATATACGTTCACTAGACCAAGTCCACCCTCTCCAGGTGGTAGCGTAAGCGTTGTGTATTGGATCTTAAGCAGGTGTCCCACACTCACGTAGGTTCCGAAATTTGCTTGTATCCGTGATCCCATTGTGCGCGTTAAAGGCAGGACATGCACTACGTGAGTGAGTCTCGGTGCTAGGTAAACGTTAACATAGGTCACCCTCATATCCAACGCTCTTAATTTCTGTAACAGCACCATTGTCTGCATCAGCTTCAATATGCGTCGGCAGTTATCCGCTGCTGTCCGCTGCACATCCGTGTGGAAGGTAACACCTAGACATTTTATGGTCTTAACTAACATGAGCGGGCCTTCCTCCCCCGGTTTTAATCCTCGACCGGCATTCATGCAGTGTGACTTCTGTAGATTAAGCACGCTTTCTGCCGACATTCCGTATCGCTGTATCCATGCCAACGCCGTACGTACTTCGTCGCCTGTCCTTGGCACCAGCATCACATCGTCAGCATAAGCGCGGCAATGAAAGGTCAGTTGTGGCAACGGCACTCCCTCCAGCCGTCTTCGGAAACCATATAGACAGGATTCGAAAGTCATTGCATACAAAAATATCGAAAGGGGGCAACCTTGACGAACTGACCTTGAAATACAATGTAGTCAGTGCCCCGCCCATTCACCGAGACCTTTGATCGCACGCCGTGTAACAGTCGCATGATCACTAGAATGAAGGCCTGTGGGATTCCCAATCTGCCCATCACTGCGTGCAAAAGGATATGATCCACTCTGTCGAACGCATGATGAAGTCAATAGCGACTAGTGCCCCACGCACTCGGCATGCCGCTGCTAATGCGATGATATCTCGGTAGTCACCGAGCGCCGTATGTACGCTACTCTTACCGCCGAGGCATGTTTGATCTATAAGGAGTCTATCAGACATTGTAGACCGCAGGCGAGCCCCAAGGAAGCGCGAAAATCTTATAGTCGCAGTTCTGCCACCGCGTGGTTTGGGTATTGGGATGATGATTCCCTCCGTGAATTCGACGGGTATCTCAGTCTGCGGTAACAGGAGTTCGTTGTACATCTGAATCCAGGTCCGTCCCATGAGGTATGCAAAGGCGCGGTAAAATTCAATTGGTAAGCCGTCCTGTCCTGGGGACTTATTCGGAGCCTTCCGTCAATTGCGACTGTCAGCTCGTCCTCCGTTATCGCTGTGATGAAAGTCTCTGCATCCAGTGGTTGTCCTCTATCTGGCATTTCCGAGATGACATCATGTAGTGTCTCATGGTTCACTTGTACAGGTCCATATAACTGGCGGAAATAGTCAGTAAACACATGCGCAATATCACGCTGGTTCACAACTTGCTGGCCAGTTTCAGAGATTAGTTTCCTGATCAATGTCCTCCGTCGTTGTTGGCGTTCGTGTACTACGTGGTGGATGGAGGGGGCTTCGGCAGCAACTGTGTCCGCCAATCCCACCCGGACCATTATCCCTTCCATTCTTAGTCTAGTCAGCAGTAACAACTTGGCTTTTATCCTGCGCATGGCCGTGTGCCTTTCCGGCGATGGTTGTTGGGTCATCCGCTCCCTCAGGGCTGTAAAATAAAAATCCGCCGTCGTGCGGTTCCACTGCGGTTTCTCCTGCCCGTATCGTATCAACGTTCTCCGTAGCGTTGGTTTTGTGCATTTGATCAACCACTGGAGAACCGAGGTGTTTGCTCGTTGGCGGCGGACGCAAGTCTCCCAGACCGCCTCTATCGACCGACGACATGCAGCGTCACGTAAAAGTGCACTATTCATTTTCCAGTGAACCTTACTCCGCCATAAGTTCTGACGCGTTAGTGAAATCGTACAGACGTACGCCATATGATCCGCAAAAGCCGGTGGCCAGATTTCGGCATCCAGTATCGCCGTCCGTAGAGCTCGTGTCACATAGACTCTATCAAGTCTACTCGCCGAGTGTCCCGTTACATACGTATAACCCTGTCTGTCGCCATGCTACAGTTCCCAGGTATCCAGAAGCGCCATTTCGGTAATCAAAGCACGTAGTTCCATGCATGGCACATAATGAGGTGCTTGGTCCTTTTGGTCGACGACACAATTAAAGTCGCCGCCCACTACATACACTCCTGGAAATGGAAAAAAGAACACATTGACACCGGTGTGTCAGACCCACCATACTTGCTCCGGACACTGCGAGAGGGCTGTACAAGCAATGATCACACGCACGGCACAGCGAACACACCAGGAACCGCGGTGTTGGCCGTCGAATGGCGCTAGCTGCGCAGCATTTGTGCACCGCCGCCGTCAGTGTCAGCCAGTTTGCCGTGGCATAAGGAGCTCCATCGCAGTCTTTAACACTGGTAGCATGCCGCGACAGCGTGGACGTGAACCGTATGTGCAGTTGACGGACTTTGAGCGAGGGCGTATAGTGGGCATGCGGGAGGCCGGGTGGACGTACCGCCGAATTGCTCAACACGTGGGGCGTGAGGTCTCCACAGTACATCGATGTTGTCGCTAGTGGTCGGCGGAAGGTGCACGTGCCCGTCGACCTGGGACCGGACCGCTGCGACGCACGGATGCACGCAGTACCTTAGGGGACCGCACGGCCACTTCCCAGGAAATTAGGGACACTGTTGCTCCTGGGGTATCGGCGAGGACCATTCGCAACCGTCTCCATGAAGCTGGGCTACGGTCCCGCACACCGTTAGGCCGTCTTCCGCTCACGCCCCAACATCGTGCAGCCCGCCTCCAGTGGTGTCGCGACAGGCGTGAATGGAGGGACGAATGGAGACGTGTCGTCTTCAGCGATGAGAGTCGCTTCTGCCTTGGTGCCAATGATGGTCGTATGCGTGTTTGGCGCCGTGCAGGTGAGCGCCACAATCAGGACTGCATACGACCGAGGCACACAGGGCCAACACCCGGCATCATGGTGTGGGGAGCGATCTCTTACACTGGCCGTACACCACTGGGGATCGTCGAGGGGACACTGAATAGTGCACGGTACATCTACATCTACATCTACATTGATACTCCGCAAGCCACCCAACGGTGTGTGGCGGAGGGCACTTTACGTGCCACTGTCATTACCTCCCTTTCCTGTTCCAGTCGCGTATGGTTCGCGGGAAGAACGACTGTCTGAAAGCCTCTGTGCGCGCTCTAATCTCTCTAATTTTACATTCGTGATCTCCTCGGGAAGTATAAGTAGGGGGAAGCAATATATTCGATACCTCATCCAGAAACGCACCCTCTCGAAACCTGGCGAGCAAGCTACACCGCGATGCAGAGCGCCTCTCTTGCAGAGTCTGCCACTTGAGTTTATTAAACATCTCCGTAACGCTATCACGGTTACCAAATAACCCAGTGACGAAACGCGCCGCTCTTCTTTGGATCTTCTCTATCTCCTCCGTCAACCCGACCTGGTACGGATCCCACACTGATGAGCAATACTCAAGTATAGGTCGAACGAGTGTTTTGTAAGCCACCTCCTTTGTTGATGGACTACATTTTCTAAGCACTCTCCCAATGAATCTCAACCTGGTACCCGCCTTACCAACAATTAGTTTTATATGATCATTCCACTTCAAATCGTTCCGTACGCATACTCCCAGATATTTTACAGAAGTAACTGCTACCAGTGTTTGTTCCGCTATCATATAATCATACAATAAAGGATCCTTCTTTCTATGTATTCGCAATACATTACATTTGTCTATGTTAAGGGTCAGTTGCCACTCCCTGCACCAAGTGCCTATCCGCTGCAGATCTTCCTGTATTTCGCTACAATTTTCTAATGCAGCAACTTCTCTGTATACTACAGCATCATCCGCGAAAAGCCGCATGGAACTTCCGACACTATCTACTAGGTCATTTATATATATTGTGAAAAGCAATGGTCCCATAACACTCCCCTGTGGCACGCCAGAGGTTACTTTAACGTCTGTAGACGTCTCTCCATTGATAACAACATGCTGTGTTCTGTTTGCTAAAAACTCGTCAATCCAGCCACACAGCTGGTCTGATATTCCGTAGGCTCTTACTTTGTTTATCAGGCGACAGTGCGGAACTGTATCGAACGCCTTCCGGAAGTCAAGAAAAATAGCATCTACCTGGGAGCCTGTATCTAATATTTTCTGGGTCTCATGAACAAATAAGGCGAGTTGGGTCTCACACGATCGCTGTTTCCGGAATCCATGTTGATTCCTACATAGTAGATTCTGGGTTTCCAGAAATGACATGATACGCGAGCAAAAAACATGTTCTAAAATTCTACAAGAGATCGACGTAAGAGATATAGGTCTATAGTTTTGCGCATCTGCTCGACGACCCTTCTTGAAGACTGGGACTATCTGTGCTCTTTTCCAATCATTTGGAACCCTCCGTTCCTCTAGAGACTTGCGGTACACGGCTGTTAGAAGGGGGGCAAGTTCTTTCGCGTACTCTGTGTAGAATCGAATTGGTATCCCGTCAGGTCCAGTGGACTTTCCTCTATTGAGTGATTCCAGTTGCTTTTCTATTCCTTGGACACTTATTTCGATGTCAGCCATTTTTTCGTTTGTGCGAGGATTTAGAGAAGGAACTGCAGTGCGGTCTTCCTCTGTGAAACAGCTTTGGAAAAAGGTGTTTAGTATTTCAGCTTTACGCGTGTCATCCTCTGTTTCAATGCCATCATCATCCCGTAGTGTCTGTATATGCTGTTTCGAGCCACTTACTGATTTAACGTAAGACCAGAACTTCATCGAACCCATCGTTCTACCATTCCTAGACCGGCAAGGGAACTTGCTGTTCCAACAGGACAATGCACGTCCGCATGTATCCCGTGCCTCCCAACGTGCTCTAGAAGGTGTAAGTCAACTACCCTGGCCAGCAAGATCTCCGGATCTGTCCCCCATTGAGCATGTTTGGGACTGGATGAAGCGTCGTCTCACGCGGTCTGCCGTGTAGGATTAGCCGAGCGGTCTAGGCGCTGCAGTCATGGACTGTGCGACTGATTCCGGCGGAGGTTCGAGTCCTCCCTCGGGCATGGGTGTGTGTGTTTGCCCTTAGGATAATTTAGGTTAAGTAGTGTGTAAGCTTAGGGACTGATGACCTTAGCAGTTAAGTCCCATAAGATTTCACACACACACACACACACACACACGCGGTCTGCACGTCCAGCACGAACGCTGGTCCAACTGAGGCGCCAGGTGGAAATGGCATGGCAAGCCGTTCCACAGGACTACATCCAGCATCTCTACGATCGTCTCCATGGGAGAATAGCAGCCTGCATTGCTGCGAAAGGTGGATATACACTGTACTAGTGCCGACATTGTGCATGCTCTGTTGCCTGTGTCTATGTGCCTGTGGTTCTGTCAGTGTGATCATGTGATGTATCTGACCCCAGGAATGTGTCAATAAAGTTTCCCTTTCCTGGGACAATGAATTCACGGTGTTCTTATTTCAATTTCCAGGAGTGTAGTTATCATAGCGAACAACGGTGCTATCTCTTCGGTGTAAAAGGTCGCCCTTTCTCTTCGTTTTGTGGAGCGAGATGGCGCGTATAAATTGATGAAACGAACGCCGTCGACAGTGATCGCTATGCCACGTGCCGAAGGGAGAGACATGACTTCCTCCAATTCTATTCCTTCCCTGGTTAGGATCGCCACACCGCATCCACTCTCATCGTGTACTGAATAATGTGCTTCGTAGCCGTAAAACTCCGGCGGCGATGTGAAACGCACTTATTGTAGGAATACAATGTCCACGTCCGCAGCGTGTAACATATCTTTCAGCATTTGAATTTTAAGCGTTGTCCGAATGCCATTAATGTTTATCGTTGCAATGCAGAACGCCTGGCGTGTGTTCATCAGTTGAAGGTGTGGAAAACCGGACTGCTGTCGGCTATCTGCACCCCCGGCGCTCCTCACCACACTAAGTTGTTCAACATTTCCCGGCCCCTCCCGGCGTCTGGCCAGGACTATCTTCAATCATCGCGTTCGTATCTTCACGCTGTTCCTGTTGGTCCATTTCTTGCGCCCAGTCCCCCAGCATATTTCCGGAACTGGCCGAAGGATGGTAGGCAACGTTGTCACCGCTCTGATGTTGGACAGTTGTCATATCCACTTCCGCCTTCCGGTCACCAGAAGGAGAATTCAAGTTATCGTCGCTGTGCAATTCCTGCACCGTCATCTCGGTATCTGTTGAATCCACTGGTCTCAGGTCGTTACTGTCGTTGTCGTCCACTGTCCCCTCGGGACTATGGCTATCGTCAGCAGAAGTCAGTCGACGCTTCTTTCTTCTCTTCGGAGAACGCTGTTTCCGTTGCCTTGCTTCCGCATCGGCTGTTTGGGTTGCGTATCCTCCATCTTGGCCCTGGCCTATTACGCTCTCGGTGGAAGCACAGGCAGCCACCACGGATGAACCTGGGGCGGCCGTCAGCTGCATCTCTTGTATGGTGTCCTGTGTCTGCTGTGGTGGAACCGGTGGTCGGCGTTCCAGTGCGTTGGTGTCCATGTTCTCTATAGGGCGCAGATGCTGGTGCCCATCGAATATGTCCCTTACGTCTCCTCTCAGGGCTTCCACAAAGGTCAAATGGTTCAAATGGCTCTGAGCACTATGGGACTTAACATCTGTGGTCATCAGTCCCCTAGAACTTAGAACTACTCAAACCTAACTAACCTAAGGACATCACACACATCCATGCCCGAGGCAGGATTCGAACCTGCGACCGTAGCAGTCACGCGGTTCCGGACTGAGCGCCTAGAACCACAAAGGTCAACAGTAAGTCATCTGCTGTAGCGCCTGAACGTCTTCCCGTGGGGCTTGCGCTAAACGTCTCTGGAGGCATTCAGAGCGGACGTGACCTTCTTTCCCGCGCCCTGAGCAAATGCAAGGTTGTCCATCATAGATTATAATCGCTCGACAGCCTCCGATCTACAAATAAGAGTGGACGTAGAATGAGATTTTCACTCTGCAGCGGAGTGTGCGCTGATATTAAACTTCCTGGCAGATTAAAACTGTGTGCCCGACCGAGACTCGAACTCGGGACCTTTGCCTTTCGCGGGCAAGTGCTCTACCAACTGAGCTACCGAAGCACGACTCACGCCCGGTACTCACAGCTTTACTTCTGCCAGTACCTCGTCTCCTACCTTCCAAACTTTACAGAAGCTCTCCTGCGAACCTTGCAGAACTAGCATTCCTGAAAGATAGGATATTGCGGAGACATGGCTTGGCCACAGCCTGGGGGATGTTTCCAGAATGAGATTTTCACTCTGCAGCGGAGTGTGCGCTGATATGAAACTTCCTGGCAGATTAAAACTGTGTGCCCGACCGAGACTCGAACTCGGGACCTTTGCCTTTCGCGGGCAAGAGCTTCTGTAAAGTTTGGAAGGTAGGAGACGAGGTACTGGCAGAAGTAAAGCTGTGAGTACCGGGCGTGAGCCGTGCTTCGGTAGCTCAGTTGGTAGAGCACTTGCCCGCGAAAGGCAAAGGTCCCGAGTTCGAGTCTCGGTCGGGCACACAGTTTTAATCTGCCAGGAAGTTTCATATCAGCGCACACTCCGCTGCAGAGTGAAAATCTCATTCTGGAAACATCCCCCAGGCTGTGGCTAAGCCATGCCTCCGCAATATCCTTCCTTTCAGGAGTGCTAGTTCTGCAAGGTTCGCAGGAGAGCTTCTGTAAAGTTTGGAAGGTAGGAGACGAGGTACTGGCAGAAGTAAAGCTGTGAGTACCGGGCGTGAGTCTTGCTTCGGTAGCTCAGTTGGTAGAGCACTTGCCCGCGAATTGCAAAGGTCCCGAGTTCGAGTCTCGGTCGGGCACACAGTTTTAATCTGCCAGGAAGTTTCATATCAGCGCACACTCCGCTGCAGAGTGAAAATCTCATTCTGGAAACATCCCCCAGGCTGTGGCTAAGCCATGTCTCCGCAATATCCTTTCTTTCAGGAGTGCTAGATCTGCAAGGTTCGCAGGAGAGCTTCTGTAAAGTTTGGAAGGTAGGAGACGAGGTACTGGCAGAAGTAAAGCTGTGAGTACCGGGCGTGAGTCGTGCTTCGGTAGCTCAGTTGGTAGAGCACTTGCCCGCGAAAGGCAAAGGTCCCGAGTTCGAGTCTCGGTCGGGCACACAGTTTTAATCTGCCAGGAAGTTTCATATCAGCGCACACTCCGCTGCAGAGTGAAAATCTCATTCTGGAAACATCCCCCAGGCTGTGGCTAAGCCATGTCTCCGCAATATCCTTTCTTTCAGGAGTGCTAGTTCTGCAAGGTTCGCAGGAGAGCTTCTGTAAAGTTTGGAAGGTAGGAGACGAGGTACTGGCAGAAGTAAAGCTGTGAGTACCGGGCGTGAGCCGTGCTTCGGTAGCTCAGTTGGTAGAGCACTTGCCCGCGAAAGGCAAAGGTCCCGAGTTCGAGTCTCGGTCGGGCACACAGTTTTAATCTGCCAGGAAGTTTCATATCAGCGCACACTCCGCTGCAGAGTGAAAATCTCATTCTGGAAACATCCCCCAGGCTGTGGCTAAGCCATGTCTCCGCAATATCCTTTCTTTCAGGAGTGCTAGTTCTGCAAGGTTCGCAGGAGAGCTTCTGTAATGTTTGGAAGGTAGGAGACGAGGTACTGGCAGAAGTAAAGCTGTGAGTACCGGGCGTGAGTCGTGCTTCGGTAGCTCAGTTGGTAGAGCACTTGCCCGCGAAAGGCAAAGGTCCCGAGTTCGAGTCTCGGTCGGGCACACAGTTTTAATCTGCCAGGAAGTTTCATATCAGCGCACACTCCGCTGCAGAGTGAAAATCTCATTCTGGAAACATCCCCCAGGCTGTGGCTAAGCCATGTCTCCGCAATATCCTTTCTTTCAGGAGTGCTAGTTCTGCAAGGTTCGCAGGAGAGCTTCTGTAAAGTTTGGAAGGTAGGAGACGAGGTACTGGCAGAAGTAAAGCTGTGAGTACCGGGCGTGAGTCGTGCTTCGGTAGCTCAGTTGGTAGAGCACTTGCCCGCGAAAGGCAAAGGTCCCGAGTTCGAGTCTCGGTCGGGCACACAGTTTTAATCTGCCAGGAAGTTTCATATCAGCGCACACTCCGCTGCAGAGTGAAAATCTCATTCTGGAAACATCCCCCAGGCTGTGGCTAAGCCATGTCTCCGCAATATCCTTTCTTTCAGGAGTGCTAGTTGTGCAAGGTTCGCAGGAGAGCTTCTGTAAAGTTTGGAAGGTAGGAGACGAGGTACTGGCAGAAGTAAAGCTGTGAGTACCGGCCGTGAGTCGTGCTTCGGTAGCTCAGTTGGTAGAGCACTTGCCCGCGAAAGGCAAAGGTCCCGAGTTCGAGTCTCGGTCGGGCACACAGTTTTAATCTGCCAGGAAGTTTCAAGAGTGGACGTGCTTTCGCAGTTCTATCCGTATTTGTCTCACCCCATTTAGGACGAGGTGTGTGGTAAAACTCGTCGATTTTTCGGCCACATGGGATAGAACTGTACCGTATGGTCGAAAGGCGTCGGTCACAAGTTCAGGCGGGACCTCTAACGGAAGTTCGAAGACCCGTATAGTGCGGATCCCCATTCCCGCGTGATCGACCGTAACCGCACCAACATTCCCATCGGCATGACAGAAACTATACCCGTTTGGTGATCGTTGTAGAAGTCTTTCGGAAGCAGCCTCGTCAATAAGCTTGACAAAGACGACTCCTGAAACGACCGATAAATGGAATCCCATGATTTCCAGTGGATCGATTTTTACCTCTTCTCTTAAAAAACGTTCAATCTCGTGTGCCTTTGGTCGTGTATAGACGTTCGCAAAACTGAACTTAAAAGTCGTTTTTCTGTACGAGTGTGGCATCTCGTTCTAGACTCACAACACCGCAAACGCGAAGCTGCTCCGTCGTAAACAAACAGGCGCGTGCACCACAGCGCGGCCGGCAGGCAACACGGTCCGCACTGTGTCACTGCCGAAGGCAGACTGTGTCCCAACTGAGCTCACGTACCGTCCTCACATCTTTACTTCTGCCAGTACCTCAACTCCTATCTTCCAAAATTTTGCAGGAGCTCTCCTGCGAGGGCACTTGCCCGCGAAAGGCAAAGGTCCCGAGTTCGAGTCTCGGTCCGGCACACAGTTTTAATCTGCCAGGAAGTTTCATATCAGCGCACACTCCGCTGCAGGGTGGTATCTCACTCTGGAAAAATTTGTTGTTGATTTTGGGTGGAAAGTATTAGTCTCTTTCTAAATAGGAGACTATCTAATGGGTGTTTCATTGATCGTACATTTATGTAATATTGATAATAATAACTCATATTTAATTTTCCTCAAGAGTGTATGTTTATAACTTTCATATGAGTTTTATACTTTAACAACATGTTCTGAATAATAGCACTTAAATGTTCACTGACAGGAAATACTGAAACAAATGGTGATAACTGGCTGTAGATGGAAGGAAAAGTGTTGAAGTGGTACATATATGTAAATCACAACATTTCTCCGACTATAGAAAAAGTTAATCTTTTATCAGTCTTAGTATTGATAACATTACTGGTAATAACTAATCGCTCTTTGTCGTCTTCCACTACGTTATGCTCTAACAAATCTCTCTGGCTCGAAAAACTTTTGAATTCATACTCTGGCAGATCCCACACGAACTGCTCACATCACCGTTTATGGAGGAAATGTAATGGCACTATCGATCACTGTGCGACAGCTTGGTCTGTGGTGAATTTCAACGAACGTGAATAATGCCTGGCTTGGAACGAATATTTCAGATTTGTTGCATATTGACCGACCGCGATAGATTTATGTTCCCGTGCCGGTTGTCAGTACATCTTTATGTTGAGACTGTCAGACCTGTTTCAAAAGTGATCATGTCAACTGCACCGCTCTGTTTCCAGATATGAAAGCCTCTGCAATTAAATTACATTACGACATGCCATTTCAAATTTCCGTTTTACGTACGTGTTTTGACGAGAGCGAATTTTGGTGAAGGCGTGTTGTTTGCCTGGAGCTGCTTTTACTATTTTGGGATACAAATGATCGATGATTCTAAAACAGTATAATGCGACATTCGACTTCCCAGACCTTGGCAGTAGTTTGTAATCGGTTATTTTTCGTTGAACACAATGGCAAACCTGTCAGCATGCACATTCGCGGTAGATAATTTATTTGATACTAATGTACCTTGCTGACTACCTGATTAACAATAGAATACTCTTAAGCAAGCTGGAATAGCACTGGACAGAGGTCAATGTCAATGTACACGCACGAAACCTGCTTCTATTTCGCCAGAAGAATTCATTATCGTAAATACAATTTCGTCCAAGGAATACGTGGCACTTTTTCTTTTATCTGTGACAGGTGGCATAATTCCGCCCGCACCTACATACAAACGCTTTTCCACAAAACAGGTGTAAATATAGACTCACAATAATATTTGTATAATTATTTGGAAAGATACGTTATTTCTCTGTTCCAAACGAATTCCTGTATATCTGTATAGAAGGTGCGATTTTTCTTTCGTAGAATTAAGAATTTGTAGATTAATGTGATGTATTGAAATTTATTGAGCGATCTATACATAAAATGATAATTTCAATGGAACTAGCATTATCAATTGTCCATCAAATGATTGTGATTGCTGTGTATGGAGCAGTGCCAGTCATGATAAGTTTTGTTAATGCAATGTAATTTGATGTGAAGTGATGAAATGAAGTAATTTTATCAATTTTATGTTGCGAACTTACTATTAATTCCAAATGAAATGAACGAATTTTATTAAATATATATTGCGAATGAACTACTTGCAGTTGAAGTAAATGTCTTCCAACTAAGTAGAATTTTACTGCTTAAGTTAAATTTGCCTGCAAGAAAATTCTATGCTTGTGTGTAAATCGATTATTACCGGATTTCTTGTTATTGTTCTGAAACAACTTATTTGGTTTCCCTGTCATTTTAGTTTTACGTGAAGTATGCTTCTCAAAGTTTAGTTCCGATGTAAACAGACAACAACATGTCGAAAGTGATGGCTCTACCAGCAGACATATGTAACTGTTTTGTCACGTTATACGTATCTTCTGCAGCAACTACTACAGAAACCGTAGTACAACAGTTGCTCTGAGATCTATAGGAAACTGCTAAGATGCTGATGAGTTGTCACGAAAATATGCAAAATTAGCTGTAAAATACGAGTTGAGGATAACGCTGCTCTGATGCACCCATCTTCCTACATAACCTTTTAAAACTCTGTAGAGTGGTTACTGGAATGGGATGTGCTGGGCCGATATTCAAACAGTTTTGGGCACAACAATGGACACCCTGGTAATAACGTATTTGAGTGACGCCTATTTATTCATATTTTGCTCCTCATTGGAAATGGTTTTAACAAACAGTTGGTCAGTTCATAGTCAACTTTTCAAACACAGACCATCGATAACAGTCACTTTTACAAAAAAAAAATACGTAGCACCATTGTAGTTCACAGTCCATCTCATTTTTTATCGGTTGAAAGAGAGTCTTTATCCATTTCGTACACAGTTTCTGTTAGTGCAGCGTGTACGCAAGTTTTATGCTGACGGTTGTTCGGCTCTCTTACTTTCGTTGTGGTAATAACGTTCTCTGTTTTGTGACGATCTTCTGCTGAATCTTCAGTTCTTCAATCTTGCTCTTGAGTCTTCTTTCTCTTCTTCCTTCTCTTCTCTGCTAATAATTTCGAAAATATCGCTGTCTCTTAATTTATAGTTTTGTACTGCAACAAAGCTGCTTTGATAATTTGCTGGCTACTTCCTCCTTTTAGCCGTATCCGCACATAGAAAGTCCTTCCCCTGTCTGTGTACTATAATTTTCGTTTCCACATTCCTACTGTTACTACAAGGAAATCTCCTCTTTTCCGAAAATTATCATTTTTCTTCTCTAATAAAATAACACACCTCTTCTGTCACTCTTTACACTGCTATGTCTCCACTTAATTTGCCTGCATGTCCATTCTCCTCTTGCCCGTCCTTTACTACCAAGGAAACAATTTCTCACAGACTCCATCTTATAATTCCATCGTCAAATGTGTGTCTTTATTTGTCGCTCTGTGTTAACAAAACTTTGCACAGATTATATTTCTCCAATCAGCCAAAGTATTCTCTTTTACATACAAATTACACATAGACAGATTTACATAGAACATAACAATAAATTTACATAATACGTTTACATTTATGTAAAAAAATTATGATGGAAAAATAACATATCACTTTTAAATATATTGCTTATCATTTAAAATACACTGTGTTAGTTTATGATAGACTAAATGTTCATCACAAAACACTTCGCAAGGAGCGATTCACTCTTGATTCTTGTCACTTAAGATCCTGGAAATGTATAGCCTACACGATCCTTAATAAGTGGAATCAAGCAGATAGTATAACTAATAAAGAAGTATTGAATCAAAATAAATTTCTGGTATGACTGAACTAAATGAAGGAGTCGGTTCACTGTAGGAGGTTTGAGGGTCTAATACAATAGTTAATTTTTAGTGGAGGAAATTGTGCTGAGTAGAGAGAGAGACAAAGGCCTGAGCAGTAAGTAGGGTCCTTAATGGTCGTTATAAGGACATATCTCTAAAGTTAATTAAACAAATGGTCAGAAAATCTGAAATGAATTGCTTGTCACGCATTTTATTTCAAAACTCACTGAATGTGCGAAATGTTGAAGAGAAAATATTCATTGTCACATAGTATGCTTTAAATTACATAGTGAAGCAAATGTTCCAGTTCTCTATATTGATACATTGCGAGACGCCATATGACTTTACTGCTAAGTATATCAGAGTGCGACTGGTTGTATCAGTTCACTGATCACGTAACGTGTCGTAGCTCGCCTTATACAAGTGAGGCACTCGTCACAAAATTCTATTTTTCACTCACCTGGAATCTTCATGCGATGTCCCTTGTCATAATCTGCAGCGCTTAAACAATTGTAGGTTCATTTACTCACCTTTGACGTTACCGTCATCACTACGAAAAAGTGGGCTGAGTGGCAGGTAACAGTGATTACATAACTAAGACATTCTTTTCACTGAGAACAACATCTGGTAAGATGTATAAAATCATTCATAATTATCATGTCATTTCAGGCAAGTATTTAGTAAATTCGCCGAAAATTGCTACACAAAATATGAATAACTTCCATGTACACTGATTTTGCTTGCTCGGAGATGTGCAACTGTGTCTAACACATCCGCATCCAATTATCACAAAACTTTTATATTACCAATCTACTACAACATCTGCATCACCATTAAACGTGTGGTTAAGCACTGCTGTAGTTTTCTGATATGAACCTTCAAGAATTTAAAACCATAACTGTTGATGTGATATACCTCGTTGTCATCATATTACACATAAATTTCTGGGGAAATCTGTAGTGTAATTATCTTATTGATGGTTCCTCATTTCTCCTTTCATATGGTTTTTCTAGGGCGTAGAATTCACTTTGACTCCGGGTTATCAGATGAGATATATTCAGAGATGGCTGATCCTCACAGCTATGAACACGTTGAACAAGTTCGATGTGGAGTTTTCGGATATGTTCGTGAAGTCTAGGTTTCGAATAAATATTGTGCAAGAAGAAGGAATAACGCGAGTAAATGACACCAAATGTACATATAGACCCGTCACTTTTCCCGAACTTCCCTCGCCGGTGGAACAGGGATAGGGCGAAAATGATATTCATATCATACATTCACTCCATCGCACGCTGTATGTTGTATAGGTAAAGATGTGCATGTCCTGAAAAGAAAATAACGTACGAATATACGTCGATTCACAGTCACCTAATATTAAAAAAGAGGCCCGGCAGCTGTAGTTCATTTGCATGTGTGAGTGTACACTTCTGCAGTGGATATAACTCTTAGCTATCACCTGAAACCAGCGTTGACTGGCGCTCGCGCTAACAGCTTTTCATAAATCCACTGGCTTCGGATAATGAATTTCTTGTAGACATTACAGACACCTACTCGAGAAAGGAGATGCAAAGCGTTCATCAATGTAAAGACTGCTGCAACCGTAAGCTTCATTATTGCTGTTGTGCTCTTTAGTCCGAAAAGTGGTTTGTCCCCCGCAGTATCAACGTATTTTCGATAACATGAATTATCAAGAGGGACGAAGGTACCTTAAGGTCACCCTAAAAATATTAGAAAACAAAACCTGTTCATTTTTGTTGATTTACATTAACAACAAACATTTTAAAGAGACAGTGATGCTTAATTAGGATCCAGAACTTGAAACATATATTTTGGCACACCCTTAGCAATGCCAACGCACTTTCAGTAACATGTACTACCGAGGGGATTGTACTTTGGGAGAGCAACCGAAAAAATTTAAAATACCAGTTTTGTTAATTACTGTTGACTTTTACTTGCAGTGCACCTTTAAAAAATACTGATGTGTAAGAAGGGTCCTGAACCTGAAAATATTGAATATGATATTCGATGTGAAAAGTCATATCTACTATTGAGATTAAATTTGTGGGTTAAGGTCAACACAAAAATTTTAAACATTTATGGAATCTGGTAGAAGACTTCATTAACAACAATAAATAATTTTTTCAAACTTTTGAGATATTTTAGATTAAAATATTTTCAAAAGATGGGCACAAAGTATTGGTATTGCGAGGGTTAATGCAGCTCTCCATATCCTATGAAAGCCTCTTCATCTCCACGTAACTACCACAACCTACATCCATTTGAACTCTTACTGTATTCAAACCCAGATGTCCCTCTGGAATTTTTACCCCCCTCACTTACTTACTTCCACTACCAAAATGACAATACCTTCACGAATCTGGAGGTGTTCTTATCAACCAATCCGTTCTAGTAGGCGATTTGAGGCATAAATTTCTTTTTTCCCCAATTGATTTGTACCTAGTTGTTAGTTATTCGATCTTGCCATCTGATTTTCAGCATTCTTGTGTACCACCACATTCGTAAATCTTTTATTCTCTTCTTGTCTGAAATTCTGATCATCTACCTTTATTTCAGTACAAGGCTATGCTCCTGACAAATACCTTCAGATAGGAGTTCCTAATACTTAAATTGGTATTAGATATTAACAACTTCCTCGTTTTGGGAAATGCTTTTCTAGTTGTTAAGGTAATTCTCATTCATTGTTCCGTCCAAGTTGCAGATTTTTGGTTGGATCATATGTTTAGACCTCTCTGGGTGATTTTCAGGTTTAAGTAGTACTGTACACAGATATGTGGTTGAGAGTGGACAAGACCGGTTGCTGACGCAACTACATGGATGTGTAAATGATCCACAGTGATGGAAATGGGTAATCTAATTAGATATGCGCAACTGCGACGAAACAATAAATGAGTACTATTTTAATCATCTAAACAGTTGCTGAATATCTGAAGACGATTACGTCGACTACAGTTTCTTGTTATTCCCTGTCTACATTACCTATTATCTGTATTGCGCCCATCAGCAGTTATGTTGGTGTCCAAATGGCAGAATTGTCTACTACTTATGTGCATCATTTTCGAATCTAATGCCCTCACCTCTACCTGTTTAAATCCAACTGCTTTTCGAGAAACTATCCATTCCATTTAACTTCTATTCCAAGGCCTTTGGCGCATCTAAAAGAATTAGCATGTCATTGGCAAACCTCAGAGTCATTGTTTCTTCCCCTTGACTTTTAATTGGGTTTCCAAATTTCTTCTTCGTTTCCTTCACATATTGCTCAATGTACAGACTGGATAACGCCAGGGAAAGACCATAATCCTGTCTCACTTCTGTTACGTCCACGTCTGGACTTGTTACAACTTCTGCAGTACTTGTTAGCAGCAGACACAGTGGCTGCGCCAAAGACTGAGACGGTGTGAAGTTTTACAATTTTTTATTGAACTTTCCTTACAATTTCTCCCTCGTCGCCGCTGCCCAGCCCTGCGGATCCCTCCGCCTGGATGCTGCTGTGTAGATTCTCCGAGAATGCGCGCAACGCGCGCCGCTGATCGCACTCGGGGCCCCAGGCCACCAGTGTTCCGCTGAAGCCGGGATGCCCTGTGGTTGAGATGAACTCGTCGCCGCCCGGCGCCCCAGTACGGGCACGCCCACGGAGCCACGTCACCGTGAGGTCAGCTGCCGACGCCTGCCGCACCGGCGGCTGGGAAGCCATCAGTCGCGATGTCCGCGAGGTCCTGTCATGGTCTCAGCACGCACCGTGGGCCGGGTTGCCGTGAAGTCTGGGCGTCAGTCCCCGGCGGCGCCTGTGACCAAGACCGTGCTGTGGCTGGTCCTGCTGGATGTTCTCACTGTAGTTACTCAGCCATGGTGCCACCCGAACTCGGGCTGACCTTCAGAGCTGAAGTTGACATCTGGCGGCGAACGGATGACTCCTGCGAGCTGGAACAGACTTCCGGAGTCGTCACCTAAGAACATTGAACTTTCGGACATGGACCACGTACGTCTTCAGATCCTAACTTCTTCCTAATGGCTTCTGTCTGTTGCTGCCTGCGCTCCACTGTTTATATCCAGCAGGAGGACGTTTTTTATCCTCGCTGGTAGCTTTTTGTTATTACTCCCGCAGTATATTGGTGCGTAACTTAGTGTGCTGGCCTCACTTCCCCTTACTCAGCACTCTCCAGGGTTCGCTCGGCGCTCGGTCTGTGTGTGTCCTTGCATCAGCTTGTTGGTAGACTGCAACTGTCACCAAGGCTATCTGTGCCACGCGTACATCGCAACGCCTCGGTCGCTTGGATGCCTGTGTTCTGCCATTCTCCACTGCGTGAAGCAACGCTTACTACATGTGGCCACAACACTTCCTTTTCAACTGTTGATTCCTTTGCGTACCCTTCGACTCATAAATTGTAGTAAGGTTTCTACATAAGTTATAAAATCTTTATGCTCCCCATGTTTTATCCCAGCTACCAAACTGATCACCTCCTAAAAATTTTTCCATTCTTCTGTAAACAGTTCGCATCAGTGAAATAGTTTTTTCATGGTGTGCTCTTTCAATGATCTCAATAATTATGAGAACTGTCGTCTACTCCAGGGGATATGTTTCCACTTAGTCTTTCAGTCTCACAGTGTCTTCACCTATTTCCTGTTCTTTTCTTAAAATACCGATCTCAAGATTTTCTCATTATATAGGCCTCCTGTATATTCCCTACATCTCATAACTTCCCTTTCTTTGCTTAGTACTGGCTTGCCAGTTGAGCTCCTGTTATTCATACAACTACTTTTCATTCAGCCAAAGATCCCTTTACTTTCCTATAGTCGTCATGCACGCATGCATTGTTCTACACCCTTAAATTATCCTCTGGCCATACTATTCGCCATTTTGTAATTTCCGTCATCCTCCATCTTTAGACCTGCGTATATTCTTTCGATTGTCTCATTTGTTGCATTCTATATTTATTCCTGTTGTTAGCAAAATTCTGTATCTCCTGTGTTATCTAGGTATTTCTACTTGGCCTTTGCCTTTTGTTAATTTAATCCTATACTGCCTTCTTGATTTCATCAGCATTCGTACTCAGCTGTAATCCTTTCACTGTTTCAGTCCAACATTGCCTAATACTTGCTTTGAAGCTCGAAACAACCTCGTTTCCTTCAATTTATCCAGTTCTATCCCCTTAAATTCCTAGCTTTTAACGATTTCTTCAGTTCTAATCTACAGTTCGTAATTGATAAATTATTTTCAAAACACACAGCTGCCCCTGGAAATATCTTACAGCTCAAAATGTGGTTTTAGAAATCGCCGTCTTACTGTTATACAGTCAATCAGAAAACTTTCAGTGTCTTCCTGTCATTTTCATGTGTACCATCTTCTTTCGTGGTTTTACAACCAAGTTTTATCGATGATTAAATAATTCCCCGTGCAAAATTCTACCAGGCTGCTTCCTCTTTCATTCCTTTCACACAGTCCACATTCATCTACTATTTCTTCTTGTCTTTCATTTCCTGCTGCTAAATTTCAGTCACCTGTCACAAGTAAGTTTTTGCCTTTGTTAACCATTCAAATGATATTGTTTAGCTCATTTTTTTCTATCTCTTCAATCTATCTCTATCTCTTCTTCATCTAGGGAACTAGTTGGCATATAAACTTGTACTAATGTGGTGAATGTTGGCTTGGTGTCTATCATAGACACGATAATGGGTTTACTATGCTATTCAAAGTAGCTTACATGTATTCATATTTTCTTATTCATGAATAGGCCTGATCCTGCATCACCCCTATTTATTTATTTTTATAGTCCTGTACTGGCCTGACAGAAGTCCTGTTTTTCCTGCCACCGAACCTCATTAACTCCTTCTATCGAACTCCAATTTGTTCATGTCGCCTTTTATATTTTCTAGCCCACCTACCCGGTTAAGCAATCTAACATTCCACGCTCCAACCTTTTGTTTCTGCTGGTGACGACATCCTCCTGAATAGTTTCCGCTCCGTTATCCAAATGCGGCACTACATCACCTGCAGAATATTTTGCCTTATAGGATGCCGTCATCCTTTAAGCATAAATGTAGCTGTTGGCCAGAGGCCTTAGTTTCCCCATGCTATCGGCCGTTCGCAGAATGTTACAAGGTCAGATCAGTCAAACTGCTTCCGCTGCAGCTACTGAAAAGGCTGCTGAACCTCTTTTCGAACCCTGGTCAGTCAGTCCTCTCCGCAGATATGCCCCCGTTAAAACTCAACAGGACGGATGTCTGTATCTGTGTAGCAAGCAAGCAAGCCACCCCTCCTTGGCATGGACCATGGTTCACTTACAGTGGGAACTTTGTTATAGTTGGTAATATTTGGCCGTAAGGTCGTGCACTATGCTTCATGTGATCTAAGTACCAACTCTTCCATAAAACTGTGAGGGTACCTATAGTTTACCACCAAATTTGATAACCCTGTTATCTCACAGTTATCACGTGAGTGGGTTGTTGCGTAATATGGAAGCAACTTTGAATATGTAATTAAATAACTACAGACGAAGGCAGCAGATCGAACGGCCAATTGAGGATCACGTCGTCGGTCCAAGTGATTTAAAAAAGCCACTGCAAAGGTGCACCAGAACAGCTAAAAGGGGCGTCAGTCTCCTCTCATATGTATACGAGATGAACGTCTCAACCACTGCGTAGCAAGGCATCATTGTTAAAGAATATTTTGTTCACCTCCAGTTCCGTAGGAAGAAACTGAGGAGCAAATTTTCAAGGTCATGAAACATGTCAGTACGTGACACTACAACATAAAATTAATAACAGATAAAATAAAACGTTTACGAACTCAAAAAAGACAAGCCATATGTTTATGGAAACGCAATCAACAATATCACGGATCAGCTTAATTTGTCAACAAAATCCTCAACAGAATAGAAGGAGTCACCCATGAGGAAACTGTTCAGTTTCGATTTGAAAGCGCGTGGATTACTGCTAAGATTTTTGAATTCTTGTGGTAGGTTATTGAAAATGGATGCAATAGTTTACTGCACACCTTTCTGCACAATAGTCAAGGAAGTACAGTCCAAATGCAGATTGCTCTTTTGCCTAATATTAATTGAGTGAAAGCTGATAAGTCTCGGGAATAAGCTGATATTGTTAACAAGAAACTAAATATATATATATATATATATATATATATATATATATATATATATATATATATATATATATATATATACTGGGTGATCAAAAAGTCAGTATAAATTTGAAAACTGAATAAATCACGGAATAATGTAGATAGGTACAAATTGACACACATGCTTGGAATGACATGGGGTTTTATTAGAACCAAAAAAATACAAAAGTTCAAAAACTGTCCGACAAATGGCGCTTCAGCTGATCAGAATAGCAATAATTAGCGTAATAAACTAAGACAAAGCAAACTAGTAGTGTAGGTGACTGAAGGATGGAGGGCACCAAGAGGGAACACTTGCTTACCCCCTGGAGTATAGAGTTTTTATTCATTACAGAATTCTTACACACCTTTAGAAGTAATTTCTGTGATTCTGCAGAACCTCTCGTTGAGGTGGCTGATCGAGTACAGACTGCTCGCCAATTACGGACGATGTGTTCCCCGTTACGAGCGGATACAACAAACAGATAAACATCTAATAATTAGACAGTGAAGAAATAACAAGCTAATGCAAGCAACAATGGCGAAACAATCGATGACGATGTGTAGAGAGCTGGAGAAGAGAACATGAAAATCTCACGCGACGCGCATGGGCTATAGCATATGTAGTCTTGTAATTCAGTTGGTGGCTGTTTCCCAACTTTATAGACCACAAGTTTCTTGTATAAAATTCTTCGTTTCGACTTCCAATACATAGCTATGGTACGTTGTAAACAATAATCGTTTACACCCTATATGTACATCACGTTGTCCTTGAGTTCGTAGGCGAAGTAGACTTCATGGAAGCATAAAATAAAATGTGGTTTTCTCATCATACTTGCGTCATACGCTTAGTAAAAATTAGGTTTTTATGTTGCATTATTAAAGTTAATGCAGCAATAATGATAATAATTGAGTTCGCAGGAACAAAGTTTTTGGTTTGAAAGCTGGAAATGTTTTTGAGATAATAAGTAAATACGATTTTATGCCAATCTACGTCTTTTCAAATGGAGAGGCATCGCTTTTCCTACTGAGCCAAAATGACCCACAACCCACTTTTCTTTTCTTTTTTTTCTCAAGAAACCGAACTAGCTGGTAATGCAAATTGGAAACAACCAAACTTAAAAATAATTAGTGCCTTCCTAAATGTAATGTTTTGTATATGAACGATACACGAAAATCGTTTTATATGAATTTTCTTACACAAAAAATTAAGCAAATTATTGAAAGTTAGTTGCTAAATCAAGTCGATGAAACCAGAAAATATATGAATAACAAAAAAACTTGCCTTGTTATAAGTATGTCTTCTACTGTTCACCGATATAATGAAGTGAGCTGATATGCCCTTTTGTTACCTGAAAACACGTACCTATTACATACAACGTAATTTTTATGTAATTTACGTAACTATAAAATACTTTTTGATTACCGGTCGTGGACGCTGAATAGCCAGACCCAAGTGCAAGAACAGTTTAGAACACATGTAAAATGGGCGAGCGCAGTGAACGAAACGAACTATTGGATACTGAACTAACTAGGAGCAGTCGGCAGTCGAACTGAGACAGGTGGTCATGCGAAGAACGACGAGTGCGGCCGAAGGAGACCGAGACTGAGACGAGCACGGGACCGAGGCTGGAACGAGAACTGCCGAAGTGACCGCCGCGACCGAAGTGAAATAGTGAACTATGAACAGATCGTTCCTCGTTCCCGGGAACTGTAAGTAGACCGCCGTGACCGAAATGAACTATGAACCGATCGCTCCCAGGAATTCGTTCCTCAGTCCTTTTGTTCATCTTGGTGAACCGTTCCTTTGCACCCGTTCGTTCGCGAACTACCCGTCTCTAGACGGATGTTGCTTTTCAGCATCCCTAGAGATGTCGGTCGATCACGATACACTTGCGACTTCAGGTAACCCCAAAGCCAACAATCGCACGTACTGAGGTCTGGGGACCTTGGAGGCCAAGCATGACGAAAGTGGCGGCTGAGTACACGATCATCACCAAACGACACGCGCAATTCTAGCAACATGGGGTGGCGCGCCATCCTGCATAAACATCGTACGTTCCAGCAGGTGTTTATCAGCCAGGCTGGGGATGATGCGATTCTGTAACATATCGGTGTACCTCTCACCCGTCACGGTAGCAGTTACAAAACAAGAATCACGCATTTCCTCGAAGAAAAAAGGCCCAATAACGGTAAATGTGGTGAATCCAACCCATACCGTGACTTTCTCGTCGTGCAATGCAGTTTCCACGACAGTTCTAGGATTTTCTGTAGCCCAAATTCTGCAGTTGTGGGCGTTGACAGACCCTCGGAGCGTGAAATGAGCTTCGTCGGTCCACAACACGTTACTCAACCAATCGCCATCTTCCGCCATCTTTTGAAACGCCCACACCGCAAATGCCCTCCGCTTCGCTGCATTTGTGAACGGACTTTTACCCGTTCGAATCCCCTTCCTATGGCGATAGGATCGTAACGCTGAACTAGCACATTCCCCATTCTGATAATACAGCTTCATTAAAAGCACCTTTTCAGGTAACGTCAACACGCTACGACTGCTGGCGCATCTGATTCTCTCTCTCATTACAGCTCCTTTTATACACGGTTGTCATGCGCAGTCACTGACGTTTTGCTGTCCAGCGCCATCTGTCGGACATTTTGTAAACTTTTTTTTCTAATAAAACGCCGTGTCATTCCAAGCATGTGTATCAATTTTTACCTCTCTATCTACGTTATCCCATGTTTTCAAATTCATACTGACTTTTTGATCACCCGGTATATTGAGAGAATAACGTCAGAATACGCAGACTAATGAACAGGGGTCGACAAGAGGTTCGCGAACTTACAGCATACATCACACGCGAACGATAATAAGAAAAGTAGACTGCTCTCCGTCTCCAACTATCGCTTACTACGTATACCTTTCGAACAGTAAAAATGGCAGCATTAAGTCTTTGAACAAGATCCTGAACACTGGCCTTCCACGACAGTTTACTATCTATCCGAACACCTAGAAATTTGAACTGTTCAGTTTCACTAATCAAATGCCCATTCTCTGAAATTAAAACGTCCGGTTTTGTTGAAGTGTGTGTCAGAAACTGTAAAAACTGAGTCTTACTGTGACTTAGCGTTAGTTTAGTTTTCTACAGGCCATGAACTTATGTCGTGAACTGGACTATTTAAAACAGAGCCAATGTTGCACACAAGCAAACAGAAATATTTTAGAACTACGTGTTATACGAAAGGGCATATCATTTGTGTAAATAAGGAACAGGAGTGCCCCCAGCACCGATACCTGGGGCACCCCCCACCACCCCCACCCCAACCCACTCGACCTTGCTCCACTGAGACCCCACATCATAGCCATTCTCAGTACTGTGAAAAATGGCATTTTGCTCCCTGTTGTTAAAGTAATAGGTGAACCAATATTGAGATACTCCCAGTGTTCCGTAATGGTCCAACTTTTGGAGCAATATTTTATGATCAACACAATCAAATGCCTTAGTTAAATCAAAAAATATGTCTAGCGTTTGAAACCTTTTGCTTAAGCCATCCAGTAACTCACAGGGAAAACATAATATAGCATTTTTAGTTAAACGACAAAAAAGCCGAATAGAACATTTGATAGCAATTCGTGTGATATAAAATAATCAATAATCCTTACATACACAACCTTTTCAATAACTTTAGCAAACACTGATAACATAGAAATAGGTCTAAAATTGACTACAGTATCCCTTTCTTCATTTTTATAAAGCGGCCTTACTACTGACTGCTTTTTACCGCTCAGGAAACTGACCATTCCTAAAGGAAAAATTACAGATACGACTAAATACAGGGCTAATAGGTGCAACACCGTACTTTATTATTCTGACAGGCACTCCATCATGTCCACGAGAGTCGCTAGTCTTCAGTGGTTTAATTATTGAGTCAATCTCGCCCTTGTCAGTACCTCAGAGGGATATTTCGGACATCAATCTCGGAAAGGCATTTTCCAATATATGATCTCCTGTAAAAACTAAGTATTTATTTCATTCACCAACAATTCTAAGAAAAGATTCTTAAATATTGTACATACATCTGACTTGTCAGTAACAGAAATATTTTTTGCGAGGAACTGACTTTATATTGTCGACCTCGTGCTGCTGACCAGACACTTCCTTCACAACTGACCATATGGTTTTAATTTTGTCCTGTGAATTAGCTATTCTATTTGCATACCACGTACTCTTTTCCTTTCTAATAACATTCTCAAACACATTACAGTTTTGTTTTGTAATGGGCTATAACAGCTTAATCGTGACTACTTTTAACATGTTGATATAATTCCCGCTTTGTTCTACTTGATGTTATCCCACTAATCAGCCACCAAGGCTGCCTTTTATTGCTAGTACCCAGTTTAGAACGTTCTAATGGAAATCAACATTCAAAGAGCATGAGAAATGTGTTAACGAAACCTTTATATATGTCATCAATGTTATCGCCACTATAAATATCCTGCCACTCTTGTTCCTTAATGACGTTTGAAAAACCCTCTATTGCCGTTGGATTAACTTTTCTACATAGTTTGTAATTGTATATTTGTTTGAGTACAGAAATCTTTTAGTGTTAAAATTTGTGCATCATTCTCTGAAAGACAATTCACCCTTCTACTAATAGAACGTCCGTCTAACAATGAAGAACAAATAAAAATATTGTAGATGGCTCTGATACTGCTCCCCTGCATCCTCGTTGGAAAAAGTACAGTCTACATAAGATCATATGATTTTACGTTAGTCTTCCGACATCCTTTTTCTTGGACAGTGACATACAAATTAATATGGAAGCTACCACTCATAACTAATTTTTGGTAGTTCCTATAAAATGAACCAAGAACCTTCTCTAGCTTGAGCAGAAATGCCCTGAAGTCAGAGTTAGGGGACCTATAAACAAAGCAATTAGAAGTTTAATTTCACTAAATTCGGCTGCCCGTGGACAACATTGAAGATACCTGTTCAGTGCAGTGCCGTGATACGCCTACAGACTCCGATGGAATCTGTTTTTTATGTACATGGCCTCTTCCCCGCTCCCCGATGACAGAGTCAACATCTATAAGCAGTTCACTCACTAACTTCTTCTCTAATACCTCTTATATTTTGAAGAAATATGCTAATTTCTTCTCTTCTTGGATACCTGATCTCCTCTGAAGGTGATTCCTTAGTTAGAGGGATTCCCTTTACGCAGGGATACCTATCAGCTGACTACAGTTTAAAAAAGGTGCGGCGTTAACACCAACTACTACAGGAATTCTGGAAGAGACTCAAGTCTCAATGAATAAAATCTCTCCGATTTGGCTGAGGATTGTCGTAAATCCACGGAAAGAGAATGACTCTCCTTCCTATTTTGTTGGGGTATTGCCATTTCGTTGTTTCTTTGATATTAACTTCCGATATTTCTTTTGTATCCGAGTAAAAAACACGTGTCAGATAAATTCGCCTCGAAAACTCAGTTACAAAACTTAACTTTAATTCGAAACGTGTTTCTTGTGTTGGTTGTGTCACCCCTTGTGCGAGTTTCGTGAGATATTGTGTGTCTTTGTACACTGTGTGCTACGGAGAACGTCTTTTGTGGTACAGCATCACCTGTAATCAACATTGTAGCAGTACTATTCTCGTTCAATGAATAGTTCATTCCGAATTTCAGTATATATCACTAGAGAAAACATACATTTTTAAGAATTTTCGGAAGTTATTAGTGTACTGTATAGCATATTTTGTTGACTCACTGTAGCACATACCGTAACGTATCCTATTACAGAAAGTTTTCCTTTTCAACAGGAGCGATTATTGTCCGCATTTATCATAAATTAACGTTAGTGTCGAGTTTTTTACCTTTAGAAAAATTGTAACTGGCATATTAGTTTTCCTGTTGCCGCAATTAAAACTTGTTTTGCACACTGTTTCAGTCTTTAGAGAGGGTTAGTAATACTTAACGGAACCTGATGTTGAAAGAAAATGATCAGCACTATTTTAAAGTTATTTCAGTGTTATGTACAACACTGCGCCAGCCGCAATGCGACTTCACTGTGAATGCTGTCCTCGAACACGGAATGAATTATTAGCCGTTCGTAAGCAGCTGGAAATCGTCCTGGTTAATTTCTCAGATGATTGAAAGTCGCTGGGAACAGACGTGCTGCCAGAGCTCCTGAGAGCTGTGTACCACAAATACCAATGGTAACTCAAGTACTATCCTCTCTTGTGGATACCGCCACCTGTATATAAAGTATATCACCTATCGCTAATCGTCCACTTTAGGGTAAGCGTCATGTCAGTAGTAGGAATCAGCGCCCTGTGCAGGCGAGGACAGTATCCAGGGGGATATCAGAGTGTTACACCGATACCATTAACCAACAATCTTGAGGTGGTGTCTTTCACTAAAACCGGAGTTGAGCCAGTGCGACTCCTTTCACCTGTTGGGAAACCAGCTGTATGCTGTTTCAAGAGGACGACGATGCTAGAGGGTAGGGTCTATTCATCGTCGGCTGTTCAAATGCACGGCGAATAACAATAGCCCTTAGGGACATAGCAGCAAGGGACGGGAGGGAACGCCAGGTGCAGTCATTATGGATAGCTGGAGGCCATAATTCAGCACGTTGAAGAAGCTATTCCGGCAGTCTTCGAGGGACGAGTTTGTAATGAACTACAGATTGTTGCACATGCTAGAACCAACGACGTCTGTCGTCTGGCCGTCGAAGTCATACTCGGATCACTACAGCAACTACCAGAGAATTCTGACAATACCAAACGAAACGTTTTTTGTTTCAAAACCAGCTAATCCATCAGAAATATTTCTAGGGTTTCCAAGCGTCTTTCACGTATACAGCCTTAGTTACGATCCTTCAACCACGTGTCAGCAATGATCAGCTTGTGCTACGTGCAAAATACGTCTAGACGGTTCCCCGTTTAGTTTCTTTCATCTGAGCAGATACTGTACTATTTTTCTTCCTCTTTCTTTTGCTACTGTCGCGTTCCAGTCCTTCATCGAATACAATTGTCTCTCTTAATGACTATAACAAATTATTTTATTTCATAGTAAAGTCTTTTAATCTGTCGAACTTCTAGGCCCTTATGACTGTGGTGGCCGATGTATGTTGCCAATGTATCCATCTTGGCTACTATAAAGTGTTCATTATCCTGTTTGGAAGAAATTCACTAGTATTCGTGATTTCTTACTCATTGCTATTCCTGCATTACCCTTGTGGGTCTTTCATAGCCCTGAATAAGTCCTATTTTTACTGTCACAGCATTTCACTACGTTACTTCAAGCTCATCGTTTTGAATTCTGTAATCCACTTATGATCTCCCCCCTCCCCCTGAACCATAGATCTTGCTTAGATGGAGTGGCTTGCATGCTCAGCGATACAGATAGCTGCATCGTAGGTGAAACTACAACAGGTGGGAATCTGTTGAGAGGCAAGACAAAAATTTGGTTCCTGAAGAGGGGCAGCAGTCTGGATAATTGACTGATCTAGCCTTGTAACATCAACCGAAATTGCCTCTCTGTGCAGGTACTGTGAATGGCTGAAAGCAAGGGGAAATTACAGCTGTAATTTTTCCTGAGGGCACGCAGCTCTACTCTATGGATAAATGATAATGACGTCCCCTTTGGGTAAAATATTCCGAAGGTATAATAGTACCCCTTTCGGATCTCAGGGCAGGGTCTATGCAAGACGATTCGTCATCAGGAGAAACAATACTGGAATTCTACGGATCAGAGCGTGGAATGTTAGATCCCTTAATCGGTCAGGTAGTTCTGAAAATTTCAATAGGGAAATGGATCGGTTGAAGTTACAATAAATAGTAATTAGCTAGTTCGCTGGCTGGAGGAAGAGGATTTCCAGCCAGGTGAATGCAGGGTTATAAATACAAAATCAAATAGGGGTATAACGCAAGATTAGATTTAATAAAGAGTAAGGAAATAGCAGTACGGGTCAGCTAATGTGAACAGAATAGTAAACGCATTATTCTAGCCAAGATAGACACAAAACCCACACCAACCACAGTAGTAGAAGTTTGTGTACCAACTAACTCCGCATATAATGAAGAGGTTGAAGAAATGTATGACGACATAAAAGAAATTATTCAGAGAGTTAAGAGAGAAGAAAATTTAATGGTGATAGTAGACTGAAATTCGATATTAGGAAAGAAAAGAGAAGGAAAAGTAGAAGGTGACTATGGGCGCTGGCCGGGGTGGCTGAGCGGTTCTAGGCGCTACAGCCTGGAACCGCTCGACCGCTACGGTCGCAGGTTCGAATCCGGCCTCGGGCATGGACGTGTGTGATGTCCTTAGGTTAGTTAGGTTTAAGTAGTTCTAAGTTCTAGGGGACTGATGACCTCAGAAGTTAAGTCCCATAGTGCTCAGAGCCATTTGAATATGGACTGGGGCAAAGAAATGAAAAAAAGAAGCCGCGTGGTACAGATTTGCTCACAGCATAGTTTAATCATTGCTGACACTTGATTTAAGAATCGCGAAAGAAGTCTGTATACATAGAAGAGACGTGCAGACACTGATAGGTTTCAGACTGATTGCATAGTGGTAAGACAGAGATTTAGGAACAAAATAATAAACTGTAAGACATATCGAGGGGCAGATGTGGACTCTGACTACAAAAGAGTCCCCCTTTCGAGGAAGTTCGGCTGCCGAGGGCAAGTACTTATTGCATTCGACACGACATTGGGCGACCTGCGCGTCAGAGATGGGGATGGAATGATGATAAAGGACAACACAACACCCAGTCCCCGAGCGGAGAACATCTTCTGCCCCAGCCGGGAATCGAATCCGGATCCCTTGGCGTGGCATTCCGCCACGCTGACCACTCAGCTAACGGGGGGCTGACTCTGACTACGATTCATTGGTTATGAACTGTACATTAAAACTGAAGAAACTGCAGAAATGTAGGAAATTCAGGCGACGGGACCTGGATAAGGCCGGCCGGAGTGGCCGAGCGGTTAAAGGCGCTACAGTCTGGAACCGCACGACCGCTACGGTCGCAGGTTCGAATCCTGCCTCGGGCATGGATGTGTGTGATGTCCTTAGGTTAGTTAGGTTTAAGTAGTTCTAAGCTCTAGGGGACTTATGACCACAGCAGTTGAGTCCCGTAGTGCTCAGAGCCATTTGAACCATTTGAACCTGGATAAGTTGAAGGAATCAGAGATGGCTGAAAGTTTCAGAGGCAGCGTTACGCAACGGTTGACTATTACAGGGGAAAGGAATACAGTAGAAGAGGAATGGGTAGCTTTAAGAGATTATCAAATAAAGGCCTAGGACAAATCCTTGGATAACAAAAGAGATATTGAATTTAACTGGTTAAAGTAGAAAATATAAAAATGCAGCAAATGAAGCAGGCGAAATGGAATAAGAACTTTTAAAAAATGAGACTGGCAGGAAGTGCAAAACGGTTAAGCGGGAACGGGCAGAGGACAAATTTCATTAGGGGAAAATTATAGAAAACGAAGTGGACGTAGGTGAAGATGAGACGGGAGATATGATACTGCGAGAATAATTTGACACGGCTCTGAAAGACATAAACCGAAACAAGGCCCCGGGAGTAGACGATATTTCGTCTGAACTGCTGATAGTCTTGGGAGAGCCAGCCGTGACAAAACTCTTCCATCTGGTGTGCAAGATGTATGAGATAGGCGAAATACCCTCAGACTTCAAGAGGAATGTAATAAAATTTCTCTTCCAAGGAAAACAGTACTTACAGGTGTAAAAATAGCGAACTATCACTTTAATAGTACATTGCTGCAAAATAATGACATGAAGTCTTCACAGAAGAACGGAAAGATTGGTAGAGACAGATCTCTAGGAACATCAGTTTGGATTCCGGAGAAGTAAATAGACCCGCAAGGCACTACCGACCTTACGACTTACCTTAGAAAATAGGTTAAGGAAAAGCAAACCTATGTTTATAGTATTTGTAGACTTAGAGAAAGCTTTTGGAAATGTTTACTGGAACACTCTCTTTGATATTATGAAGGTAGCAGGGGTAAAATGCAGAGAGCAGAAGGCTATTTACAAACTGTACAGAACCCAGACGGCAGTAGTAAGAATGGAAGGGCAAGAAAGGGAAGGAGTGGGGGAGAAGCGAGTGAGACAGACTTGTAGCCTCTCCCCGATGTTATTCAATCTATAAATTGAAGAAGCAGTAAAGGAAACCGCTGAAATTTGGAATAGGACCCAAAGATCAGGGAAACAAATAAAAATTTTGAGTTTTACCGTTGACATTGTAATTCTATGAGAGACCGCAAAGGACTTGGAAGAACAGTTGAACGGAATGGACAGGGCCTTGAATGGATGGTATAAGATAAACACCAACAAAAGGAAAACAAGGGTAATGGAATACAGTCAAATTAAAGAGGGCGATGCTAAGGGAATTAGATTAGGAAACGAGACACTTAAAGCAGTAGGTGAGTATTGCTATTTGGTCAGCAAAATAACTGACGATGGCCGAAGTGAAGAGGATATAAAATGTAGACTGTTAATCGCAAGAAAAGCATTTCTGAAGAAGAGAAATTTGTTAACGTCAAATGTAAATTTTAGTGTTACGATGCCTTTACTGAAAGCATTTGTCTGATACGTAGCTATGTATGGAAGTGAAACATGAATGATACACAGTTTTGACAAAAACGAGACATAAGCAATCGAAATGTGATGTTACAGCAGAATGTTCAAGATTAGATGGGTAGATCACTTAACTAATGAGGAGGTACTGAACATAACTGGGGAGACAAGAAATTTGCGGCACAACGTGATCAAAAGAAGGATTTGGCTGATAGGACACATTCTCAACACGTTAAGGGATCACCTGTTTAATATTGGAGGGAAATGTGGGAATGGGGGGGAGGGGATAAAATCGTAGAAGGAGACCAAGAAATGAATATTGTAAGCAGTCTCAGAAGTGAATAGGTTGCAGTTGTTATTCAGAGATGAAGGGGCTCGCACCGTATAGAGTAGCGTGGTGAACTGCACGAAAACAGTCTTCGGACTGAAGACCATAACAACACAACTTCATTATCCGATTAAGGGGTCTGACATTCCTCATTGCATCTGTACTACTCCAATTTATTTATTTCTTATGACAACATTGTCCTGAGTAATTCTGTAAGAAGACAAGACTGAGTGACTATTTTACCTGCAGAATATTTTACTCAAGAGGATATCATCATCATCAAGCCATACATTGGAGCTGCTTGCCCTCGGACAATTACGGCTTTCAGCTGTTCGCAGTGTGCACATGCAAAGTCTGTATCGGCTAATGTTACAGGGCCAGATCAGTCAACCATACACAAACTTTCCCTTGTAACTACTGAAAATGATTTATGAGTCTCGTCTCTCCACAAATAAACCAACTGTACAGTCATCCACTACGTTGAGACCTGCGTTCACTCCATTCCGGCGTGGTCCACGGTTGGTGGCGTGCAGTAACTAAAAAATGGCAAGTTGTGACAAAATCCAAAAATTTTATGACATGTATTGAAATGAAATACATCGTCACGAACTCACTGTAATGTTATATTTACCAGACCATTCCGTTTCTGACACCATTAATATGTTACATCGTTACAGTTATTCCTTGCTATTCACCTGTAACATATTTTTAAACTATGTGATCAAAAATATCCGGACACCCCCAAAACATGGTTTTTCATATTAGGTGCACTGTGCTGCCACCTACTGCCAGGTACTCCTTGTCAGCGACCTCATTAATCATTAGACATTGTGAGAGGGCAGAATGGGGCGCTCCGCGGAACTCACGATCTTTGAAAGTGGTGAGGTGATTGGGAGTCGCTTGTGTCATACAACTGTACACGAGATTCCCACACTCCTAAGCATCCCTAGGTCCACTGTTTCCGATGTGATAGTGAAGTGGAAACCTGAAGGGACACGTACAGCACAAAAGCGTACAGGCCAACCTCGTCTATTGACTGACAGAGACCGCCGACAGTTGAAGAGGGGTCGTAACGTGTAAGAGGGAGATATCTATCCAGACCATCACACAGGAATTCCAAACTGCATCAGGATCCACTGCAAGTACTGTGACAGTTAGGCGGGAGGTGAGAAAACTTGGATTCATGGTCGAGCGGCTGCTCATAAGCCACACATCAAGCCGGTAAATGCCAAACGACGCCTCACTTGGTGTAAGGAGGTAAACATTGGACAACTAAGCGGTGGAAAAACGTTGTTTGGAATAACGAATGACAGTACACAATGTGGTGCTCCGATGGCAGCGTGTGGGTATGGCGAATGGCCGGTGAACGTCATCTGCCAGCGTGTGTTGTGCCAACAGTAAAAGTCGGAGGCGGTGGCGTTATGCTGTGGTCGTGTTTTTCATAGAGGGGGCTTGCACCCCTTGTTGTCTTGCGTGGCACTATCACAGTACAGGCCTACATTGATGTCTTACGCACCTTCTTGCTTCCCACTGTTGAAGAGCAAGTCTAGGATGGAGATTGCATCTTTCAACATGATCGAGCACCTGCACAATCCACGGCATCTGGCGGAATGGTTACTCGACAATAAGATCCCTGTAATGGACTGACCTGCACAGAGTCCTGACGTGAATCCTATAGAATACCTTCGGGATGTTATTGAAAGCCGACTTCGTGCCACGCCTGAGCGACCAATATCGATATCTCTCCTCTGTACAGCACTCTGTGAAGAATGGGCTGCCATTCCGCAAGAAACCTTCCAGCATCTGCTAGAACGTATGCCTGCGTGAGTAGGCTGACCTAGTAGATAGTGTCGGAAGTTCCATGCGGCTTTTCGCGGATGATGCTGTAGTATACAGAGAATTTGCAGCATTAGAAAATTGCAGCGAAATGCAGGAAGATATGCAGCGGATAGGCACTTGGTGCAGGGGGTGGCAACTGACCCTTAAGATAGACAAATGTAATGTATTGCGAATACATAGAAAGAAGGATCCTTTATTGTATGATTATATGATAGCGGAACAAACACTGGTAGCAGTTACTTCTGTAAAATATCTGGGAGTTTGCGTGCCGAACGATTTGAAGTGGAATGATCATATAAAATTAATTGTTGGTAAGGCGGCTGCCAGCTTGAGATTCATTGGGAGAGTCCTTAGAAAATGTAGTCCATCAACAAAGGAGGTGGCTTACAAAACACTCGTTCGACCTATACTTGAGTATTGCTCATCAGTGTGGGATCCGTACCAGATCGAGTTGACGGAGGAGAGAAGATCCAAAGAAGAGCGGCGCGTTTCGTCACAGGGTTATTTTGTAAGCGTGATAGCGTTACAGAGATGTTTAGCAAACTCAAGTGGCAGACTCTGCAAGAGAGGCGCTCTGCATCGCGGTGTAGCTTGCTGCCCAGGTTTCGAGAGGGTGCGTTTCTGGATGAGGTATCGAATATATTGCTTCCCCCTACTTATACCTCCCGAGGAGATCACGAATGTAAAATTAGAGAGATTAGAGCGCGCACGGAGGCTTTCCGGCAGTCATTCTTCCCGCGAACCATACACGACTGGAACAGGAAAGAGAGGTAATGACAGTGGCACATGAACTGCCCTCCGCCACACACCGTTGGGTAGCTTGCGGAGTATAAATGTAGGTGTAGATGTAGAGTGGAAACTGCCATCAAGGCTAAGGGTGCGCCAACACCATATGGATATCTAGCATTACCGATGGAGGGCACCATGAACTTGTAAGTCATTTTCAGCCTGGTGTCCGGAAGCTTTTGATCACACAGAGTGATTCGTTAAGGAAATAGAACGAATTTTGAGAGAACACTTTAGAGAAATTTGTTACATGACATGTAAAGTAATCCTACAGTGGTATTTGTCATATTATCGATCTTAAAGACCAGAGGCGGAGGCTGTTCATGTAATCGTTATAAATGTGAGACGGGTGTATTCAAAATTAATCACCAGAGACCTGAGAACAACTACTCCACTGTTTCACGAGGCGAAGGATTCCATGTTCCTAGAATTCTTGTGACTGTGACAGGGACCAGACACCCACTGTGTCCTTTAGTTCGTCGTCCGACTTTCCCTTTGAGATTTTTTTTAACGAACCAAACACTTGGAAGCCGCAGGGCGACATGTCTGGCATGTAGGGCAGCTGCTGAAGCTGCTTGCACTTCGTATGACCTTGGAGACGTGTGGGCGCACGTTATCGGAGCAGAATCACCCTCCCCGTGAGGAGCACAGGCTATTTGCTCTTCATGAATTGATCTCTCGCAGTACACATCACTGTTAATGTTTTCCCCGTGCTCGAGGAATTCAATGAGTGTCATATCTCGGACGCCGTTGCTTGCTGAGGGCTCAGCTTCGAATTTTTAGGGGATGTTGATGAAGCTACATTAGCGTCTGTAGATGTCTCACTACGTTATCCAAAAGCGGCAAATGCAGATTTCAAGCGGACTGATGGTTAAGGCGTTTCGTTCCCTTTCATTGGAACACTCGATATACCTTAGTTTACAATCGTTAGTATTAGGAACACAAGTCTCAGCAGCGCGTTTCGGTAGTCAAGCTTCATCATCTGGCTGTTTAAGTCAATTCTACATAGACATACACGTCATAACCTCATAAGGCCGAAATATGACAGCAAATAAAATTATCTGGAGGTGAAGTTCGCCACTCACTTTAGACATGGCAACACCATGAAGGCATATGATTTGTCTTGCCTCATTACCTCAAGATCCAGGAACGAAATATGACCGCAATTTTCCGCGCGACAGCTACGGTCGCAGGTTCGAATCCTGCCTCGGGCATGGATGTGTGTGATGCCCTTAGGTTAGTTCGGTTTAAGTAGTTCTAAGTTCTAGGGGACTGATGACCCAAGTCAAGTCCCATAGTGCTCAGAGCCATCTGAACCATTTGACCGCAATTTTGGACCTCTGCAGTGATTTTGCTGCTTTCACAGCGCTTGTAGTTGGAGACATCAGATGTGCAATATTTTTTTGCGGGGAAGAAAGGACATTACTTTCGGCATTTCTTCCCAACAGTTTTCTTTATTGATGTAATTAATTTTCAACTATATTATAAACAGCCATGACTTCGTTTCTGTCATTGAAATACTATTATTGATAGCGGGTGAGCGGCTGTATATCATAGTATTCTTATCCAGGAAAAATATGTTGAGGTACAAATCCGTGTAGTATCAAAATAATGGTATGAAATACCGAAGCGTGGAATTTCGTACACTTTGAGGACATATGAGTGTAAAACTGAAGTAAAGGTGCCTAATTCCTGTGCACTTCCTTTTCGATTTGTGTGCCGTATCTGTTGAACGCAGTAACTGCATTGCCTGTCTAAAGAAGTGAAGCACCCGGAAGACATGGTCGTTCGTCAGCTAGCTTCGTACATGTACGCTGTAGACGGTTATTTAAATGACTGGATTTTCAGTTTACTGTGACTGTTATATTGACCACCAGAGGGCATTAATGTTGTTTGTGTTTAGTGTGTTTACGAGGCCTGGTAGGGTGTGTAATGGCAGTGGCAACGTCAGTCCCTTAATGTTCTAATCAAAAAACTCAATTTTACTTTCATGGCTATTATTATAATCATATCATGTTACAATTTTTTCAAGAGTTCTATTACTTGACTCTAGCTTACAAATTGTGCTCTACAGACACCAGTAATCACGTGGATTTTGTCTTGTGTGCTTGTGGCGTCCCTTGCATCTTCTGACAGATACTCAGCTAATTTTCCTTCTCCTTTCTAATCAGGTGCAGGCCATGATTTACTACAGAATACCGCTCTGGTAATAGGAACGATCTACACGCAGCCTCTAAGAAACTTTCAGCTATTTACGAATAATTTAAATGTATTATTGAGCTGCATGTCAGATAAGAAGAAACAGTAGTTTGTGGACATTTCGAAGTAAATTTCTTAAGATACAACAGGAAAAACGAACTGCAGACATTATTTATGGGTGTTTAAACCTAATTTCAGTAGTTAATTTTGCAACTCATGTGCAGCAGTATACTAGGACTCAGTGTGATAGTATATTTGTAGATAGTGCTCAGACTCAAACAACTAACATGCACTCAATTCTTAATGGACAACCTGATCATGATCCACAACTGATGGAAATATATGGTATAGCATCCTACAGCCATTAGGTTAATTCATAAAAAGCAATATGGCTTACTACAAACAACAGCATACAGTGATTTAAGAGTAAGTAAAAAGACTTGATATAGGATAAGGTATATGAAGAAAGAAATGTCAGTGTTAAATTCAACTCATTTCATAGTGAATTTGTGTTAGTATTTGGAACTAGCTTCCCTAAAAATTATACAGAAAACCTCTTAAAAAAAGAAGTAAGCCATGGATGTCTAAGTGAATGAAAATCTGATATAAGAGGAATAGGGAAATTTATATACAAGTAAATGCCAGAATAAGTCAACATATGACATTACTTGCATGGTACATAGAATACGGTACTATTTTAAGGAAACTTAAAATTAAACATGTGTGCACATCCTGACCGAAATAAGTAATGCAAATAATAAGATTAAGACTACATGGAATACTGTAAAATCGGAGACCAAACAGCCAGTCACTGTACAAGATACCATAACAATTAAATTATATGACAATGTCGTGAAACTAATAGTTCACAAGTTGTGAGTTAGTCTAACAATCGCTTTCTAAATGTAGCAGAATAAATGGATTAAATTGCCCATTTAAAGAAGTATGAAAATATTAGAAACGTCATTTCACGTAACTTGAAGCAACTAGAAGTAGCATCAACATCCTTCATTGAAATTAATAGAAATTTAAAAATTCTAAGAAACAAAAGCTCGTATGGTGTTGATGGAATTTCAAACATAATTCAGAAAAATTACTGTAACTTAATAAGTAATGCCCTTAGTGATATATATAATGCATCATTGGCACAGGGAATTTTTCCATACTGATTAAAATATGCAATTGTTAAATATCTTTAAAGGGAAAGTGACAAGAGAGAGTTAAATAAATATCATGAAGTTTGCTTATTGACATCTTTCTCCAAAATATCTGAAGAAGTTATGTAGTCAAGAGTAGTCTCAGATCCTAGCAGGAACAATTTACTTAGCATATCAATGTTTGGAAGCGAGAAGGGTTCCTCTACTGAAAATGCTATGTACATCTTAACTCCACCCTCTCCAAATATTACAAGCCTTAAATACCGGCAGGTAGGCTTTTTTCTGATCTTTTCAAAGCTGTTTTATTGTGTAGAACATGTTAGAAAAGCTAAAATTATTTGGACCTGATGGCTTCACACACAACTGGTTTGAATCATACTTAACAAACAGAAAGCAATAAGCTGTGCTCAGTAATTCAAAACAGTGTTGGAAACATAGAAAGCTCTCCCATAGAATTCAATTTTGGGTCTGCTCATATTCCTTATATGTCTGACTGACCTCCAATATGGCATTCAACAAGCAGAACTGCTAATTTTTGCAGTCGACTCCAGTCTTATAACAAACCCTGTTGGAGAGAAAGCAACAGAAGAGATGGTTATTGACTTATTTCGAAGAGTTATTAAGTGGTTGTATGAAAAAGATTCTCCCTTAATTTTGACAATACACACTATGTTCAAATCTGTACAACAATAGTCATACCAACAACTGATGCAGGAGAAAGTTGAAAGAGGTGGTATAAGAAGAGGTATAAGTAGAAAGAGATGACAATGTTAAATTCAATTTATTTCATAGTGAGTTTGTGTCGATATTTGAAAATCCAAATTATTGGATGTATGTTTTGACGACAACCTGAACTGCACAACCAGTTGGTAGTTCATGGTTGGAGACACATCATCATTGTTACATGTAGTCTGCGAAAACCAGTTCATGGATGCTGGAAACTGATGAATCTTGTATACGACTGGAGTTAACACCGCCAGCGTCAGTTACGGCCGGAAGTACCGAAACTGGTAGCCAATAATAAATAATATCGTAAGGATGGCTGTAGGTATTCCATCTTATCACAGGAGTCAATAAGGGTAAAGTGAAAACGATACGTTCCTGTATTCTGAATGACCTTCAGCAGAATGATGGACTTCTCTTTTACCTAAAAATTTTGACAAATTTACTTCTTTTACTTCTTTTTGTGTGCTTAGCTTTTAAATGGAAGGCTTTCTTCAACAACTTCAAAGGAAGTGACTAATCGGTTTGTAGTACTATACCACTGTTTGTGTGCCTTCCCAAACCGAGTTGTAGGAGCTTTAGATTTTAAAAAACGTATTATGAACAAGGCCCGTTACTGAAGGTGGGATTTTATTTCAGTAATGTATATGGCTTCCAATACCAGATGACAAGGCAGAGTATTAAGATCCTTTGCGGACGCAGGACAGAGTATGTGTTTCTGATCGCACTTTGTCAGAGATACTCTGCTAGATCCTTTCAACACAGATTGTCAGAGATACTCTGCCACTGCTGGGAGAGTTCACACCCAAATGCTGAATCATCGTTGCTTTAAGTATACAAAGAAGGATACTATCCTTTTAAATACTGAAGCCCAGTTTATTTCTTTTCTTAAGGGGTCACATGAAATGCAGTATACAGCACATCCATATGCCCTAGTGTCTGTAGAGTTTTCATAAGCGACACTACGTGAGCTGTGGGATGTATGAAAAGTGAACGAAAACATAGTACTGGGAGACAGCTGAAAACAGTTATGACACCATTTATGCAGGTAGTGCGCAACGAAAGCTTTCATTTTGCTCTCCACAATTCCTTGTTTGGACATCTCAATTAAAGAACATGGAAAGGGCAGTGTATTTTATTTTGCATTGATCTGATTATCATATAGTCATCTCTCGTATAATACAGCGTACCATGGCTTGATGTGTCGATCTCATTAGGAAACGTATAGAGCAAAATGATTTAATTCCACAATATGGCTGTTCTTAGTGTTGATGGACTTTCGTAACTACACTGAAAAACACAAAATCAGTATGTACATATAGAGCTCGTTAACATAAAATATTATCATTTTGTATGGTTTTCACTTCAGACTTTTTTATTTTGAGAGAGAAAAACACGGAACTTCAGTGTTTCAAAATATTTATTATTGCAAATAATTTACAGAGATGTGCATTGTAATATAATGAAACTTCTTAATATAAAAGATTTCTATATACATATGTATTAAATCTCCGAAAGGAAACCATTTGTTTCAAATATTTCAGTTGGAGTACACTCCTTCACTATTATCAAGTATTATGGGATCACATCCAGCAATTATTATGAGACAGCCTTTCATAGAATAATATTAAATTCACAGTTTGCAGAAGATGGGTGCGAGTGATTCTGTTTTTGTTGTTGTTGTTGTTCAATGCACAGGACGATTGATTTTCCTGTTCACTGCCTGAGTCTCTCCAGAAGAAGAAATTTTCGTTTTCCACAGCTGTTTGAGGACCTACATGATGATCAGACTAGCTCCTCTTGGTTGATTATGTAGGCTTGGAACCGACACTGTCGTACAATCTCACAAAGAAACTGAAATACAGAAAGGAATACATGATTATCATTTCCACTAACCATATTTTGAATATTTCACGACAACTGAAAATTTTTACCAGACGAGGATTTATTTCATAAAAATGTTTTTGTTCATTAATGTCTGTTGCCAGGTGACAACCACATTTATACCGATGAAATCTCTATGCCACCAAAGCAACGATAAGAATCTGAATATGAATGGAGATTCCACAACACTGACTTAAAACAGCAACATGCAGGTAAGTAATATTTTAATTGCTTTCAAAATAAAAATGTTTATCTTCTTTGCATATGAGGGTAATTTACAAATTAAATAAAAAAAATCACATAAAATTACTCCTGTTACGTCTATTTTCTCTGTTTAAGTTTCAGCTTATTCTTATAACATTTTCTTAGTAAATACCTGATAAACGGTGCAGTTAAGGGTAGTGCATCATAAATAACTATTTTTCAAATTTCTCTAATTACCACTTCAGACTTAGGACACTCTCAAAAGTAGTTTCACAGAGATACGATAATACTCATTCGAGTTGTCTTTTACCTTATCAGTACAGAACTTCTCTCCACACGACAGTTACATTTTTGCTTCAAGAGTCTTCGAAGAGATTACAGAATTTGTTATTAGTTGTAAAGGAACAATACAGTAAGTATCTCGTAATGGACTGTAACCTGTAATGGTCTAATCGTTCTTATAGTTCTCTTAGGTTTAGCTCATGGCTGAAGACTCTTCCACTTTGGGTTGTAGATTAGCAATCTTCATCGACGCAAATTTTATTTGGCTTGTGTGTTTCCGCCCCTTATACAGGAAAAGACGAATTTTTTGCGTCTTAAATGATTCTGTAAGGGCTTAAAACCGATCTGAAAGTAAATATATGTTGCTGCGTGGTGGGATTTACTTTTCTGATGTGAATAAAATTTATAATTTGGGAACCAACAAGTACAACCGCATTGTGGAAAAAAGATTTAACTCATGAAGCATCAATGAGATTTTCTGTGAAATACCTTGTGTTAGTAAAATATATAAGAACAAGAATAATAATTTGTGTGCTACACAGGGTTTAGAGAGCAGTCATTAAATAAATGATGTAATTCTACAGATGAATTAAGGTCACTCTATGGATAAAGTAAGAGGCAATAAGTATGAGACTTTTCGGGCGACTAAGCTTGAAGATTGATGCACGGAACAACACTGTAGTTGGAACTGACGAAAACCAGTATTTGAAAATTTGTGCTAAGGTGATATGGGACCAAACTGCTGAGGTCATCGGTCCCTAAGCCTACACACTACTTAATCTAACTTAAAGTAGCTTAACGCTATGGACAACACACACACCCATACCCGAGGGAGAACCCGAACTTCCGGTGGGGGGGGGGGGGGGGGGGGGGGGGAGGGGCAAAACAAGCATTCTCGCACAAAAAGTAGAGTTACAATATATAAAAGTTCGGCTTGTGGACACAAATGTGTGTAAACTGTTATATGTACATGGAATTTTCTAAGATAAGGGAAACTTTCTAGAATGCAGTGTGCAAAAAGATACCTAAAATATTCTCATTAATAGGAGGAAAATAGAGATACAGGCACGTGATACGCAATGGGTTAAAGATGCAAATAACATTTATTACAACAGGAGATCAAGAAACACTATGCCATGACATAAGCCATGTAAACCAAGATTGTAACTTGCCACTCTTGCTCAAAAAAATGCGTGTAAATTCCTGAGGGACCAAACTGCTGAGGTCATCGGTCCCTAGACTTACACACTACTTAAGCTAACTTAACGCTAAACTCACACCCATGTCCGAGTGAGGGCTCGAACCTCTGGCGTGACTCTTGCTCAACTTGTACAGCTTGACAAAGAGGGAATGATGTTAGGGAATGATAATTCGAGTTAAAGGGAAATAATCAGTAATTAAGTCCACAGTATACATAGTCTATTCAGTTGAAGCTAAGGCAGACATTCAACATGTGTAGAATGAATTTAACACCATGCTGAAGCAGCACACTTACCACCGACATCGGGGATAACAGTGAATTAAAGACAGCAGTGATGAAGGGTAATCAAAACGTTGAATGTTAACCCGTAAACCCAAGAATTGAGATGTATGCGGCAAAATAATGTAAAACATTTAATATCTCAGAAGCAAAGGGACATCAGCATCAGATCGTTTAAAGCTGTATTCGATGAAAAATATCCGCTTGTATAAAATGATTAGGACGTTTCTGAAACTGCACGAATGGAGTGCAGCTTTGAAATGTGGATTGAGCAAAAAACGGAAACATGATTAGAGGTATACCACAACGAATTGAGAGAGAAATAAGGTAACAGAAGGAAAACAAAGTAATTGGTACTTGTACTGTGCTTTATACCAGTAGATATGGTTAAGTTGGCACTGAAGTGGAAATAGAGAGGAAATGTTTTGAAGTGCGCAGAAGAACTCTTGATTAAGTTAAGGAACAATACAAGGAGAAATAATGGAAATGTGAACATTCACAGCCGGCCGGAGTGGCCGTGCGTTTGTAGGCACTACAGTCTGGAGCCGAGCGACCGCTACGGTCGCAGGTTCGAATCCCGCCTCGGGCATGGATGTGTGTGATGTCCTTAGGTTAGTTAGGTTTAATTAGTTCTAAGTTCTAGGCGATGGATGACCTCAGAAGTTAAGTCGCATAGTGCTCAGAGCCATTTAAACATTCACAAATAACTTGGAGAACATAACAAAAATTACGGTGTAATAAACGAAGTATTTCAAAAGTAATGGTCAGTATTTTGAAAATGAAAAAGAGAGAAACTATCAAGTACTTTCCAATGCCTGTGGTCTACAAATTCGCAGTTTATTGAAAAGTGCATTTGCGTTTAGAAATTTGTAGAAATGTGTAATCAAGACTTCGCGAAGAATGTTAAGGCAAGTATTCTACTTGCTGCTCCTCAGTAAGAATGTAAAGTGTCTGTGGAATGATCTACGGATTATCTCTTGGAGATTTTAAGACTTCCACAGCTGCTGATATCGTTCTCAGTGCTACGTAATCTTTGATTTGGTGTTACAGTGTCGCCAGTGGCATTTTGTGCGACCGTGTGTAGAGGAATTCATGAGAAATCTCTTGAGATGCGATGATCCAGGCTCCGTTCCGTTTCTCACCATACGCCGTATCGTAACCTATGTACCTTATATTATGGAGGAAAAAAATTATTAGGAGCACTGTCACTGGTAAACCACAACTTCTATTGTCGCAGTAAAGGAATATTTTCAAAAATACATGGAAGAACAGGTAATTCAAAACTTTACTGCTCTGCTGTGATACCACGTCAAGTTACGACGTATGGATGATTCTGTCCAGAAACTAGAATAAAAAAAGCTTGTTTCACTTATGAGTGACGATTGATGTCAGTCGGAGCGTGAAGGTTGTGGGAATTAAAACCTCATAGCAAATGAGTCGAGGTTCACCTGTGTAGAGTATAATGTTGTTCCTTGTTGCTGTCTAAATCCGAAATGAAGCGTACGAAGAGCTTATACACAAATATTGCACTTAACTGCAGGTAATACAGGTGAAGAGTTGTAGGTCTGATGATAGCCTTACGTTTCTATGACTGTGCAGGCTCTAGGAGAATAACTGTTCTCGAAGATGCGTGTTTGGCGACAACATGACTGATGATAGTATGCTCCAGGTTTTGCGGTATGAACTGGAAACATACTGGTTCGTGTTTATCCTGGCATACTCTTCCTTTTTCTATTATTTTTGTACTGTATATTGTAGTAGTTCATAAACGATAGAACGTCGGACCACTGGTCTCGAAAATGCCATGTTTATCGAATTTCTACGTTGCAATTATAATAATACTGTGCTCATTATAATGTATTGATTATTAATTTCGAAACATTTTGAATGCAGAACAATTCCTTACCTTTCATACCTCAGTAGTCGTTCGATTGGTTCTATGTAGCCCTCAGCACTTTCCTGTTTAAAGCCTTATGCTATTCGTTTCATCCCCACGTAACTACTTCACTCAATATGTTCTCTAATCGGTCTTACGTATTCCTGCCTTTGTCACCCACTTGTGACTTTTCCCTCTGCTACCTGCACCTAGTTAAACTATTTCTGCATATCAGAGCAGAATGTCCCTCTAATCAGTTGCTTATTGTGCTGGTGGCCTTTCCGTGAACAGATGAAGAAATAATCGAAGGAAAGTAAGAGGAAACAACAGATTGCGAAGAACAAAATCTGGTACGTGGTACTCTGGCGTTACGATACTTTTAGACTTGCGCTGTGTCATATTGCAATATTTTCTTTGGATCTGGGACCACAGTTGCTAAGTACTTCTACAGTCTTTCCATAGCTCCTACAGCTGTCAGTTCTTCGTATTTTTTCTATGCTATCGCACAGTTTCAGCCTATAAATGTTTACGAGCACCTATTTAAGTTTGTTGACTCTACGATCATCTAAGATCTGCGATAGAAAGTATCGCCATGTTGGTCTCGTATAGGTGTAGTATATAAATCACGATCCACCTTGTACTTCTCAGTTTAGATGTCATCTGTAATTAAAAGTGTAAAATTTGACAGTTGGCGGCTAAAATCGTGTATATAAACACTCAACGTACTTTGTATTACTCAAGAGCACTTTACGTGACTTGTAAGTAGATGTTGTACAGTTTTAATCATGGAAATGACGTGTGCAACCAGAATAACAAGACTTTGGACATTAGGACATGGTTTATGTAGAACAAGTGTAAGAGACAAGTATACCCATACTTGCAATTGCAGATCTTTCACGATCATACAACGAATAAATGTTTCTATATAGTCGAAAATTGCCTAAGACCGAAATTGTGTAACAGCAAGGAGGAGAATTAAAACTTCTCCACGAAAAAATAACATTTTGCAGACAGATAACCGAAATGAAAGCAGTGGTTCTGGTGCTTGCATAGCGGTGTAACACAATTGAGATTTTGATAGAAAAAGTGAAAATCAGAGGCATATCAGTTTTCTACATCTTACATATTCTGAGCCTAACTAATGTCGCCGCCCGCTGTTCACTTCCTCTCAAAAAGCCCAGCGAACCGGAGCAGCAGAGGGAATGTAGCAGTTACGCCGGGCCATCCAAGACGTCTTTAGCTGCTTACTCATTATGTTTGAGAGCTGACTGCATCAGCACAGCCCCGAAATAAAGGAGCAAAGCAAAATCACGTGAGACATGGATTCATCACAGCAGAAAGGGGCGAAGCGGCAACCACTTCTGAGCAAGTAGGTGCTGAGAGTGTTGAGCCGGCCGTTTTTTCTTTTTTTTTTTTTCTTTTTTTTTTCTGGGTGTTGTTTGAGACCGCCTCGGTGTGGCGGTAGCATATCAAGCGCTTAACAGACAAATGGTTCAAAGCACTATGGGATTTAACATCTGAGGTCTTCAGTTCCCTAGACTTAGAACTACTTAAACCTATCTAACTTAAGGACATCACACACATCCATCCCCAGGATTCGAACCTGTGACAGTAGCAGCCAAATGGTTCCGGACTGAAGCGCCTAGAACCGCTCGACCACAGGGGCCGGCCGTGACAGACAAACTGTCACAGTGGCATACTACCGAAATCTCTATTGTCAGGCTAACACTCTTCAGTTGGACATTTTTGCCACGCCAGAACGCCGCAGCCCATTTCACACAGTACACCGACGCAAATGCTGCTTACTGGGCTATCAACTTTTGTGTCGCCTTACATATATTCCCGATATTCAGTTCTTGGTTTTCCTCGAATGAAGAAGCAATTCGTAGCAGGTGTTTTCAGAATGATGTCGCTGCAGCAAAAATACAAACGGCTACAACCAAGGTCTCCGCCAAGTCACTCACTGTGGAAGAAAAGACAAGGCGCATACCGAGAGTAAGGTCCGATCGGTCGTTTAATGTAAACCACAGTGAAAATCCGATAAAACTTTGTATATGTGTGTTGGGCAGTGTCTCCAGTATGTCCGCCGATTGCGTCACGTCTGTCTTTTCAGGTCTGAGCGCCCAGTGAGCACGTAAACACGCCTAGAAAACAGTGTCTCCCGCCAAGTATGAGTGCCCGTGACAAATTTCGCCTGATTTGATGCGGCCCACACAACATAACTGTCATGCATTTTCTTCTTCATGACATTTCTCGACCGCACTCTGCAAGGGCAATGAGGACACCCCTACAGTGTTTTCGATGAGAAGTGTTTGATTGCCCTCCATACTGTCCGGACTTAGCTCCCTCTGATTTTCATCTCTGCTGACGTGAACCGCTGACTATGAAGTCAACATTTTGGCATAGACAACGAAATGAAGATCAGCGTAGAGAATCGACGAAAAGTGCAGGTTACTCCCTTCTATGTCGAGGTATTGGAAAGTTAGTAGAACGCTACGACAAATGTATCAAATGGGGTGGCGACTATGTAGAGATGTTGCTGGAAGGTGTGGCTAAGTATTACAAGTAAAACACTTTTGATTTTCACTGTGATTTCCATTTCGCTACCCATCGGACCTTACTTTCGGAATACGTCTCGTATGTTGCATTGACAGGTGAATGCGTAGAGAAGGATGAAGTCCAACACCAAATGTAGGGGTCGCAAGCTCATTTTCTTTTTTTTTTATAGTAATAATTATAACTTTATGACTACTCTCGTCTCGCAATCAGCGAAGGAAAAATTGACAACAGTGGGTGGCATGGAATCGTTCAGAAAAGTGTCGTATTTGATTTTATTTCATCGTATAAACCAACAGCAAATTGTAACTGAAGACCGTACTCCCGAAACTCAACAACTACAAAACATCCAAAGATGTATTCGTGTACTTTTAAATGCAGTATATGAATTTGACCAAAACTTACTATCTGCCTCTTTAATCTTGGTCAGAAAACTGAAATATTTCTACTTTCGACATCTACAAATAACGAGTTTGGCCACATATGAACATCTACTGATTCTGGTATACATTTAGTCTTTAATTTCGACAAAGTAGCTGACTAGCTCACATTCTAGGTTGCCAGTTACGTGCCCGCTTTTAGGATATTTGGTACCAATGGAAAGGATTTCAGAAACCCGAAACCCTGAGCCTGCCACCACGCCATAATGAGGTTCTAAATCACCATGGCACCTGTATAGTTCTGGGAAAGGTTTGCCACGTGAGTCATTTCAAGACCACTGCTAACATATTACTAAAAGAGAGCTACCATTTAAAATGTCTGAACCAAGAGTTCTTATTTACAAGGCATGTACCAAACAATTTGAAGCCATGTTCATATCCCCCTCGATCACTGTTGAAGTGAAGAAAAGTAACACAGTATCAAGAACGCTCATCTTCAGTAAAATATAGAAAACATGAGGGTTTCAAAAACAGCTGTGGATGTGAATAAATTAGAGAGATTTTTTGTTACGTCACCAGGAGACGTCCGAGAGTTGTGCGGGAACGCATTAGGGCTGTGGTCGTCAAACTGGCTCGAAGCCCGTATGTCGAGGTGTCCAGGGCGTCGCCCTACAGTGTCAATATTGGCTCTTAATTTAAAAAAAAAAGGTTTGACGACTTATGTCCTATAGTATTACAATGAGCATGAGAATGAAAATAATGATGCACAGTACCTTAATCAACGCATTTATTTAATTGCTATTTTTTCAAGAATTCAAAATAAAATAAAACATTACGACAGTGAAATAATTAATCCGTAGTTTTTGGAAAAAAATTCATGGTTTTTACGTATTATTAATTCACAGCAGAAAGCTGATATAAAATTTTTTCCATCGTTGTGTTATGTATTTCTGGTCGTTTGTGGAACGTAATTTTGTAAGATATAAGAAATGTATACTGTTGAAGTATTTTACTATTTTCTATAATACATAAATGAGCTAGCAGACAGGCTGGGCGCCAATCTGCGGTTGTTCGCTGATGATGGTGTGGTGTAGAGGAAGGTGTCGGAAAGAAGTGACTGTAGGTTGATACAAAATGACCTATGCAAAATTTGTAGCTGGTATAATGAATTATGTAGGAAAATGTAAATTAATGCAGATGAGTAGGAAAAACAAACACGTCACGTTTCGGTACAGGCACTAGTACTGCCCCGTTTGACATAGTCAAGTGTTTCAAATATCTGCATGCAACGTTGTGAAGCGATATCAAATGGAACGAAAATGTGAGGATTGTCGTAGGAAAAGTGAATGGTCGACTTCGGTTTACTGTGAGAATTCGAGGAAGGTGTTGTCCATCTGCTAAGGAGACTGCGTGTAGGACACTAGTTGGACCTGTTCTCGAGCACTGCTCCAGTGTTTGGGATCCGCACCAGCTCGTATTGAAAGAAGACATCTAAGGACTTCAGAGGCGTGCAGCTAGATTTGTTATTGGTGGGTTCGATCAGCGTGTAAGTGTCACAAATATGCTTCAGGAGCTCAGGTGGGGAAGAAGGAAGGAAGAAGATATTCATTTCGAAGAACACTACTGACAATGTTTAGAGAAGCGGCATTTGAAGGTGATTGCAGAATTATCCTACTGCCGCCAACATACATTTCGCGGAAGTGCCACATAGATAAGATACGCGTAATTGGGGCTCATATGGAGGAGTCCAGACAGCCGTTTCTGTCTCGCTCTATCTGCGGGTGGAACAGGAAAGGAAACGACTACTTGTGGTACAGTGCACCCTCCTCCACGCACTGCACTGTGGCTTTCGTAATATGTAAGTAAATGTAGAAGTAATTGAGTAAAGTGTGCTCCATGAAAATTTATTTTTTTGTGGTTGTTCACTTTTGTGAACACAGTCCTCAGTTTAGAGAGTACAGTCGGTTTCTGCTGGCGGGCTGCGAACCTCATTAGAATTTGCGACATCGTCGTCCGTCATCGTGAGCATCTTTCGGCCTCTTACCACTGGGTTCAGACGTCTTTAGAGCGAGCAGAGCTCCTCGCGACTGCCGAACAGGTGGTGCCTGTGGTGGTGCCTGCTCCTGGCGCCGCCGAACACGAACAGCTCCGTGTCCCGGCCGGCCAAGTGTCCGTTCTGCGGTTGGCCAGCCTGCTCGCAGCAACCACCAGCACCGCCGCCGCCGCCGCCACCACCAACAGGACACGCCACACGACGAGACGCCGACCCCCGCAGCAAACCTGAAACTGTTATTTCAAGTGTCTTTCATCATCTTACTTACCAGCAACCCTATATCCAGTTCCTGAAAGAATGGAATTCCCACGCAGGCGTATAATAGATCGCTTTCAAAGGTCGTTGAAAGTCGCCAACTGCTCTCGTTGTCAAACAGTGGATTAATGTACTCTGGATAAGTTATGCTCCGTATTAAACAAAAACAAGTTTTTTACGCATCTCAGTGTTTGTGACCTCACATATCCTGAACTATGTCTGGTACAAAGATATATTTGAAGACATTGGCACAATAACCAGATAAGCTACTTTCATGTAGTTTCAAGTAAAACACGAAAAACTGTCCTGAGACTAGAAACATTTTTTCATTAGCCCTGTCTTTTCCGAACCTTTACTTAGGTCAGAGCACATCAGATAACTTATTAAACGCCAAAACAAATATTTATTATAAAATTTATTGCATTTTAAAGAATGAGCTAGTCTCTCTCTTGCATCAAACAACTTCGCTTTATGAGTGTCATGTCAACTGATTAAACAAGTATCTAAAGCAACAAGATCACGACTTTACAGGTTACTGAATATTATCAGCTGTCTTACAAATTCAAAATGTATATACTATAGTAAGAGTTACAGCTTTGGTGGGTTAATAAGTTCATTGTGCTTCTGTTTCTGACAAACTGGGTGTAGCATCCGCAACAGAACTGTCCCATACCAACTTATTAAGTCCATATCTCAAACTCGCGCATCCTTCTTGCCAAGCTTCAAGACATCTTTATGTGCCTCAGATTTAACTGGAAGAGGCACTCTATGTTGTTTTCCTCGGCAAAAATTAAAAATTGTTGATGTTTTTTGAATGATGATACTGGTTGTGGTAACGGTGCACTACAAGGAGCCAGATATGTGTGCTCACTGTACTGGAAGAACCTGTACTTTGAAATACAGTGAAGAGCCAATGAAACTGGTACACCCGCCTAATATCGTGTAACGCCCCCGCGAGGACGCAGAAGTGGCGCAACACGACGTGGCACGAATTCGACTAATGTCTGAAGAAAGGTTGGAGCGAACTGACATCACAAATCATGCATAATTGTCCATAAATCCGTAAGAGTACGACGGGGTGCAGATCTCTTCTGAACAGCACCTTGCAAGGCATCCCAGATGTGCTCAATAACGTTCATGTCTGGGGAGTTTGGTGGCCAGCGGAAGTGTTTAAACTCAGAAGATCGTTGCTACTCGTAGAAAATTCTGGACTTGTGGGGAGTCGCATTGTCTTCTTGGAATTTCTCAATTCCCAAGTCCTCCTTAATACACAATGGACATTAATGGATGTAGGTGATCAGACAGGATGCTTACGCACGTGTCACCTGTCAGAGTCGCATCTAGACGTATCAGGGGTCCAATATCGCTCTGATTGCACACGACCCACACCATTACAGAGCATGCAGCAGCTTGAACAGTCCCCTGCTGACATGCAGGGTTGATGGATCCATGAGGTTGTCTCCACAGCCGTACACGTCCATTCGCTTGATACAATTTCAAACGAGACGCGTCCGCCAGGCAACCATGTTTCCAGTCATCAACAGTCCAATGTCGGTGTTGACGGGCCCAGGCGAGGCATGAAGCTCAGTGTCGTGCAGTCATCAAGGGTACACGCGTGGATCTTCGGCTCTGAAAGCCCATATTGATGATGTTTCGATGAATAGTTCGCACGCTGACACTTGTTGATGGCCAAGCATTGAAATCTGCAGCAATCTGGGAAGGGCTGCAGTTCTGTCACGTTGAATGATTCTATTCAGTCCCCGTTGGTCCCGTTCTTGCAGGATCTTTTTCCGGCCGCAGCGATGTCGGAGATTTGATGTTTTACCGGATTCCTAAAATTCACGGTACACTTGTGAAATGGTCGTATAGGAAAATCCCCACTTTATCGCTACCTCAGAGGTGCTGTGTCTCATCGTTCGTGCGCCGACTGTAACACCAAGTTCAAACTCATTTAAATATTGACAATCTGCCAGTGCAGCAGCAGTAAACGATCTCACAACTGCGCCAGACACTTAGTGTCTTATATAGGCGTTGCCGACCGCAGCGCCGTATTCTGCCTTTTTCCATATCTCTGTACTTGAATACCAATGTCTATATGTTATTTGTCGCTTCAATGTAGTAAACCTCATTATCAGTTTACGTTATTACCTGTAACGTTATTACGTTGAACTGAAACAACAGTTTTGTTTGGATAAGAAGTCTAAAAATAGACCGTGTGTAACATCAACTACTGTGAATTTTTTGGGAGTATTTCTGACGAGTTTTTCCAGTCATTTGGATGGTATAACTACGCCTTTCACAAGCCGAAATCTGAAACTTGTTTGTTACAATGGCAAGGTAATTCCCAGACGGGTCTGGTTCTTACCACAAACACCCGACATTCACGAGTCTGTTGCCTATTTCATCCTGAACTGTTCGCATCAAACTATGATGTCGTAGTAAGATCTCACTTTCGGCCAAAAGGGAACGTACCGGAATATTTCAACAATGCCCTGAGTTTTGCAAGTACCTTTAGTGGTGTCTGTGGATAATGTCTGCTAAATATATCTCAGGAACATAAAATCTCCGATTTCCAGGCAGCTGCCGCTGTAGATCACAAGTGGTCTCATTACGAGGCACTGGATGAATACAGTCTGGGTACGTTACGCTCCATTTTAAGCAACAACAAGCCTTTCACACTTTTCAGTGTTTATGACATCATATCTCACGAAGTATGGGCCATGAAATAATTTTTCAGATACACTCAGTGATGTACGTGGATACTGTCTGCAAACTGCTACAAGACAGTGTGACGCACGCACCCCGTCCTCCCTCTCTCGTGGGCCTGAGTCCATGAGATATAACGTCATAAACACTAAAATGCGTGAAAAACTTATGCTGCTTGAAATGGAGCGTAACCCATCTAGACTGTATCATCCAGTGCCTCGTAATGAGAACACTTAGTGCCTTCCAATAAAACTTTAAGCATAATTTCAGTTCTCTTTTAAAGTTTCTCTCGGTTACACGCTTAACATCACATATTTATCACATTAACGCATTTGTAAAGCTGTTATATGCAAGGAATTTCGATCCTTTAAAGAATCATGGGTTTTACTGGTTTACCAGATAACATGTACACATTCTTGGTGTCTCTAGTATGGGAGATCCCTTCAGGGCCATAACTAAACCTCTGTGCAGAGCACAACATTCACCCTTGAAGTTGTCTGTCGACTATCCTGTTACATGTATGAGTCACGGATGTATGCTAACACCAAAAATAAGCTGCAAAGCATTCGTTTCAAAGCTTCCAGCGAATATTATCCCTGAGTGCAATCAACTATTAGCCAATATCGCTTCATCCATCCTACCAACATCAGCATCAGACACTAGCTAAACTTTGGAATGCAAAAGAATTTTCTTTAAATATTTTTATTTTTAATATGACGAAAGATAATTGATATTTAGCATTTACAAGTGTTTTGTTAAATCACAAATTAGAGAGCCAAAGAGACAATTGGTACTGCTTATTTCTAACACTTTGTTTCTATGGAATGATGAGGCAGTTTTCAGTTCTTCACGGTTGCTACCTACCAGTCCTTGTACCTACACTGAGTGCAAGCACTTGCAACAAAGCATGCTTCCTCTGCATCATTCCTTCCCTTAGCGACAGTTGCGTCATCCACACTCTGTACCCCCCATTAACAATCAACCAAGTTAAAATATGTGAACTATGCTTACTGTGTGTAAATAACATGATTGGTCGACTGATTAATTGTGAACTAACTGGAACTGGACTTCACGTATCCAAAGCATTGCCTCTTACCATTGTCACTTGTAATAATAATGCTGGTTAGGCCCTACATCGATATAGTAGCCATTACATGTTTACTGTTGTGCAGTCAATTAGTTCGTGTATCTCCTGCGAAGTCAATAATGCAGAAGTTTCTAGTCCACTGCAGGAAATATCTACAACGACGAAGATGGCATTTTCATAAGATATTTAAGCATATCTGTCATGTATGTATCAATTTTACTGTCTTAAATTCTTGTTGCAATAGCCAATGTTTACGTGTAATGGGTAGACTATGTGAAGAAGACTTTATTCATACCTTAGTTCGACAAATATCTATCACATTGTTGCACTCATATGGCTATTTTTTCAGACGCACATAATCACTGGTAATTTATGTTATGAGTATCATATCCTTATGAAATAGTGGTAACAGTATATGATTTAGTTTTGTGCCCAAAATAGAATAGAACACTTTTGTTATTTACTCCCAGAATATTTCATTTTACATTTCAGGGGGTAATTATCACCACGTCACGAACCATTGCTTACAGGGAAGCGTATACAATCTGGGCAGCGACTCAGCAGCTGTAGGGAGCTTATCTCCCTCACACGCCAAGCATAGTTCTCTGGTAAGTGTACATTCCTTGTGATGTGAGTGAAAACCTCACAGGAACTGAGAGGCAGGTATAGTATTTCTAACCTATAGTTCATTGTGTTCCTCCTCAGATTACCTGACATTATATGTATGTGGCTCATGTTCCTGGACGCTCACCACCCTTTATTTGAAATAATAGAGTCAAGAAGTATATCTTATTTTAGAAACATTTAAAAAATAGATGTTAACGAAATAAGTGTGTAAGTGTGTGTGTGTGTGTGTGTGTGTGTGTGTGTGTGTGTGTGTGTGTGTGTGTGTGCACGTGCGTGCATGTGAGTTTAATATTGCTGTTGTCGTTCCACTATTTCCTTTTTGCATTGCTTTTTGTCCATACAATCTTTACATTCCAAATCTCTAATTTCAGTGCTTCATGTACATTCTGTTTACAGCATTCTTGCTCTACATTCTGTTTTCAACAATCTTGCTCATCTAGCTCTTTTCCGTTTTTCAGGGCATATCCACTACATTACTCATTTTGGCCGTCTTCAACCACACACCTTTTCAAGATGCCAACACCGAAGTAGCCCCTTGGTTTAAATTATAATCTTCGATTTTCCTCTTTATTTCCTTCTTTGTTATGTGATCCAGCCCTGATAATATGCTATTCCTCCTCCAGTAGTCCATTTCCATTGTTTGAAGCCTCTGTTTATCATTCTTATTAATTTGGCAGGTTTCTTATCCAAACTTCGAAATATATCGCCCAACTCTATGTTACGTCTTTTGGTTTTTATTGTTAGCTTTTTATTCCATAGGGCTGCATTTAACTGTCAGATAGTCTTTTTGCCTTGTCCAACATTACTTTTTACTTCTTTTTGTGCTCCTTTCACTAACTGATAAAGTTACTCCAGGAATTTTAAAAGCTTTATTTTCTTTTAAGGGGACACTCTCCTGAACGGACTGCATTTTTAGCATTATCTTCACCCTCATGCGCAAATGATCTATAAATGAGAGGTAGCTCAAAATTCATACATACAGTTAGGGTCATTATTCAAAGCATTTCCTAAAAAATCATTGTTATATTTTGTTACTGAGAACCATATTTATAATAGTATAAAAAAGGAACAGTATTTGACTGCAGTACTATTTTCTTTGGAACCACAGCCTTTATAGCTTGGAAAAAGAGTCAGAGTACAGAAAACATTCACATAAGCGTTTTATGCCCCCAGTTTCCTTCCATGATGCTGATCTGTGAAAAAGACAAGTAATTTATTGTACTACAACAAAAATATTTAAAATTCTAGCTCAAATATCACCGACATCATCATTATGTCATAAATTTTTCAGGAAATATTAGGTATGGGAGGTAGAGAAGGTCATTCTAAACATCTGTATCAATTTTTGTGGTTTAACTTCAGTTATTTAGGAGAAAAGTGTACCTAAATGATGAAAATTCAAGTTTTCAGTAAATCGCAAAAGAAGATTTACAGTTTTATTAACTTAACACTACGCTCGTTTAGAACATTCCAGCTGCGTACTCCAGTTGTCCTCCTGTTTCCTTATCCTCCATACTCTTTCTCTTCAGTCTTTTCTTTATCCTTGACTGCTTGGTAGCAGCTTCTGCAGCTGTCTCTGCTTCGGTTACCTGCCGCTTATCGATAGCAGTTAGAGCTGAAGCAATATTTCTTCCCGTCTGGATGTTTAGTTTATTCACAACTTTGCACCATCATTGAATATTATTATTGCATCCATTACACCCATCTTCAGCACTGTCAGCCGAACAAATACAGTTTTGGGTATGCTCTGCCATATACAGCTGCTGAAGCTTTCATTTGCATTCTGAGAGAGGCCATACACACACTTCCTAAGTAGATTTTTATTTGCCAGATCCCTCTATATAGGCCTAATTGCCTCCATTACAGCAAGTGGTAAGGAATGCTTGTGGGTATATTGTATGCCTGTAGCATTGCTGAACTAGGACTTACACCACAAATCTTCCCCTTTTGGACACAAACCATGCTGCGGGGTTTCATCTGTTGACATTCTGTGAAACCATGTTGCCCAAACAGCTCGTCTAATGTTTTCCAAATCTCCTATATTTCTCCTTATTACTAGTCCATAATATTGAGTCAGAGAATCAGTTTCACTTTTTGTAAAACGACCTGGACCACCTATGTGTTTTCTGTCTGACAGTTTTTTTCCACTGAAGTCTTCAAATAATTTTCTCAGCCGAGCTCCCATTCTTTTTTGTATATGCCCAATAAATTCAAGCTTTTCTGTCAGTGTGTCCGCATATGGTCTGTCACTAACAACTGTAGTGTGTTCTTTACAGTCTCCATCCCCAAGGTAGCATACACACTTTACACCACGACTGACCTCCCATCTTCTAAAAATGTTTAGAACTCCTTCCGTTTCCATGTTTCCACTTGGGCCATCAAAGTAATTTACACAAACATGGGTGCCAATAAATTTACTTGAACAACCCTGGCAGTGCTTTTTTAGACATTTATATTCTAGTATCTTACCAGTTTCAATAAATGTGGCAGTTGCAATCCCATTCAGAGAAGTATGACATCTCTCTGCCAAGATCCATCAAATGCTGCTACAATATCTGTATTCTCAGACAAAGTTACTGCTTCTTCTGCTGCTCTTTTCATTGAATGTTCACGTACACCACATAAAGCATTAAGTATTAATTTATTGTATCTGTCAAATTTCAGTGGAGGAGGAGGCAAATCCATCACTGCACAAAACGTCTGGGCAGCTCTTCTTTCCCTTCCAATACATCACATTGCATAAGCAAGCTGAACATTTACTCTGTAATGTCGACTATCAGTTACTGGCGATGTCATAATTTCACTGTGCATCTTACACGAGCTACAGGCAATCACTAACCAACTTGAAAGACCCTTCCTTACTGAAATGTCCTCAGATACGTCAATACTATCTTCAGAATTGCAGTACTTACATTTCACAGAAGTCTCCAAAAATCCTGACGGCATATTTATGTTCACAATCAAATTTCCGTCGTTATAGCTGCTCAGAATACTATTATGCTTGTTCTTATTACATTCAGAAAGCGAAAGTTTACTTTCAGAAGCACTGCTTGTAGGCACAGTTTCTGCGAGTGACTTTTGAAGCAACTAATGGGTATTATTCGGTTGTGTTTGGGACTGGTTGCCGCGAAACTTTCGTTTGGGGCTAAATTTCTTACTCTCGGCATTTGTAGCACAGGAAACATACACAAAGAAACAAAACAAGACACAATACCTACAAAACCACACGTGTATGAAATTCTGAAATCATATATTCTCAGACCTTTGTTTACATTCGAACCATAGCCTTCTACACAAGCCCGTACTTTGGTTCTGAGAGTCAGTGCCTTCTAGAATACACCTGTGTTGAAGATCTGTAACTAACGACGGAAGAAACGGAAGCATCACGTATTCTGATTCACTTCAAACTGACAGATGGGGGTGGCCCATGTGCAACATTACGTTCAACCTGATGTTTTGAACGAACTGAAAAGTATAATGCTCATAAACCATACATTTTTAAAAGCGCAATGAAATGCTCTTTTCTATAGACCAAGAAAATTTTTATAACATTTTTTCGTTATTTTGACGAACATGTATCCTTAACTTGCCAATATCAGCTACCGAATCTATTGTCTCATTTTCTCCCAATGGAAGATCTTTACTTTTAGCAAAATTTATTGAAAGGCTACATTGCTCTTAATGTACCAGAACAGACATTCAACATCTTCAATACCTGTTGCAACAAACACTTGACTATCCTCAAAAAATAGTGTATACAACATGTCTGTTCCAACTGGTGTTACCATGCTGAAGCGTTGCATTTGTATTCTTCTAGGGCTTCCTCTAAATAGATTTTTAATAATATAGAAGCTATAATTTGTAATGAGGTTTAAAATGCAGTCTATGTGGGGTCGCCACTGGATAAGTAAGACTACACGGCATGACTTTTTAAATTGTGTACGCTCTTTACTGACTAAACTGGTAGCAGAGAATTCCCTCACAATTCGCCATTGCAGCTATACCTCCACATTGAGATCCGGTCCACGACCAATGATTCCACTGCAGCGAAATGTACATCATCTGAAAGAAACAGGTTAGTGGATTTCACGTCAACAACCACGAGATGTGACGGACGTGCATATCTCCAATAATGATCTCGCCGCATCCAGTTGTGGTAACCAGGCAGAGTATCCAAAAAAATATGGCACGTACTGCATAAGAAGTAGATTGTATATAAAGGAGGCGTAAACACTGAAAGAGTACTCAAGATTGTGTTAAGAAAATCGACAGAACAGTTATTGGCTAGAATGCATGCAGCAGTAACTTTTACAGTAGCTTCAAGCAGCAAGGAAATGCTTATCAGCCACCGAGTTTGAACTCGCGCAAGACCTAGCAAGAAACGTCAGAGAGGCCTGTAAAATTCTAGCCAAGTGGTTCCAGGAATGTCTTATCTATGAAAAGGTGAGAGAAATGGTTGAGAATAGTACCAGATCAAATCGTTGTTTCAGTTCCTTTTACTGATGAACCGAGGATAGTTGCTGAATAGAAAAACAATAAAATCACCGAGGAAGACTCGTTTACAGCGAAAATGTTGAAAACCTGAGGTGAAATCTCTATTAATGGCCTAAGTCAAAGGATGGAACAGATATGGGAAACTGGAATAATACCTGGTGAATGCAAAGTAGCAATAAATCACACTCCGTTCCATGCCGTGAATTAGTAATTGGCAGTGGCTTGCTCTCAACATGGGGCATCGTTCCAGCCTGAACCAGTGGATCCAGGGAAACTGGCCCAGGGGATGAAGCGTAGCAGTGATTTAAGTGTTGAAAGCCTCGATGTGCTTCCGTCTACCATGGTTAAAGGAAATATTGCCAGTTGTGATCAGTGCCGTCTTATAGTGCAGAGCAGTGCGTCTGGACTGGCCAAAGTAGCAACTCACAGCACAATTTTATTCCCATGTCATTTTGCTTTTGGCGTCAGCACTGGTGTTGCTGCCCCTCCAACAAGAGTACGCCTGCACAACAAAATAGCCACCTGCAGTGCCACAGCAAAGCAGGGAGTGGTGTGCTGTCACAGTGAGGAGCAGTCTGGTGTATGGGACTGAACTGCTAATAGCAGCTTGGTGCCAGCACCAGAGTCCATGGGCAGTGGCGGACTGGAATTGAAGTATGATACTTGGCCTATATGGTACACCAGCTGAGTTTGTTTATGTCACAGCATCGCTAGCCCAGAGAGTTGGCAGGTGGTAGGGGCCCAGTGTGGGTGGAGGACGGGATGGGCACTATAGCCATGAAACTGAGTGGCAGCATATACGATGGGTGTATGAGAGTGAAAAATGGTTCAAATGGCTCTGAGCACTATAGGACTTAACATCTGAGGTCATCAGTCCCCTAGAACTTAGAACTACTTAAACCTAACGAACCTAAGGACATCACACACATCCATGCCCGAGGCAGGATTCGAACCTGCGTCCGTAGTAGCAGCGCGGTTCCAGACTGAAGTGCCTAGAACTGCTCGGCCAACCCGGTCGGCTATGAGCGTGAACCACCCACATTAACTATGTGCGACTGTCAAGGGAGGGGTTGGCATTTTCAGTGATGGAGAACGTGTTTGGCACAGGGCCGTGCATGGCGCGCCAGTGGAGCTTGTTTGTGTACTGGTGTGGATCGCACAGTCAGTTAGCCAGTGACAGCGTCCCAACGAAGATGGATGACAGGAGTACACTGTTAGCATCAAAGAGTGATCCTATAAGGAGGAGAAGCAAGATGGGCATCTAGAAGGCAACACAGATAGCAACTTCTGGAGAGAGAGCAGCTGGCTGGATGTGGCAGAGCAGTAAGTCGTGGAGCAAAGCAGCTAGGCAGCCTGGTGGATTTGCAGTCGTGGTTGAGGACAGCTTGCTGTCAGCATGGGGCATTTTTGCTGTCTACAGCAGTGGATGGTGCTTTCGCTTCGTGGAGCCAGTGTATGCAGCGTCGCCAGCAGTCCAGTGTTGCTAGCTGCATCATGTTTTTGGAAATGACAGTCACAGGAAATTGTGCCAGTTGTAATCACTATAGTCTTGTGCTAACAAGAATGTCTGGGTTGGCCAAGTTAAGATACTAAAATATCACAATTTTCAACAACGGAGAGGTCGTTGAAGGACCTGTGTATTAAAATTGGAAAATTTAATTTTACTGTTTTTTTTAATTTCACAGTTATTGTGTTTTCATTACTTTTATAAATGTATAGATGACACAATTGATGCATCAACAGAAGAACCAAATAACATAGAAGATAAAATGAATATAATGCACCGAAATATCAGATTCTCAGGTGAACATCAGGCGAGAGATTGAATTAGTTTAATTAATATGACTATTTACAGTCACAATAACATACTTTCAACATATATAGAAAACCCACTACCACTGCTGTTGCCATTAACAAAACCTCAAGCCACCTCATGAACCAACTTAAAACTAGTTTCTTTAGGTTTTGGTTAAATTGAGTGTTCTGCATCCTCATCAGCAAAGCAGATACATGCAAAGAAAACTCAAATCTAAAAACAAAATAATGGATATAATACTTCCTTCATAGGCACACTCGTCGAAAGTAAGCTTAAGCAACCATCAACACCAATATAAGTTAAGGAAGAAACGCGAAAATTTGCCACACTCCTATTTCTGGTTATACAAGCTTGCAAATCTTTTCTACCACGTAAGATAAAATTCTTCTTCCACACAGACAATAAACTAGAAAACAAAATTGTTCAAAGTAGTAAGTCTACTGATCAGTTACAGCAAAATACTGGCCTGTTCACATGCTCCAGTTCTTGCCTCTATATAGGACAAACAAGGAAACAATTTTGCAACCCACTAAAAAGAGCGTATGACTGTCCTTCGACTCAAAGACTTAGAGATAAATGCCACTTTGCATCACCTGCAGCTCATCATGAGATCTCTGTTGGTGCTACAGATTGCTGAGAAAGGGTTGCTGATGGATCTCCCTGTACAATTAGAAATTTACATTCAAAAGCTATGATCATCTAATAAAACCTTAATGATCAATTTGAATCTATGCAGAACTATTTCTTTCAGAATTTTCAAGACATCCAGGCAACAAAACACCAAAAGTGACTATAATAAGACATCTGCGTCCTCCTGTGTCAGTTACATTCTCCTAGTCACGTAACAATTACAGCATTCTGCAAATCATTCACTTTTTAATTACATAGCAAATATCTCACTCTATTTGTTTATCTTCTGCATAACTTTTAAATCGTTTTAGATTAAATGAACATTGTCAATAATAGAACACTCCCGAAGTCAGTAAGATCCGCTGAAATACATTATAGGTGCTTCTAATGTTTATACTGTAGAAGAATGCATCTCAGGCCAGAGGTTGTCGTGTAAAGTGTGTAATTTTCATATTCGTATTCTTTCTAATTACATACAGTGTTTACCTTCTGTGAATTAGTGTAAACCCAAGTGCATTTTCATACTGTATATATTTCTATGTAATACCTCATAACATACATTATACGAACGAATTTGTTATAGATTCACGATTTAGTGCGCTGTATACAAGCAAAACATAGCAACTTTTCCATTTCATAAAACTTTCGTTAATGACTACTAAATTTCCATCGTTTACGCCAGCACCATCTGCACAGCGTGTAACTACACTTGACCTATGGTATAATGTTACTCTAATATTTCCATCAGATGACAGGCCTGTAGTCACTCGGAAGCATGTTAAAGGTACAATACGTCGTATCAAAAATCCAGAATAGAGACTGATTTCATATTTATTTCCATAGAAATCATGAACCTCAATCATTGCGCCCAGCAGAGCGTAATTTGCGTTGGTGAATTCTGTTGCTGATTTTGGTTTCTTCTTAATTGCTTGTTTAATGTTAGGGTGTCAGCTTTAGGTTGGGTATATTTTAGGCTTCGGCATTCTGGGCTAAGGTCGATTATTGTGCGTTTTCTTGCTTTCCTTTCAATCTTCGTTATTATTTTTCATGTAATGTTTTTCCCCTTTTATTGGAGGGTTAGCGAAATTCAAAGGGTGAGATTACTTTATCGTGTGTATAATATTTTGTTATCAGGTTACCTTCAATTAGGAAAGCTGATGCACTCAGCGACTGATATTATTTATAAACTTTAGAGTGCAGTAATCAATCGTCCTCTTTTTTGTAGGCTCTATTTGGCAAATCCAGATTTTGGCTAGTGCCTAGCAATTATCATTGGACTAATTCCACTATATTCTAGTCTCGATACATGTCAGTTCCCTGTTGTTCGGACGCCCAAACAACAGGGAACTGACATGTATCGAGATTAGAATATAGTGCATGGATAACGGCTGGGCACTAGACGAAATCTGGATTTGCCAAATAAAACCTACAAAAAAGGACGACTGATTGCTGCGCTCTATAATTTAAAAAATATTTGGTTAGTAATTAAGTTTTGCGTTTTGGATACCTTATTTGTGTCATCTTGTGTATGCACCCCTTTGGTTTGAAGGAACGCATGACTTTGCTGAACTTTAATTTTTCACTATAAACTCACCTTTGTCATTCATGGAACTGTTCCAGATTTATCGCAGATTCAGAGATCAGCAGCAAGACGCTGCTGACGTACATTTGAAAGAGAAAGCGGTCCCCAAATACTGCTAAGAGCAATAGTATTTATCGCATTCAGCTTTTCCGCTGGGGGCGGTGAGTTTCGTAATTTTGTCGTTCTGTCTGGTGCGTCACTTCGTAATATAACTAAAACAAAGTCCAACACTGAAAGATCAGACAGTTAATACATATGACAAGGACGGACATATGAGCATTTGTGATTAGTCACGTGACTTCTTTGTTGCTTTAGGCTGACCAGGCAATCTTATGACATATTTGAAGTAAAAACTGTCGGTACATAAGACTCTTACAAAATTAAAACAAATTTTAAAGCTGTTTTGATATTTTGATTAAAACCTACTTATTTTAACTTTCACTTTAATATGGAAAATAATGCAGTTTGGTGGGTTGCATCTTCTTGTAGGAATGTGTAGCGCATTTCTGCAACATAAAAAAGTTAAATATCAGAGTTTTAAGTTTAAATTATTTTAGTAATGAGCTCCTCTATTGACTTTGCAAAGTTTATCAAAGTTTGGACGATATTAGTGCCAATAAGCAAGAAATTTATTACAGGGGAGAATAAGTCAAAAGGTGTTCTAAATGAACAAAAATCTAGGTCACAATAAAGACATTCGGCAATTGAATTGCGAGAATAGCTGGAAGAACTGTTTAAAAAGTTACTTGGTTTCCTAATCATTGTCCTTAGTCTATTACGGATGATAAGAAGAACTAGACAGCGCTGACTTCGAAACATTTCTGCTTCTGTCAGGAGCGAAGCGGATTGAAAGGTGTCGTGCCCATGTAGCCATGATTTGTGCTATTTCTGTTTTTTGTTAACTATTTGTCTTTTGTGACATTCCCAGTCTGTGACTGTTCCCAATGGTGTGCGTTTCCTTTCTATGACAGGTTACTATAGGCTCCCTAGCTGATCTATGTATCAACACAAAAGTAGTCACATTATGAACGTACATGAGGTACTGAAGTTGTTGTGAAACAATTCACGTGATGAAGCTGACGAGAGATATAAGTGGCTTTTTTCTCTGAGAACTATGGGACTTAACATCTGAGGTCATTAGTCCCCTAGAACTTAGAACTACTTAAACCTAACCAACCTAAGGACATCACACACATCCATGCCCGAGGCAGGATCCGAACCTGCGACCGTAGCAGTCGCGCGGTTCCGGACTGAAGCGCCTAGAGTTACAAGTACCATCACTTTAATTTCACAATGTGTGCAAGCATTTCAAGGGTAGAGTTTTTAAGTTCCTAGTTTACTTTTTCATGGCATTTCTGAATTTTACAGATGTTTGAATGTACCTCTCTGCATGTGTGAGGGGGAACATCCAGTACACATTTCCCTTTCAGGCTGAAAGAAGGTGTCCATTTCCGTGTAGTGTTTGGCGCTACCTGTATATCTGTTCATGTATAGAGTCGGTGTGACGTGGCCATAGGACTGTAACTCTGTAGCGCGAAAAAAAATTTTCGGTTTGACAGCCGGCGCAAACCACTCTGGTAAGTATGTTTGCACCGTGTCGATGGATTTTTGCTGACGAAGCATGAGAAAGTGCTGTCGACCTTCTCCCGTTCTATTTATATACACAACGGCCATGTTTCATGCAACACGGATTATTAGAGATAGTCTGTTGCTCTGGAGAGGAGGGAGTAGGGCAGTGTATCAGTATTCTGTAGAGTTTAGGTTAATAAAATGTTCACTTTGTGTTCAGGGCTGTTACAAGTAAACTGTCGATATTTAAGAGGCCCAGTAAGAAAGGAGTGGTCACAGAAGCATGAGACGTTGTGGAAACATTTGCAAGGACATGCGGATAAGGAGTACAGAATAAATCAATATAGAATCACGAGAATGTGACCCCCATCAGGCCTATAGTCAACTGTAAGAACAGCCCAATATTCAAACTCAACACAAAGCTTTTCAAAATTCTCAAAGAACCATACACGTTCAATAACAACATGACACTTGAAACGCAGCAGCATTTACACAACGTGTCAAAAAGATAAAATTTCCTGGTGGAGCCACACTGGCCTCATTTGAAATAGAAAACATTTATTCTCCTGTGCCAATAGATCCCACACAGCAGATAATTAATGCCAGCCTACAAAAGCACAAAAAATTCTCATTCACTCACATTACTGAACTAGTGGAGCTGCTCGGATTCACATTTTCATACAACTATTTCAAATTCAACAATAAACTCTACAAACAAACAGATGGCCTAGCAATTGTCTCAAATCTTTCCGGACTGTTAGGTGAAATATTTACAAACAATTTAGAAGACAAAGTCCTAATTTCCAATCACCACCTCCTCAAATACATCATGTTCTACTACAGTTACGTAGATGTTACTATCATTTTAATCAATGGCACAAAATATGACGCTAGCGAGTTGAACCAGTTACTCAACAACGCCCATGAAAATATAAAATTCACAGTTGAATTCCAAGCAGGTAACAGTATAAACGTTTTAGAACTTATCATTAGAATAAAAAATAATAGACATCCATTTGAAATATATTGGACGATTACCGCAACACGTACTACCATCCACAGTGTCTCCCACAGCCCACAAAATGACGGCATTCCTGTTCACGCATGATCAATAGAGCTATCCAACTACCTCTCTCTGAAGATAAATGTGAACAACAAATAGAAATAATAAAACAAGCACCTGTTACAAAGGTTGCAACAGCTACATAGTAGGCACCCTAAAACACTCAACAGTGGCAAAGCAATCACATCACAAAAGACAAAAAGAAAATAACGCCTTCGATACAACCCCCTTTCGTGGCAGTATTTCATATCAGATTGCCAACGTCTTCAAACCAAAGGCATAAACTAATCCTCTACCACAGACAACAAAATTGGGCAGAACTCACTTCACAACAGCAACACACGAAATTCATTTCATCATACAGGTTTGTAGAAAATTCAATGTTTGGATGATGACAGTTCCTAGATAGACCACAAAGGTAGATCATTTGAGACTAGATTCAAAGCACACATGTCATAACTAAAGAACAAAAACTACCATACATCAGCAACAGCCTACCCACCCACATGAAAGAAAACACCACATTAACATCACAAGTATCAGCATCCTACACATCCAACCTAAAGGCAAAAAACTAGACATCCTTGAAACTCTCCAAATATACAAACACCAGAGAAAACAACCAGAATCGAACGTAATGACAAAAATCACAACAATTGCAATATCATTGCTTCTGTTTTCAGCGACAGGCTACATCGTTAAATTTGCAGTGCACGGACACACACCCACACCCACACACACACACACACACACACACACACACGCACACACACACGCAAATCTTCATACTTACCATAAATATTTAATTATGGTACCATGACAATCCCCAAATGTATACCCAGCTTGAAACTAAATGTTCGTCAAGTAACAGCACAAATTGTGCATCTATCTGCATATTTTAAAGCACCATCCAACTTATTAGTACAATCTTTTGTTAATTATTACCTATAACAAATATAACCTTAAGACTCCATGCTTTCGACAGTTTGCTGTAATCCAGTCACCCCTTCCACTACTCTCTCTCTCTTTCTCTCTCTCCCTATTTATATATCTATCTCTCTTTCCCTTTCGCTTTCTCTCCTTCTGCCCCCAGCCTTACATACCTATCACTGAATCCCAACCGAAACAGTTATCTGTCATTTATGTATAATTTTGCAGCTACTGGAGACATAAATATTGTACTTAAAGTTTGCAACCTGTCACCGGGTTCTATAAACGAGTATAAAATTTAAGCTGTATAAACTTGACATAATCGGATTTGTAGACCACATGAAATGTTTGTTCCAGCGCATGTTGCAATCATTACCTCAAACAAAGATCTCCACACTCCTTTAAAAGTTATTCCGAAATAACAATATTTTTATTATGGATGATAATGTTTCTCTTTTGCTATATGTTCTTTTCACCTAATAGTTTTTAGAAGCCATTCTTGTTTACAAAATACGTGCAACTGAAAGGAACCGGTCACCACTGGAGATATCCTGTTTCACTTGTTTTATTTTCACTGTTAGATGTACATTTAGTTTCTGGTAAAAAAAGGACAAGAAAAAAACTTGTTCGGGAGTAGTGTTTTGTTTCTGCACTAGACAGTGTCACAAGGTTCCCCCCAAATCATAACACAAGAAACACATCCTAACAAACGTGAAACCACCTGATGACGGAGGTTTCAACCTTCGAAACGCCTCATGGAGGTAAATAAACAATGACTGGTAACAGCAAACTTGTTGTTTCATTCTGTTTTGATTTCGACATGAAAGGGTAACACTTGTTGATTGTGTATCACGTTTACGTTCCAGGTTGCGAACGTTACTCAAGTGTGACGACCATCCGCATCCACGACAGCCTGGAACCGCACTTGAGGTTGCTCTACTGCTGCCCGAAAAAACCGTGGACCATGAAATGTTCAGCGGTTGTGACACAGCTCGAAGGTAACACATTGCGTCCAGCATACTCAGCTATGTCACACTGCGTCCAGCACTATCAGCCATGGCAGCGGTAACTGCTTCAACAATTTGTGGCACAATTAGCTGTTGGCCCGTCCCAGGAGCAATTACCAAATCGCCAAGTTATTTCGAATTTTTCTTCAATCCTGGTGCGGAAAGATCTCTCCGTATTCCTAATGTGTCGATACTCGCAACGTGCCGCAGCACTATTGCTCCTGTTATTATAAAACAGCTTTACGAATAAAATCCTGCATATCTTCTCGAGACTCACCTTGACTCTCTCCAACTGTAATGCACACTGATGCTGTGTTTCAAACCTATGGCAAAGTACCAATAACGGCATCTAACGGTAAGTCCTAATGCTAACAACACAAATCCTGCAGCGCACAGTCTGAATATCATTCCCATGACGTCGGGTACCAGCACGATAAACAGTTTTGCATCTACACTGGCTCAACTACCGAAAGTCTCACAATAGACACCTTGTATATTAGCGTGTTACATAATGTATTATGTGTTATGCGCTGCCTATGTCCTGTCACTCTTTATTTAGATTTCCGCTCTTTGCTCTCATTTAATTTATATTTATGTGTCACTGAAACTACGCCTGCTTAGCTACTGGGATCGATCGGAATTGATGGCGACACAGCAATCACATCATCATCATCATCATCATCTCCTTCCAAGGATCAGGAGATGGAGTCGCCAGTTCCACCTTCCATGTCTAACGAGGTCAACCTAGTTCTCTTTTTCCAGTCGGCCAATAATGTATTATCTTCTTTGGCAATCTATTTTCCACCGTTCTATCTGTGGTGTCACCGCCAGACACCACACTTGCTAGGTGGTAGCTTAAATCGGCCGCGGTCCATTTAGTACATGTCGGACCCGCGTGTCGCCACTGTGTGATCGCAGACCTAGCGCCACCACAAGGCAGGTCTCGATATACGATAGAGCACTCGCCCCAGTTGTACGGACGACATTGCTAGCGACAATACGGACAAAGCCTTCCTCTCATTTGCCGAGAGTCAGTTAGAATAGCCTTCTGCTAAGTCCATGGCTACGACCTAGCAAGGCGCCAATTGTAACAGTGCATGTATCTTACGAGTCTCATTTGTATAGCCAAGAGAGATGTATCACAAGGAATAAATAAAGTTAAGTATATTCCAAAGCTACGTATTTTCTTGATAGCAGTCATAACGTATCTTGTTCCAGACTTGACGCCAGTCGGCGTGTGTGTACGCGTGCCTTTCTTTCGGCTACTTCAGTGTGGCCTAACAGTCTTGTTACGTCACAACACTATCAACATGATCATTTCATGCCGTTCTATTCTCTCCTGTCTTGTCATTGCTTGTAAAGATTTTTAAATCTTATCTTCTTATTTCATTACTTATTTCATCCATTATATTACAGCTCCTTACATATCTCATGAACTTCATCTCTGCTTCCTGTATTCGTGATTTTTCTTTTTTTTTTATTACTGTCCATGATTCAGAACTATATATAAAGATAGGGACAGCCACACTGTTATAGAATTTCATTGTGTTTCCTTTCTTGTTTTTCTTGCAAAAGTTCTTCCAATTTTTCTGCAGATAGCTTGTTATTTATTAATCTTCTTCTCAATGCCTTTGTGACGTTAAACAATGTATCACATCCTAGATAACTAAAGTGGGATATTTGTTTTAGAGTTTTCTAATTTATTATTATTTTCGGCCTGACTGGATTCCTTCATTGGAAATCCGCTGTCTTTGTCATATTTGAAGATATAGTTAAGTTGTAATACATTGCGTTTTGAATCATTCTGTATACTGCTCTTCACAAATTATCTTCTGTTTCCTTTACAATGATATGGTCACCAGCGGATAAGAAATAATTTAAGGTTCCGCTGGACCTATTCTAATACCGAACTGTATTTTATCTTTCCACCTCATAACTGTGTCGCCAGTGTACAAATTAAATAAAATGCGCAATAACTGTCCCCTTGTCGAACACCTTGATTTATTAAAATATCCTCGGACATTTTCCATCCTGAACTTATAACTATTTTTCTAATTACATGTAGACTCTTTATGGCATTAACAAGGTGTTTAGGAAATTCTTTTACTTCCAATATTTTCCACAAAAGTGGCCTTTTTCCCTTAAAGACCATCTCGTAATCAATAAATGTTAAAAGCGTTTATAAACCAAACTTTCGAAGTTTCTCAATAATTTGTCTTACTATATATATATTATCATTAATGGCTTTCTGAAGCCTTGTAGAGGTTGTACTGGGGACTGCGCAGACCAAATTTTACGTAGAAACCCATCTCCGGAAACGTATCCAACGACGCTATGGATGGCCAGATCTATAGATGCCGGCGCCTGTAAATGTGCATATACAGAAGGTGACTTCATTGTGACGCCAAAAACTTTCAAGGATGACGGAGAAGGATAACTGTAGCAATTTGAGATAAGGGTGTCTGTATCAGAAACGAACGAGTAGGAAGTTATAAGCGAAAACCATGCTGATACGTCTGACAGCTGAATACATGTACCGGTACTGTTGTTGCTAAGATTATTGGGTATTCAACTTACGGAGGTGGTAGTATAGACCAAGACAAGAATAAATATTTAGTAAACGTAGACTCTAAAATGCATACCTTAAGCGTTATGAGTACTTGTTCAATAGAGGAGGTGTATTTCACCCTAGCGAAGATGGGTAAGTGCTCGTAGCTCCTGGGGTAGGCATTTTAGAGTCCATGTTTACTTGACATTTTTTTGTGTCTTGGCTAATACTACCACCACTGGAAGCTGCAAACCCTACATTCGTGAGAACACCAGCACCGGTATATGTATTCCACACTCAGATACATCAGAAAGGGTTTCGCTTGTAATTTTCGACTCCTTCCTTTCCGAGCCAGTGACCCGTATCTCAAATTGATACATCTATCCTCCTCTGTCATTCTTGAAAGTTTTAACATCATCATGAGAGACACCCTGTGTATACAGTGTGAGTCAGGAGGAACGGTACATTCATTGACGGGTGATACTACTGGTGATTCTGAACAAAAAACTTCTAATGAACAAATGCTCTTTTCTTAACCGTATCCGGGCAAACCAATGAAAACAGCTAGGAACGGGACAGGTGCACGTGACGGTAAATTAAGATACTGTTATGGTTTGTTTAATTGTGAACGTTTCCTCACAGAAGATGTTCAAACAGAAACTCAAGATTTCGTGTTCCAATAAGACGGTTATCTAAAACAACTGGTCCAATGAGTTGATCATCAATAATACCGCACCATACGTTGATTGAGAAACGTCGTTGAAAATTCGATTCCACAGTAGCATGCACATTTTCATTTCCCCATACATGAGAGTTGCGCGTGTTGTTAATTCCGTTGCGGGTAAATGTTGACTCATCAGTGAACAGAATACGTGGAATTAATCTATCATTGGCAATGATCCACTTATAGAATTCTAGCCGTTTGGCAGCATCTCCTTCATGCAGATGTACACTCTGCCAATTAAAGGCATACAGACCGTGCTCGTGTGCGTATCTCGCGTGTTTGAAGAATACCGAGTTGGGTAGCAATTCTTCTAGAACTACTAGTATGGTTGCGTTCCACTACTTGAAGAATGTTCTCAACTTCATTAAGAGTTTGCTGTAGCGGACGTTCAGGGGCAACATTAACGCTGGGAAGCGTACCACGCTCACGCAATCAGTGAAACACCGTGCTACAAACCCTGCAATCTGGCACTGTGCGATTCGGAAATCGTTGTTTGTATTCTCGCACAGCAGCTCTGGAATTGGCATTGGACAAACCATAGACAAACACAAAGTCAGCATACTCTGCATGTGTGAAGATCCGTGGCAGTTTCACTGCACAAAACTGTATTCGATGTTCACGTGGTAGCACTGTAGTACCGTACACTACGACAAGCACTGTCGGACTGAGACTTGAGATAAACAACTGCCACATGCGCAAGTGAACTGTGTAGTGACACAGTTAGTAAGGACGACGCTACATGTTTCCCGTTCCTAGTACATTTCATTGGTTTACCCGGAAACGGTTAACGAAAGGTCATATATTCATTAGAAATTTTTTTTTTGTTTAGAATCACCACTAATATCACTCCTCAAAGCATGTGCCTTTGCTTCTGACTCCCCCTATATATACATTTACAGGCGCCAGCGTCTCTGTGACCCTCCGTACTGATTTTGGGATGAAGTTTCCATACAAGAGTTCCTATGTAAAACATTATGTACTGGGTCCCCTCTACAAAATCTAGAGGTGTGTGACATGAACTGTGAAACACCCTGTATATTTCCCAGATTTCATTTGTTCGTGTTCGTAAATAGGTGATATATGCATTTTGTGTTTCTTTAATACTGTTGGGTAATTCTGCATTCTGTGGCAACCAAGACGCGAAGTACCTGTGCTTCAGATAAATTGTGTCAGTTAGCTGATGTTTATGAATGATAAATAGGCGCGTTGTACTGCCTGGGCAGAGTGAGTTCGCACCTGCGTCGTGCTGACTGGCCGAGGGCTGCTGCCGCACGGGGGCGGCGCTGTACGCACGCCTCCAGTCGTAGCCGCCCGGGGTGCAGTTCGGGACACGCAGAGAGCTGCGTGTGGAGCACAGCGCGCCCCCACCGCCGCCGCCACCGCCACCGCTGCCGCCCCCGCAGCCGTCCAGGTCTTCCGTCTCTGTGACGGGCGAAGCTGAGCACGCACTCTTCTTCCACGGGAAGCGCTGCCGGAACTCGCGCTTGAACTTCTCCTGCAGAAGTCAGTCAGCTGTTAAGATAGTTACACGATACATACGTCACTTGAACGATTTTTAACTACATTACCAAGGATCAATGGCGAGAAATTCGTATCAGTCTAGAATAAACTTTCTGAATAGGAACGAACTAGTAACGGTGTTCCACAGGGTTCAATTCAGGGACCACATTTGTTCTTCATGATGTACATGATGTTCGAAAACTCCCGTTACAAGCTTCTACTATTTGTAGATGACAGTGAGTACAAATAATTCTGAATAGGAACTCATGTCCGGAAACTCTACGATGGTTTCAAATTACATGTGCTACACTTCCACGTCTGCTGAGGGAAAGAGAAAAGACTCAGAGTTGCTTGTCCTTGTGTGAAATATAGCAGACAGGATGACTACACGCTGCCTGACAGAAACAGTGAAGCAGTCAGAAGACAGGGTCGGATGTCACTGTAGCTTTGTACTCGCACACACCACCGAAAGTCATGTAAATGAGAAGAACTGCAATTCTCTGTAACAGGTACAAGTGTCACCACAGCGCCTTAGTATTGCTCGTGCTAAGTGTTATTCCCAGCTCTCCTAGCACGTAGAATGGGCGTGAATAGTGTCAGGTGTTGAGTGATCACTGGAGAGGATACGAGGATGCCACATGCTCGTGTGGGACAGGATATCAGCATCTGCTAAAGTTGGGGATCCACATTTAATCAACTGGTTGAATAATGAAATGGATGTGAATCTGTTGGTCATTCGGAAGTGGCAGTGGACCGAGAATATTGTAACCCTTTCACATCCGAAGCTGCCGTCGGAGAACAAGTTATGGACGCCCTGAAAAATTTTGCGTCATGCTCCACCATTGGTCAGAAAGTAACAGCAGCCGGAGTGGGGAATTACCATCACAAGGGAAGACTGCAGCTAACACCACAACACGAATGGATATGGTCACAATGTAGCCGTGTTCTCGAAGCATGGACTACTACGAGTATCGTAGCATTGTGTTCACTAAGGAGCTGTGGTTTGCGCTACGCCGCATCGCCATCTTCGATGGGTGTGGCGGGGAGAGATACTGTTCTTTCAATGATTTGGAGAGGCGCAGCGGTGTTACTCCTTGCATTATAATGTGTATGTAGCTTTCGGGCATTACTTCAGGTCGCAGTTGGTGGAATGAAGAGAGATCTGGTGGCGCAACAGTACGTCACGGACATCCTGGGTCCGCATGTATTACCTCTCATGTGGTAACACATTTTTCAGCAGGACAATGCTTTCCCAGACGGGACGCGGCTTTACGAACTAAATGCGTAATGTTGAGCGACGCCCATGGGCAGCGAGGTTCCCAGATTCCACTCGATAGAACGTCTGTGGGTCTATCTCGGTCAAACTCCGTCCCAGTGCACGTATCCAGATATGAAACACCAGTTACAACAGTTTGTGGGTTCAGAATAGGGTAAAACGGCCTTATGACACGCTTCCTAACCATGTTAGTATACGTATCCCGACCAAAGGGGGTGCAACGTCGTACCGATAAATGGACTTCTACGGCCAAGTTGTTTGTAAATTAGGCTCGATTTTCTAATCACTGAGATATTATCGCATACCCTCTCAAATCGTGAAGTTTCCTTTAGTTTCCTTCTCTCCTCCCGGGTGCTTCAATCTTTTGTCAGGAATGATCTTCCCTGTTAGACTGATAAACCAGAAACAGTTGCGTTCGTTGATGATGCAAGCATAATCATCAAACCCAATGGAGATGCAACAACAGAAGGAACAATGAGCGAAATATTGAAGAATATTATTGATCGACTGCCAATATACAGGATGACAGTTATTGAACTATATGAAAGAAAAGGAAATTAGTTACAAACTACGTCGTTCACACACTTTATTCAATATGTAGACGTCAATACAGATATTTCGATTTAGGTTCTGACATGTTCGATGTTTCTACCATCATTGGTGGGGATGTGGCGCAAACGAAAAGAGAAATTCAGCATGACCCTCTGAACTGTCAGAAAATTGATGCTGTCGATGACCTCCTGAATTGCTGGTTTCAGGTCAGCAAAGGTTTCTGGGTTACTGTTGTACTCCTTGTCTGTAATATAGCCCCACAAAAAGGAGTCGCATGTGTTCAGATCCAGAGAATATGCCGGCCAATCGAGGCTCATACGGTCCCTAAAGTGCTCCTCCAGCACATCAAACTCTCTCCTGCTTCGATGGGGTCGAAATCCGTCTTGCATGAACCACATCTTGTCGAAATCAGGGTCACTTTGAAAATGGGTATGAAATCATCCAACACCTTCAACTACCATTCGGTGTTCACCATACCATCAAGGAATATCGCACCGATTATTCCGTGACTGTGCATTGCATAACACACAGTCACATGTTGAGAGTGAAGAGACTTCTCGATCGCGAAATGCGGATTCTTGTTCACCCAAATGCGCCAATTTTGATTGTTGACGAACCCATCCAAATGAAAGTGGGCTTCTTTGTTAAACCAAACCGTATTCACATCAAAGTCCTGTTCGTCATTTCTGTCGACAATAGTGTTGGCGAAACACAACCACTGTTCCAAGGCCCTGGGGCTTAATGGCTGATGGGTTTGAATGTTGTGTGGAAAGAACTACAGGTCTTCAACAACAACTTATCGTAGTGTCTCTCGGTTGATTTCCACCTGTTGTGCAGCTCGTCTGATCGATTTCCTGGGGTTAGTTTGAAACGTAGCGCATGTCTTCTCGTTGTTCTCATGCGTTTGCATCCTTTTTAGACGACTGACATTGCCAACACTGTCGCCACGAACACTACCCATTCACACTTGCGAATAAATTCTTGACTGTTAGCACTCGTGCACCGGTTGTCTTCAGTATGAACTCGGTCGCGAACTTCGTTTGAGCCGCATTTGGGCTGTGTTGCTGCTCGCATAGCAGGCCTTCACAAACGCTACACGGTCACACACGCTGTGCCCTGATACTTTCACCAGCAAATGGCCGACAACAACAAGGCGCGTGAGGATTCGAATACTAATTCCCACCATGCCCCAATCCCCACCATGTCCCGCAACCAACCACGCAGTTTGTGCGTTTTAAAAGTGAACCGTTAATACATTATAACGATTTTGATTCACATAATTGTACCCTATCCACAGCTTTGCTACCGTTGGATTCAAGGCAAATAATATCACGGAAACACCTAAAACTTATTATTCCAACTTCCTGGTTGGGTATGCTGCACGAAACGTGAATTAATAATCACATATTACAGATCTTGTCAAACACATGAGTTCAGAGTATGTAATTTGGGCATTATTCCAGGTTTTGGTAATGAAAGAGTTAACTTACTTTTCATAGTTACGTCCACTGATATTTGGACTTACTTTCTGCGGGAATTTCACACACAGACACAAAGGTTTTTACAAACAAATGTGATTTAACGACAATAACTGGTATCTAAACTTCATTTAGGCCTCTGTTTGAAAACTAAGCATGCTAAAAGCAGCCTCATATTACTTTCATTCTCTTATGAAGGTTGCTTTGAATTAACAGACACAATTTGAAAATAATAGTCACGTTCTTAAATATAGGACGGGCGTTCAATAAGTAACGCGATACATATTTTTCGACCAGCTTCGCTTTAAGAACTGTGAAAATTGTTGCGGAACATCGTGGAATATCTCCACTTCAGCCACTGTAGATTCATGATGTTCCGGTTGTTGGCGGCGCTATACCTAGTCTCCTGTAACGGAGTCGCGTTCTGAGCTGAAAACCAGAGCCTTGCAGATATTCACAGGCGCTTGCTGAATGCCTGTGGATATCTGGCAGTGACCAAGAGCACGGTGAATCGTCGGCGCGAGGCTTCTGCCATCATCGTAACAAGATCGCTCAAACGTGTCGACCGCACAAGGCTGTGACTCCTGCAATGTTGGAACGTGCCCGTGCGAACACTCTAATTCGAAGTAATCGACAGATCCAAATCAAACATCTCGCTGTTTAATTGGAAACCTCTGCTGGTAGTGGTGGCATACTCGTCCACAGACCTTCAGTAGCCTGTTCTTCGTAATCCAGCCAAAAACCCTGATCTCGCACCTTGCGACTTAGATCTGTTTGGCACAATAAAGGATGCACTACTTGGGAAGCAGTAAGTGGAGGACCGGTAGTTCACTGATGCAGCAAGACGTTGGCTCTGATGTTGACCAGTGGAGCGGTTCCGAGAGGACATACAGGCTCTCCCAATATGGGGGCATAAGGCCACCGCATTGGACAAAGACTTTTTGAAAAATAGGATTTTGTTGTCAAAAGAGTGGTGGAAAAAATATGGTTTATTGGAATCCTGAATAAAAACAACCTGCTTTCAGAAAAAAGTAAGCTGCATTACTTACTGAACGACCCTCGTAACACTGGAAACAAAAATAGCACTAAGTGACGCCATTCAGCTATATAAATCAATAGATATATTATTTATGCACAAGATTATTCGAATCTTCATGCATAGAATAATTTTCCGAACCAGTATATGCAGATGTCGCGTCAGTGCGTAATACTCATTCTCACATTTGTTAGGAAAACGATTTTCGACTCCCGGATTCTATTTTATCAGTTCTATCCTTAACATTTTATTTATAAGTAAGGCCTTTGGAACGCGCCAACGTTTCATTTTATCGATGCATTGCTTTTAAATGTGTTTTTTTTAATTTTATATTCTGTGCAATCCTCAAAAATATAAATGACTTTATATAGAGAAAACTACATAGTGCAAGTCAAGACGTCATGAAAACGAAGGGTGGACACATCCCACGTTAATGTTGATTACCAGGTGTCAGGATAGCGTGTATATACGTATGTTACCGAATCTTTAATCTACTTTAAAAATTTATATCTCGTTTATTTTTCGGCCTCATTTGCAAATTATTTATTGTGTGATTAGCTTCGATCTAGCTGGATTAGTTTCGGATTTATTTAAGCTCGTAGTGCCTGCATTGGTACTACACATTTGAACACTGATCTACTCCATTCAGGTACGGGCTGAGCAACCAACTGATTTTTAGTATGCCTCATTAAGCGCCTGAATCATTCTTAATTGTCCCATGACACGAAAATTACGCGACAGAGGCAGCAATATCACTCCATCCCCTGAAGCAGATCTCAAATTTTTAGGAGAAAAAAAGCACATTTAGGTGACGTCAGCCCTAGCAATCGATCCATCGAGAAAATTTGGTCCATAATTCCGACCAGTGGGAAAGTGCTCCAATCGTAACAGAAATAAGGCGAGTATGCTCCTGCCTAAAAGACTGACTGAAATGTAGGCTGCCAGATGCCTCATTCTAACTGCTTCAGCAACTTCAAAAATATTCCCTAAAATTCTGGCGTGGGAACATGTTAGCGCTCTTCCTAACATGCAACTCACCTATCACTCACATAAGCTCCCCTAAACTGTAACTAGACCACACCTGGTAGTCCATCACCGTCAGTTGCTCATATCTATTCTCACCCATACTCACATGCATTTTCTCACTCACACATACAGCCCATCTCATTGTCATTACCTCTTTGTATCTGTCACTGTCTTCTGTCTCACAGCCACTGTCTAGTATCAAACATAGGCCTTAATTTGACGAGGAAATATCTACGAATGTACGTCTGGACCAGAGGGTTGTATGGTAGGAGACATTGATTGTGGGAAAACCGTAACAGAAGAGAACAGAAGCATTTGAGATGTGGTACTACATAAGAGTGTTGAAAATTTGGTGAACTGATACAGTAAGGAATGAGGAGGTTTTCCGCATAATTGGAGGGAAAGGGATTGTATGAAAACCACAAGATGACAGAACATGTTTTAAGCTATCAGAAAATATGTTCCATGGTTATGTTATTTTTTGTTAGCCGGGGACCTAGAAGCGACGGAGAGGCTCCATCCCCACCGCAGCTGCAGTGGTCCACAACTCCATGACGACTACCGCAGTCCACCCCTCTGCCGCCCCACACCTAACCCAGGGTTATTGTGCGGTTCGGTCTCCGGTGGACCCCCCAGGGAACGTCACCATCAGACGAGTGTAACCCCTATGTTAATAGGAAGAATAGTGATGGTGTACGAGTACCTGGAGAAATTGTTTGCGCAGCAATCGCCGACATAGTGTAACTGAGGCGGAATAAGGGGAACCAGCCCGCATTTGCCGAGGCAGATGGAAAACCGCCTATAAACCAACCACAGACTGGCCGGTTCACCGGACCTCGACACAAATCTGCCGGGCGGATCCGTGCCGGGGAGCGGCGGTCCTTCCCGCCCGGAAAGCCGTGCGTTATACCGCACGGCCAACCGGGCGGGAATGTTCCATGGTACTTGAGGAAGTTATAGAGAAGAAAACTGCAGGGGAAGACAGAGACTGAAACACATCCAGCGAATAACTGAGCTGCAGTTGCTGCTCTGAGATCAAAAGATTTTCACAGGAGAAAAATTCGTGGCTCACCGCATGAAACCAGTTACAAAACTGATGCAACAAAAAAAAAAAAAAGAAAGTACGCAATAGTACCGAACGAAATATAAGAGCAGACTGGTTGCTTCTGATCGTAGAAATGGTATCTGACGTTCGTCAGATACTCCACCGGTGTACATTGGTTACGTTAGTGAAATTGTCTCTATGAGTCAGTCGGATGTGTGGAGTGAGCGCAATATGTCGTGGTAACTTTAACTAAATGGCAGACCTGCCCATTATCGCACAACGAAAAAGGTTGCCCTATTTTTTGACATCATCATGGGCTGACTAACGTATCTATATAGAATGGTGTACCACTCTCAGTCATGTAACACGATGTAAGAGGAGTGGCCATAAGAAATTTCTAATAGGCAAGGACGAGAGTCACGCCTTTTAAATGACATCGGTTTCAAATCATTCAGGAAATACTGCTGTCAGCGAATGTAGTTTCATGTCAACTTGTTTTCGACCGAGAATTGCAAATGCAGCCACATGCAGCGCACATTTTCAGTCAGTTAGCTCGCGAAAGACCCTCGCTTACAGTGGACAAAGCTACGTCTTCAATGGGCCAAACTACACAGAAGCTGGACGGTAGGTGATTGGTGGCGTGTACTGCATTACGACAAGCAGCCAGTTTACCTCTTTTTCAAACAAGGTGTCAAATGCACCGATGGTCTGATGAGGCGTTTAACCCACTGTGTGTGAAGATTGAAGGTGGTGCTGTGACGCTTTCTTGGTGCTTCTCATATCATCACTTGGGCCAGCCCATATACGTTACGATGACCCTGATCCTAATCTAATACGAAGATGAGTGTGATTGTTTTGAATTATGGATGAATCATACCAATGATCATCCTCTTCATTGTGGTATGCCTGAAGAAACTTTTAGCCTAGTGACGTTGTCAAGACTAGAGGTGGTGTTGAAAGGTTGCGTGATGTCTGCTGGGGTCAACAACGTTCTACCGATGTGTTTGTGTAACCAATGTTTCACGACTATTACATAATAGCGTATTTGTTGTATACTTCACAACTAATCCAACCTAAAACAGTACCACGATGTAAACCAAAATATGCAATATTATGTTATCATAAGTCGTATCTGCCTTATTAGCATGTATTTCGTCCCATGCGTAGGTTACACATATACAATGTTACCCCTTGCTCGTTAAAATAAGAAGCTTATATCAGATTTTGGGTCCAGCATTCCGTTCAAACATGGCATGCCAAACTTTCTTGAACCACGAAAGTCATATTGCATAGTGACGTTTGGCTGAGGAATGCGTAATATTAGGTTGAAATCTGGTGCTTGAAGATGGGTAATTGGTGAAACTAGTCACAATAATAGATGCAGACAATATTATACCCCTCCCCCAACCTAAGGGTATTGCTGGTCGTCGCTAACGGTTCTACCATGCTCACTTGGAGCATAGACATTGTTATTTTCGTCTTTACTCAACATTTACCGACTAGTATAAGTTATGGGTTCCATCAGAGAAAATACTTCGCTCAGTAGCGAAGGTTGTCTGAAATTGTATTTCTTTTAGATTCGTCACAGATGACAAACCAGAGTGTTGCTACAGTGTTATACATGTGCGAAATGCGCGACTTAGCTTACTTTGGTGTGTGGCATTTGACACGACTGATGCCAGTTGACCCGTTCTGTCATACCCTCATACTGTAATGCATCGAATCCTACGCAGAGGACGAGAGATACCGTTGCGCCATCTCCGTTGCCACACAAACCGCTAAGTAGTTGTCAAGTTGTCGCCCGCGCCATTCACCTTTCTACAGAACACCTCCATTTCATTTTCATTTATAACATCTTACGATATTCATCGACTATATCTCTGTGAGAGATAGACTAAATTGAAAGAAAGACACTGGTAATGTTGTAATTACTCGCTATACAGGTAGATCAAAATAGTACAGCATATGTATTACCAACGTTGCAGATTTGGCTGACATGAAACTGTATAGCATAGCACCAAATAGTTTTAATAAACGAATATTTTAACGAAATTTAAGGAATTCACTTCCATTCGGGATTAAATGCAGCACAGTGACATTTTACTGGACAAAACTAGCAGAACAAACGCAAGACTGCAGAACTTCTGGATTTGCGGTCGAACTACAGTAGAATTGTGTACAAAAGCTGGCAGGACGAAATTACAGAGGAAACAGCGCCATCCAGAGAAAATTGTACGTGTCACTTCAAAGCAGGTAACGAAGCTGAATTAGCCTTCAAAGAGCGACACAAACTGCCTTTCTGAATTTTTAAGTAGATATTCAAAGCAAGACCTTTCAGGATGTCAACAGATATACAGACCGTCACGAACAAGTTAAATACAGCCAAGGAAAATCTAGTGCAGGAGTTTCCTCTGACAAAATTAATTAATTAGTTTCGTAGGTTTGTGGTAATTCAGTAATGATTGAACGAACTTATTAAGTTAAATGTCATTTCTGCTTTAAGAACGAGCACTTAAGTTCTTCCAAGTGTTCCGACAGTTGCGTTAGTGCAACTTTGTCAAATCCGAAAAACAAGTGATACATCTGAGCGTCACTTATGGAGAAAACGAGAGCCTTATTCTGTGTGTACTGCGTAGCAACACATATTGCCAGATGACAAGAAAATATGTCTGAAACTCATCGTGTAGATTAAGATTTTTGACAGCTACTGTAGAAAGGTCTTTGTGTACTGCTTCGCTATAACTAAAAGTACCTAATTTTTCACTTGCAAGCCCCCAGTTAGATTAAAATTGAATATATTTTATGCTCCTACATTTCCATCCTCCTCATTACCGTCTGTGTGAAGGTGCATGTGAATGTATTTTTCGTGTTTCCGTTGGTAGCTAGCAGTATGGAACTCGTTATCTGCTGTGGCCGGTCTGGCCAACTTTGGGTGTTCAGTCAAAGCAAATAGGTTTGTGCCTTCTAAGTTGTCTATATCCACAGTGGGTAGGTTGGTACCGGAAGCAACCCCTTTGGTCTGTTCTGACTACCTGTGGAGATTCGTTGTTCTCTGGGCTGCTTAAGCACTTGACGCTGGGCAGTCGGTGAGTGTTGGCCGTAGCTTAAGACTGAGCTTCGGGTGAGATGTGTAAGAGTTCAGGCTAGCTGAAGTAGTATAGTTCACCTTTTATTACAACGATAGGTACATTGTATGACCCACAGTTTACGCAGGATAGGCCATGGTGCAATTTACCAATTTTAATAAGTGTCTTCTGGTACTTCCTTTGCGCTATCAGAACTTCTAGTGTGCAAAGGCTTCCTGCCTAGTGCCGCTGACATTACGTTACATTACATTTTCCTAAGTGTGTAGGCGTGAATGTTTACATTCTCGTGTGAATGTTTGTATTTATTACTGCAGTTTGAATTCTTTTGGTTTCACCTGTGAATTGATAAATTTGCCTTTATACTTCTCAGCATATGGCGCGAACTTGCCTTCTGTGTTGTTCAGCGGTAATCAATCGTGTTCCCTTGAGTGAATTTATGTTGTGTTGAATGTTCTGTGTAATTAATGGAGTTTAGTGTATTTTCGCGTGTGAAATTTCAAATTGTTATCGTGCTTGCTTTGTTAGTCTGAACTAGGTGCTTGGACGAGTCAGTTCAACTCTCTGCTCTCTGTATCCATCGAGGGATAAATTTCTTGCAGTACACTTTATCTCTCTTTGCGCGACGCCGTTTTGTGAAAATATTAAGGCACCTGGTAAATGTGCTACCTTTTTTTAAATATAAGATCCACGTGGTCCTCCCCACCTTGCATCGGTTTTATTTACGTGATGATATTTAAAGCAACTGCATTTGCCGAAAGATTACTACTACGGAAGGCACGAATCTCTTTCCCTGACTCTTTGGTGAAGGCGTAATGTGTCTTGAGCTCTTTGTTCTTTAGTATAGATCTTGTGTAAGTACGTGCATTTATCCTATCATCTTCCCAGAATTTTCACATACCTACCCCTTCATTTGGTCCGTCAGCAAACAATCATTTGATACAGTGTTAAATTTTACTCAGGCAACGGCAAGCGTTACTACAACCTGTTTATTGTCTAGTATTTAACTTGTGTTTTTGCTTATAATAAATTGTGTTTATGCTTCATGAGTCTCCACCAACGCAGCCACCCCTTCCGAAATTGATCTTAGAACATCAAACATGTCATTACCAAAGCGCAATATTCTTGCAGGCCCAAATTCTGAATTTTGAGTAGGCTAATAAGAATTATGTTTTAATTTAACTAACTGCTTTCATTCAGTATGATCACGCTTATAAGTAAATTAATGTCAGTTTTAATTTGATGAGAGTACTGTCATCTTAATGCTTACTACGCAACAAATTAATAATTTGTTAATTAATTTATTCCCAAGTTCGTTGGGTGGCGACCCTACACAATTTACTGTAAAAGAAAACATCAGAGCGCTTATTTGCATTAGCTGTCGGTAGTCCAGTAAGTTTAAAATGTCCCACATCCCGTTTCTGTACAACCCATTTACTGTATTAGCCGAAAACACTTTTTATCGTAGAAAAATGCCCAGCAATTTTTCTCTATCACTCAATAAGATAAATCAAAACAGTGGGACAATGAAAACTGATATTTCGGTCACAGAAGTAAATGTGCTCAATCGAGAGTTAGCATAAATGTGACACCACTGAACGCCACAAACAAGAGAGACAAAACAGAGAAATTAAGAAGCAGACCAAGTGAAGCGATACTAATGAAAATACAGAAACGAACTTTTTACCATTTTCCACTTTAATATTTACATATTATCAATCTTATTTCTTATCGTGACTATAAATATTAACAATGTCTCACTGTAAATTGAGTAAAGTGTAATACATTCGTAATAGCTACAAAATTTACGTGATAAAAATGGATATTTGCTTAGAAATTGCCGTATGACAATATAATCGGTTATAAATTTTCATACCACAATATAATTAACGTTTGAACTCTGGTCTAACTAATTATGTGTTAATAGACTTACATTGTAAATTCCGTAGATGAACGGGTTATAGCAACTGTTGCTCATGGCCAACCAGTCACAACAGAAGAAGATGATGTTGATATAGTGGTACCTGTGGACACCAGAACACATTTACTGCAGTTCACTCATTTAGAAACTCTGAAATAACTTCACTAATACTGCACAGACAGAAATACGAAGTGTTATCCTATGAAAATCTATACCAAATTCATAAAAATGGTTTAAATGGCTCTGAGCACTATGGGACTTAACATCTGAGGTCATCAGTCCCCTAGAACTTAGAACTACTTAAACCTAACTAACCTAAGGACATTACACACATCCATGCCCGAGGCAGGATTCGAACCTGCGACCGTAGCGGTCACGCGGTTCCAGACTGAAGCGCGTTGAACCGCTCGGCCACTCCGGCCGGCACCATATTCATACTGCAGTAATTACGTACCTGTGGGTTATGTTGACTAAAACTCCCTCCTTATGCGAGATTATTTTAATTACAGAGAAAAGACCTTACTACGGATAAAGAATGACTTGTACGAGGGGCTGTTTTTTTTTTTTTTTTTTTTTTTTTTTTTTTTTTAAATGCGCTCGCCCTTGAGATTGGTGTTGGGAGTACCTGAGAGGTCTGACCTTCAGTAACGTAATCCATACTTGTCAGTCGCCTGGCAGTACGAAGCTGGAGGGAAACAGGGGAAGCGTACGGGCGTGTTTATCGTACTCAACATGGATCACAAATTCCAGCAGCGCGCGTCATGTAGATATTTTCCATTCTTCTTGACAAAACTCAATCACAAACAGTTGAAATGTTGCAGCAAGCGTGCAAAGAGTAAACCATGGAGAAAATACAAGTTTTCAAAGGATGGTGAAAATGATCTTGCGGATGCTCCACATCCCAGAAGGACGTCAACTTCGAAGACTGAAACCAATGCCAGAACATCTGATGTCACGTTGCGGGAAAACCGCTGTTAATCGTTCACAAAGATTGCAGGGATTACGAATATGTCCTACGGATCAGCTGAAGACATTGTACGAAATGTTCTCGGGTATAGAAAAGTAGGAGCAAAGTAGGTGCCTCTTATGATAAGTCACGAACAGAACACTTACAGTGCAATGGCGTGTCAGTAACTGATGGGAAGGCTTTACCGAGCACGAGATTTTTTCGACAAAGCCATCATATGTGAAAAATTCTGGTTTCATCATTGTGACACAGAGACAAAACAGGACAGTGCCCAATGGAAATATCCTTCATGCCCAAGATCCTGAAAGGCCAAACGTCAACCAAGTGCAGGAACTGTTACGCATCTTGCCTTCTTCCATAAAAAAGGGCATTGTGTACAATCATGTGGTGGATGAGCATCTTATTGTTACTGCGATTTACGATTCTGACATCTTGAAGGGGTCATTAAGGAGGAAAACTGCAACCAGAAGACCACATGTTGCTCAGATGGGATGGATCCTATATCAGGGTAACGTACTAACTCATTGCCCTATCAGCACTCAAGAAACAGTCACTGAACTAGGCACGGAGGTGATGCCACATCAACGTAATTCACTGCACCTAGCCCGGTTTGAATTCCATCTATTTTCTGGAGTGAAAAAAGAGCTTTGGGATCTTTATTTTCGGATTGATCGAAAGCTAAACAACCAAATTTCGGATGTACTCCATAGACTATCAGAAAGGGGCTTTAGGGAGTGCGTTGAACATTGGACTGAATGCTGGAATCTTTGGATTTTGTCCGAGGAAGACTACTCTGAACGTCTGTAAAGGAATTTGAATAAAGGTGAACAGTATTTCCCAGTAAATGAATAGTTCTGGTAATTTTTTCACACCCCATCGTACATGATGGCTATAGAGCAGTCAATGCCTGAAGATTACACCACGAGAAGATGGTGGTAAGATGGTCACTTGACGAAATATTGTGCCCCTTGGACACTGACATCCGCTGTTCCCCAGCGAACTACACTGACAGAAAGAAAATCACAATACCATGAAAGAGATGTGCTACGTAAACGAAACTTGGTTGGCATGTTTCTACACCTGAAATTGATGTCCATCCAGATTTCTCGACTGTCGCATAAGATTGGCTGTGGTAGCGTCACTATGAGTATGCAGTTCAAATTTGCTTTGAATACACACTGTAACGACCGTGAGCGTTAGTTACCTTCTAAACTGTACGTGGTGATTTCATGTTAGCATGAGTGCCATTAAGCGACAAAAATGCCATTATCAACACCTCACTGAGTGTGAAAGAGGTCGTGTTATTCGGTTCCGAGAGACTGCATGTTTCTTCTGCGATATGGGAGAAAGACTTGGCAGACAACGGTGGTCATGGAAATGTGAGGTTGCAAGAACACCGGGCTCTCGTCGGCCACGTGGCGTTACCTAGACGATTGACCATCGTGTTTTGCGTATGGTTCTCGTGAATTGAAACGTATCTGCAGCAGCAACCTGAGCAGCAGTTGGCACCACTGTGGCAAAATGAACTGTGGCAAATCGGTTACTTCAAGGACAGCTCTGAATCAGACGCCCTGTAGCGTGCATTCCATTGACCCCACACCACCACACCACGGCCATTTGCGACTTGAGTGGTATCAAGCGAGAGCTCATTGGAGGGTGGGTTGAACGTACGTTGTGTTTCCTGATGAAAGCTGGTTCTGCCTCGGTGGTAGTAGTGGACGTGTGTTGCTGGGAAGACGGTCTGATGAGGGCCTGAAACCAACCCTCCTGGGTGCTAGACACACTGGACCTATACCTGGAGTTGTGATCTGACGTGCGATTTCGTATGACAGTAGGAGCACTCTCATGATTATCTCACACACCTTGACTGCAAATTTGTATGTCAATCTGGTGATTCGACCTGTTGTGCTGCCATTCATGAACAGCATTTGAAGGGGTGTTTTCCACTGGGATAACGCTGGCTCACATACCGCTGTTGTAACCCAACATCCTCTACAGAGAGTCGACATGTTGCCTTAACCTGGAAAATTCCCAGATCTGTCTTCATTTGAGCACATATGGGAAAGTATTGGACGACAACTCGAGTAGCATGGACTAACCGCACTTACCGTCCCTGTATTGCTTGACCACGTGGAACCGGCATGGAACTTCATCCCACAGACTGACAATCGTCACGTGTACAACACAATGCGTGAGCGTTTGCGTGCTTGCACACAACGCTGTGGTGGTTGCACCTGTGATTAATGTTCCAGCACATCACAGTGCAATGGCTTATCTCACGCTTACATTAACATGTGAGTTAACCACTTCAGTATGTTAGTTAGACAAATGTATCTCAAAATTTTCATTACTGTACATTAACTATTATTTGGTGTTGCGGCTTTTTTTTGTCAGTGTACTTCGTCATAAATGACGCCAGGAGGAGTGGGAAAAATACATCAGCTATTGTTTACTAGACACTATGGCCGTAACGAGCTAGGGTAGTTGATGAATCATCATCTCCAAATCAAGATTCTGATTCAAATCATACTTGGCCAGAGTACAGTAGCAATAATTAGAGCCGATGTTACATTGTTGTGGATTCCAAACACACCATAACGAACTCAGCTCAAAATATGTAGAACTTTTCAAATGAGATTGGTTGAATGTTCTGTATAGCATTTCAGTGATTTTATTTTTTAAAAACATGAACATATGAAAAGTTTCTCCATGTAATATGCTTGTTCTTCGATTCTATCCTTGTGTGAGGCCACAATCACTTAGATGAAAGCCCTGTTGCCTTTCTCCTTTTTCTGATAAGCGAGTGTAGTTGATTAATGACTGAACATATAAATGATAAGCATTAAAATCGAGACTTTCAACATAACGATGGAAGTACCATTTGTTTGAATGTAGCTACTGATGATATTGATGACGATGACAATGACAGGGATATCTGCGAGTACGGAATCGAGACCTTTAGCGTCCATAATGAAATATGAGATGAGCGTGTGCAAGAGGGATTAAATTTAAAGAAAGTGCAAAAATGGAATTAAAAAATAAAAGAAGTTCTTTCAATTACTTTCGTGTAGATTTACACATACACTCATGACCCTTCAGAAGTTAGATTTATACAGTAATACAAAAATACTTTAGGTTAACTGTAACTGATTCTGTAAACAGAAACTGCGTTAATAACTAACCAAATATTAGCTGCTACAATAGAATAAAAATAGTTTACTTGTTATTCAACCTTAAATTAACAGGAACATTGAAGAAATTGAAGCAGCTTTCTGTCATTTTATATTTTTGTATTGTAAGTATTGTGTTGTATACTTGGTGGTTCGTATCCTAGCATCTTACCTGCTTTCCACTGTGACTGAAACTGCATTCAATGTGTTTCTGAAAGTGATTAATGTAGTCAGTTTCCAGATCTTTTATTACTGAGTTTAATGAAATCCTGTGAAAGTTTCTGTGATGCAGCACACGTATGTTGTAGCGTGGATGGTCCCATTTTAAACATGCTCTACGTTTCCTTACGAGCGGTCTGGTTGAGAGTGCTGTGGTCCAAGTGTTCCAGTCAAACATTGCTGACAACAGACAATGTCTTTATTATCTTCAGTACATATTGCCTTATGGTTCAGTGAGTCGGTATTCGGAAACGTATGGGCAGCGGTGACGTATGGGCGGCTGTGTCGAATCGGAATGCTTTGTCAGCGCCCACCAACGCTGACGGAAGGCCGGCTGGTATCTGACGGCCTACAAGGCCACGACCTTGAGTCAGCAGTGCACTGTTTCTCTCAGTGAAGGCGACGGCCCCTCCCGATGGGATCCACTGGCCCTTGTGCCGCTAGGAACTTAGCGTTGAAGGTGGCGGATGCAGCCTGGACTGAAACCCTCGGCTGCTGCTGCCGATGCTCCATCGTCCCACGAATCGGCGCGGCCCCAGACATGAGGCTGTGCTGAGAAACTCGACGGCGATACGGAGAAGACTATTGGATGACGAGTCAGTGACGAATCTCCCCTGCCACACAATATGGCACTATTTATACCTCTCTACAGCACATTTGTTTCATTAAAGCTCGCGACTAGTCCTAACAGAGACCAGCCCTGGTGTGGTGACATTGTCTCTCCCATTCGGGCTGCTATTGCTGGGCTATCTTGTTTTCGGCTACGGTCGGCTGTCTTCGCTGTGCAGATCGCTTGCCTCTCTGTAAATACTGTATTACATATCACCACATGGGCAGATTCCAGCTCGTGGCAACTATTACAATCCTTGCTGTGGCTAACTTAAATCTTATTATTATTTTTGTTTCCTTATAACTTAGACAGTGGACTTACATTGCCTTCCTTGATGGAGAAGACCCAACCCCTTGGGTCTCAGTTTGGTCCAGTTCTCGACTGAAATCGCCTTATCGTTAATGTAGTAGTACACTGACTCAATTCCTCTTAAATACTCTGTAATTATTATGTTAGAACTGAATCTAAACATCTACTCTCCATCCTTAGCTCAAGGAATCCAATCCATAGGAACTCGAATTGCCCTTGGATTTCCTTTCTGTCAGGGTTGTCGTCTCAGATGCGTGAAGATTAGGCGAAACAAAATTAGAGTCACTACGGTGCTTCGATTTGCTATGCCCAAGGCCAATGTCACTCGACGTCTTTCATCCCGATAGTTTTTCACATGCTGATACAATTTCTCGGTCGTAATCTTCCCTCCTATGTGGCTGCCATATGACTTAAAGAAAGGCTCAGTTCCCAAGAGTGGTTGAATAATGTAAGGTTCTGCGTGGATAGAATTTCCAAGGGTTCGTTTGACCAGAATATCTGTGGCTATGTCACATTCAACAGACCATACCTTGTCATGGTGGCTGGAAAATGGAACACAGGTCCCATCACATTAAGTCCCGTTAATTAGCAGCCCACTCTTCCCCAGTACTAAATGTATTATCTCCATGAGTTCCTCTCCATTTTACCAACTAGCGGCTACCACTTCAGCGTCATAAAGCGAGTACCATCAATGTTGTACTGCCCTCTGGAACCACAGTTAGGCTGAGTTATCTCCTTCTGAAACGGAGCCCCTCGACTTTATCTCTGAACAACTGCTCCCCGTCATAACTTTCTGCACCGGAAATAAGGTGATGCTACGACTTTGGCATTGCGAAATCTTTCCTTAGGATATCACCAAGTGTGGATGATCGTCTTCTCCCACTAACAGCACTCCTTCTTCCCTTACTTGCATAAGTTTTCGAATCGCTACCAACTTCAACAGTTAGATGGGCACTGTGTAACATTTGAATATCGCATGCTTGCCTGGTATTGGTACCCCTATTTCTATGTGCAGTCATGTGGACACATGTACTGGTGCATTATGATTGTAATATGGCAAGTTCTGTCTATTCGGTTCCGTTACCAGTCGTAATTATGGCTGCAATTCCTTTTGAACCTTCCTCAATCTCCATAAGCATTGTTCAGATGCTCATGCGGCGCCTGATGGATGGCTCCCTGTAGAGTTTATCTGTTCTACCCTTGTATTCCCTAGACATTGCAGCAAGCGTTATAGCGTTCCCTTTACGCATAGTGTCTGCTTTCTTATTTGTACTGATTCCAAATCCCGTTTCAGGGTAGTAGCTGATTTTCTAGCATGTATGTATGTATGTATTAAACTGGGGACATAGGAACGACGGAGAGGATTCGTTCCCGCCGTAGCCCTCAGTGGTACACAACCCCACAACAGGCTACAGCAGTTCACTCATCTCACCTCCGCCCCACACCGCACCTACGCACCTAAGGTTATTGTGCGGTTCGGCCCCCAGTGCCCCCCCCCCCCCCCCCCCTCCGGGAAAGACTCATTCCAGACGAGTGTAATCCCAATGTTTGCGTGATGGAGTGATTATGGAGTACGCGTGCGTGGAGACAGTGTTCTCGCAGCAATCGCCGGCATGGTGTAACTGAGGCGGAATAAGGGGAACCAGCCCCCATTCGCCGAGGCAGATGGAAAACCGCCTTAAAAACCATCCACAAACTGGCTGGCACACCGGACCTCGACAGTAATCTGCCGGCCGGATTCGTGCTGGGCACCGGCACGCCTTACCACTCGGGAAACGTTGCGTTAGCCCGAAAGGTTAGCCTGTCGGGCGAGTTTATAGCATAGTCCACAACTTAGTTAGCTGCCTAAGCAAGTGTGTTATATAAAGTAGGCCACCCTCCGGACTTATGACTACTAGTGTGCCACGCCACTGTTACCTTATTCAACTGGTCGATCTCTCATTGGGCTTCTGCTGTTCTATTTGATTTTCTTACATCTTTCGTGTCCATTGTTCCAAATACAATATTCGATATCCTACCACCTGCATCAGTCCATCCTCTTTCCGCCCTCCTGGGTTCATGTGATACTAATCTGATCAATTCCTGCATATGTTCCGTCAACCGTGGGTATGCTCGAGTAACTTCGTGTGCTGTTCTGCGATATCCCCAGGTACTTCGTTTTTACTTCACAACTTCTGCACATTTGAAAACGTCTTTTCGAGCCTCCACACCACATTCCGCAACTCCACACATTAAATAGCAGACTCGTCGAGCATTTGTGACTCGACAATACTACATCCTGTTGTCTAGGAAACATGAGTCCTCCGCACCGGTGATAATTGTCGAATGCCTCTACTCCACACTCAGCGAAGAGTTACAGCACTGCCCAAGCAAACATTCTTCTTTTTTCTTTGGCTTCTCAATACAGCAATGTGAGGACAGGGACTATCGCCATCTCCCCTTCCCCTGGAAGAATACTGTCTCTCAAGATCACAGCTCATCACAATACGGTTAAATTCTACCCCACACAAACGCATAATGTTATAGGAGTCAATTTAGTAAACAAAGAAATCTTGATACCACAAAAGGGAAACAGAATATCCTAAAATCATAAAACGAAATACATGGCAATTCCTTTTTCGGCCTTAACGTGTATCGCGTTTCAAATACCTGAGGTTCTCCTTCCTCTCGTGTACCCTTTTACTACCTCTTCTTTGCTTCTTTCTTTGACTTTATTTTCATGTCTCGTGGTGTCTCTTCTGGAGCTCCCTTGAATGTTCTCAGACGCCCAGCATGCTCAGTTGCTTACCTTGTTGGTTACTGTAATTTTACATTAACTGGCGACATAGTCTCTATTACTTTACATGAACGCTGGTAGTATGTCACAAATTTCTTCGTTTTCCCCTTCTGCATCTATGGACTAGATAGCATTAGCCACTGGTCCACTTTATATTGTGGTAATGTACCCACTCGCTTCACTGATTCTTCCTGTTTCTCCAGTGCTCTGGTATTTGCTCGTTCTACTTTGTTCTTTACTTCTTTCAATTTTTAGCAAAATTTTCAGACTGATTCGCAACTTCTACCGTCCTGCCTAATCATGTCAAACTGTGATGGCATTTTCTTCCACTGCACAACCTAGAATGCCGACAATTCTGTGCTAGTGTGTACTTTGAAATTGTACATACTTACAACAATGGAAATATTTTTGTTCGAATCCGAATGATGTTCGTTCACATAATAACTAAGCATTTTTTCTAATCATCCGATGAAATCGGTCCATTCTTGCTTTAGTTTGAGAATGAATTGGATTCATCTTAACTTCTTTTACTCTCAATAATCCACACGAGTCCTTCTTCAGGTGTGATATGAAATTTGTCCCTCGATCCATAACTATTATCTCCAGTACTTCAAACTTCAACAACCACCAATTACCTAATACTTGTGTGGCTCCAATGATTTGCTGCTCTGGCATCGGCACCACATTCATGCATAAAAACAGTGATCTATTATGGTTAGTACATAAGGATTAACTGCTGGTGTTCAGCTGTGCGGTCGTAAGACGTCTACCCCAATAAAACTAAACGGTTTTGTTGCCTCTGGTAATATTCGTAGGAACACAATTTTTGATTCACACGGTGCACTAGTAATACAAATCCTCACATACTGATTGACATCATCTCTCCTTCCTCTCCATGAGTATTTTGCACTTCCTCCTTTAACTGTGCTGGCACTACCTCTCGTAGATGCAGTTTCGTCTCACTACCCAACAAACCATCATGCACACTGAACTGCTGCTGTCTTCCAAACTGATTACATTCTTCATCACCGAGCGAGGTGGCGCAGTGGTTAGACACTGGACTCGCATTCGGGAGGACGACGGTTCAATCCCGCGTCCGGCCATCCTGATTTAGGTTTTCCGTGATTTCCCTAAATCTTTCCAGGCAAATGCCGGGATGGTTCCTCTGAAAGGGCACGGCCGACTTCCTTCCCCATCCTTCCCTAATCCGATGAGACCGATGACCACGCTGTCTGGTCTCCTTCCCCAAAACAACCAACCAACCAACATTCTTCATCGGCGTTCTGTGCTGCATGCCATTCCTAAAGATCCTGACCTAATTAGTGTCTGTCTTGCTGTTGCTTTTCTGTTCAGTCCGTTCACATTTCCTTTCATCTCTCCTATTTTTTCAATTAATTTGTACTCAAGTTCACTGAGTTTCCATGCCCATCTCATCAACCTAATGGATAGATACTTCAAACATAGTGACCACTTCAGAGCAGCATGTTTTATAACCACCAAAAATTTCCTATCATATAGATAACACTGAATATATGTTCTTCCATATACCAAGCTCGGAACACCCTCTGTTGTGATGTAATTTATTTCCTCCCAATTTAACTATCTCAACGCAGGATGAACCATATGTTCCTACCATATATCTCCTGATTTAGGATGCATCGCTTGATAATATAAAGTCCTTTTGAAAGACTTGGCGTTAATACTTCTTTCAGCTCTGCAAATACTACCTGGCATTCTTCCGATAACACAAACTTCGCACACTTTCTTAACAACTGTCGTGGTATGTACGAAAATTCCCTTACAGTCTTCCTGTTTTAATCTATGATACTGAAAAAAGAATGCAGTCCCATAGTTGTTTCAGGTACTGGAAAATCCTAGACCGCACTTAGTAATCTCAGATCAGTCTTTACACCATTCTTACTGATGACATGGCCTACGTAACTCACCTCTTCCAAGGTAAAGTGACATTTTTCTGTACTCAGTGTTCATTGAGCAGCCTTTAATTCCTTAAATACTTCGCTTAATCGCTGCCTATGTCATTTCAAATCCCTTGAAAAGATGGTTATGTCGTCGAATGCATCAAACACTGATGCAGTTTTAATCCTTTCCGAACCTTGTCTAAAAAGCGCTGGACATTTTTAAATCCAAAAGGCATCTTTTTATATTCATAGTGTCCCCATGACGCTGAAAATGCGGTGCTGTTATCTCACCAGTCAATCGTTGACCTATGTATTCCCCCAAAAACCAGTTGCAGTGACTGTGGCATTCAGTAATGTGTCTAACTGATTGTCAGAATTCTGCGCTGCCATCCAAGGTAATAGTCGTTGTGGGAAAAACAGAATTCGAAATTCTCGTAATAACTTCTCCATTTGCACCCTCTCTGTTCCTTTTAAATGCTTCAACTTCCCACACGAAATGCAGTGTTAGCAGCATCCTGTGCCATCTTATGGTCCACATCTTTTGTGTGGCAGTCTTCTTCATCTGGAGACTCCAATGTGACCAGAGCGTTCCTATCCCTAACTTAATTTCTTTGGCGCAGAAGTTTTGTGTGTTGACAGGTACACATATAATTCTACAAGAAATGTATTCGCAGCTGCCAATATGGACAACCATCACCTGTATTATGGAATGACGACAATGAAAATTTGTACCGAACTGACACTCAGACCCGGATTCCTTTCTTATCGGTGTGGTCACCTTACCATTTGGCTACCCGAATATGACTCACAATCAGACCCAAACTTCCATTCATCAACCATGTGTCTACAACCCGTACTCGTACACACATTGTGTACAGGTATATTCCCGTACAGGAGACTTTTTCCTTGAAAGTCCCTTGACCAATGTTGGAGGATAAATACAATATTGCAGTGCCTGTGTTTTTCCGAATTACAATGCAAGGTATCTTCGGACAGTAATCCAAGTTTCCCCTGTACGGGAACATACATAATGGATGTTATACCCCCGTACACCCACCGTCGTCACGACTGCACAGCTATCGCTTCGCAGTCTCCCCCCCCCCCCCCCCCCCCCCCGTCCCCTCCCAGGCAGCGGAGCCGATCTCGAAAGTTTGTGTATTTATTGTCCCGGCTAGTTAACAACCATTCCCTGCCGTGTGGGTCGGGCATAACACATCTCTGAATCACGTTGTGAATCTAGTCTTGTGAACTAGCACTTGAAAATTGATCGTGTTTTTCAAGAGATATTTCATACACTTTTAACCACGACACATCTCTGAATCACGTTGTGAATCTAGCCTTGTGAACTAGCACTTGAAAATTGATCGTGTTTTTCAAGAGATATTTCATACACTTTTAACCACGACGGAACCAAAGACAGTTTTCTTTTCGCTATGGAGTATGAAATCAATTGAGTTGCAATCTCTTTTTACCGATTTGTTTTCGCGATTAATTTGATTTAGTTACTTTAGCAGTCTGTATGCATTTGTTGAATCATATTAAGTCTGTTTGCAAAAAGGTGTATCAGCTCCCTTCAATAACCCTTGAATGTTCAGATATTATTGTCTGTGTGCTATCTGATTATGGACTTCAGTAAACACTGGGAATGTAACGTATATTTCCGTTTTATTGAAAGAACTAATTTCTTAAATTAATGAGAGATGGCACCGGGGGATTAATGAAAGGAGAGTTGATCCAAGTGTGTATTGTTTCGGTATGATAACAGTCAGTCAGTACTACATTCCTTCGTGTAACTATCACCAAAGATATGCTTTCCCATGAAATTGTCATTTGCCACTAATGTCCGATAAATATGTATCAGGGCCTTACAATGTCTAAGCATCTCAATTCTAACGAAACGATATTAATTATGAGTTTGAATCCTTTCAATGTCTGTTCAGCACAAGTTTAATCTTTTAACGGGCACCATTTTTCACTTCTCGTTTATTAGCAGAATCACCTTGACAACGAGCGGAAAAGATACTAGTGTGATAAGGTCTAAACTGTTTTCGGTCTCAATACTTCAAATGGCTCTAAGCACTATGGGACTTAACATCTGAGGTCATCAGTCCCCTAGAATTAGAAATACTTGAACCTAACTAACCTAAAGACATCAATGCCCGAGGCAGGATTCGAACCTGCAATCGCAGCAGCAGCGCGCTTCCGGACGGAAGCGCCTAGAACCGCTCGGCCACTGCGTCGGCAGGTCCCAATACTATTTACTAATTCACATACAGCGAATAAAGACCTAATTCAACATAAAAGTTTCCGTATTGTCAGTAAATCTCTTCACAATCGTAAGTATACGATCGTAGTGTTTCGTTTAACACGTACAATCACCATTCACTTGAATATGAATGTTCGTACACCAAGTCACCTCTAATTGACTCCGTCTCTGAATTTATCCCAAAATAATCTATTTTCCACCACTCCAATGTCTAATCCAGTTCTAAGAATGCGATTTAGTTCGGCTTCTAATCCCAAAATTCCGACTACCACGGAGGAAGTGCAAATACAATCGCCACCACTGAAAACAAAAACTTAAGAGACCTAACACTGCTGCGCATTGGTTTATACATTACGTTCAAAACAAAACACAGCTCTGTTATGTCTTCCTTGGATTCCCTTTGTACTACTTTGCGTTACTCTATTTCGAGTATCTGCTCTTTGTAAACATTTTAACTATTACTTCGAACTACTACTACCGTTTTTTGGCTCTTAGGTCATTTCCTATTACAGAATTTAATCTAATATTCGTTTCTGAATAACCACTCTCTAAAGAGCGGTTACAATGTACACGTGCAGGCTGTAGATCCATATTCGCAACTGAGAATACATTTATTATGTTTCGTAACGGTTGTAGTTGCCTCAGTGCCTGTTCCTTCGGACATGCATGCAGGTATTCATTCCACTACACATAGTACATTCACTGATAAGTCTGGCTCTAGATTCGCCCACAGCGTCTTTCCAACGGCATTATACGCACAATTGTACGAATTAGGCCTTAATGTCATTGTCTGCATTTCAGTTGTATTGCCCTGTACAACAGATGATTCCTCTAACAGATCAACATTGACAACAATCTTTGTCAGCCACAATGTTCTCCTACTATGTTCCAATAAACGTCATTGAAGGTCAATCATGGCATGATGTTGGCAGATAACTCTAACCCTAGGATCGAGATGTAGCCCTCGTTGCATCAGACATGTCTACCACATAATGTTTGAACCTAGCTGCCCTCAACTAAAAATTCACCATCACTGGTCCTATTGGTTGTAATCACTCTCAGTTACTCCACGTAACTTCTAATTTGGTGGATTCCAGTGCCACCTACCCACTACCTCACTTGAGGCCACAGACACATGTGTCCCTGTGTCCAACAAAATCTTATACTCCCTTCTATCGGTCACACCTATTATGACACATAGCGGCCCTGTATTCGTTGTTACTGAATCCAGTTTTACAGTGAAGTCCCGTTGACGACTCTCGGGTTCCCTCTCTCCCTTTAAGTTTAATGGATATCGTTTGACCCTTCCCCAAGGCCTCGTCGGCTATTATTCCTACATCTTCACCACAGTCAATACCACCCCAACTTCTACCTTTCAGTACGCCTGTGGTCGATATTACTCCCCTTATACCTCCGTGACTGGTAACATTGCCTCTGAACATGCCCCTTACGCCCATAATTAAAACTCTTTGAGTTAGTTATGAACACTTGCCTCTGATCCTTTAACCCTGTGGGCATATCAAATTTGTTTGCACCCTAGTGTTTGTCTCACTTCAGTGGGAAGATCTTCAGGTGTCCCAGCGGGCACCCTCTTCGACATTTCCAATGCCAAACCACACTAAAACGTCTCAAATGCTTAGAATGAAATTTTCACTCTACAGCGGAGTGTGCGCTAATATGAAACCTCCTGGCAGATTAAAACGGTGTACCAGACCGAGACTCGAACGCGGGACCTTTGCCTTTCGCGGGCAAGTACGCTGATATGAAATTTCCGGCACACCGTTTTAATCTGCCAGGAAGTTTCATATCAGCGCACACTCCGCTGTAGAGTGAATATTTCATTCTAGAAACATCCCCCAGGCTGTGGCTAAGCCATGTCTTTGCAATATCCTTTCTTCCGGGTATGCTGGTTCTGCAAGGTTTGCAGGAGAGCTTCTGTGAAGTTTGGAAGGTAGGAACGAGGTACTGGCCGAATTAAAGCTGTGAGGACGGGGCGTGAGTCGTGCTTGGGTAGCTGAGTTGGTAGAGCACTTTCCCGCGAAAGGCAAAGGTCCCGAGTTCGAGTCTCGGTCCGGCACACCGTTTTAATCTGCCAGGAAGTTTCGTCTCAAATGCTTGTTGTTGGGCCTCTTGCAATATCACTTTAACCATGACCTTGTTCTGTGATAACTATTATGTACGTACTTTCAACTTTTTAATTCTATCTGCGAAATCGTCAACGAGTTGACTACACCTCCTAGACACCACACTCAGGAGTTCATGAAAAAGCCCGCATCTCGTGGTCGTGCGGTAGCGTTCTCGCTTCCCACGCCCGGGTTCCCGGGTTCGATTCCCGGCGGGGTCAGGGATTTTCTCTGCCTCGTGATGGCTGGGTGTTGTGTGCTGTCCTTAGGTTAGTTAGGTTTAAGTAGTTCTAAGTTCTAGGGGACTGATGACCATAGATGTTAAGTCCCATAGTGCTCAGAGCCATTTTTAGTTCATGAAAAAATCATGCACCGTTTTGTTTCCTGCACCTCTGCTCTCGCCCTTGTCTAAGCTGTTCAGGTGTACTGGCAACGTACGTTGCTTCTGTACAACGCACCTCTGACCTCGCTTCATCCGCCAAATGCAATTTAGCAATCTGCAACAATTGACTACCTCACCAACCCATCATCTAATCCGAAGACCAGAGATCCTCCAAGAATCTTAACACATCCTCAGGCTCTCTATCAGAAAAGAGTGAAACCAGGTCAGTAAGGGCTGGGTCCATTCTTAAACTATGTGATTTGAGCAACTCTGCTTCTCCTCTTTTCTCTGCTAAACTATTACGTAATGCTATCTCATCTGTCCTCAGTTGAAAAACCTGGTGTTCTAACGATTCTGTAGCTCGATCTCTGGTGACACCCGTGTTGCTGATTTTGCTTTTGCCTCCCCGGTATTCATTTTAAAATACACTACTGGCCATTAAAATTGCTACACCAAGAAGAAATGCAGATCATAAACGGGTATTCATTGGACAAATGTATTATACTAGAACTGACATGTAATTACATTTTCACGCAGTTTGGGTGCATAGATCCTGAGAAATCAGTACCCAGAACAACCACTTCTGGCCGTAATAACGGCATTGATACGCCTGGGCATTGAGTAAAACAGAGCTTGGATGGCGTGTACAGGTACAGCTGCCCATGCAGCTTTAACGCGATACCACGGTTCATCAAGAGTAATGACTGGCGTATTGTGACGAACCAGTTTCTCGGCCACCATTGACCAGACGTTTTCAATTGGTGAGAGATCTGGCGAATGTGCTGCCCAGGGCAGCAGTCAACAATGTATGTGTTCAGAAAGGCCCGTACAGGACCTGCAACATGCGGTAGTGCGTTATCCTGCTGAAATGTAGGGTTTCGCAGGGATCGAATGAAGGGTAGAGCCACGGGTCGTAACAGATCTGAAATGTAACGTCCACTCTTCAAAGTGCCGTCAGTGCGAACAAGAGGTGACCGAGACGCGTAACCAATGGCACCCCGTACCATCATGCCGTGTGATACGCCAGTATGGCGATAACGAATACACACTTCCAATGTGCATTCACCGCGATATCACCAAACACGGATGCGACCATCATGATGCTGTAAATGGAACCTGGATTCATCCGAGAAAATTATGTTTTGCCATTCGTGTACCCAGGTTCGTCGTTGAGTACACCATCGCAAGCGCTCCTGTCAGTGGTCAAGGGTAACCACAGCTATGGTCTCCGAGCTGATAGTCCATGCTTTTTCAAATGGCTCTGAGCAGTATGGGACTTAACTACTATGGTCATCAGTCCCCTAGAACTTAGAACTACTTAAACCTAACTAACCTAAGGACATCACACATATCCATGCCCGAGGCAGGATTCGAACCTGCGACCGTAGCAGTCACGCGGTTCCGGACTGCGATAGTCCATGCTGCTGCAAACGTCGTCGAACTGTTCGTGCAGATGGTTGTTGTCTTGCAAATGTCCCCATCTGTTGACTCAGGGATCGAGACGTGGGTGCACGATCCGTTACAGCCATGCGGATAAGATGCCTGTCATTTCGACTGTTAGTGATACGAGGCCGTTGGTATCCAGCACGGCGTTCCGTATTACCTTCCTGAACCCACCGATTCCATATTCTGCTAACAGTCATTGGATCTAGACCAACGCAAGCAGCAGTGTCGCGATACGATAAACCGCAATCGCGATAGGCTACAATCCGACCTTTACCAATGTCGGAAACGTGATGATACGCATTTCTCCTCCTTACACGAGGCATCACAACAACGTTTCACCAGGCAACGCAGGTCAACTGCTGTTTGTGCATGAGAAATCCGTTGGAAACTTTCCTCATGTCAGCACATTTTAGGTGTCACCACCGACGCCAACCTTGTGTGAATGCTCCGAAAAGCTAATCACTTGCATATCACAGCATCTTCTACCTGTCGGTTAAATTTCGCTTCTGTAGCACGTCATCTTCGTGAAGTAGCAATTTTAATGGCCAGTAGTGTAATAATTTTCACAACAAAAAAATAAAAATTCAGCACTAGCACTGCTGGAATTCACCTTGTTCTTCTGTTTAATAGTGCACTATCTTGCCTTTCTACACTGTCTGGCTGCATGTAGAAACGTTTAGACGTGCAAAAGACTACCCCTACTCATTTGGCACATGGGACAGAATACCCAAGTAAATTACATTCTGTACAACGAATAGACATTAACCACTCATCCCAGCGTTTCTTTAAATTGTGATAACTCTACCGGTTCCACTATTTTTACTAAATTAAATTTCGAATAAGCACGACTTCTGTACTTTGGTCTCAATACTGTCGCGACACAAGAGAGAGGAAGAAAAAAGAAACACACCCTCCACCGGCCGCGGTGGTCTTGCGGTTCTAGGCGCTGCAGTCCGGAACCGTGGGACTGCTACGGTCGCAGGTTCGAATCCTGCCTCGGGCGTGGATGTGTGTGATGTCCTTAGGTTAGTTAGGTTTAAGTCCGCCCCAGTAGCTGAGTGGTCAGCGTGACGGATTGCCGTCCTCTGGGCCCGGGTTCGATTCCCGGCTGGGTCGGAGATTTTCTCCGCTCAGGGACTGGGTGTTGTGTTGTGTTCATCATCATTTCATCCCCATCCGGCGTGCAGGTCGCCCAATGTGGTGCCGAATGTAATAAGACCTGCGATATGGCGGCCGGACCTGCCCCGCGGGGGGCCTCCCGGCCAATGACGCCAAACGCTCATCATCATCAGTTAGGTTTAAGTAGTTCTAAGTTCTAGGGGACTGATTACCTAAGATGTTAAGTCCCATAGTGCTCAGAGCCATTTTTGAAACACACCCTCCGCTTAGGCACCCCTAAAAGCACTCTGAAGTGTCCAGTGGGCAAGTGGTGTTCAAGTGTCCCATGCAAAAGCTGTTGACTGGAAACAACGTCTTTATTAGCTTTGGTAGCTATTGATTTCCGGCTGAGTGAGGCAAATATGCCTCTCCTCGTTTATGCAGGCCAGCAAGAATGTAGGTGTGGGGCGTTTGCGTGGAATGTTTCGTCGGCGCCCTGCAGTGCTGACGGTAGTCCCGTGGACAGATGGCCGTGATGTCAGCGGCGCACTGCTTCCCTCGGCGATAGTGGTGGCCCGTCTGGACGACCTCCTCTGGCCTGCGTGCATTCACCACAGTGGGCTGTGGAGACTACTGTGCTCTGGATTCGACCCACTGCCCCTTAGTAGTAGTCGGATGGCGGCTGGCTCTTTGGCATCGAGTCCCCGTCGGAACTCAGTGTTGGTGGCAGCAGACGACAGCGACAGGCTGACAGTACTGGGGGCTGGAGTCCCTCCAGGAACTCAGTGCTGAAGAATGTGTGTGCAGCCCAGACTGAAGCCCATGGCCGCTGCTGGCGACACTGCATCATTCTGCGGCTCGGCGCAGCCCCTGTGTCGTAACCGTGCTGCAGATTTCGATGGACACAGAGAAGACGACAGGATGACTACTCAATGACGAATCTCCTCTGTCTGAAAATGCAGCACTAGTTCTATCTCTGTCCAGAACATTTGTCGCTCACAACAAAGACCAGCCCTTGTGTGGTGACATCGCCTCGCCCTTTGTAGTGGCTATTGTTTCAAGATGCTCTTTTTCGCTGTGATTGGCTACCTTCAGTAAGCAACTCGCTTTCGTGTCTGTTTATATTTGTAACCGCATGAGTGATTTCCAGCTATTGGCACCAAATGCTATCCAGCTTCTGGCTAACACACCACTTCTTATCATTCTTTCGCCAACAGTTGTCCGTGGCCTTTCTTTTACATCTGCTGCTGTAGGTATACCGTCAGCAAGTGTGACAGTTATGAGGAGGGTCTAAGCTGTATTTCCTCTACTGCCAAGGAATTTTCCTCTGTAGGAGGACTGGAGAGTGATACACTTGGCCCTCTGAATCCTACTTAACAGATGCTTTATTCCCCCAAAGGAAAGAAAACTGTCGACGCCAGGGAGAGTGATTTTCTTGTAGTTGTACTAGATATTTTACCAGTGCACGCAGTTGAATCTATTGTATCCTGTTAACAAAGTGGTTTATTGTCCGGTTATGTTGGAGGACGCATGTAGTTTTGACTTTAGTAATTTAGCTTGGTTAGTTGAAATCTTCGTAGGTACTTTCATCTATCCTTATTGCGTCCGATTTATTCTGTGTCCTACTAAAGTTATCTATGTAGTTTCGTTGTACATTTTCACCATAAAATTCTGTACTGTTTTAAAACAATGATGTTATTCTACAAACTACTAGACAGACGCAGGTCCGATTAGCTGTATAGTCAGTGAAACAGGAAGGCTACAAAATATCTCTAGTGGCCACAAATGTCACAGCACATCACCACAAGACTATAACAGGAAAGAAAACAGTTAACAACGACCACAAAAAACGTCGAATTTTATAGCTATACACAGAGAAAAGAGAGTAAAAAACTCATAGACATCTGTCAAGTTATGTCCACCACTGTCTTAAAGTTCTCCTGTGTTGTAGGGGAATGCTGTGGTTATCTGTAATACAAGTGTAGTCACTTCAGCAGCAGTACAGATTAAGATGTATGCCTGAAAGTGTAAGTACCAAACGTTCTTCCACTCAAATTAACAATGCTGGATTGATTCTTTTGACTATCGGAAAGTCTATGAGTGTTTTAACTTGCTGTAAAGTAATAACAGAAATTCTGAATACAGAAGTGCTTATACATTTATAGGTTAATTTTTCAAAGACATCACCGTCACCACTGACTGTATAAATTATTTATTTTCACTACATCAATTTGAGCCTTAAGGTCATTATCAAACAATACACAGTAAAAGACTGTCGTTTGTCACACGTCAAACTTTATAAACCTTCCTAGATGCACACATGTCTCCGTCTTATCTGAGCCTCTTAAGAAAGTTACCATCTGTAAAGTAAATACGTAAATCTCAACAATCAACTGTCGTTGTACACTGTTCTGTAGCGATTTATGTTACAGACGATAACAATGTTAAAGGGCACAGAAGCGACGAGGACATGTGTACACTTCAGAAGATTTGTAGAGTCTGACCTGTGCCAAAGCACATTCCTTTGATATATATCACTTCATAATGGTCTAAAGGCTGAAACTACAACAGTGAAAACAAATACACTCTAACGCATGAAAACGAGGACCCACGAAGGAATTGTCTAAATGGGACGGAAATAGGTACATGTACAGACAAATAAATGATTAAAATTTCGGAAAGATTGGATGATTTATTCAAGAGAAAGACCCTCACAAGTTGGCAATTCAACAACGCGTTGCTCCACCTCTGGCCCTGTTGCAAACAGTTGTATGGCTTGGTAATCACTGATGGAGTTTTTGGATGTCCTTCTGAGGGATTTCGTGCCCAATTGTGTGCAATTAGAGAGTTAGATCGTCAAAATACAGAGATGGTTGGAGAGCCCTACGTACTGTACTCCAAGCTTTTCAAATTGGAGAGTGATCCGGCGATTTTGGTGGGCAATGAATCGTTCGGCAAGCACGAAGATAAGCAGTAAAAAAATCTCGCTATCTCCGAGCAGGTATTGTCTTGCTGAAATATAAGCTCAGGATGGATTGCCACGAAGGGAAACCAACCGGGGCGTAGAATATCGTCGACGTACTGCTGTGCTGTGAGAGTATCGCGGATCACAGCCAAAGGTGTCCTGCTATGAAATGAAATGGTACCCCAGACTGTCCCTCTTGGACGTTGGACCATATGGAGGGCGAAAGTCTGGTTGGCGGCTCACCATTGCTCATGGTATTCCCAGACAGGTCTTCGCTGGTCATCGGTGCTCAGTTCAAAACGAGAGTCAACAATCTACATCTACATGATTACTCTGCAATTAACATTTAAGTGCTTGGCAGAGGGTTCATCGAACCACAATCATACTGTCTCTCTACCATTCCACTCCCGAACAGCGCGCGGGAAAAACGAACACCTAAACCTTTCTGTTAGAGCTCTGATTTCTTTTATTTTATTTTGATGATCGTTCCTACCTATGTAGTTTGGGCTCAACAAAATATTTTCGCATTTGGAAGAGAAAGTTGGTGACTGAAATTTCGTAAATAGATCTCGCCGCGACGAAAAACGTCTTTACTTTAATGACTTCCATCTCAACTCGCGTATCATATCTGCCACACTCTCTCCCCTATTACGTGATAATACAAAACGAGCTGCAGTTCCACTACCGTGAATGAGATTTCGCGCTGAATGTGGCCGAAACCACTACAAACGGGCTTGTTGGTGTACAGAGGTCTGTGGTGGTCTGTACATGGAGCGCCGTGAGCTAAATCTCCTTTCTGTGAAACGTCCATTAATAGTCCTTGAGTCGGATCGCTGATAATGATGATTTCGGGGCTCTATGTGCCTGTCAGGTGATTGCTCGGTCCTCACGCTGTGTCGTCTGTCTAGGTCGACCACTTCCTTATCGACGCTGTGTTCGGCCACAGTTCACTCGTTCATGCCAACATCGTCGAATTAGAGGCATCACTCCTTTTCAAACGTCGAGCGATTGTCGAATTACTGCAATTGACTTTATTGACCCCGACTACACGTCCTCTCTTCTCTCCAAAGCTGACATGTGTGTATACTGTTCACGCGAGTGTCGGCGAAGCAAAGGTAATGTCTACCTGAGTACACGGAATGAAATTCGCAAAGACTTTATGCCCTCGTATCGGTATGACCCATTTCCAATTTCGCGGTGAAATTGAGCTGCAGCGTCCCATATTCGTCTACCAGCCGCGAAAGTTAGAAATTTAGCAAATTCGTCGATCTTAATCTTGCGACAAATTTGTATAACTCTTGTTTTTTTTAATGATAATTAAATGGACACCCTAGCTGCAACCAGGCGTTGATATAATTCATTGGGGACATGTTGAAAATGTGTTCCCCTACCGGGTCTCGAACCCGGGATCTCCTGTTTACATGGCAGACGCTCTATCTATCTTTTTTTATGCTCCGATTATTCTGGTTTCCCCTTCCAGTAATCAAAATTTAGTCTCCTTCGTCTTGATGGCGAAGAAGCAATCTTTTGGAACAAAGAAACGTTTCTCAGAGCCAAAATCAAATTTCATTTTCCTTTAAGAAAAAATTATGAGGAATAAATAAGGAAAAGTTTTTATTTTATTTTATTTTATTTTTTAATTTTATTTTATCTATATAAAGTCGTCGTGCGACCTGCAGTTAAAGACCAGTTCTTACAGGAGCGCCTGAAGTGTCTCCGCCTACAGCAGGCCAGCTCGTCCAAACGTGTCTTCTCATTGCGTAGGCGTGGGTTGTGGGTAGCAGATCTATTCAGTTCGGTTCGGTTAATACAGTTTTCAGCTTCTCAGGGCTTGGACGTTCCAGCTACGAGGTAGGTCATCGAAGGTGCTCCGTAAGAAATTGGAAAAATATTGCTTATAGCGTGGGTTGCGTATCAGGACGCAGTGTCGTTCGTTAAGTCCAATAACCTAGCGTAGACTTGTCGCCAGAAGTAAAAAGATAGCGGATCGTGTGGCCACAGATCCAATTCACAGAGTGAGTTTTGGCGGAGGGGTAGAAAGTCTTACCGGGGTACAAAAGCATGTGGACGTCGATCTGAGCTGGTGTCTGTCGAGTAAGAAACGCCAAAATTCGCCGCGCAAGTGTCCAGACGTTGAACGCTGCGCCACAGTGGAACCGGTGGACATCTGTGTCATCCACTCAACAGTGGGTGCAGAGGGATGAATCGGCGAGATGGATGCGGTGTAGACGATCTCGATTAACTTGTTTGCCATTCAAGGTGATGTACCACGCTGATTGAACGTCTGATTCGAGAAAACGCGCATGGATCGCCTTCCATATGTGTCGCCACACGTACTGTGGATACTTACGTTCGATGGGGTTGGACGGGTGTCACTGTTGTAACAGTTCGGAGACTGTTTTCGTGAGGTACAAACGTGTAAGTGGTAAGGACCGGTAGACATAACTGAACTCCAGGAAAAATCGTTGGATATAAAAAAAAAGGGGGTTGGAATGGTCGATACCAGTACTGGGGCGGACAAGGAGGCTGGCGCAAAGTTGTGAAGCAGGAGGCTAGTAAGGCTCTGCGGGCAACGATGCCAAAGTTTTAGTTGGGAGCTGACGTAAAGTGCCTTGACACAAGTTGGCACGTGGATGAGTTCCACCCCGCCACGATCTCGTGGCAGTGCAAGGGATTCATATTGCACCTTGAAGAACATCCCAATCTGAGCCACCGAGGGCACAGAGAATAGTGCGCCTGCAGGGACTTACCCCTTGCACGCTCCCCGTGAGAGACACATTCCCAACATGTCCACACCGCTACATTCGTGGTGCGCCTAATAGATGCTTTTTTTTTTGTTCTTGAGAGTCGTGTTTCTACAGTCAGTGGCTATTATGATGTCTTTTAGAAAGTTTTACGTGACTGTGAATCCAAACCACGAGATGTTAAAGGCAGATTACACGCGATACTATTCGAAATAGAAATCTTAAGTTGTGCTGTGAATAGCAATGGCAAAGTTCTATTCCATAAGAAACAGTAACATACATCTAATAAATACTTACTCGTTGATGTACGGGAATACGTCTTGCAGTACGTTGTACGTCTGCAATGGCAGCCAGCAGAGAGCGAAAAGGGCGACCACGATGACGAGCATCTTGATTACCTGCGGAAGAAGCCACTTGTCATGTATCCTGGCCGTGACGCATTTGTCGTCAGCGCATTGTGGGCTGTCGCGTGTTATTGTGAATGTGCCATATTTACTAATGAAATCAGTTTGTTATACGGGAGAAAGACCTGTATTGATTATAGCATCAGCGATAAAACACTGCAGCGAAAATCATGAAATGCCTTACAATGAGTAATTGTGTACTCAGAGGTCGCAAATGAACATGGCGCCCAGATGGATCGCCGAATTATCGTTTAGTGAAGACGATCAAATCGGGCAGCATACCCGTGAAGAGCATAAACATATAAGACACCGGAAAAATCTACGGAATCACAACAGCGTGTAGTGTGAGCGGATTGTCTCAACTCTGCGACATACCAAGAGGCTCGACAACTACAATGGAATATCCTGCAAGAGTGTTACCGTTCAGAATAAGAAGATTGGTCTTGACTGAATATTCGGAGGGAGCGCTCTGAACTGTTGCAGGAACAATTGACGTTAACACGACGTCTGAAGCAGTAATGAAATGTATGACCCCAAGCACTACAATATGCTGCATCCTCATTTTTTAAGCTTCTTTTTCACATATATGTAACATACATTGTGATTTTGTGCAATCCGCAATGCCTTAAAAAACCATGCACGAGATTTTCACAATCTCTCTATGGGCAACTTATTAATCGCAGTTAAATTTTATACTTGGAATAGTTTTCGCTGAAGGTCACGGTTTTAGAGTTCTACAACAAAAACGCATTTGAAGGTCACTTTTCTACGTTTTTCTTGAATAAGTGGAAAGCCGCAAACTCTAGCGAAAACGTATCCCAGTACAAAACGTAGCTTCATCAATCTTCCCACAAAAAGGTCCTGTTCACCAGTTCTGTAGGACAAACAGTTCGTGTGTAGTGGGAGAGAGAAAATGAAAATTTCGCGCGTCGTTTTTGAAGGGGTTGCGGGTTGCATGTAACCCATAGGTGAGAGCATCTCAGTCACCTGAACAACGGTAATGTAGCAATGATTTTGAACCACTATTTGACAAATACTATAAACTTATTTACTCAAGACACAGTTGACTTTAGCTCCATTTACTTAGAAAGGGAAAACCCTTCTTTGAGTCTCTCCATCACAAAAGTAAAAGTCTTTAGGACAGTGTCTACTTAGGCCGAGTATACATGGATGCGGATCAAACGTAATGTATACTTAAAGGAACATGAAGGTAAGCACTTTTCCGGGTCATTAGCATCGAACGATTTACCACCAAGGAGAATTCGCAAATGTCCGCCGTTGCAGCCGTTGACTTCTGCAGACCGAGCCACTAATTGACTCATCGGAGATTATCGATAGAGGCCTTCCCTCTGAGCCTCCTTGCCGGGCGACGATTACCATGGCGTTCAGCTAGAGGGCGCAGCAGGCCCCGACTACTGGATTAAGAGCTTTGCCTCTGCAGTCTTGGCGGACTCTCGTAATCAGTGAGTGCTCTTCGGATAGGCTTCGACGCCGACTAGCTTCCGTCATTCCAAGTGGTGCCAATAAGAAAGAGCAGTATTTGCCTTGTGTTTGGAGGCGACGACTGATACTTTGTTTTTTCTTCTGGCAATTGAGGCACCGTTGAAGGAGGCTCACTGCGCACACTGCAGCTCAAGATTCCCCAGCCCAAACATGTGGGGAGGCTAGCGCTAGACGCAGACTGTTGCTATCTGACTGTACAACGAGCTGCGCCTTCCTTCCTTCCTTCAACACACAGCAATTCGAACCGCAAAGAAAAATAAGTTGATAAGGACACTTTGAAGCAAATGTTTTGAACTTTCGGTTTACCACCGTGGGCCGGCCAGGGTGGCCGGGCGGTTCTAGGTGCTTCAGTCTGGAACCGCGCGGCCGCTACGGTCGCAGGTTCGAATCCTGTCTCTGGTGTGGATGTGTGTGATGTCCTTAGGGTAGTTAGGTTTAAGTAGTTCTACGTTCTAGGGGACTGATAACCACAAATGTTAAGTCCCATAGTGCTCAGAGCCATTTTTACCACCGTGACTTCTGGACCTCGGCTAACTATTGTTTAAATTGTCAAGCGTCTTTCAGTTTGTCCGGGTTGTTGCAGAACTGTCTGCCTTTGGTGGTGTTCCCAATCTAATTAATAAACTACTGCAGCTCCTCTGCTAGAATAAAGAAAACTGTTTCATTTCATGTTATCATTGGACTGGTGACTTTATGTCCATAAGTTATTACACGTGGCGTTCCGCTACTTTTTATTGTAATTGGGGCTTAGGAAATGTTTTTATGTATAGTTAATGATTGTTTCATTTTATACTAGCTTAGCGCCCGCTGCTTCGCTCGCGTTTGTGTAGTAATTACAACAAAATTAGTCTTATGAACATATATTAAGCCTACTGAAAAGTTAATGTATGAAAGAGCCGTTTCTTTCTATACGCAATTCTGACAAAGCCGATTTGTCGTCATGTGTGTTAAATAGCTCTTTTTGATTTAGTTAACAAATTGCAACACCTTCTAAACTTTTCACGCTAATTATGGCAGCAGAAATATTGTCATTTATGCATGTACTTCTCACCAAAAAGCTATTCTCGTAGCAGGAGTCGGAGGATTCTGTTAATCCTGTCTTTTGATGGTATTTCCACTGAAACTTTCACCCTCTACCATATTTTTTTAATTTCTGATCGAGAAGTCAAGGATAAATTTTTATAGATTTAACTTTAAAAATGAATTAATGCAACGAAATATTTTCGTAAAAAATTTTATCCCCTATTTCAGACTTCGAGACACACTGAAACACACATTTTTTAATTTCCAACGGAGAAGTCAGAGACAAATTTTCATAGACTCAGCCCTAAAAATGGTTTCATAATGAAATATTTTTATAAAATTTGTCCTCCCCTACTTCCAAAATCACTGAAATAGGTATTCTTTTAAAATTTATATCGAAAAGTAAAAAACTCTTTTCGGTAGATGCAGCGCTGAAATTGCTTTGGTACTTCATTAATAAACATTTATGTTTAATAATTAGTGACTGAATTTTTAAAAATGCTAAAATATGTATTTTTTATTTTTGACCCAGAAACAAAATACCAAATTTCGTAGTTCAATCTTCAAAATTGCTTTAATAGCGAAATATTTCCAAAAAACCAATCATTCCCTATTTCACCCATTCAGGGGTGGAATTTCGAAAAATCCCCTCTTAAACTAGTCAACAGTATGATATCAATACCCTCTCCAAATTTAAATGGTATCCTTAGCGTTTTGGGCTGGGCGAAGGTGAGTCAATGAATCAGCCAGGACATTTCCCTTTATATGTAAAGAAGACTACAGGCCTTATTAAATTTATATATCTTTTATTTAATAATTGTAGTAACTTTCTAATTGTCTGTTTTAATGCACTCCTTTTATTCTGTATTCTTTATCTATCTGCACGGAAACTGTACTAAGTTGATTCTTTGGTTTTTGTTGTACCATTAACAATGTTGAGCTATATACATATTTCCTTTTTTTGGGTTTGTCACTACCACTCCCAGTTTCTCGCTGCCTTACTATCACAGACGTTCTAGTAATTGATTATAAAGTTTTAGAGATCACAGCTCTAGATAAAACAGAATTACGTAACACACTCCACAGTACTATGTTACGTTTTAAAATGTCGCGACTCGCTGATTGGGAAAGCTTGACAATTTTCACCTTGCGCTCAGATGTGGAAGACGGAAACCAAACACTGCGGCATGCGGTTGGACACTGGCGTATTCGAGTGTACGAGGCCTTCTACTGTTATAGGTTTTCCTACCCATTCAGAGCAACAGGGAAAAGCTTGTAACTCAGAATTTCAGAAACTGGGTGATACAATCTTTTTATTTGAGATGTAGCAATATAGGATAGCTGCACTTGCTACAATTCTACTCATTAATAATTATTTTCTTTCATTTTTTTTTCTTTTTTCCATCATACACATAATTAATCTAGCTTGTGGAGACAAAATGGAAAAATATTACGCATCCAGTACTTCGCAAAATTTTATTATTCAAAATGTAATTTCTAGTCTGATGGTGGCGATAGTGTTGTATATTTAGTTCATTATTTAAAGAAATATCCATAATTCACAATTCCTGCAAACAATGTGCATATCAAAATTCAATGTTACTATCAATTGTCTTAATGCTGACATGGTTAATTTGAAAATCTCATTCTTTTCTTTCTAGCTAGTGTTGTACACGTTCCGAAAACTTAATATTTCAAAAGTTATTTGCATTCAACATTTTCCTGTTCCACAATGTTACAATCATAAAATTTAGTTCCTCACAAAATCCAGTGATAAATTTTAGTGGTCCTGACTTTTCTGTTACTGGAAATAGATACTTTTACTACAATAACTTGTTAGTTCATTAATTATTCCAGATATAAAATTTTATTTTCTGGAAAATTCTTGCCGAATGTGAAAATCCCCGTGCGCTTTAATAATTCCCTCTTATAATGTCGTAGCAATAATTCTGACATTTTCTAATTCTATAAATTCTGGATAAACCAAGGTACTTCATTGCCCACTGTATGTTTACTTTTTTCATCCTTTCTGTTGATATCTACATAATATGTAATAATTCTGTATTTGTAATTATTAGGTTCTGTAATACAAGCGTTTACAAATAGTTATTTCACACAAAGCCAGATTAAGTCGTGGAGAAGTTTTCAATCGATGTAGTTACTATGTCATCTGTTGACCCAGAAATCGTAGTTCACATAACCAGCATATCGGTATACTGCGACCCAAATGCCTTGCGTCTGTTATGATATCACGTTCAGATTACGTTAACTCGCTACATGCCTCCACGTTCTCTACACCAGTCTCTGCAACAGTCTGCTCAGACATCATATTTAGACTGGCGCCATATGCAGTTCCTAGGCGTTATGTTCGGGCGACATAAGTGAACATTTTCCTGTTGCATGTGGCATCTTACTTCAGCTTACCCAAGCTTTTGCCTCAAGCCACCTTTCCATTAATTTTTGATGTAACAAGACTCACAATCGCAGTGGGATGTGGTATGTATTCTTTTATATAGAAGAACAGGTGCAACAACAAAAACGAGAGAGATAGGTATAAACATGATGAAAGAGTTAAGTACAAACATGATGAGACCAGCATTATCTGCTAATCAAGATTATCACCACATGGCGGTACGCCACATAACGTGATAAAAATGATATTGAATAACTTCGCAAATATGCCAGAACTGACGTCCTATCGAAATAAATATTGTCGCAGAAAAATCACAAAGATCCTGTAATCAATTAATATGATCTGCGAATATAATTGAAATCTCTGTTTCTTTTGCAAAAGGCTCGCTCTCTCTTCCCTTTTTTTCTGCGGAGTATAAGAAGCCATTTTAGACGAGGCACGAAAACGTGTAAATTTGATGTAATATTTAGCCCAAATTTAATCAAATATTACATCAAAATGTGGTACAATTTTATATGTTCCAGCTCCTGTATTCATGAAGCTGCAAAATTATTGTCTTTATGCAAATTTTATGGGGGAACGTTAATGCAGAGGTCAGCGCCATTGTATTAAATGATAACGGCCCAGAGTCGTAATAAATATCTTAATATTTGCTTATTTTAACAAGTAAAAATAAATGTAAATGTAGGAGAATTCTCTTGATAAGCGGTTCTTCCTTTGAAACAGTAAAAGTAATCAGTTTTCCAGTATTGAATTACATATAAGTTAAGTAACTTCAGTAAATTATTTTGATCTCCGCTTAACGGGCATTGAGAGAATCTCCTCAATGTTGCATTATCATTAAAGCAGAATTAATTATCAAAATATCAGCCTCAATAACAAAACTAACTTAGCCATTTCTCTGGTGTGTGTTTAGTGGTGTCCTTTAATATAAAAACATCGTGTCGGGCAAACTAACTGCGAAAAGTGCCACAACTAAGTCACTGACGTACATAATTTTCCAGTTGTGAAGCAGCCAGAATAACACTAACTCCAACTTTTCATAACATATCAGTACCAATACGTAAAATAACCACCACAACCACTCCAAAGTACCCCGATAAACGGAAATCATCATCTCCCCTACAACATCGTCATTTCTGCTGTAACTCTGTATTATCACCAACTTGTAGTATCTCGACTGTAGGTAGTGCTGATACACGCCGTCCAGCCACATTCATATGGCCACAGGTCAACAGGCTGAACAATCACCTTTTGCAGCGAGAACGTGCAGAAAGAGAGTAAATGAGGTTCTGGAAGGTACCCAGAGGGATGTGGAGCCACACTAACTCCAGTGCCATGCCCATCTGCACTATTTTGCTGTTGCGGATCTATTACGTGAAAAGATCGGTCGAGGTAATCCCACAGATTCTCGATTGGGTTCAAATTCACGGACTCTGCCGACCAGGGGAGTACGGCAAACTTATCTCGGTGCTCTTCTTATTGCGCATGTACACTGAGAGCAGTGTGACTCGTTGCATTGTACTGCTGGAAGATGCATACTTATTTTGATCCATTGTGCTTTCCAGAATGGCGAGGTCACCCAGATAATGCCACGAAAACATTTCCCAGACCATACCGATCCATCCTACAGTCTGGAGCCTTCCGACAATTGTTGCAAGGCTGTACACGCTAACACACATCTGTATGGTGTCGCATAAAACATGATTCATTTAGAAAGGCCACCTCTCGCCACTCTGTTGATGTCCAGTTGGGTATTGGAATACAAGTTCCATCCTTCCTCGATGATGAGCAGCAGTCAGCATGGGTGCATGATCCAGGCACCTGCTGTGTAAGTCCAGAAGCAGCAACGTTCGCAGAAAGAGAGTTGAGGAGCTTTTGTTGGTAGCCCCATGGTTGATGTGGGCGATTAGTTACTCAAAAGTTGCATATCTATTTGCCCCCGCGCATCTGCCCAGCGATCGCTCCGTTTCCGCATTAGATCGACTGCTCAGTTTTTCCGCGTCCCCCCTTCCTCCGGGCACACTTTATATACCTTCCTCTCCTAGTGCTGGAACCTGCCGCCTGTTAGTGGTTATTGCACAGTGACGTCAAACATAGGCAGTGGTCACCTTAATAGAACTGGACCGCGTGGGAAGTCACGAGCTCGGAATTTCGGCAATTACTTCCTCTCCAGTGCACCTATTATTCAGCGCTTTCGTAGCCCACAGCGAAGCGTCTCGCTTATCCGTTCGCATTCCGGATCCGCGTACCGCCTTCCTCAAGCTTCCTTTACGAGCTAATTAAATTCCCAGCCCTTCTCAAATCCCAGGAACACCTCCTTACATCCTGTATATCCTTCAAATAGGACCACCAAAAATTCTTACACTGATTGTGGGGGATTCAGTCCCTCTGCCAAAATTCAGTCAGGAAAGAAAAATGAGTTAGCTGAGTTGGTGAAAGAGCTGTCTTGACGGCAATGCGGATGGAATAGTTCTGCGCGTTACACTACTGAGATATAGTCAGACTTTTTCCCGTCGCCAGCACAACATTTGATCGCAGACGGGGCATGAAGGGTGATATCAACATATGTTGTATCGACCAGATAGGGGGTGCTGGCCACTCAGAGACTGTGCAGATACTTGGCCTTTCGCGTGTCGAGGTGTCGAGGTGCTGTGACTGCCTCGATTCAAGAAACCCGCCACCACCAGAATTAATGCACGAAGATAACATGGTGTTGATGACAAGCGCCACAGACATTTACTGCCGATTGTAGCTGTGAATAGTTGACCCACAGTGCGGGAAACCACTCACCAAAACGATGGTAGAAAACAGCACCCATATCATCGTTGCTATGGATTGCGGTACACACGGACCCACACGTGTGCCTCTGCCCATTATGTGCCACAAGGGACGAAGATTAGCGTGAGTTTATTAAGACCGAAATTCGGCGTTCGAAACTCGGAGTGATAAGTCGCTGTATTACTCGACACACACCGTTCACATGTCACCGTTTCATCGAAAAGAGGAATATGCACTCCGTTATAACATGCCAACATTTTGACCTAAAGTGGGGGCATTTTGTGTTGGAGACGAAGTGGGGTCATTTACAAGTCTGCATCATCTGTCAACGGTGAGAGACATACCTTTAGCAAGACTTTGTATTACACTATTGTTTCTGTGCCGTATTTTGCAACAAGAGTTTGAGAAACACTCAATGGATATGGGTGTTTGTGTTGCTCTGCAAGGCACGTAAGCTAACCCATCGATCACGTTTGGGACGTCATTCTACAAGTTGTATACGTCTTACACCCAGGTATGATCCATCTTCTGGACGTCTGGACAGTGGCTGCGCTTCCGTCACGACGGATCCTCAACGCCTGCCTTGTCTTCGGTGTAATGGAGTTAGATATCTCAGTTGCAACTTTTTGTTTTCAGCTCCTTTAGGTCAACTTCAGTCCTCTGCCGTATCCCGATTCGTAAATTCTTGTACAAATCTAGTCTTCCTAACAGATACGCTCGATTCGTTTCCTGTGCCCTCCATAAATCAAGAATATGTTACAAACGTTCCATTCATGTAAAATGTAACACCCGTCAGACACACACCCAAATCTCTTTAAAAGATTTCCGCCGAACCCACATCAAGCTCGTTACGCTTACAAGGGGAGGCCGCCAATTGTGAAATTCAGATTCGATTCATACTGCGCATAATAAAAGCTCATGGACAGATGTGTAACGTGGCAAAGCACCAAGATGCACTTCTCAGCCGTTGTCGAGAAAATCGACAGTTAAAAGAAACCGTTGAGGTGAAATACTCTACGATTAACAACTTCCTACAGCGTCGTGGTGCAGCGGTAAGCGCACGGGTTCGTAATCCGAAGGTCGCCGGATCGAATCTCGCGCGATGCAACCTTTTTTTTTTAGTATTTGTTTTTTGTAATTCAAATATATATATATATATATATATATACATATATATATATATATATATAATTCCCGGCAATCAGTTGCAACAATTATGCATATAGTAAGTTGTAGAAAGTCGTTTGTCGTGGAAAAACTGGCGACTTCGAACATCATTATGTTTTCCGTATACAAAGTTGTATGTCACAAATGTTATTAATTGTCTTCGTAATGTTAACCACGTATAGTTAACGGAAGACGTAGAAACGATATTACGAAACGAATACGTATAGCGTATGTCAAACGTTCGAATTAGAATAGAGACCCCGCGAACACAAATTTGCTGTGGCAGGTATGAAATATAAACTCCGTTACTCGCTCGTTGCACTTGAAGAACAGACGTTGAATCGGCCGAAACGAGCCGCCGCATAACTAGCGTAGTTGCCTGCTAACTTCGAAAGAAGGTAGATGCGGTCCCTAGCGCAACTTACTAACATCGTCGAAAGTCAGTGCGGGCGAGAGAGCTTTGGTACACCCTGTTAAACAAACGGAAAAATGGAGGCGGTACAACTGGAGAGCGATCCGCCTTCACCAATATGCATAAGCAATTCATTAATAGTATATATATATATATATATATATATATATATATATATATTTGAATTACAAAAAACTAATTAGAAAAAAAAATTGCATGGCGCGAGATTCGATCCGGCTAATACTCTCTTTCAAATTCTAAAGGTGGCAGGGGTAAAATACAGGGAGCGAAAGACTATTTACAACTTGTACAGAAACCAGATGGCAGTTATAAGAGTTGAGGGACATGAAAGGGAAGCAGTGGTTGGGAAGGGAGTAAGACAGGGTTGTAGCCTCTCCCCGATGTTATTCAATCTCTATATTGAGCAAGCAGTAAAGGAAACAAAAGAAAAATTTGGAGTAGGTATTAAAATCCATGGAGAAGAAATAAAAACTTTGAGGTTCGCCGATGACATTGTAATTCTGTCAGAGACAGCAAAGGACTTGGAAGAGCAGTTTAACGGAATGGATGGTGTCTTGAAGGGAGGATATAAGATGAACATCAACAAAAGCAAAACGAGGGTAATGGAATGTAGTCGAGTTAAGTCGGGTGATGCTGAGGGTATTAGATTAGGAAATGAGTAAAGGAGTTTTGCTATTTGGGGAGCAAAATAACTGATGATGGACGAAGTAGAGAGGATATAAAATGTAGACTGGCAATGGCAAGGAAAGCGTTTCTGAAAAAGAGAAATTTGTTAACATCGAGTATAGATTTAAGTGTCAGGAAGTTTTTTCTGAAAGTATTTGTATGGAGTGTAGCCATGTATGGAAGTGAAACATGGACGGTAAATAGTTTGGACAGGAAGAGAATAGAAGCTTTTGAAATGTGGTGCTACAGAAGAATGCTGAAGATTAGATGGGTAGATCACATAACTAATGAGGAAGTATTGAATAGGATTGGGGAGAAGAGAAGTTTGTGGCACAACTTGACCAGAAGAAGGGATCGGTTGGTAGGACATGTTCTGAGACATCAAGGGATCACCAATTTAGTATTGGAGGGCAGCGTGGAGGGTAAAAATCATAGGGGGAGACCAAGAGATGAATACACTAAGCAGATTCAGAAGGATGTAGGTTGCAGTAGGTACTGGGAGATGAAGAAGCTTGCACAGGATAGAGTAGCATGGAGAGCTGCATCAAACCAGTCTCAGGACTGAAGACCACAACAACAACAACAACCTTTGGATTACGAACCCGAGCGCTTACCGCTGCGCCACGACGCTGGAGAAAATTATTAGTCGTAGATATTATTTCACCGCAACGGTTTCTTTTAACTGTCGATTTTCTCGACAACGGCTGAGAAGTGCACCTTGGTGCTTTGCCACATTACACCTCTGGCCATGAGCTTTTATTACGCGCAGTATGAATCGAATCTGAATTTCACAATTGGCGGCCTCCCCTTGTTAGTTGAGTTATACTTGAAATTTCTGGTGAACACAGATACTGGAGTGCAAAGTTTTTATTTTCAAATGAACTGTCCGAATATACAAGGGGATATATTTTACACGTATGCACCTACAACATCGCGCAACTTTTTCGTAGTTAGATGTGCTTCCGTTTGTCCCCCAAAAACAACTCTCGTCTCTATCTTCAGCAAGACAATATACAAGAAATAATCTTTAACGTGTTGAGAAACACAGCTGAAAATTTTTAATAAAAACGAGCTTATCTGTACAATGACACACTTACTGTGCTACGAGCGCTTTCGTTCTGAGAACATCTAGAGGTTGTCGAGTTGTGCTAAATTCATAATGTAAATGGTCTGGTTGTGTGTAATGTTGAAGGCTTAATCCAGAAACGTCACAGACATTCTGCCGACCGGTGTACTGTCCTAAACATGCCATGTGAGCTTCCCATGCTTCCGCCGGCCGGTTAGTCCGTAGAATGTTTGTGATCATTTTCCCTGGGTATAGTCTTTAACATTACATATGGCAACCAGACAATTTATATAATGAGTTTAGCACTACTCGTCAACGGTTGGCCGTGCGGTCTAACGCACGGCTTTCCGGGCGGGAAGGAGCGCCGGTAGGTGGCACGAATCTGCTCGGCGGATTTGTGTCGAGGTCCGGTGAGAACGTCAGTCTGTGGGTGGTTTTTAGGCGGTTTTCCTTCTGCCTCTGCAAATGTGGGCTGGTTCCCCTTATTCCGCCTCAGCTACACTATGTGGGCAATTGCTGCGCAAACAAGTTCTCCACGTACGCGTACACCACCATTACTCTACCACTCAGACATAGGGGATACACTCGTCTGATGTGAGACGTTCCCTGTGGGGTCCGCGGGGGGCCGAACCGCACAATAACTCTGGGTTATGTGTGGGGCGGCGGAGGGTGAAGTGGACTGCGGTAGTCGTCGTGGAGATGTGGTTCACTGCGGCTGCGGCGGGAACGGAGCCTCTCCGTCGTTTCTAGGTCCCCGGTTAATATAACATAACAACATAACTACTCGTTAACATAAATACATTCTTAGAACGAAACCAGTTGTAGTATGATAAGTGTAGGATTATACAACTGAGGTGGTTTTCATTAATCGTTAATGGGAGCGAGTGCTGAGAGTGATAGGGTACTGGCCCGGTAAAATCTTGATTAAGTGTAACAAATTATGTTTGTTGTTGTTGTTGTGGTCTTCAGTGCTGAGACTGGTTTGATGCAGCTCTCCTTGCTACTCTACCCTGTGCAAGCTGCTTCATCTCCCAGTACCTACTGCAACCTACATCCTTCTGAATCTGCTTAGTGTATTCATCTCTTGGTCTCCCTCTACGATTTTTACCCTCCACGCTGCCCTCCAATACTAAACTGGTGATCCCTTGATGCCTCAGAACATGTCCTACCAACCGATCCCTTCTTCTACTCAAGTTGTGCCACATACTTCTCTTCTCCCCAATCCTATTCAATACTTCCTCATTGTTTACAAAACCCATTCAAGATAAAAATATCAAAATTTTGTGAAAGCTTCCACCAAAACGACAATATAATTTAATCAACCAAAACCTTAGCAAAATGGATGTCAGAAGACATACTCTACTACTTGAATAAATTTGGAATTTGTTAAACCTGTAACTGCCCAACACGCAGGCATTTCAAGTATTTCCTATAATGCATTAATAAGTCTACACAAGTGATTACCCACAGCGTTCATGGTCCCATAGAAAACAGACACCTTTTTAATTGATCGCATAAAATTCTGAAGTGAATGAAAGTAACCTTTTCTAGGGTTCTGTATCTTAATTGGTAGAAACGGAACCCTTATTAGATCGCTTTGTTGTTCACTTGTGTGTCCATTTGCCTGTCTGTTCGAATGATGGGAACCGTTTTCACAGCAACGGGTATACATATCAGGTTAAAATTTATAACACATACTAAGATCTACGGCCCCTTGGCGGTGTAAAAGATTTAAGCTTCTACGTCAATGAAATCAAAAGATACGGCTATTTATGTCACATATTTTGCTCCTCCTAAGATCACACATCAAAACCTTTTGTGTACTTCCCGTTGACCTACAATCACGAAATATGGCAAGAAACAATGTTTCACGGAAAAAGTAAGGAAATAATTTCGAAAACAAGAATATTTTTTCATTTGTTATCCAGCTGTCGGTCTGCTCGCACGCTAAGACCCATTTTTCTCAGGAATCGCAATAGTAAATGCGAAATTACACTAAAAATTTAAATTTCAAACGTAAAAAGTTCTTGACAGTCTTTGAATTCCCAGGACTGATACCATGCTGGTATTGATATAAACAAGAGGCAAAAACCGTCGAGATTCTCGATTTCTGATATGGATAAGGTATCTATGTACGTAACTAACTTTGAATGCTACCCTCAGAGTACGAGTCCCAGGTGGTAGTGAGAATGTTAATGTCAAGCAGTGACAGCTAAGGTACTGTCCATCCAATGGTTGAGTGTCCAGTCTCTTTCAAATAGCAATTGCAATAGCGACTCATACTGGACTCAGAGACGTCTGCCACAATTCTTCTCTGTTCAGCCATGGTCCAAAGCGAACCGTCCATCACAGACTTGGACACCAAACATCATCTCCTTAGGTCAGGTAGCATCATTTGGCACACAACCACAACTTTAACACACTTCGAGAGGCTCTAGCCAACCACTATATTTGGCGCCGACCCACACCACAGCCACTTGGTGGATGCCTCTCCTCAAGTTGGCAGACAACCTGCCCGAGAAGCTCCTGCCAAGTGGACTCTCTCAGTAGCAAAGCACGTTACCGATACATCCCACACCTGGCACAATTACAGTATACACTGAAGGGTCAAAGAAAATAGTACAGGCATGCCTATTCAGATATGTGAACAGGCAGATTGAGGCGCTGCGGTCGGCAACGCCTGTATAAGACAAGCGCAGTTGAAAGATCGGTTGCTGATGCTACAATGGCAGGTTATGAAGATTCAAGTGACTTTTAACTTAGTGTTGTGGTCGGCGCACGAGCGATGGGACTCAGCATCTCCGAGGTAGCGATGAAGTGGGGATTTTCCCGTACGACCATTTCATGAGTGTACAGTAAATATCAGGAATCCGGTGAAACATCAAATGTACGACATCGCTGCGGCTGGGAAAAGATCCTACAGCAACTGGAAGACTGAAGAGAATTATTCAACGTAATGTAAGTGCAACCCTTCCGCAAATTGCTTCAGATTTCAATGCTGGGCCATCAACAAGTGTCAGCGTGCGAACCATTCACGGAACGTCATCGATATGGTCTTTCAGAGCCAAAGGCCTATTCGTGTACCCTTCATGACTGCACGTCACAAAGCTTTACGTCTCACTTGGGCCCTTCAACACCGACATTGTACTGTTTATGGCTGAAAACATGTTGTCTGGTCAGATCTTGCTTCAAACTGTACCGACCGTACGAACGTGGACCGGTGTGGAGACACCTCATGGGTCAATCGATCCTGCATGTCAGCAGGGGACTGCTCAAGCTGGTGGAGGCTCGGTGATGGTATGGGACGTGTGCAGTTGGCTTGATATGAGACCCCTGATAAATCTAGATACGACTCTGACAGGTGACACGTACGTAGGCACCCTGTCTGATTACCTGCATCCATTAATGTCCATTGTGAGTTCCGACGGATTTGGGCAATTCCAGCAGGACAATGCGACACCTCACACATCCAGAATTGCTAGAGAGTGGTTCCAGGAACACCCTTCTGAGTTTAAACCCTTCCGCTGGCCACGAAACTCCCCAGGCATGAACATTACTGAGCACGTCTGGGATGCCTTGCAACATGGTGTTCAGAAGAGATATCCACTCCGTGGTACTCTTATGAATTTATGGCCAGCCCTGAGGGTGCATGGTGTCAGTGCCCTCCTGAACTATTTCAGATATTATGAAGCTGGTATCTGTTAAGGTGCTCTCACAGGGAGCGTGCCAGAGATAAGTCCCTGCAGTCGCATTATCATCTGTGTCCTCGGTGGCTTAGTAGGATAGACAATCTGCCATTTAAGCAGACGGTCTCGGGTTCGAGTCCCGGTCGGGGCTCACATTTTTTAACTGTCCCCGTTGATATTTATCAACGCCTGTAAGCAACCAAAAGGTCTAGATTTAATTATAACTTCATACTTCAGACATTAGTCTAGTCCATGCCCTGTCGTGTTGCGGCACTTCTACGTGCTCGCGGGAGCCCTACACGATATTAGTAAGGTGTACCAGTTTCATTGGGTCTTCAGTGTGCAGTCTTATTGGATTAGAATTGTGAGGATGGCTTGCGAAATTAACATGGCTGCCCACGTTGTGTCGCTTTATTTACATTAATGTCCAGTCTACGCCCCACTGGAAGCCTAACAAACACCCAAATGCTTGTCAAACTCGTCCCATACTTTTGTGAGAATGTCTGGAGTTATGGCATATACTGTAAATGCTATGCTGAATCGCAGACCACCCAAGTTATTGTGATGCAAGGAAAATAGACTGAATCTTTAACAATAAAACGCAAATCAAAGAAAAAGAAAACGCTAAGTTCAAGTGACCTTGGACGCTCATGGTGCTATGCAATACCTGTATGCCTCTTATGACTGATCAGTCATTGATTCAGCTCACTGTTAAGAAATGCAGTTACACACAAGTACCAGAGCTGTAGTGCTCCATGTCGGTGGAAAACGAAATTGTCGGTATATTATCACAGCTGTGAGAAAAACGAAGATCTTCAACATATCCAAGAAAGTCACGGCACTAGGTACACTAGGGAGGCAAATACAATCCACAGCTTGCACCAAAGTGCACTTTCGGTGTGTGACCTGAAGTTTATGACAAGTTTCTATCTTCGTACTCGTATTCTTGTGAAAGGAGGTGAATCTTTGTGAAACACCCGTTTATCATTCAGCGTGTAACCATCCGTCCACCAGTCTACTTTTACATGGCTAGCCACAGGTATATCGAAGACAAAGGAAGACAGATTAGGACTTCACATCCAGTTCACATTGAGGTCATTAGAGACAGTTCACTAACTCATAATGTTTCATTGATGGGGAGGGTAATAGGCCGTGCCTTTTCAAAGGAAACATTCATGCTTTTCGTTGGAACCATTTTGGGAAATCACGGAAAAAATAAACTGGGATGGCTGGATGTGGATGTGAAACGTCATCCTCCTGAATTCGAATTGTGTTTACTAGCCACTGCACCACCTCACTCACTGGAAATGTACCCATGTACACCTAATACTTTGCTTATACTAATAATAATTATTATTATTATTAGCGAATGTCCCCATTGGAGAACGACAAGCAGGTAATTTTCAATCTTTCTTAAGGTTCTTCTTATATTCCCAATATTTCTTCATTTTCTCCACGAATGCCTCCTTTCATTTTTGGTCCACTTTGGTCGTTATAGTTTTGGTTCCATCTCTGTAATAAACTTCCACTTACCAATTTTACTTTTGAACGTATCCCTGTCTAATGTGTTCGTTACGTCGATTTTTGCTTTTGTCAGATCCTTATTAATTTCAGTTACCCAAGGTACTGATGCTTTAAGGGATGTCACAAGACCGAAGATACTTAGTTAGTCTGTTTTCAGGTATTGTCTAGTTGTCCACAGAACTTAATTCGTCCCTTTCTGATCTCAGTTTCGATGTTTGATAACTTTTTCTGTTGTCTCGATGGTTTGCAGTCTGTATCCATTTGTGTGTATGATGGTTCCAGAATTTCTTCTAATAATCTTTTTCTCAATTTTCTTAATTTCTTGTAAATCTAGTTTTCGATGCTATGAGACTGTTCCACAATACTTTAGAGTAATCTCTTTTAATATTGCTACAATTTGAGTCACCTTTAAAAAAAAATCATACAGACTAATAGACATAGTTATGGCATCAGACTGCTACGGTCGCAGGTTCGAATCCTGCCTCGGGCATGGATGTGTGTGATGTCCTTAGGTTAGTTAGGTTTAAGTAGTTCTAAGTTCTAGGGGACTAATGACCTAAGATGTTAAGTCCCATAGTGCTCAGAGCCATTTGAACCATTTTTTTTATGGCAGCTATTTGGCCTTTCGCATATGGTGAAATTAAATGAATAATCAACAGAAGACTGGGCCTGAGTTAATTGATGCCAGTGACCCAAACTGAATTCGCATGGGTTGCACTCAGTACAAAGGAACTTCAGAAAATAAGTTACACATGTCGTTACGTGCTAAGACCATTTCGCAACGACAGTGGCACATTATCGGGCGAAAGTAAATATTTTGGTTTTCCAGCAGACACAGTTCTACCGCTGTATGGATGACAGGAAATGGAAGCACACTTGAAAGATGGCATACGCGTGACAAAACGATTTTTGTGGGCAACACTCCCAAATTCCTCACAGGTTCACCGTTAAATATTGGGGGGATGTTGGCAATATGCAATGACGCTTCCACCCGTAAGGAAACTATGCAAATTATTTGACCAAGACCGTACAGGCGTGGGTGATCCCGTTCGGGAAGGATAGCCATCGGAGGCGGCCACGATGTCCAAGCTATCGCGGAACTAATTTGCTGCAATTGCAGATTTTCCGACGATGAGATCGTTCACGGAGACGTTCTCAAATGGCTCCGTGGCAGAGGACCGGATTACTATCGTCAAGGAACGGAGTGATCGGTAGAACGTTTCAACTCTTTATTTACAGACCATGTTGAAAAATAGTTATATAAATCGGAACCACGTCGAAGTGTGGTGCAGCATTCAATAAAAGCTACTTGTCATGGCTTAATTATGTGTAACTTACTCTGAAGTCCCTGCCTTTCTTAGGGCAGTGCAAAGCTGCAATTATTTATATACACAAATCCACCTCGTGAATCAGTCTATATACAGGGTGGTCCACTGATAGTGACCGGACCAAATATCTCACAAAGAACGAAACTCGTCTAGCATGAAGGGGGAAACCAGATGGCGCTATGGTTGGCCCATTAGATGGCGCTGCCATAGGTCAAACGGATATCAACTGCGTTTTTTTAAATAGGAACCCCAATTTTTATTACATATTCGTGTAGTACGTAAAGAAATATGTAAGTTTTAGTTGGTCCACTTTTTTCGCTTGGTGATAGATGGCGCTGTAATAGTTACAAACGTATAAGTACGTGGTATCATGTAATATTCCGTCAGTGCGGACGGTATTTGGTTCTTGATACATTACCCGTGTTAAAATGGATCGTTTACCAATTGCGGAAAAGGTCGATATCGTGTTGATGTATGGATATTGTGATCAAAATGCCCAATGGGCGGTGCTATGTATGCGGCTCGGTATCCTGGACGACATCATCCAAGTGTCCGGACCGTTCGCCGGATCGTTACGTTATTTCAGGAAACAGGAACTGTTCAGCCACATGTGAAACGTCAACCACGACCTGCAACAAATGATGATGCCCAAGTAGGTGTGTTAGCTGCTGTTACGGCTAATCCGCACATCAGTAGTAGACAAATTGCGCGAGAATCGGAAATCTTAAAAAAATCGGTGTTGAGAATGCTACATCAACATCGATTGCACCAGTACCGTATTTCTATGCACCAGGAATTGCATGGCGACGACTTTGAACGTCGTGTACAGTTCTTCCACTGGGCACAATAGAAATTACGGGACGATGACAGATTTTTTGCACGCGTTCTATTTAGCGACGAAGCGTCATTCACCAACAGCGGTAACGTAAACCGGCATAATATGCAATATTTGGCAACGGAAAATCCACGATGGCTGCGACAAGTGGAACATCATCGACTTTGGCGGGTTAATGTATGATGCGGCAGTATGGGAGGAAGGATAATTGGCCCCCATTTTATCGTTGGCAATCTAAATGGAGCAATGTATGCTGATTTGCTATGTAATTTTCTTCACTGCATGACAGAATGGCGATTAAACTTCCAACATGATGGATGTCCGGCACATAGATCGCGGGCGGTTGAAGCGGTATTGAACAGCATATTTCATGACAGGTGGATTGGTCGTCGAAGCACCATACCATGGCCCGCCAGTTCACCGGATTTGACGTCCCCGGATTTCTTTCTGTGGGGAAAATTGAAGGATAATTGCTATCGTGATCCACCGACAACGACTGACAACATGCATCAGCGCATTGTCAATACATGTGCGAACATTACGGAAGGCAAACTACTCGATGTTGACGGGAATGTCGTTACACGTATTGCCAAATGCATTGACGTTGACGGACGTAATTTTGAGTATTTATTGCATTAATATGGTATTTCCAGGTAATTATGTTGTAACAGCATGCGTTCTCAGAAATGATAAGTTCACAAAGATAGGCTGCATGTATCACATTGGAACAACCGAAATGAAATGTTCAAACGTACTTCGGTTCTGTATTTTAATTTAAAAAACCTACCTGTTACCAACTGTTCGTCTAAAATTGTGAGCCATATGTTTGTGACTATTACAGCGCCATCTATCACAAAGCGAAAAAAGTGGTCCAACTAAAACATTCATATTTCTTTACGTACTACACGAATATGTAATAAAAAATGGGGATTCCTATTTTAAAAAATGCAGTTGATATCCGTTTGACCTAGGGGAGCGCCATCTAGCGTGCCAACTATAGCGCCATCTGGTTTCCCCCTTGAAGCTAGACAAGTTTCGTTCTTTGTAGTTTTTTCGTTTGACGCTTATTTCGTGAGATATTTGGCCCGGTCACGATCAATGGACCACCCTGTGTAAGTGAAAACCGTATCAAAATCCCTACAGTACCTCCAGAGTCTAGCTCCCCCATACGAACACAAAGGAATATTTAATAAAAATAAACTTTTAACATAACAGGTTTTTAAGTTAGACTAAAATTATAAAGTAATTTCTCCTCTCCCCATACAGATTCCTAGCCCCATACACATAGCTCTGGAAATTTGTCACTGTGAATTTTGCAATAACATGGAAGGTACGAAGGGGAACTCAATAAGTAATGAAACACATTTTTTTCTCGCCAGTCTCGGTTGACAAAATGCGGCATTTGTTGTGGGACATAGTGGAATATTCCCGATTCAGCATCAGTAGTCTTATGAGATTTCTATAGGTGGCGGCGTTATATGAAGGCTTCAAAATGGGTCTGTAACGGAGGTGCGTTCCAAGCAGGGAGCTGCTACTGAGCTTCTTTTTGAGGAAAACCAGAGCATCACAGATACTTGTAGGCACTTGCAGAATGTCTACGTAGACCTGGTACTGATCAAAAGCACGGTGAGTCGTCGGACGATGCGTCTGTCATCATAGGAACAAGGTCGCTCAAACCTTGCCGATATGCCGCGTGCCGACCGGTCACATATAGCGCTGACTCGACCAGTGTTGGAACGTGCGGACACTCCCACTAGAAGTCACCATCAAACAACTCACTGCTCATTTGGACGTCTCTCGTGGTAGTGCTGGCACACTCGTCCATCACCTGGGGCACTCAGAGATAAAACATGGGTTCATCACTTCGAACGGGAAACAAAACTGCAACCCATGGAGAGGCGCCACAACGTGTCTCCTCCGGCAGAAAACTTCAAAGCCCCACCCTCAGCCAGTAAAGTCATGGCGACAGTTTCAGTGACTCTGAAGGGGTTATTCAGTTCGACGTCCTCCATCATGGTGCAACGGTCAATTATGAAGTGTACTGCGCTACTTCCAGGAAACTCAAGGAACAACTTCAGCGTGTTCATCCCCACAAAAACTTCTTCTTCGTTATGACAACGCAAGTCCTCACACAAGACTCCGCATCCCGGATCTCGCATCTTCCGCCTTCCATCTATTTGGCCCAGTGAATGATGCACTCCACAGGAAGAAATACGTGGTTAACTGGGAGGTTATTGATGCAGCAAGACGTTGGCTGCAACGTCGTTCAATAGAGCGGAACCATGCGGGCATACAATCCCTCCCTGTAAGGTGTCGTAAAATCACTGCATTGAACGGCGATTATGTTGAAAACCAGGGTTTTGTAGCCAAAATATGGAGAATAATATGGTGTACTGGAATCCTGAATAAAACTAACCTGCTTTAGGAAAATACGTGTTGCATTACGTATTGAACGAAAATGAGAAAGAGACCTGTACCAGCGGTTTGCAAAACCTCACACTGGCCAAATATTAGGGTATAGGAGGAGTGAGTTGGATAAATCCTTCAAGGTGACGGATTTCTCCCGTACTGAGAACTCTATTCTCAGCCTATTGGAAAACGCCGAAAGGGACGTCCAAGGACGAGATGGAGGATCGAGTATTAACAATCCTTAAAGAAATGAAGCCGACAGCGGTGGCAGGTGAAGCTGGTGACCGTAAAAGATGGACCAACATCTGCAGAAGATATCTCCTATGTCCTCCATTTCTTATGTTGTCCTTTGAATGTGTTCTTGTATAAAGTTTTCATAGAGTGCTGGTTTTCTCATTTTGTAGTGGGTTTATTCGCTTGTTTTTCTGCTGTAGGCATTAAAGGCCTTTTAATGCAATAAATAATGATTATGATTATGCTGACTTTTTAATGGCTATGAAAATACTTTGAAACTTACAACAGAACACGTATGTGCAGCTCACGTAACTACTATCTCTTACATGCGGCCCACTTCTCTCGTTGTAAATCTTACAAGCATTTCCACAGATACTAAAAAGTTATAATCACACATTTTCAGAGCTCTCTGTAAGGGGTTAGCCATCTGTATGGCGCCAGGAGAAATTATTTGATACTTTTTAGTCTGGTTTAAAAACATGTTACATACAATTTTATTTCTGTTTAAATAATTGCTTTCTACTGCAACTAGGATCTTACAAGGCTCAGGAACAACACACAGAACCAGCAGATTCTGGCTGCCTGGCGAGGAGCTATCAACAACATCTATCTGAGTGTGATCAGGAACGCAACAACAAGAGGGAAATTGACACTGGAGGCAGCATGACAGAATAACATTGTTCGAAGAGTAAATCCAAGAGCGGAAGGGGTAGCAAAGTTTGGAACCAGACCAATAGTGCGTAACGAGAACGATACAAGAGCACAGTGAATTCACAACTTAAGGCACAGCTTTATAGTACAGCCGCTAATACTAAATGTCCATTAAACTTCACGTGGGCCTGTAGTGCCACGAGGCCAGTACTGCAGAGGCTCTACCAACAGTTTGAGATGTAGCAGTGCCATCTAGCGGCCGTCGTCAAGTTCCATGCTTACCGCTTGCAATACATTGTGACCCTACTTGAGAAGACGCAGTTCCTACTGGGAAGCCGAGATGTCAGGTGTTACCAACATTTTTCACACTCACCCTCACCCCTATGGGAACCAGGGATTTCAGGCAGACAAGGAAGCGAGTTGGTACGGTATTCTCATCCAGTTCTGAGCTGGTTTAATGTTTCAAGTTTGTAGCTCAGCGAAAAGATATTTTCCTCTACATCTGCATCTACAAGACCACTCTTAAATTCACACTTGAGTGCCCAGAAGAACGTTGATCAAAATACCTTCAGACTATTTCTCCCAGTTCCATTGTCGAACAGTGTAATCAAAAAATAAACACTTACATGTTTGAAACTTCCTGGCAGATTAAAGCAGTGTTCCGGACCGAGACTCGAACTCGGGACCTTTGCCTTTTGCGGGCAAGTGGTCTACCAACATTTTTTTTATCGGTATTTTTCGCTGCGTTTGATCAGGGCGGGCGTCACAAGACATCCGTTCAATTTGATCGTTGATTCCCTTACCAAGTTTATTTTTTTATTACAGAGGGCTCACAGCCCTCTGACCGAACACGGTGAGCTACCGTGCTGGCACCATCTCAGCTACCAATGCACGATTCATGACCAGTCCTCACAGCTTCAATTCTGCCAGTACCTCGTCTCCTACATTCCAAGCTTCACAGAAGCTCTCCTGCGAACCTTGTAGAACTAGCACTCCTGGAAGAAAGCATATTGCGGAGACATGGCTTAGCCACAGCCTGGGAGATGTTTCCAGAATGAGATTTTCACTCTGCAGCGGTAGGAGACGAGGTACTGGCAGAATTGAAGCTGTGAGGACGGTTCGTGAATCGTGCTTGGGTAGCTCAGATGGTCGCCGGCACGGTTCGGTCAGAGGGTTGCGTGCTCTCTATAATAAAAAAAAGTGAGTTAAAGAATCAACGATTAACTTGAACGGATGTCTTGTGACGTCTGCCCAGACAAAACGCAACGAACAATATCGAACAAAATAAATAAATAAATAAAAGATGGTAGAGCACTTGCACACGAAAGGCAAAGGTCCCGAGTTCGAGTCTCGTTCCGGCACACAGTTTTAAACTGCCAGGAAGTGTCATATCAGCGCCACTCCACTGTTGAGTGAAAATCTCATTCAGGAAACTTAAATTTCTCTTTGGGAACTCTGATTTCTATTATTTTATTATAATGATTTCACATTTAATGGAGAAATTTTGTTACTGAAATTTCGTGAATAGATCTCACCGCAACGAAAAATGCCTTAACTTTAATAATAGCCATCCGAACTAGCGTATCAATCCTTGAAACTCTGTCCCCTACTTCGCGATAATATGAATGAGCTGTCCTTCTTTGAACTTTCTGGATGTCCACCATAGACCCTATCTGGTACACATCCCATACTATGCAGCAATACTCCTTCAGAAGAGGCACAAGCGAACTGTAGGAGGATTCTTTAGTAGTTTAAAATCAGCTCCGAAATTGATATGTATCAAATTGACAGACAAGGAAGTGACCTAATGAAAATCGTCTTAAAACGGCATGGGACTTTAATTTGAGATATGAAGAGATATTTACAGATTCTGGTTAGCTTCCCTGCTTTTCTCTTCAGGTACGGCTTCCTGGTGTCCTTGTCGTAGCTCCCGTCATTGCTATGAGAGGTCGCTCCCAACGACAATAAAATGTGTAACATATAACAATACCTACACTGATGAGCCGAAACTTTATGAACACCTGCTTATTAGCTTATTTGTTCGTATTTGGAACTAAATGCATAACTGATTAGGGATCAGAGATCCGACAGTTTTTCAGTAGGTTTATGGAGGCATGTGGCACTAGATGTATACGCACAGCTCACGTAATTCTCGTAACTAACGAGCCATTGATTTGGTTACGCGGTGATGGTGCCCGATAGCGATATAGATAGGTTAGATAGTATTTACATCGGGCGAATTTGGTCGCCAAGACATCAACATGAGTTCACTATAGTGCTCCTCAAACCATTGTAGCACCGTCTGGCTGCAAGACACGAACAGTTATCCTGCTGAAATATGACATCTCCGTCAGGGGAGACATCATGCATAAAGTGATGCAAGTGATTCGCAGCCATTAGTGTGTCTTCGATTACTGTCATAGCTCCCATGCAATCGCAGGAGACTGTCTCTCGTAGTATGAGTATAATATAGTATGAGTATAATACTGCCCTCAAAACCCTACGTCTGTGTCGCGCTGCCCTTTTCGAGCCGCCCTTCACAAAAATGACGGCGTTTGTGGAGACGACCGTCGACTTAGTGTATCGAAAATGTGATTCACCCGAAGAGGCGACAGATTTCCAATTGATCGACAGTCGAACCCCGATAGTCCCGTGCCCACTGTGATCGTAATTGCCGATGTCATTGCCTCAACATGTAAACAAGTAGGCGTGGTCTGCTGCGGAGCTCCATGTTCAGCACTGCACGATAAACAGTGTGCTCCGAAACTACTGTGTGAGACCAGCATTGTGCTCTTCCGGCAGAGAGGCTACACATCACCATCAATCCTACTTTACAGAGCAGACAAGCCGCAAAACCTCACTTCCTGTGAAGCGTCGTGGATGTCCAACCGTTTAGCACTTAGTGGTCGTTTCACTATCCTCCTACCTCTTTTCGTAGATGCCCACGACAATGGCACTTGAACATTCCATCAGCTACGCCGTTTTCGTGATATTTGTTCACAGATTCTGCGCAATGATAATCTGCCCTTTGTCAAAGCCGCTTTTGTCAGTGTATTTCCCAATTTGCAGCACATATCTTCGGTAGGGTCATCTCCCCTACGTGTCTACTCCGCTTACATATTTTTACTGCCATGTCAATTGCCCCCAGCGTCACCAGGTGGCATGCAGCGTCGTGGTGGGTAGCGTTCATAGCGGTTTGGCTTATCAGAGTATATTACAATGGTCTGGCTCTATTCAGTGCTCGTCTTTTAAGGTGTCAATCTGTACTGTTTATTGATTTATACTTGTTTAGTACTTGCTGTAGTCTGGCTCGTTGGAGAATAAGGTGCTGGACGTTCATAACTAGCCAGTAATTGAAGACGAACATTCTCCCACGGTACACGCCCGATGACTAAAGTTCTCACCGTGTAACTACGTCGTATCTACTCTTCCACACCGTTCTGGAGGATATTTGGAAATTCCTGTTACAAACTTCAAGGACTTCTAGAGGGGAATGGGTGCATAATATTTGCAATAGGGACCCATGTACGGAAAACAACAAGATGGTCATGGGGGTGGGGTGGACTGGGTGGCGGGGAGGGGGGGAGGGGCTATACAGGATCGGCTGATGAAATCTGACATCTGTCCTACCTCTCTCACCCGGTTCGAGCCTAATTGACGTGGCCGGCCGAAGTGGCCGTGCGGTTAAAGGCGCTGCAGTCTGGAACCGCAAGACTGTTACGGTCGCAGGTTCGAATCCTGCCTCGGGCATGGATGTTTGTGATGTCCTTAGGTTAGTTAGGTTTAACTAGTTCTAAGTTCTAGGGGACTAATGACCTCAGCAGTTGAGTCCCATAGTGCTCAGAGCCATTTGAACCATTTGAACCTAATTGACGTGCCTGTGAATGCTAGAGCAACATGGTTGAGTACGCGTTTGCAGAATACACCGACGTGATCCTTCTGTGTGACGAAGCTAACGATAGTGGAGAAGCTGCCCGTCGCCTTTATCAACGTGTGAACACTTTTGTACGTCACTGTTAATTTGTTTCATCTCAGTTTCATTTGTCATGTTCCTAGGTGTTCTGATCGCACCCACGCTACAGTTACAGCCATTTATTTGTCACGAGATTATACGAGTTTACCATTGCTGATTCCTTACAGTACGGTTGCCTGTTAATTATACAAAAATTCCGCCTGTACGGAGTTAATCAGGATCAATATCTGTACCCTTACAGTATCAGGCTGCCTAACACTGATAACTCCACGCCAGCACAGTGAGATGGTTTATCCTCTTACTTTCATCTGTTTTCATAGACTTTAACTTACTCTGAGTTCATTGCCAGTTCTTTATCAACAACGTGTATCTTGTATTAAAATCGAATATCCAGCTTAATCCAGTTTCAGTCACTGGTGTATGTTCACATTTTCATTCAGTTTTTAACCCCAAGCAGTGTCTGCATGTTACACTAACCACATGCCTTTACTACACTGCCTTTCAATGAAGGTTTAGGTAGAGGATGACATTGTCTAGTTCGAAATAGAAACAGTGGCAATCCACGAGCGTTTAGAAGAAAATTTAGTTCTAAATCTTTCTTAAAACTATTTATTGTGGGTAACGAGTCTCGAATTTTAGCTGTGTGTCTCTTTCCTGAAGCTGCAATTTAATGTAAGGACATCCCAATTTGTACGATAACGGTTGTCAGCTTCCAAACCGGAACACTTAATATGCTCAAAATGTCATATTTCCCCAGTAAGGCTCTTATTATGTTTCTGCTTGCAGTTCGGCTGCAGCAGGACACGACATGTACCAAATGGAGGGGACGCTGGGAGAGCGGAGGCTTTGATCTGTGTCAATTATCAGCCAGGCTACAGAGAGAAGTGACGTTCGATAATTGTGTGTCTGGCAGCTACGCCTTCAAACGGAGGCAGTAGGCGACAAAGGGTCCGTGCAGCTATACTGTTATGGACGTCGTCTCGCTGCTACTAACAGACATTCTAGGAGTATTTAAATTTCCGGTTTCAAAAGATATTTGTATCTTCCGCAGTCACATCTTCCAGTTTTCATTTTCTCTGCCTTTAGTTAATACACAATGTGAACACGAACTGCATCGAGAGAATTTCGGAGGTTGTTTAACGATATTCTGCGGGACCCCTGGTCGCCAGTGGATTGTTACAGGGCAATTATATTTCATTTGATTTCTTGTTTTAGCCTGTACTGGATAGAAAAATACCTCCATAACAGTGCAAATGTCAACATAATTCGCCTGCATATGTGGTATTTTATACGACGGGGCGCCGGAACAATTTCCACTCGGCGTTAGAAGGCACTTTAATGTGCAGTTTCGATATCAAAGGTTTGGTTACAGTGGTTCCACTACAAAGTCTGTCACCAGACATGACATCAATGGACTTCGCCTTCAGTGTGCATGTGAACAGGCTATTTTACGAAACTCCGATGTATACTCTCATGGAGCTGCTTGACATGATTATTGCACTCGTGCATGTAGTATGCAAAAATCTCAGGGTTCTTGACTATATAAGACAGTCGATGGTGTGACGCTGTAAACATTTCCATGACGTGGTGCTCGACGATTTGAACAGTGCCTGCAAGAGGACACTTCTAACTATGTTAGATACTGTGCTGCACGCCGACATACCAGGCAGATCACGCTGTGATAAAAGTGTACGTATATCGCCCATGTATTGTTGCGGTACCTTTTGATTGGTACCGTATATTTTGGCGTTTGTACATTACAGGATTCCTCATTATAAAGAAAGTATTTTCACAGAAATAAAGGTAGTAAAACATACAGAATAAATCATTATTCCATTCTTACACACATCAAAAGAGTTTGCATCACCTCGGTTCCGAGAGTTCCGGAAACTGTACAGAAAATTGGAATAAAGATCAACATAAACAACATTTCCGGCCTTTTTATTGCTCATGAAAACCACACACTGTATGTTGTACCACTATACAGCGAGACATTCGATGATGTGGTACAGATTGCTGTGCACACCGGTACCTCAGGTACACAGTAGAACGTCCTCTTGCATTGATGCATGCCTGTATTCGTCGTCGCGTACTATCCACAAGTTCATCAAGGCACTGTTAGTCCACATTGTCCCACACCTCCATGGCGATTCGGCGTAGATCCCTCAGAGTGGTTGGTGGGTCACGTCGTCCATAAACAGCAAATTTCAATCTATCTTAGGCATTTTTTCTGGAGAGCACGCTGGCTCTCTAGTCGAGCGATGTCGTTATCCTGAAGGAAGTCATTCACAAGATGTGCACGATGGGGCGCGAATGTCGTCCATGAGGGCGAATGCCTAGCCCATTTGCTGCCGATATGGTTGCACTATCGGTCGGAGGATGGCACTCACGTATCGTATAGCCTTTACGGCGACTTCCATGACCACCAATGGCGTACGTCGACCCCACATAATGCCACCCTAAAACAGCAGGGAACCACCACCTTGCTGCACTCACTGCAGAATGTGTCTAAGGCGTTCAGCCTGACCGCGTTGTCTGCAAACACGTCTCCGACGATTGGCTGGTTGAAGGTATATGCGACACTCATCGGTAAAGAGAACGTGAAGGCAATCCTGAGCGGTCGATTCGGCATGTTGTTGGGACCATCTGTACCGCGCTTCATGGTGTCGTGGTTGCAAAGATGGACCTCGCCATGTACGTTGGTAGTGAAGATGCGCATCATGCAGTCTATTGCGCACCGTGAGACCTTAACTGTTTGAGTCAAAAACAGGACGTCCTGTGGCTGCACGGAAAGCATTATTCAACATGATGGCGTTGCTGTCAGGGTTCCTCCGAGTCCTAATCCGTAGTTAGCGGCTATCCACTGTAGTAGTTGCCCTTGGGCGGCCTGAGCGAGGCATGTCATCGACAGTTCCTATCTCTCTGTATCTCCTCCATGTCCGAACATCACTCGAGTTCACTCTGAGACGCTTAGACACTTCCCTTGTTGAGGGCCCTTCCTGGCACAAAGAAACAATGCGGACGTGATCGAACCGCGGCATTGACCGTCTACGCATGGTTGAAGTACAGACAACACGAGCCGTGTTCCTCCTCCCTGGTGGAATGAGTGGAACTGATGGGCTGCCGGACACTCTCCGTCTAATAGGGCTGCTTGTGCATGGCTGTTTACATCTTTTGCGGGTTTAGTGACATCTCTGAACAGTCAAAGAGATTGTGTCAACGTCCATCTTCAGGAGTCCTGGGAACTGGAGTGATGCAAAAAATTTTTTATGTGTGTATTATGTAACGAGCTCCCGAAGGCCACGGTACTCTTACGCGCAGATAATAATAAACTGTCCATGAACTACGCTACAACCTATACCCACACGCAGACTATCTCCAATGTAATGCCATAGAATGCATACCGCAGGTTTGCGTGATTAAAGTACATGCTACAGAGAGGCTTATACCTGTCGAAGAGATCACTCCCACCACGCCCTTGAGCAATTTTAGCAAACTTGGCACGACTGCAGGTGGCACTCTTCATTGACGGGAGAAGTTACAGGCAATTTTAACGTATAAACGTTTACAATGCATGCCCCCGAGTTACGGCTTAATCTACATCTGAGGATAATTGAAATGGAATGAACATACGGCATTATGGGCCGGGAGTCCACCATTCTGGGAAGTTCGGCCGCCGAGGGCAAGTACTTATTGCCTTCGACGCCATATTGGGCGACTTGCGAGTCGGAGATGGGGATGAAATGATGATGAGTACAACACAGCACCCAGTGCCTGAGCGCAGAAAAATCTCCTGCCCCAGCCGGGAATCGAACACGGGCCCCTTGGCGCGGCATTCCACCGAGCTGACCACTCAGCTGACGGGGTCGGACTGAAGATAACTAACGAGCTTTAACGCACTGAATGGGCTGTCGTACGTCTTCCGGGAGCATAAAGCTTTCTTCGAATGTAATTAGTTAATTTGTTGGCTAATGAAAGGCGTTTACTATATACGAGTTTCAACAAATCATTGTAAGTTAGAGATCTTTGCATCAGTCATTGGTGAATGCCGCCTTTGTTTTAAATGTAACAGTTATAATTTGCAAATTTATTTAGAGAACATTTTGGAAAGTACAGTCTGGAAGAATGATGTTGTTTTATCAGAAAGAATGTAAATCCTTAGCTTCCTCTTCAAAATGTTATGTCCATTAAATTCACTATCGTGTTAAATAATACGGATATATTTCCAAGCGGAAGTAAGCGTAGCCGCAGAAGTGACTACATCACAGTGGACCATTGACGAGCTGTGAATGAAATTATGGAAAGAGGGAATTAATATGAAATACCACTCTGCCTTTGGTTGGTAAAATTAACTTTTGTCCAGGGAGGGCGAAGGGATGTTTATCGGCCGCCGTGTAATCCTCTGCCTAACGGCGTCAGGCGGATGCGGTATGGAGGACAATGTGGTAAGCACACCACTCTCCCGGCGTTTTGCAGACTTTCTAGAGCAGTGCTCTGGACCTGGGGGTAATTACCCCCTGAGGTGTTAAACGAAATTTTCTTAGGGTTAAAAACTAAAATATTGGCTTCTTCTTCAGTCACGAAACTAAATTATTTACAGAAGATAATTACTATTGTCACAGTTTTACAAAACTCTTATATCGATTATCAATATTACATTGTCTCAATTAGTAGCATTAATGTGGTAGACGTTACAGGTTCCTCACATACCGCACTCACTACAAACATGTTGTGCTTTGTCCGGCACACCGATGGTGATAAAAGTGAGACATATACGTAGCAAATGCTAAATATGTCGAGAAAATGTCTTCTCTAAGTTGTAGGTATTACCTGCAGTAGTCCATAAATTACTTCATTACTCACTTCGAAACAGATAACTGAATTAATTGACAGCACTACATAGCAGGAATTACTTAAAGGTTACTATTGTGCTTTACACAGTTTTATTATTATTATTATTATTATTGTTATTATTACTATTATTATTATTCGTGTGATTAGACACGAAGCATTAACAGTCTGAAGTCGTCCAATTTGTGCCAGTTGAGAAGGACGGGTGCAAAGTGATTTACGAACAGTAAGTATAGTGCACAAATCTCAGTTCATTCGATTTCAAATGAGACTGCAGTGTGTAACTCAAGCAAGTGCAGCATTGGAGAGGAGTAATGCAGGGGAAGCATGATTTGTAACAAGTGTGTAAGCTCACTGTGGATAGTTAACTTTCTGTTCTGAAAAGGAGTTATGGGTAGCACTTTCAACGTATCACGAATTCTTTCCTTCATTCTAACACACACACACACACACACACACACACACACACACACACACACACACACACACATACCGGGCCAAATATCTCACGAAATAAGCGTCAAACGAAAAAACTACAAAGAAACTTGAACTAACTTGAAGGGGGAAACCAGATGGCGCTATGGTTGGCCCGCTAGATGGTGCTGCCATAGGTCAAACGGATAACAACTGCGTTTTTAAAAAAATATGAACCCCCATTTTTTATTACATATTCGTGTAGTACGTAAAGATACATGACGCTGTAATTGTCACAAACATATGGCTCACAATTTTAGACGAACAGTTGGTAACAGGTCGGTTTTTTAAATTAAAATACAGAACGTAAGTACGTTTGAACATTTTATTTCGATTGCTCCAATGTGATACATGTACCTTTGTGAACTTATCATTTCTGAGAATGCCTGCTGTTACAGCGTGATTACCTGTAAATACCACATTAATGCAATAAATGCTCAAAATTATTTCCGTCAACGTCAATGCATTTGGCAATACGTGTAACGACATTCCTCTCAACAGCGAGTAGTTCCCCTTCAGTAATGTTCGCAAATGCATTGACAATGCGCTGACGCATGTTGTGAGGCGTTATTGGTGGATTACGTTAGCAAATATCCTTCAACTTTCCCCACAGAAAGAAATCCGGTGCACGTGTGGGCCTTCGATGACCAATCCACCTGTCATGAAATATGTTATTCAATACCGCTTCAACCGTACGCGAGCTATGTGAGGGACATCCATCATGTTGGAAGTACATCTACATCTACATTTATACTCCGCAAGCCACCCAACGGTGTGTGGCGGAGGGCACTTTACGCGACACTGTCATTACCTCCCTTTCCTGTTCCAGTCGCGTATGGTTCGCGGGAAGAACGACTGTCTGAAAGCCTCCGTGCGCGCTCTAATCTCTCTAATATTACATTCGTGATCTCCTCGGGAGGTATAAGTAGGGAGAAGCAATATATTCGATATCTCATCCAGAAACGCACCATCTCGAAACCTGGGCAGCAAGCTACACCGCGATGCAGAGCGCCTCTCTTGCAGAGTCTGTCACTTGAGTTTGTTAAACATCTCCGTAACGCTATCACGGTTACCAAATAACCCTGTGACGAAACGCGCCGCTCTTCTTTGGATCTTCTTTATCTCCTCCGTCAACCCGATCTGGTACGGATCCCACACTGATGAGCAATACTCAAGTATAGGTCGAACGAGTGTTTTGTAAGCCACCTCCTTTGTTGATGGACTACATTTTCTAAGGACTCTCCCAATGAATCTCAACCTGGTACCCGCCTTACCAACAATTAATTTTATACGATCATTCCACTTCAAATCGTACCGCACGCATACTCCCAGATATTTTGCAGAAGTAACTGCTACCAGTATTTGTTCCGCTATCATATAATCATACAATAAAGCATCCTTCTTTCTATGTATTCGCAATACATTACATTTGTCTATGTTAAGGGTCAGTTGCCACTCCCTGCACCAAGTGCCTATCCGCTGCAGATCTTCCTGCATTTCGCTACAATTTTCTAATGCTGCAACTTCTCTGTATACTACAGCATCATCCGCGAAAAGCCGCATGGGACTTCCGACACTATCTACTAGATAATTTATATATATTGTGAAAAGCAGTGGTCCCATAACACTCCCCTGTGGCACGCCAGAGGTTACTTTAACGTCTGTAGACGTCTCTCCATTGATAACAGCATGCTGTGTTCTGTTTGCTAAAAACTCTTCAATCCAGCCACACAGTTGGTCTGATATTCCGTAGGCTCTTACTTTGTCCATCAGGCGACAGTGCGGAACTGTATCGAACGCCTCCCGGAAGTCAAGAAAAATAGCATCTACCTGGGAGCCTGTATCTAATATTTTCTGGGTCTCATGAACAAATAAAGCGAGTTGGGTCTCACACGATTGCTGTTTCCGGAATACATGTTGATTCCTACACAATAGATTCTGGGTTTCCAAAAACGGCATGATACTCGAGCAAAAAACATGTTCCACAATTCTACAACAGATTGACGTCAGAGATATAAGTCTATAGTTTTGTGCATCTGCTCGACGACCCTTCTTGAAGACTGGGACTACCTGTGCTATTTTCCAATCATTTGGAACTTTCCGTTCCTCTAGAGACTTGCGGTACACGGCTGTTAGAAGGGGGGCAAGTTCTTTCGCGTACTCTGTGTAGAATCAAATTGGTATCCCGTCAGGTCCAGTGGTCTTTCCTCTGTTGAGTGATTCCAGTTGCTTTTCTATTCCTTGGACACTTATTTCGATATCAGCCATTTTTTCGTTTGAGCGAGGATTTAGAGAAGGAACTGCAGTGCGGTCTTCCTCTGTGAAACATCTTTGGAAAAAGGTGTTTAGTATTTCAGCTTTACGCGTGTCATCCTGTGTTTCAATGCCATCATCATCCCGGAGTGTCTGGATATGCTGTTTCGAGCCACTTACTGATTTAACGTAAGACCAGAACTTCCTAGGATTTTCTGTCAAGTCGGTACATAGAATTTTACTTTCGAATTCACTGAACGCTTCACGCATAGCCCTCCTTACGCTAACTTTGACATCGTTTAGCTTCTGTTTGTCTGAGAGGTTTTGGCTGCGTTTAAAGTTAGAGTGAAGCTCTTTTTGCTTTCGCAGTAGTTTCCTAACTTTGTTGTTGTACTACGGTGGGTTTTTCCCGTCCCTCACAGTTTTACTCGGCACGTACCTGTCTAAAACGCATTTAACGATTGCCTTGAACTTTTTCCATAAACACTCAACATTGTCAGTGTCGGAACATAAATTTTCGTTTTGATCTGTTAGGTAGTCTGAAATCTGCCTTCTATTACTCTTGCTAAACAGATAAACCTTCCTCCCATTTTTATATTCCTACTAACTTCCACATTCAGGGATGCTGCAACGGCCTTATGATCACTGATTCCCTGTTCTGTACATACAGAGTCGAAAAGTTCGGGTCTGTTTGTTATCAGTAGGTCCAAGATGTTATCTCCACGAGTCGGTTCTCTGTTTAATTGCTCGAGGTAATTTTCGGATAGTGCGCTCAGCATAACGTCACTCGATGCTCTGTCCCTACCACCCGTCCTAAACATCTGAGTGTCCCAGTCTACATCTGGTAAATTGAAATTTCCACCTAAGACTATAACATGCTGAGAAAATTTATGTGAAATGTATTCCAAATTTTCTCTCAGTTGTTCTGCCACTAATGCTGCTGAGTCGGGAGGTCGGTAAAAGGAGCCAATTATTAACCTAGCTCGGTTGTTGAGTGTAACCTCCACCCATAATAATTCACAGGAACTATCCACTTCTACTTCACTACAGGATAAACTACTACTAACAGCGACGAACACGCCACCACCGGTTGCATGCAATCTATCCTTTCTAAACACCGTCTGTACCTTTGTAAAAATTTCGGCAGTATTTATCTCTGGCTTAAACCAGCTTTCTGTACCTATAACGATTTCGGCTTCGGTGCTTTCTATCAGCGCTTGAAATTCCGGTACTTTACCAACGCAGCTCCGACAGTTTACAATTACAATACCGATTGCTGCTTGGTCCCCGCATGTCCTGACTTTGCCCTGCACCCGTTGAGGATGTCGCCCTTTCTGTACTTGCCCAAGGCCATGTAACCTAAAAAACCACCCAGCCCACGCCACACAACCCCTGCTACCCGTGTAGCCGCTTGTTGCGTGTAGTGGACTCCTGACCTATCCAGCGGAACCCGAAACCCCACCACCCTATGGCGCAAGTCGAGGAATCTGCAGCCCACACGGTCGCAGAACCGTGTCAGCCTCTGATTCAGACCCTCCACTCGGCTCTGTACCAAAGGTCCGCAATCAGTCCTGTCGACGATGCTGCAGATGGTGAGCTCTGCTTTCATCCCGCTAGCGAGACTGGCAGTCTTCACCAAATCAGATAGCCGCCGGAAGCCAGAGAGGATTTCCTCGGATCCATAGCGACACACATCATTGGTGCCGACATGAGCGACCACCTGCAGGTGGGTGCACGCTGTACCCTTCATGGCATCCGGAAGGACCCTTTCCACATCTGAAATGACTCCCCCCGGTATGCACACGGAGTGCACATTGGTTTTCTTCCCCTCTTGCTGCCATATTCCTAAGGGGCCCCATTATGCGCCTGACGTTGGAGCTCCCAACTACCAGTAAGCCCATCCTCTGCGACCGCCCGGATCTTGCAAACCGAGGGGCAACCTCTGGAACTGGACAAGCAGCCATGTCAAGCCGAAGATCAGTATCAGCCTGAGACAGAGCCTGAAACCGGTTCGTCAGACAAACTGGAGAGGCCTTCCGTTCAGCCATCCGAAATGTCTTTCGCCCCCTGCCACACCTTGAGACGACCTCCCACTCTACCACAGGTGAGGGATCAGCCTCAATATGGGCAGTATCCCGGGCAATCACACTCGTAGTCCGATCGGGGGATGCGTGGGACGAGCTGGCCGTCCCCGACAAACCCCCATCCGGAACCCCACAGTGATGCCCATTGGCAACAGCCTCAAGCTGTGTGACCGAAGCCAACACTGCCTGAAGCTGGGAGCGAAGGGATGCCAACTCAGCCTGCATCCGAACACAGCAGTTGCAATCCCTATCCATGCTAAAAACTGTTGTGCAAAGAACGTCTGAACTAATCTACAGAGAGCGCAAACAAATCAACACAAAATTTAAACGGTTATTAAAATACAAGATTGGCTAGTAAATGCAGTAATGCTGCTACTTGAGCACTGCTGACACACTGCTCGGCGGCGGAAGGAGACTACGCGATTTTACACTATTCAGGTACTAAAACGCGATGCTACAACTCTCAAATACTATAATACGCCAGAAATTTATGAATTAGACAATGCAAGTACCAAAAACACGCAAAGAAATTAAGAATTAAACTATTATAAACAATTATGCAGCTGTACATCGCCATTCTGTCATACAGTGAAACATCTTTTAGTAACATCGGTAGAACATTATGTAGGAAATCAGCATACATTGCACCATTTAGATTGCAATCGATAAAATGGGGGCCAATTATCCTTTCTCCCATAATGCCGCACCATACATTAACCCGCCAGGGTCGCTGATGTTCCACTTGTCGCAGCCATCGTGGATTTTCCGTTGCCCAGTAGTGCATATTATGCCGGTTTACGTTACCGCTGTTGGTGAATGACCCTTCGTCGCTAAATAGAGCGCGTGCAAGAAATCTGTCATCGTCCCGTAATTTCTCTTGTTCCCAGTGGAAGAACTGTACACGACGTTCAAAGTCGTCGCCATGCAATTTCTGGTCCATAGAAATATGGTACGGGTGCAATCGATGTTGCTGTACCATTCTCACACCGACGTTTATGAGATTCCCGATTCTCGCGCAATTTGTCTGCTACTGATGTGCGAATTAGCCGCGGCAGCAGCTAAAACATCTACTTGGGCATCATCATTTGTTGCAGGTCGTGGTTGACGTTTCACATGTGGCTGAACACGTAACCAACAGGCGAACGGTCCGGACACTTGGATGATGTCGTCCAGAATACCGAGCAGCATACATAGGACACACCCGTTGGGCATTTTGATAACAACAGCCATACATCAACACGATATCGACCTTTTCGACAATTGGTAAACAATCCATTTTAACACGGGTAATGTATCACGAGGCAAATACCGTCCGCACTGGCGGAATGTTCCGTGATACCACGTACTTATACGTTTGTGACTATTACAGCGCCATCTATCACAAAGCGAAAAAAGTGGTCCAACTAAAACATTCATATTTATTTACGTACTACACGAATATGTAATAAAAATGCGGGTTCCTATTCAAAAAAAAAAAAAAAACGCAGTTGATATCTGTTTGACTTATAGCAGAGCCATCTAGCGGGTCAACCATAGCGCCATCTGGTTTCCCCCTTCAAGCTAGACGAGTTTCGTCCTTTGTATTTTTTTCGTTTGATGCTTATTTCGTGAGATATTTGGCCCAGTCACTGCCAATGGATCTCCCTATATATGTAAATGTCATTCATCTTTCATTATTTAAAAAATAAGTGTTCCAAGAAAAGAATGTCATTTAACAGTTTAGTTAGGTGCTAAAGTTGATGATAATGTGACAGATGTCAGGGTCGGGGGGATGGCGGGAGTACTAGCGAAAATCTGATTGCGCTCAGGTATAATGGCCTAAGAAAGTATGAGAACCACTATTCTAGAGCGAACAGCTGCTATTTCTAGGTAAAGTAACTCCTCAATTGGCATCAGAGCTCTGAGTGCAGCTGTACCAGTCCTATCACCAAGGAAAAATCCTAGGCTGTTCTCGGAATCGAACCTGGTCTATCCGCATGGCAGCCATCTACGCTGGCCATTATGCTAGGAGGCGGACCTAGCATTGAAAAAAAAAGCCTTTGATAGGCTTATTCTGTCTGAATTGCGTCACAGTATATGTTAAGAGGCCTTGGCAAACAAGTAGCAGTGTGGGGCCGAGTATCTTTACCTGTAATATTTCTGTTTCATGTACTTTCAGGACGTTTCTGTTCGACCACATTCTTGACTGTCCGTCTCTTCGGTACGTACTTTGCAGTTAATTGTAAACTGACGTCCCAATGACCTAGAGATCTGTAACTTTATACTTCAGAACTGACAATGTAGTATTAACTCGCTTTTTGGCAGTATGATTCACCTAGCTGCCGTGGGGAGAGATGTTAAAGGGATGGTAGCGGCTGCTCTGCAGGACACACGTGTTGTGCGGGTAGTATCAGAATACATTCAAGGCTTTCGCTACGCCTTTAGGTTTCCGTTCCTGAATTCCTCGTTTGAACTTAGTTTTCTGCCGTGCTGTCTCCGTTGTCTGTTTCCCCTCTTATTGCTGTTCTGTTATTTTACACTTGGCTATTCGCTGATGTCGGCCCGTGGCCGGTCGGCTCGCCTCTGCTGGTTCCTCGAGTCGTTACCTATTCTTATCGTATTCTAGTCACAGTATTTTGGAGCAATAAAATAATACTATTGGTATTTAACAGCCTATTAACGACAGTTTCTTCGATTGTTAAGGAGACATCCACCAACGCAACGGAAAATAGAGAATGAGAAGCAAATATGACAAGGGAACCTTCAACAGCAATCGAAAATGAGTTAAGCCTACAAGATCAGCCTAACACCGCAAGCGAGCTAAAGAAGTTTCCAAAAAGCAGCGTGATGTCAAGCTTGCAAATGAATGTGAACGAATGGTTCAAACGAGATCGATCGCAGCGCCACACTCAAGGAGGAGCAACTGAAACACCCGTACAGCATATCTCTCGCCTAGCTGGTGACACTCTTCGTCTTGCTCAAACAAGAGCGACTGAGACTACCGAAGCGCATACATCTCGACTGGAATGACATGTGTCAATATACTGTGAACTAAGAGCTAGAGAGAAGAGTCAAGAATGTGAGGCCCATGCATATAGCTCCGAAAACTTGGGATTGCGAATTTCTCATAGCTATGAAAATGCATGTAAGATTTATAACGAAAAACAGTAGGTCTCGTGCAGTACATACTGATACACGGATAGTTCCTAATACTATATACTGCATGCACAAATTTTCTTTTGTTACAAGTGCTAGAAATATTTTTATAACTCTCAAACATTCTCTACCACAAGTATTCAAGACTGTCTGTATAGGGCTAGTAATCTCTATGGGGCTACGACAAATTATTTAATACCTTTAAGTCTGATTTAAAAGTGTTTTGTAAAAATTTATCATCATTTAATATATTATTTTATTATTCTTCAACATGAAGTCTAATTATCTATCGATGACAGGTACGCGATAGCAGGTCAGATAATACAGAGCTGTAGGAAGAGCACGTAAAATGACTGCTGGTCAACTATGGGCCATACAGAAGCAGTGCTAAAGTCGCGTTACAGCGCTGTGCCGTGAGTTGCAGCGCACACAGCGTTAGTGACGCGGTTAATATCTTATCAGTATGTCGGAGAACCGTATGCGAAAATCAAGCTGTCCAAGCACTTCGGAAACAGACCGACGATCAAGTTATTCAGAGTGAAAAATTTGTTAGTGCCTCCAGGCACATTGTGTACTACGCTTTCTTTGAATATTCGTGGGGCGTTTGATAAATGTGATAATAAAACAATATTCGTTACTCAGAATGTTAAAATGTTATGTACGAATTTCAATAAGTCATTGTGGCACAGTCACTGATTTGACGTGGGGCAGTAGGAGGACCTACTACGTTACACAGAGTAGCGATGTACATAGTGAAACCGCCACAAGAACACAACCTGCAGTTGCCTTTGTAGTAGCAGTCCGGCTGCAGCAGCAAAGTTACTATGAACGTATTTCAAAACTTTTAGTGGTGCCTCGTAATAACGTGGAACGAGGCGGCACAATAGCGAGCTTTAGGTCGTGAATTCCATTTACTGAGAACGGAGCAAAAATTATCTTTTATTTATACACAAGGAATAAAAAATGGCTCTGAGCACTATGGGACTTAACGTCTATGGTCATCAGTCCCCTAGAACTTAGAACTACTTAAACCTAATTAACCTAAGGACATATCACACATCCATGCCCGAGGCAGGATTCGAACCTGCGACCGTAGCAGTCGCGCGGTTCCGGACTGAGCGCCTAGAACCGCTAGACCACCGCCGCCGGCACACAAGGAATAACTAGTCTACAATTGCTAGTTGGAACTATACAGAAAGCGGTATTTGTTGAGAGAGGTGCCTCAAATTTAAACGTTGCGGGCGTTAATGACCCAGCAGCCGTTAATAATAATGAGCTTTTAAGTTCAGCTGAAAGTGGGAATTTCGAATATTGTTGTTTTAAATTTGTTGCAGTCTTCTTAAGGCTTTCTTATAAGTCACACAAAAATGGTTCAAATGGCTCTGAGCACTATGGGACTCAACTGCTGAGGTCATTAGTCCCCTAGAACTTAGAACTACTTAAACCTAACTAACCTAAGGACATCACACACATCCATGCCCGAGGCAGGATTCGAACCTGCGACCGTAGCGGTCGCGCGGTTCCAGACTGTAGCGCCAGAACCGCTCGGCCACCAGCGGCCGTCTAAGTCAAACATAGCAGCATACTAACATCAGTTTGATGGTTAGTTCATAATGATAAAACTTCACTTTCTAGAATTATGGTGCAAAATCACAGAAAAATTACTAAATGAACGATATGTATTTCAAAGAGGAAGAGTGAAATTAATTTTTTTGGTTTAAGAACAAGAATACAGATGAGAGGAAAGAAGATAGTGAGATTAGTGAGAAGATCACGCCACACATGCTGGCCAGAACGGATACCTCGACCAGATTTCGGAGTCAGCATCTCTGACACCAAACTTGCTTACCTTCTGTTAGTATTGCTAACAGGTGAGTGGTGTGGCTGCCGTTATTTAGGGCCGCATAGTGCACCTGACTTTAGTAAGTCTATGTTAGTTGTTATTGCTTTATATGTTTTACGTGACATTCGTGGGAAACACCACATCACGATTTAGCCCACATTAACTATGTTCTAGTTTTAGGTGATTCTGGTGGGTGAGGCACCCCATAATGACTTAATTCACCATTCTTCTACAATATTATTGGTTTTTTGTGCATTTGCGTCTAAATAAAATCTCCCTGATTTCCAAATTTAATTTCAAAAATTATGATACTAAGATACCTGTGGACTGCGGCATCATGTAAAGAAACTCTTAACGATTTGTGTACATTTAAAAAAAACAATCTTTTGTTTCGTTTTAGGTGCTAAATAATTAGCGGAAATGACTACATCTCAAGACAGAGCTTAATGTGTGGTGTTGTATGCGAAAACACACATTCCTTTCAAAAGAAATTTCCGACTCAATACGATCAAGCCTTGGTATGACAGGTTCCTAATAGCTGGAAGTGTAAACAGACAGTCAGGTTCTGGCAAAAAACGCACATCTGATGAAATGATAGAGGGGATGAGATCGACCTTCCAAAGAAACCGTCAATGTCAATTAGCCGAACGTTATGAGAGATAAACATCCATCGCTCAAAAGTTCACAAGGATCTTCCTGTACGACCGCTTGCGGGCTTAAAATATTGCAAATTAGGCATGCATTGAAACGAAATTTCTTGCAGCTCCTCCACGAATTTGCTGTGGACATGTTGGATTTGATCTAGTAAAACTTACGCTATTTTTGGAATGTCGTTTTCTGTCACGAAGCAACCTTTCGCACATCTGGGGTGGTTAATCGCTCAACATTCGCATCTGGGGATTCGCAAGAGCCCCACAGTTTTCGGGAACATGTCAGAGACAGGGAAAAGAAGTACTTGTGGTGCGCACAGATGAAAGAATGGCAGCATAGTTGATCCATTTTTCTTCATCGGACAATTATTTGACCATTTACAGGAGCCGTTTATCTTGATATGATGTAGCCATTTACTGTACATCTTCATTCCCTTCAGCCAAATGTGCCTTTCTAGTAGGTTTGAACACCACTTCACTATAGTTTACATGTTCGTGACTTCCTGGGCTAAAAAATTCCAAAGCAATGGATAGGACAAAGTGGCCATCGCGATCTCCGGACATTGACACTTTGGAGCTTATATGAAAAACACTGTTTAAGCCTCGCCTGTATATGGCCTCGGCGGTCTTTGTCAAAGAACTGCGGCCGGCCGGAGTGGCCGTGCGGTTCTAGGCGCTACAGTCTGAAGCCGAGCGACCGCTACGGTCGCAGGTTCGAATCCTTCCTCGGGCATGGATGTGTGTGATGTCCTTAGGTTAGTTAGGTTTAATTAGTTCTAAGTTCTAGGCGACTGATGACCTCAGAAGTTAAGTCGCATAGTGCTCAGAGCCATTTAAAGAACTGCGTATACGGTGGTATCCGTCACCCCAAACATGCTCGTGCGCACATGGGTTTAGCTAGAGTATCCTCTAGATGTTTTACGGATTACGAAAGGAGCCCATGTAAATTGCTTCAGTTCCTCTACATAACGTCGTAAACTGCACGTATCTGTGTCCCATAGTCTTTATAATTGGATATGGAAATCAAGGATGTTTCATTCGGACACCTTGTACTGCTTGTGTTTGTGGATGTATATGCCTTACGTATTATCTGTATTTTATTCTTCTTCTTCTTCGTCAGTTGCAGTATCGTCGTGTTTTCTGCTGTGTCCTGAATTCCAATATGAAACCACAATAGTTGCGAGGAATCCTACTGCTCTAGCTAATCAGGCAATACTCAGAACCCCAGTCTCACTTCCGCCAGTGCTTCTTTTGCTACTTTCTAAACCTTACGTAAGTTCCCCAACGTAATTTACTGGACAAGCACTACTGGGAGAAATGATATTATTGAGACACGCCTTAGCCACAGCGTAGAGGGTTGTTTCCTGAATAAATCTTCCCCCGTTTGGTGACGCGACACACAGTTTTAATCTGGCAAGATGTACAGAAACAGCTGATACTGAGTTGGAGAGTGGAGGATTCATTTTGGTACCCTGTGGCTGAACAGCAAAAATCCGTGATACAACTTCTGCGACAAATGAGGGCAGAAATAAAGAGAGAATGTAAGGCAGTGAGGGAAGGAATCTGGACAATTAAGGAAGCTCTGCAGGCTCACACTCTCAAGATTGAAAAGAACTAAAACGCGATGTCAAAAAGAAAATAAATATGCAGTCTGAAGATAATATCAGCAGATAGAAGCCAATATTACTTGTACTAGCTAAAGGTTGTTGATCTATAGACGAAGATCTGGAAGTGATAAAGCTATCCAATATGCAAAAATTTCAGCTGACTTACTGATGCAAATACAATACGTGAGAAGGTGAGTGAAGTAGTAAAAGCCAAGCAAAATACGAAGTCCGATCATTGTTCCTAACAATCTTACTACAAGACATCAAGGTAAAGAATTCGATTATCATGATTATTTACACAAAGTTAAATTCATTAAGCCGACCAGAGATGCCCTTTCCGGAATTTAGAATAATGCCGAAGCAATTGAACTGAATGTACGACACACTGTGTGACTGTGTGTAAAATCCTTTATCAATCAACAAGCACTATTTGACAATTCTGAGAATGCATTCTATCTCAACATGAAAGAAAAGGTGTTTCCTCTCAACAGTAAGGTATGAATTAGAAAGAAGATCGAGAAATTTCTTGGAGAACTTCTGCGGCGAAAATATTTTCTTGGCTCTGGGCACTATGGGACCTAACATCTGAGGTCGCCCGCCGAGGTGGTCTAGCGGTTCTAGGCGCTCAGTCCGGAGCCGCGCGACTGCTACGGTCGCAGGTCCGAATCCTGCCTCGGGCATGGATGTGTGTGATGTCCTTAGGTTAGTTAGGTTTAAGTAGTTCTAAGTTCTAGGGGACTGATGACCATAGATGTTAAGTCTCATAGTGCTCAGAGCCATTTGAACCATTTGAACCAACTGAGGTCATCAGTCCCCTAGAACTTAGAACTACTTAAACCTAACTAAACTAAGGACATCACACACATCCATGCCCGAGGCAGGATTCGAACCTGCGACCGTAGCCGTTGCGCGGTTCCAGACTGAAGCGCGTAGAACAGCTCGGCCACACCAGCCGGCTATTTTCTTGGACAGTCCAATTAGTTATGACGATTTGATCAGTCTTGGCTTACCTCTTGCCGTGAAGTATAAACGAGGAACTGACCACGCGAATGGTGAAATCGAACAATTATTACTTAATGCTGGTTAACTGAAGAGGACGTGACAAGGATGACAGGTAAGAACTCTAACCTCGAGAAAACACCCAGTTACTCAAATAAAAGGAAACAAAAATCGATAAAAAGACAATGAAATGGGAAACAGAGATGCATAAGATAACAAACTCGAAAATATTGCTTGCGAAACGCAGGACTCAAACCTTGACCTCTCACGCTAAAGACGCCCATGTAGGCCCGTACCCAACACCGATGAGAATAGACCCGGTATGGGATGATCAGGTGTGACAGACCGGTATGCTCAACCGCTGCACGTCATCATCGTCAAGGAGAGAACAACACATTTTTCATTTGTGACCGTGGTATTGTCTTCTGAGGATTTGAGAATAAGCTGCTTTCCTGTGAGGAGCTCTGCAGTATCAGGCATTAGGGCGTTTTAGATTCTAGTTTCCCCCAAAGCATATTTGGTCACGTAATCGCCACTCACTTTTTCAGTGTAAGTCTACTTTTAACATGAGTAATCACAAGAGAAGACTGAAACTCCTTTTTTAAAGTGCAAATTGTATATTAAAGCTAGCAGACGGTGACAAACGATACCAATACTTGTGTTGCAATATATTTTTCATCGCTGTGCGACAAGGGGTGTAAAAGTGCCACGGAAATGACGTTTCTGTACTATTTTCAGTACTGAGACATGAACATAAAATATTTTAACAGCACATTTAAAATTTCATAACCGTTGTAAAAGATACATGAATTTTTCTTACCAGGCTACTTGATATCTAACAGATTTTTAAGATACTTTAAAATCTTAAAACCTTTTTCATCAACAGCGTCGTTAGGCCCTGACATGTTCCTCTTCAGAATCCTAGAATACTCGGCATTTCGATCCTCAAGTTGGATTTTCTTCACGCTTGCTCAAATATGCCATTTCTTGATAGTGTTCAGCCGCCTGTGTGAAGAAATTCACAGAAGATAGGGTCGAAACGTCGAGTACTTTAGAATTTTTAAATGGAATTCGACACAGTCTAACAAATCTCAAGACTTCTGCCGTCAGTGACAATGGCCATACACGCCTGCAAACATACAGGGTGTTAGGAATGTGACTGCATATGTATTTATCCTGATTACTGAGAACGGTGTACTGAACAACTTTACGTCAGTATTTACGATAGTTGCCCAGAAAGTAATGCATCGCATTTTTTTCCTCAACCGAAAACAATGTTACGAATGCGAAACGTTACATATGTATTATCTGAAGTCCCCTCAGTGAGCGTCCCAATTTTCTGTCAGACAGCCTAGCTGCAGGATAGTTTCAAAATGGCGTCTTATAGGTAATGTACGTTACAAGCAACAAGCTGTCATTTAATTTCTCACGGCAGAGAAATAAACTGCGGGAAATATTTACAAACGCTTGTGCAAACTCTATGGAGCATCTGCTGTCGACATCTGTACTGTTAGTCGCTGGGTAAGGAGGATGAGGTCATTAGAAGGCGGTTCGGCGGAGCTCCCTGATTTGCAGTGCTCGGGGAGGCATTCCACAGCTGTCACACCTGACAGCCCTGACCTAGCCCCGTTGGACTTACACTTTCTTGGGCCAATAAAGGATGCCATTCGTGCAAGACATTTTGAGGATGATGAGGAGGTGATTCACACAGTGAAGCACTGGCTTGCCACCAGGACAAGGATTGGTACCCCACAGGATATCCACACCTTCGTTTCGCACTGGAGGTAAGGCCATAGAACGGGATGGAGATACGTGGAAAATGGGGTGTATGCATAAAATACCATTTTTTCTTGCGTGTAATTCTCATTAAGTTCAATAAAGAATTGTTGAAGCAAAAAATTGCAGAGCATTACTTTCTGTTCAACCTTCATACTTCATCTGCCAACTAACAGTTGTAGCTATTAGGAGTAGTGTGTTTTTAGGCTGGTTAGTACCTCTAAGCACTTGTGGCAAGAGTAAGTCATTAATGCCTAATTTCCCCTGAGCATCAGGTGAGGTGTCGAAATGTGGACGCAAAAAGTTTCGTTGATATTGACAGCCGTAGCCCTTTTTGGTGGTGCAATTACTACCATGCAGAAAAAAATCAGATAGTAAACTATGTGACGCGTTTTCGGGAAGACTATTAGAGAAGAAACCACTAACACACTGAAGTGGGTACCTATTAAGCTACCGAACTTAAACACCTAATGCCCAGTATAGTATCTTTTGTTCTTGTTCTGGTCGACAGTAGACTTGGTAAGGATAACAACAATTTGTTGCATCAATCTCAAGTGTTTCTTATGTCACTGCTTGCTACATTTGTACAACGGATTAGAAGAATACGTTTTGTACTTAAAAGCACCTTTGCTTCGTAACATGGCTAAGCATAGCAACCACAAAGCCCCGAACTACAGTGCGACTCTGGTAAATGTTTAGAAACGCACGAATCGAGGCACATGACGCTGAGACAAGTAATTTAGTGTAAGACACATGGGGTCTCAAATGTCGGGAAATACACCGAAAATGGATGAGAAATACTGAAGAAGTGACATCGCCAGAAGACGTACCACGCCACACTTACATCGGCTGGGCTTGGACGTAAAGGGATGACTGAACAATACTTGCATTCGAGCAAACGGTAAAAATTTCGAACACCTTTTGTAAATGTGATCTGTTGTAAATGAAGAATTTACAAAATTACTGTCGTCACTGTAACCAAATAAAAACTGTGCTTATTTTTTTTCTTTCCTTTTGCCCTTCTTTATTTGCTTACAGACATTATTCAGTACATTTGTTCCTATTTAGGTATTCGTGCCCAGGCTGAAAAGTATTTTATTTTATTTTTGACTTGAGCGAAGCTGCTCTAAAATCTGACCATTGCTTTCTCGCAATGTAATTTTACGGCTTTTTAAAATTTCATTCTGGTGAAGACACCGTCAGTATGTATCTAAACCTAGGTCCGTTATTTGCAACCAGTTGGCTGTATAATTTCTGTGTTTGAAGATTGTTTGGTAAAGAAAACGTAGGAAATTTACTGTCATTCGGAACGTTTAACTCATTTACTTGTGACGCAACGCTGTATGTTTTCGTTGACCTGTACTGTGCAATAAACCAGCGGGCACCGCAAGATAGGCAAATAAAACACTAAATCTTACTTTAATTTAAACAAGTAATTGTATAACGCAATGATAAAAATACTGCCTGCTAGATACAAGATTCGAACGCTGAGCCTCAAGCGCTGGATTCGCGCATGTAGGCCCGGACCCACACCGATCTCAATACTTGACTGGGTTTGGGATGGTCAGGTGTGACAGACAGACAGGGTCAACGCTGCGGGGCACGTCATCTTGTGACGTCACTTTTAGGGTATTTCCTGACATTTGCGACCCCACGTGTCTTATATTACATCACTTTTGTGATCGCCATCTCAGTCGCTTCGAAGGTTTTTAAAAGTTTGGTAGGACTCATACTGTATATTTTGATTTATGTCGGGGAATACTCCCATCTGTTACTTGAACTACCACTGAATTTGATAAGGAAAGCATATTGCAACGTGCATTACTTGTTCCTGAATATTGTGGAATAATCTTCAGAACCGGTAAACGGCCTTTGAACAGTAGCTACCCTTCACAATTACCAGGCTTAAAATTGCTCACATACTCATCCACTTAAAAGTCGGAAACAATGCAATTTCTTGTTCCAGGCAAGGTCTTTATTGAGATGCTTTACCACTGCCTACCTCCGAGTTGCAATCAGCTGTCAGGTGCGTGTCACTATCGTGTCAATGTATCCAGTACTTCATCAGTGAAACGTTTCGTTGTTTGGGCTGGCGTTGGGATGGAAATGAAAGTGAGTGTGGAAAGCAGTCTCGTCACAGGTGCTACTCCTTTCTAATAACACTCACGTGCAATACAAGCTTCAGCGTGCAGATCAGACCAGCGGACCAAACAGTGTGCAGCGTACTTCTTAAGCTTATTGAACTATGTTCCGATGTAGAATACGGCAGTTTACGGTAAGTCGAAGCTAGCAACAGATGTTTTCCCAAAGTGCTACGACATTCTGAACTCAGTTTCCAAGTAAATACGTATATGCAATAAATGCGTACACCCAACAGATAGTATATGTTGATCTGTCAGTGAACTGACATAGGGAACTCAAAGTAAAAGGATGAAGGTAACTTCTTGTTTGGCTTTACAAAGGATTGTACGCCAGCACATTAGAGTGCACAGTGAACTAACATAGGGAACTCAATGGATTAGTGTTGAGGTCCTGTCTGCCGGCCAGCCTGTGGATGCTTTTTAAGGTGATTTTCCATCTGCCTCGGCGAATGCGGGCTGGTTTCCCTTATTCCGTCTCAGTTACACTATGTCGGCTATTGCTGCGCAAACACAGTCTCCACGTACGTGTACACCATAATTACAGTACCACATAAATATTGGGGTTACACACGTATGGACTGAGACGTCCCCCGGGTGTGGGGGCGGTGAGGGGGGGGGGAGGCACTGGGGGCCGAATGGCACAATAATCGCGGGTTCGGTGTGGGGCGGCGGTGGTTGGGTGAGTGGACTGCTGCAGCCTCTTGTGGGGTTGTGTACCAGTGACCTACGGAGGGAACGAAGCATATCCGTCGTTTCTAGGTCCCCACTTCAATACATACATACATACACCCAATGTAACAAAGTCTAAATAACGGTGAAGAATGGAAATGAGGAAAACGAAACTGATCCAGCAATGTGAGAACTGCCTGAATTACGGTTCTGAATTTCAGAATGAATTTTCGCTGTACAGCGCACTGTGTGCTGATACGAAACTTCCTGGCAGATTAAAACTGCGAGCCGTACCGAAACTCTAACCTGGAAACTTTTATATGTTGCGAGCAAGTACTCTAGCCACAGCTGTCGAAGCAAGATTCACAACCTCCCCAAGAAAATCTTCTTCCGCCAGTAGGTTTTCTACCTTCTAAAATTCCAGAAATTCTCCCCCATACCTTGCGGGCTTGCACTCCTAGAAGAGACGATATTGCAGAGACATGGCTTATGCACACTTAGTGGGACTAATTCTTATCGAGAAGGAGCTCAGCGAATGTTCCACATGTTTCATAAATATACGCAGCTATAATTTAATAATAACGCTAGCGCGTTCAAAATTACAAAGTGCCACTACACTTCACATTCATCCGTAAATGATGTTCTGACACGGTTGAAAATTGTCGAATAGAAACATAACGTGAATATTAGGATAATATGATAATTTTACTTTTTAAGATCATAAGCTTATTCTTAAACCAAATAAACAAAAAATATAGCCAACTATTATATTAAGTTTATTGACTTGTAAACAACAGTGTACACTTCATTAATATTCCTAATAAAAGACCTTTAATAATACGATTTAAATAAAAGCTCGGACCTAGTTTGTCATTACTTTAATATTCGGCCTCTTCTAAGAACTAATTATTTGAAAATAAATTATTGTGAAAAAGGTATTGTAATATTTTTGGCTGTACAGCCATCATGTACGGCTGGCTACAAGAAGCTCTTCTTAGAGCTGTTGAGAAAGCAGCAGTTGCAAGATGACGTAATGTGGTGTGAAGTACCGATGACAGGTGGTTTGTTCGGTACTCGTATCGTGTGAAAGACCGCCTAATTTGTGGTTCTTCTCCGCAATTGGCTTATGCTTTCGGAAGTTGCTCGCCAGAATGATAACCTTCTGTTTTTACTATTAGAAAAATTAAGCAGCGTATTTACTTGCGTTTTTTTTATTAAAGCATCCCTCAATCTCGTGCTATTATTCCATTATTTCACAAGTATTAACAACCAGCGGAATAATAGCTGCTGTTCGAAAAGGCAGACGAAGCACTTATGACCTTCAGATCGCGCCTAATTTGGATGGCGGACGAAGTGGTTTGGCTTTAAGATCAGACCTGGTTCGTTAGTGTCGGAGGACAGACATGTCGTCTGCTGCAGTCAGTGTCAGTTAAGACTTTATTATCAATTTCTGCTTATGTGTACGTTTAATTGAGAACAATTTGATAGTAATTATGCAAATACGTAGTTCATTGTAATGTTTTTATAAAAGCGTGACCATTGGAGATTATTTGTCATTCATAAAGTGGGATATAATGGCGCAGTTTCTCGTATTCTGCTAATAAACAGTGAGTGGCATCCCGTATAAACAACTAATCAGGTACTCAATTATCAGTTCCTTTCTAAGATAAGGATTCACGACCTACACGCTGTTTTCTGCACAGGAGACAACTACTATAGAAGACTGCAGGTTGGTGAACATTAATTAGAACTTATGCATTCCACTCAATGGCGGTGGAAACAAATAGGTAACTCGCGTGTAATGCAACCTTAATACAAATGAGATCAGTGATACGTCATCTGTGGCTACACAGAGGAGTTATGAAGGAGAGAAATTTTCAAGGAAAGGGATTTATCATACGCTCCTATCTATCTCGCTCCCCCCCCCCCCCCCCCCCCTCTCTCTCTCTCTCTCTCTCTCTCTCTCTCTCTCTCTCTCTCTTGCCGTAGTACGTTACAGTAACTTTTCCGGTAGCTTTCCTGTCGTATCACTTCTTTTAAAGGCTGCGGCATACTGACAATTATCTTTTTTAAATAAACAGTGCACAGACTGTCCCATTTTTCTTTTAATGGATACTTCAAAATTTCTTTCGATGGTATTGGTGTTTTTCTAATAGATCTTCTAGTTCTAGCCACATATTCCGTTTGAGGTTGAGATCTGATGATTGACGTAATGGTTGTAAGACGTACAGGCAACTGTACAACATATCGTACTGCACAATGAGATCTTTATTTTTTGGACCATTGTCCCGGTGAAATGTGAATGTGTTTGATATCCACATTTTTCAGCACTTTTGCGTAGACTGTTTTCTGATACGTTCTAATAAACATGTTTGTCAGTAATAATGGCAATGAACTCTTTTTGGCCCGGTACAGATATGAATATACAGCCCCAGACAAGAACACTGCCATGTCCAGTTGTGGTAAAATCTGTCACTTTAAATGGTTCACTCTTCTTCCACCACACCGCCCTTCGTCCATCCGTCTCAAAAATACTAAATTCACTTTCGTCGGAAAAAATGACATTGTTTCACCATGTTTCTTTCTTCGTAATAAAGTCTTTAGGTCAGTTGAACCCCTTCTTTCGATTCTGTTGTTTGACATACGGCTTCTCCCTAACCACTTTTGCATTGTAGCCACTATCTTTCACTTCTCTGCGAATCGTTTGAGGATGTACCTTCTATCCAGTGTCGACTAGAAGCTCATTTCCTTTTGCACTGAGGAGGTACAGAGTCCATACGATCCTCGTATTTGAATCATATGACGATATCGGTCACTTACTCATGTTGAGCATGGCAGCAATTTCTCTATATGATTTATCTTTCATGTTACGAAAAATCAGAAGCGCGTACATCAAAACTGATTAGTTTTGTTTGATAATATACCGTATGGACAGATGACCGCGCTTGTAAACAAAAACCGTCTTTTAACTCAGTGTTTTATTTAAGTTGTATACAAACAGTCATACTTTTATTGGCTGGAAATCTACCGTAATATAATACTTCATGTTTTTCTGTTTTTGTTACGTTGCTACAAAGTAAAAATTTCATAGTGTCCTAATATTAACGTCATCCAATCTAAATGTGACGAGAAGTTTCTCTTTCATGCGCACGAATTACAATTATCTTCATATGTTCACAGTGACGTACTTCATCAGACGCAAATACTTTTCCGATTGTGTGCACTGTGGTCACTTTTTAAATTCATTTGTGTCACAACGTCCTTGTCATAGCACGTCGCAGAAAATACCATCAATTACGATATACTGCTTTAACGACTTTAATACGTGCAATTGCCCACAGGCACCGTTGTACGTGCTCCGGTGCCCTCGAGTTACTTGCTTCCGCTCCGTTCTATCTCACGTCTGTGAGGGACGCGTAATTAGCAAAGTGATTAACGACCGGTCCCTCGTGATCGGTGCAAACGCAAGATCAGTGCAGTCTGGCCCTTTCGTCCCGACTTATAGCTCGACAAATACGTGTCACCTGTTGCCAACGACGTAGTTCAAAAGTCATTAAGTCAAAATATAAATAAAGGCATATATTTCAAGTAATAGGAAATCACTGTTGCCAGCTTGCTGTTCCTTTGTCACGTCCTAACATTGATAAAAACTCCCGAGAAGAATGGCTCAAAAAATTACAAACTAGGACGACCTGCAAAATATATTTTACTGTGTCGTGTCCGGTGACTTGTAGGACAGGTTAAGAGACTTTCCGTGTCCTGATATTCGCTTCAATCAGGTTTCGACGTTCACTTGAGCAGGTTTGCCTTCAGTGGTGCTACTCCCGTTCTGATGACGTTCCTCCAAATCGTCCATTCCAAGTTGTCGCCACTGGACATCTCCTGCAGTGCTGAATAGTCGTTTGGAGGCTCGGAAATTCTTTGTACGCGAATTTCTGGAGAAAATTCTTCCACGCTCCACACAGGGAGTGGCGTTAATCGAAACATTCTTAACTTTTCTTAACCAGTCCTTCGGGACTTATATAAAACATTCTGTAGTTCAGTCCAGCGGTTTTTGGTTTCGTACGAGTACAGCCGGTTATTTGTCGGTATGTTTCATTTAAACTTCAGTTGAACTTTCTGGCACATACAATTCTGGGCCACATCGAGCAAGCATATTCTGCCATTGAAAGAGGTGGCCTACTTGTAAGCCCAGAGGGCGTCAGTGTTCCATGGATTTCGATCAGAGAAAGCGACAGCATACAAATTGAAAATGTTATAGACCTTTAGTAGGAGACTCGAGGATTAGTTCACTACTATCGTAATGTGAGGCAGTTATCCGTCAGAAAATATTCTGGGCTGTTGATAGTGATCCAATAGTCGAAAACGGTATAGCTAATAAACAGAAATGGTATGAGTATAAAACTTATAATTTGGTTTAAAATTTTGTGCAGTTACCCTAAATAAATTAAGACGAATGCGAGGATGATTCCTTTGAAAACAGCCGACTTCCTTAAATATTCTAGTCCTCATCTGAGTCTTAATTCGTATCATCCTTCCTCCTTTCTTGAATTCACTGCATCTGAAGTTCACCGAATCAAGCGAGTGGTAATAAATATTTTGTATTACACAACACATTTATATTACATCCCCTTCCTTTCTGGGAGACATGTGACATGTGAGTCTTTCAAATGGTGGTGCATACTGATGAACGTCCAATTTTATCTTCAAGGTTATCATTAGGCTCTTACGCTGGGAACAGAGGAGTATTTCTATAGTTTGCCCATGTAATGTAACAGAATCTTCTGTTAAATTTCTGAGTGATATCCAGTAGCTTTCTTTCTAGGAAGCAGAGTTTAGATTACACCCAAACAAACCTGTAACCATCTTCGCTCTATTCCCACTGTAAATATGATGTAATATGTGTGTCACACTTTTGAGCAGCATTCCAGTATAGTTAATTTCCAAATTACGCATTTCACATACATTGTCGATTTTCCAGGTGTTCTAAGAACAAATCGAAACGTCCCGTATGGGTATGCATGCGACAGCTTGGTACCTACTATGTTTCAAAACGTCCCGCATAAAAACAAGATTTTCCAGTGCTCACACCTTGGGTTCTATTGGTGATTAAAATGTGGGGTCAAGTGTTTTGGATAGCCCTTTGGGGTGAGACCATTTGTATATCCAACAGAAGGATCGTTTTAGTGCACTATCTACACTACAGAGTCGAATTATGAATACTGGAGACTTCTTCCTGCTTAGGCAAATGAAGTAATTCGATTGGTTCTTTTTGAATTTAATGTGCTCTACGATGGGATTATGGAGGCACTACTACTTTACAGACGATTCTTCAGACAACCCTACGAAAGGTTTTTTTACTATATTTTCGCCGTGACGAGTGGACCAAAACCTAGCCGATGATTTGTAGACGGCTATGCACAGCAAGTGGCTGAATTTTGTATGATATATTCCTAAGAGCGCTATCTCGAACAAATTTGAAAATTTACTTATGTTTATTTGTTTCCAAGATACATAGGGTCAAAGTTAAGCTACTTGTACACGTAAGGTCGGACGTGAAATAAAGTTTGAGGTGAAAATGTAGTTTATAAAATGACGTAACACAGAGAAATATGCTGTAAAGTGTCTCCGTTATCATCTGAGAACCCCACGTTGTAGTACTGAAGCACATGAGAAACTCTTTTCAACTTAAAATCTGGTCTGAGATGTAAAATTAAAAAATGCGAATATGTTCCTGAAAGGTGAGGTATCAGCTGCGTTATTCTACCTTCCTTAACAATTTGAAAAATTTTCCCAAAAAATTGGCATATGATTATTTTCGCTCTTTTTCATGCAGAAGAAGAAGACAGTGGCAGTGGTGAAGAGACGGAAAAGTAATAAATTCTGGAAGATAGTAGATAGTGGCTGTGTTATAAAAAGAGGAAAGGAGACAACAGCAGCGTAGGAGAAAGTCAGGGACCCAGTGGCAGTAGAACATAGTGGATGTGACGGAACAGTGCTAGAAAACGAGCGAAAGAGACAGGACGAAGGAATAAAGGGAAAGAGAAACGGGAAGTATGTGAGAGCCACTGATAATTAAAGACAGAGTATATGAAAATGACAATGGGGAATAGACAGTGACAATGAGAAGAGAAGAAAGGAATGAGATATTAGCGGTAACAGAGAGCAAGAAGGAGGAAGTGTCAGGGAGAGGAGACTAGGACAGAACGAAGGAGTCTGTAATAGTGGCACAGGAGACAGTGACAGACACAAAGAGATAATGAGAATGAGTTGGGCTGGGTGAGTAAGAAGGGAACGGCAACTGAGTATGGGGGGTTATGAGCGACTCACAGTGATGGACTCAAGTGTGTAAATGAGTTAACGGTTTGGGAGCTTCTGGAAGTTTGAGGTGAGTTGCATATTACATAAAATTTTTGGGAACATTTTTGAGGATAATGAGGAAGGTAAAAGGAGGCAGCTGATACCCCACTTTTCAGTCAGCCTTTTCAATAAACGGGAACGTATTTGCATTTATTGTGCTACGTTAGGAGCATTTTTCCGCTGTTGCGTTATATAAGCAGTCGACATTTGACCCCTCACATAGCTGCTCCCAGAGAAACGACGAGACTGACTCTATTCGAGGCTCATTATTCTTGTATTTATATAGTATGACACCTTTACTTTTCATAATCTGTATTATATTGCCCTTCATCATGAGTTAGCTGAACATAATAGCATCAGGCAGATATGATACCAAACGCAGCAACTCAGACCTGTGGTACGGTCGCTTTTTCGGAAACAGTGCCTCTAACCGCCGAAAAATGCTATGGGTGATTTCAACAGCTCTTTCCTTGTGTGTAACAATGACGATATTCTTTGACTGCCATAAGCACATCAAATGCCTCTTCGTCACGAAATTCCATTACTGCATGAACAACATAAAAAAACTGAAGACCACCACAGAAACATTTGACGATGTACCGCCAAAACGCCTTTGGTAGACGCAAATGATAACAATAGCAATGAGTGAATTTAAGTTGCACTAATTTTTGAAACCATTTTACGCTGAAGAAACAATATTGCTGGCATGTTTTATTAAAACTTGACCTCAATAGAACATTTACTAAAAAATGACAACCGCTTTCGGTCGAAAAGCGACCATCTTCAGACAACATACACCATGGTGGAAGGCGGTGGCAGTGAACAGAGTGGGCTTCATGGATGCACGAACGTTAACCAGCAGATTGCATTTCAGCTCGTAGTAGAGTTTATATTGATAATCTCATGGCATGCATGTCTTAATATGACCAGAAACTGTCACATTGCAGGTTTTAAAACTGACCAGCTCGTTTGTTGCTAGGTAGATGACCATCTTGTACCTTGGAACATGTATTCACATCTGGAAAGAACCTTAATTTTCCGGAGCAATTCTTGTAATTTTGGAGTAAGACTGCAGCATAAAAAAAGTGAATACCACATTTAAAAATGGAGTAAGAGAACACACCACGACACTCTCCCCTATTACAACAATTCAGTTAAACTTCGGTTACACGATAAATCTCATAAACATAAAGGCTGTCGATACAGTTAAATATCTAGAGATTACGGTTACGAACAATTGTAATTGGAATCATCACATAGACAATTTTCTGAGGAAGGCGAATCAAAGAGTGTGTTTTATTGGCAGTACACTTAGAACATGTAACAAGTCTATTAAGGAGACCGCCCACACTACGCTAGTCGGTCCTCTTCTGGAGTCTTGCTGGGATCCTTACCAGATAAGACTGACCGACGAGCATGAAAAAGTTCAAAGAAAGGAAGCTCGTTTTGTATTGTCACAAAATAGGGGAGAAATGTCACGTGTATGGAAGTGAGCAGAGTGGCAACAGATGAAGCTAATGCTTTTTCGGAGATGCGAGATCTTTCCACGATATTACAATCACCAGCAATCTCGTCCAAATGCCAGAATATCCTATTGACTCCTACCTACATAGGAAGAATCGACCGTCGTTATAAAATAAGGGATATCAGAAAGCTAGACATGTTATCAAGAACATTTGCAACATTATTCTAATGTTTTTACGGCAGTCTCTTGTGGCATGTGTTTTTGTAAAGATTACAGATTTTGTTGATACTGTATTCAAAACAGGTGGAGTTCGGTTAAAACGAATAAAATATTTGGTAAGTTTATTATATAACTAATATGAAACACCCGTAGGATAAATAAAAATTTGTGCACGGTACGCACTGTAGCTACAGAGCAGCCTGTCAGTTTTACGTACTGTGCTCAGCCGCAACGATTTACTAACGTAGCTTGGTACATCACAGAGTTAGGAGTTGTAAAGGAGTCTGGACAAGTATGTTAGATGTTACCCCTGTGTGTGGTACGTAAAGACGTATTAAAACAGATTACAAAGATAAAATAAAATTATGGTCAGTGCATAAAACTAAGAGGAGAATGGAAGAAAATCTCTTTGCTGACGTCTGCAACACTTTTCTCTCTGCTGACAATTAACTCACCTTTTCCACAATCTTGCATCTTACTGTGCTTGTTTTAGTGTATTAAACCAAAGAATGTTGTTTGCCGGGGCTCGGGAACACATACCACGTTCCGTTGAGCTACGATGCTGGGTGGAGCTCGCACAGGAAGTTTTGGCATTTCGTTGTTCCCACATATATTTGAGAATAGAACGCTGGAGAGGTAATCTGAAAGTGGTTCTCTGGACTCTCTGCCAGACACTTCAGAGTGGAAAATCACCTAGATGTAGGTGAAACTGGAACAACCCAATCTTACGTACTTATCCTACGCCCTGAGGTGCAAATACTATTTTAAAAAAATTGTTTGGGTTCCTAATAGGCAGGGGAACGATTTTCTGCACTCTGTAACTTTCTGATCTTCCCAATTAGGTTCTCATCAAGAATTATGCTGTGATCTTTTACTGCTGATTGAAGGGTAGCGGTATGCCATAAAGGAGTATTGCAGGAACAGTTCCACAAGGATGTTCGCTTATCAACTCTCAATGTAATACGAGTATGACTATGACTTTTCTTCGTATAAGATCCTGATTTGGTAGCGATGTTGAATCTGACTAAAGACCTCTTGTGCTATTTTAGTAAAAACAAGACGTGTTTCCTTCAACTAGAGGTAACATTGCAGCCACTAGTTACGAACTTTTGAAATGCAATTGAGTTCAGTATCTTAAGTACAGTGCCAGCAGCTGATGGTGCGTGAAAAATAAACTAAATTGTCGTCAGAAAATGTAGCGCTCAGTGACGCACGCAGAAGTTAACAGCAGACTAGAATTTGAAAAGTTTACAAGCCTTGAGGCCAGATGTCCATTATCCCACAACCTCTCTGCGTGACGTGCCGTCCGGCCGACCCTGGGAGAAATGTCATGCGGTGCTGCTGGCGACCAGAAAATATTCCGCTAAGTTTGTGTCGGCAGGCTTTCTCTGCGGTATCCGTCTGTACTCATTACTACACTAGCACTAACAGATGCACCTCGTGATTTACAGAGCGAATGTGAAATACAAACAGCGCCGATGGTACCTGTCTCCGAAGCCAAGGTCGCTAACCTAGTCAGTTCGAACCTAGTAGTTGGTAGTTCTCTTCGCCATCATTTGGCTAGAAAGGAGACGAGCGGGAGTGGAATAATAATCCTAACGCCAGACTTTGCGTCACTTTCTTGATTAGATTTCATATCTCTACGCATTGCCTCACTGTATGAAGGCTTATAACATTGTTGATGGTGATGCGTCCATAGGATATGAAGCATCCTTAGTCAAATGGTTGAAATGGCTCTGAACAATATGGGACTTAATATCTGAGGTCATCAGTCCCCTAGAACTTAGAAGCACTTAAACCTAACTAACCTAAGGACATCACACACATTCATGCCCGAGGCAGGGTTTGAACCTGCGACCGTAGCAGTCTCGCGGTTCCGAACTAGAGCGCCTAGAACCGCTAGGCCACCGCGGTCGGCGCAACCTTAGTCACTGTTCAAGAAGAGTCGAATATGTGTAGGCAGTTGGCAATTTATTTGGCCTGCTCCCGATTTCGACATCATGCAATAGAAACAAGAGTACACATTATACACGCACCCATACGGTCATCTAAACTCAGTGGGATACACTTTAGGGATCACTCTCACACTCAGCAGGAAAGTAGGTAATGTGAGCGGGGCAAACTAACCCCTCCGAATCTCGCAACCAACAATGTCACACACCCTCCATCAAATAAGGTACCGATTCATAACAAGGAAAGTATCAATGCGGCCTTAGTAGAAGGCAATGAAAGGCGTCAATCGATCTACCTCCCACGTAGTTGCGTGATTTTTGCTTTACCAAGTTCGACAGAGTATCTATTATCGTAGTTTTGCAATAACACGTTGGACAGGGAATCTTCTCTCTTCCTGCATTTGCTCATATTTTTCATGCCAGGGAGATAGATCATGCTGGCAACCTAGATAGACTATGACTTTTTTCACACCTATTACTTCTGACATTCTGCACACAACGCACATTTCTCCATCTGTCTTTAAACATGAGGGCCAATGGATTGAAAGGTGGTTGGTGTAGTTACTAGCAGATGTAACCGATTAAATTCAAGTGGGCTCCCTTGGTGTAGCTTTGGGGCGAAATACTGGGAACACAGATGAAATTTCAAAGTTGGAGGTGGCAGTGCAGGGGCTAGGGTAGCGTTTTACCTGCGCAGGCTTTCGTATGAGAGGCTCCCGCGACTGGCTCTCCCAGGCTTCCCAACAGGTACGCTTTCATTCGAGTTTCGTACGTTAAAGACGTTAAGCTTCACTTCTCCGGTCTTCTGACAGGAGGAGCAGTCTGACAGCTCGACTTCCATTGCGCGTTTTTCCCTAATGTGGGAGCTAGAAGAATACTGTCACTTAACATTGATGGAACTTCAAACGATCTGGCACTCAGGGGCAGTTAGAAACTATTAAACACTATAATTGCTCAACAGGAAGCTCGCGTTTGGGGAAGGTCCTTACTATGATTACGTAAAAATTCGACCCACCATAGAACTAACTACCAATCTGTCAATTTTCTATGAAAGTATTCTGTTTTTCGCAGGTCTTGAAGAAATGAATGTGAACATCACCCGGAAATACTCTGCGACTAAACTGTTGTTCAAAGTCGCCGTCGTTCATTTTCTTCTTATACTATTCCACATCTGTAGGTATACTGATCCGCCACTACTTCGGTGATTATTACGGTGCGGTGATGATGTAGCATCGAAGCAAACCATACACACGTCCGAATAGGGGAAATTATCGCAACTCGCGTAATTGGTCTGTGGCCAACAACAGTTATAAACTTGTCGGGAGTAACTAGAGACACTGCAACTACTGACATGACAAGAACGATGTAGGGGAAACTACAACTAAACATAATGACACGAAGGCTTTGAAAGAGCTTTCTACCTCTAACGAAGAAAATAAAAAAAAAACTGTGGTGTAAGTGGTGGAGGAGTTGGACACTACGTAATGGAAAAGGAAATGTCATAAATAAACCAACGATAGCACAGGAACCACGCAGAATTGGCAGCTGTGAAACGTTATATGTAAACTGAAGACAAAACTTAAGCATAGAAATAAAAACAAAAGTTGTATTTCAGACCCTCGAAATAGCAATATATTTTATCGCTAGTCGTTCATTTCGAGCAGCATACAACGTCAATACTGGTATCGCCAAGGGGAACTATTTTCTTCGCAGTTCAGCTTACAATACCCTTACCTGTGACGTTACAGTATATATGGTAGAGGTGAGGTGGACATGAATCGAATTCAAACTGTAGATCAACAACTTGATGCTTGAAACTTCCTGGCAGATTAAAACTGTGTGCCCGACCGAGACCCGAACTCGGGACCTTTGCCTTTCGCGGGCAAGTGCTCTACCAACTGAGCTACCGAAGCGCGACTCACGCCCGGTACTCACAGCTTTACTTCTGCCAGTACCTCGTCTCCTACCTTCCAAACTTTACAGAAGCTCTCCTGCGAACCTTGCAGAACTAGCACTCCTGAAAGAAAGGATATTGCGGAGACATGGCTTAGCCACAGCCTTGGGGATGTTTCCAGAATGAGATTTTCACTCTGCAGCGGAGTGTGTGCTGATATGAAACTTCCTGGCAGATTAAAACTGTGTGCCCGACCGAGACCAGAACTCGGGACCTTTGCCTTTCGCGGGCAAGTGCTCTACCAACTGAGCTACCGAAGCACGACTCACGCCCGGTACTCACAGCTTTACTTCTGCCAGTACCTCGTCTCCTACCTTCCAAACTTTACGGAAGCTCTCCTGCGAACCTTGCGGAACTAGCACTCCTGAAAGAAAGGATATTGCGGAGACATGGCTTAGCCACAGCCTTGGGGATGTTTCCAGAATGAGATTTTCACTCTGCAGCGGAGTGTGCGCTGATATGAAACTTCCTGGCAGATTAAAACTGTGTGCCCGACCGAGACCCGAACTCGGGACCTTTGCCTTTCCAGTTTTAATCTGCCAGGAAGTTTCATATCAGCGCACACTCCGCTGCAGAGTGAAAATCTCATTCTGGAAACTTGATGCTTGATCTACTAGACCACCATGGCTATACATTTCTCCTACCTGTTTAACCAAACAGTTCAGCCTAACAACAGATCTTTTTCGACATCTGTGTCTCACATGCACGACATATATGAAACAGTTAACGCACGAACCACGAACAATACAGTATGAAGCATTCAGGAACAAATGGCGTGACGCTATTTTGACCTAGTATGAACTGATGAGATGACACCACAGAAACGAGTCGCAACAAGCAATGGTCCTCATATCAGGTGGGTAACTGGATTAAAGTGGAATACATAGGAAAATATGAAACGAAAGAAATAGGAATCTGCACTCCAGGCGCACATGCGTCAAGGGATGGTGTCCAATGGATATTAATAAAGAAGCCGTTTTCTGTTTTTGCCGATTGAACCACTAGGGCTATTGCATCACATCATATGGTACGACATTTTCATTTATGGCCCAGTCGAAGAAAGGTTTATTATTTTGCGAGTTGTTTGCAGCTCTATAGGCGGTTTCTAGGAACCTTGTAACCAAGCCCCTCGATTCTTGTCTAGATCTTCTTTCAAATTTCTTCGTTGCATGTCCTTGACTCAATTTTTTTGTCGCATTGACACAGGGTCTTCCACTTACTCTCTTGTATGGAGGTTGTCATCATGGTACTTTTCTTCGGCCATGGTTCATCCCGTAATGTCCGCCCCCGGTAGCTGGATGGTCAGTGTGACGGATTGTTAATCCTCTGGGCCCGGGTTCGATTCCCGGCAGCATCAAGGAATTTTCTCCGCCCAGGGACTGGCTGTTTGTGCTGTTCTCATCATCATCATCCTATCATCCTCAGCGACTGCAGATCGCCGAAGAGACGTCAAATTGAAAGACCGGCACCCGGCGAACGGCCTGACCGACGGGGGGCCCTAGCCGTACGATTAAAAAATTAAAAAAAAATCCCCTAATGCTCTCCGCTAGCATTTTGAACGCCTGTTTTTAAATTTTTCTGCAATATAACTGGTAGTTTTTGTAATATGGTAGATTCTCTCTCCTTGAAACTCAACAAATTCTATTAGAAAAATAGATTTGCACAGATTTAGGTCTTCTTCTACCTTGACACGTCATTTCCATGAATTCTGCTCTGTATAAACAAATGCTTTTATTACTGATTCCCACAACCTTTTTTCGGTCTTTTTCTTAATTTTATCTAATTAAGGGATGGAATTCCGTTTACTGATACCTTGCTTAGCTTCAGTTGTCCTCTGCCTTATATATGATATACTGGGACCCTTATGAGTCATTTTGACTACCAGATATTTTTAACTTCGAAGGAATAGGAATCGGACGAGTCCTTACAGCATTATCTGAAGGACGTGAAGAGCGCCAGCGAAAGTGGATTGTCGGGTGGTTTACATAGTGCCTTATCAACTGCTCTTGCTGACTCGGCGAGTGAAACACGGTTACATTTTAACCACTATGGCACGACGACAGAAACTGTCACAAAAAAGAAAAAAAAGAAGTTGTGGTCGAAATCCCTGAGCAGCAGTCGGATGCCAGTACAGAGTGCCGCCCCCCCCCCCCCCTCACACACACACACACACACACGCACACACAGGTTCTCCCGGACAGAATGCTGACAGCAACTGTTCGGGAAGAGCTTATCAGAACTCCCAGCGGACAAAGGAGGCAGCACTTGTGTTGCCGGCCAGCAGTGCAGATACGACTGACAGATGGGCCGGCCTACCCGCATGAGATTCGGGGCTGCGGCCCTCTGGGGCAGCGAAGGGAGTTGGGATGCGTGCTCCGAGCAAGTTGTGAGCCGGCCGGGGTAGCTGCCAGCAACAGCACCACTGTTACCGGTGAGGCTCTCCCGCGCTCGACGCCTCTGCTCGGGAACTTTGCGGCTAACTGTGGCAGGGTTACGGTTTATGCTCCGTAGAGATGCAGGGAACTGCGTTGCACTCGGAAATACACAATGATGTCCGTAAATTAAAGAAAAAACTATTAAAACAGCAAAAATCTTAAAAATAATACATTCTCTGTGCAAAGCACAAGATATGATCTGAATAAATTCGCAAAAACAGACAAGAATTTCTATTTTGACTTCTAAGATACTGACGCGAACACGTCTATTCACTCTTTGTGGTCCCGGCGGAGGTTCGAGTCCTCCCTCGGGCATGGGTGTGTGTGTTTGTCCTTAGGATAATTTAGGTTACGTAGTGTGTAGGCTTAGGGACTGATGACCTCAGCAGTCAAGTCCCATAAGATTTCACACACATTTCAACATTTTTCTATTCACTCTCAGTCGAACTTTGTTGTGTGACAAGAGTAATAATGCGTAAAAGAACCGGATAGATTATGTCTGTAGGTGTTGGCCGCTCAATATTTGAGCCGTTGAGATGAAAAGGGGATTTGCCATTATTTTCGGGGAATATGAGTCACTACTGTAGTTCTTATTTTCACGCGGTTCTGCATATGTTGGTTCTAAAATGGGACTTCCTCAGTGATTTTTCTGTGTCCAAACCAGTGCAGATATTCAGTTTCTGGCAGAAAGTGGACTTGTCGCAGTGACGAGTGCCTATAATGCGTGAAACAACCTGAGGCCTCATGGCAGCAGTTTAGCTGGATGGAGTAATCAAAGTATTTGAGTTCACTTATCAGTTAAATGCTTCTCTCTTTTACCCAGTAGCAGTGGAATGGTGAAATACGAAAATCCTCTGGTTAAGACTGGGGCAGTCCCTCGTCATTACGTCTTTCCCCTGAAACATGAGAAACTACAGGACGTTTCACGCGTGACTGATGTTATCCCTTTGCAATTTTGTAAGCATTCTGGTAATATTCTAAAGAAATGTGCCATTAATAAAGTGACTGATGCAGTGGAAGACAATGAATCTGGAAGTGAATTTTGGGAAAGTGATCAAGAGTGCTACGTTTATGAACCTATGTGCCAGTCAAAATAAACCGAATTGTTTCTTAAGTAAAAGAATGTGGGACTAACTCTCTCATGTTACAAGCCAAGACACTAAATGGAATATTATCTTCCACCATATGTCTATTTTGACATGTGTTGTTCAATTGTGTGTGTTTATACAAATAACGGGAATGTGCATGAACTAGTGGAAATGGTTAAAAAGAAAATTTTGATTGAAAATATAATATCTTTTTAGTTACACGATATTTATGATAATATGAGTGTTATTTAAATCAAAATGGGGATATGTCAGTTTTTCTATTACCTTTTCCTATTATTTGCTGTGGTTCTATGATTAGAGATTTTGGCATAAAATTGTATTCTACCTGGTGGGATGTGTAACTATAAAGTTTGGGAATAATATTATTCAAGATTTTACAGTTTTTTTTTTCAATATATCTCAAAACTGCTGTTGAGTGACATGTCCCTCTTTCCATCTCAACATCTCGTTTGTTTCGCCTGCGACATCATCGTACCAGAGGACTCTCATGGACGTGATTGTTACGAATTAGCTTTGTTCCAATTTATAAATCCGTATAACACCTCTGGTAGCCGAGTGGCCAGCGCGATGGAATGTCAAGCCTAACAGCCCGGGTTCGATTCCGGACTGGGTCGGAGATTTTCTCCGCTCAGGGACTGGGTGTTGTGCTGCCCTTGTCATCATCATCATTTCATCCCCATGCACATGCAAGTCACCGAAGTGGCGTCAGCTCGAAAGAGCTGCACCGGGCGAACGGTCTACCCGACGGGAGGCCCTAGCCACAAGGCATTCCCAATCCGTATGACGTCGAAACGCTTTTACCTAGAACATTGATCTGACTGTCAATGTGAAGGGCTCGCTAATCGCTACTAGGGTCTAAAATGAGACAATAAAAGTATTTGCCAGAATATAAGTAACAGTCGGTATGAAACTGAATACGACAAAATAATGAAATCCATCGTCTCATATGAGTGGAGCTAAGATGCTCAGAATTATGGAAAACGCAAGTCGAGGAAAGCTCCCATCGAAAGGAATACAAAAAGCCTAAAAACTCCAGTACCGAGCGAATGCGAGAACTACGGCAGCGTCAAAAAATAATTATGGAACAGCACAAAGCGATTACGTATCTTGCCCATCGGGCGTGTCACCGCACGGTGTTACCGTATATCGAGCCCACTGAAGCTCACGTCATGTTAACCTGTGATCTGCTTATAGCGGTTGTCCCTTTTCTGAAAATTGTCACGAAATAGCTCTTCCGTGATTTCCGTAAATCACTCCAACAAATGCCGGGATTGTTTCTTTGAAAGGGCACGATGGATTTGTTTCCTCACCTTGAAACAACTCGAGCCTTTACTCCTTCTCTAATGACCTCGATGTCGACAAGACGTTAAATCCTAATCTCCCCTCTTCCTTTTTTCCTCACTGTTGAACATTATTCGATACACTTGTTTGACTTGATGAGCACACAGACAGTTGCTACATGCGGGAAAATTTGTAATTTATCTATTTTGTAAATTTTATATCTTTTATGTAACTATTCTATTAAGGAGATTGATAAATTACGTTTTAATACAAATCAGTTGTTATGATTTTATCCTGACGTTCGCACGAAAAGTCTACGGCGAGCACTCGAACTGCGTATACTGGAATTTTTTGTCAACCTGACACATTACGAGCAACATGTGACATAGAGAAAAATCGAAAATAGCGGCCGCCAAGAAGCTTCCAACAAAATCATTAATAGCAAAGCTGGCCACTGAATAAAAAGCCAAGGTAAAGAAAGATTCGTCGATTGCTGTTGCTGGAACACAGTTTTATAGGGTGCCGATACCTGCACATAGCCAAAAGATGTGGGAAGGCAGCTATAGGCACTGGAAATGAGGGTGTGGAGGGGAGTAGAGGGTGCGAGCTGAGAAGGTTGGGCGACGAACGAGGACTTTTGAGAAGAGTAGATGAGAAAGGTCACCTCTTAGACACAATAAGGAAAAGACGAACTGTTGACTAGACCATATACTGAGACATCAGTGATTATGACTGCAAGGAAAAGAAAGGATGGTAAAGGGCAAGAGAGTGGAAGGACGGAAAAAATAACGACTAAAGTACAGAGTCAAGGAGGAAAGTGGTAACTACGCGGAAGTAAACAGGAAAGCAACAGGGAGAGTTTGCCAAGTATTGTCCCTGGACTTGACGCAAGGCGGGGTAAATAATAATCGTCAATACCCCGATCAGCTACGTAGCACATACGGTGATATGGCGCTCTGTCCGCTGATGGGCATAGCCCATCAGGCTGTGGCTCAAATGGCTCTGAGTACTGTAGGACTTAACATCTATGGTCATCAGTCCCCTAGAACTTAGAACTACTTGAACCTAACTAACCTAAGGACATCACACAACACCCAGTCATCACGAGGCAGAGAAACATCAGGCTGCGTGTGAGACGAAGATTTACAAGACATTTTTAAAGGAATCGACAGCACACTTACCAGAGAATCTAACATATAAATCAATGAAGCTTAGACGGAATCGACAAAGAGTAGTAGAAAGGACCGTAGTAGACTGCTGAATATGAAAACTGTGTCTCCATTCCTATTTATTGAATGTCTTTTCGGCTGACGGATTTAATTTCTAGCCATTACCTTGCTTAGAAAACCATCACCATCTTTGTTGTCAAAAATTCAACTGCATTGTGCAGACGCTGCTTCATGTGTCGCTCTGTAAGTTTTTTGGCACCCAAAGAGCACACAGTTATGGAAAAGTCAGCTTTTCAGAAAAAAAATCAGGGTGTAGTGATCTTGAAATTCACGAAAATTTCTTAGAAATATTAAATACTTTAAACCTACGATTTCTCCGTTATGGTTTCTTCAACTGCACGAATCAATACTTAATAAACCAAACATGGACGCCCACTCATCATTGTACACTTGATCACGTTCTTCATTAAACTGTCATACCCATCCCCTGACTCTTGTATCACTCATCACATTTTCTTCATAAACCTCGCAAATCTGCCGATAAATGTTTACTAGTTTATTGTTCCTCGCATTCAAAAACTGAATTACACATCTAATTTCTCAAGTGGGAGAAGTGACGTAAGTTTCTTATCACAGAATCGTATTCGAAATAAACTGACGTATTTAACATTGGCTATTTCATAGAAAGAGCCTTTCATAAAGTGCGGAAGAGCACTGTGCTTTGCGTAAGTCACTTGTTGACTCACAATCAGTCACGAGTCGCCTCAGTCCTCAAGGGCGGCACCAAAAATAAAGAAGTCAGATAACTCTCATGGCGAGACTAAAACTTTGACAGGAGGTGACCAAGGGAATGCTGAGAGTGCAGCTTTCGTTGCGTCCCATGTTGCATTTGAAAGGCAACGACTCTCTGCTCCTTCACCAAGGCCAGCCAGATGTATCAAGGAGCTTTTGTCGTGTTTATATGGACACGTTCGGCGAGTAACTATCGCTGTAATGGTAAGATTGCAGATATTGCAGCTGCAAACCCTTTAGTTGCATTCATATGATTGGGACCGACGATAACTTTCAGACTAGGTAAAATATTGTCTTTTTCAAGTTTTCCCTTGCATGTGGATTTATAATTCTGGCTTTTCATTATCTTTGTAGCAAGTAGCGGTTTTTATCTTTTTGTCAGAATGGAGTGCTACAATTATCGTGGCTGCTGTCACGTCAGTGGCGATAGAGATTTTAAAAACAAACGAAGGATGACTTAACATGTTTTCCCTATCAACAGTGTGGACTTCACTCACCTGCTTAACTTCTGTGCGTGGACTGCGAAGGCAGTTGTTTTCTTAACCTACTTGAAGGGGTTTGCTGTAAAGTCGGTAATATACTTAATAGAACAGGAACAGGGGAAAACTACAATAAGTGAAAGGTATCCAGTGAAGTTGAACATGAAAGCAGATTGTAAACCGAAAAATAATAAATTTAACTAGCCCTGTCACAAAGTTACAGCTGCCAACTTAAAATTACAAACGATTTGGCGAGCTGCCTTCGTACTGCAGGCAAGGGATTAAACGTGACAAACTCATCAGAAGTTCGGTGAAAAGAATTATGTCGGAAACCAGTAGATAGAGAGAAAGCGAGAGTTAATGGAGAGAGGTTCACCTCTAAAATGGGAATTACAAGCCACTGGAACTGAGATGTGTTAGCAGAAACGCTGTCGGCACGTTGAAACTTACTGCATTACTACTGTAGGACTCTCGGGGCTGAATGTGTACAAAGCGTCTGTTTTGACTTCATGATAGCAGCAGCTGTACTGGCTGCAAGCTCTCGACCACCTGTCATGTTACTCGATACGCTATACACATTGTTGCTTTCACCGTGATGGAGAGACATCCGAGTCCTAATATAGCTGTAACTTCCACGTTGCGGCTACTCTAGATGGGACACGGCCAAACTCTTCAAATGAGTGCTTACAACTCAGAGCCAAAGATCGGTACTCCGTGCTTTCGTTACCTCAGGTGCCACCCCACAGCACGGTTCCACATCAGGCAAAGATATGCGCGTAACCAATACAAGCGGGCGAGGAAATGCTAACGGATCCTGTGTCCTCAGGCCAAAGCTGCTATTTAGCCATTTGAAGTTTATTTTACAGGGACTGCTTGGGCGCCAGTTCTTCGAACGTGAAGACAATTGTCGCTACTTGCCATCGTGCTCTCTGGTCGTCTGAAAGTAACTCTAAAAAAATAAATGTGTGTGAAATCTTACGGGACTTAACTGCTAAGGTCATCAGTCCCTAAGCTTACATACTACTTAACCTAAATTATCCTAAGGACAAACACACACACCCATGCCCGAAGGAGGACTCGAACCTCCGCCAGGACCAGCCGCACAGTCCATGACTGCAGCGCCTTAGACCGCTCGGCAAAGTAACTCTAAAAACCGCTCGTCATACTGAGCGATTTTAATATCAAACGAATACTGAAAGGGGAAAAATGCTTAGCCCCCGACGGTTGGTGTGGCGGAGTGGTTCTAATCCCTTCAGACTAGCCGCGCGACCGCTACGGTCGCAGGTTCGAATCCTGCCTCGGGTATGGATGTGTGTGATGTCCTTAGGTTAGTTAGGTCTAAGTACTTCTAAGTTATAGGGGACTGATGACATCAGAAGTTAAGTCCCATAGTGCTCATAGCCATTTGAACCATTTTTGCCTAGCCTCCGCTCCGCCCAACTGAAATTGTGCCACGCAGGTACGACATACGTGTTATCTGGTTTGAGACTCGAATTAATAGACTTAACTAGGGAGAATCTAATTACGCGGTTGGTAGACCAGTGCTTGGTACAAACAACCTCGTAATGTCCACAGTACCATGAATCTGTAATCGGATCATCTGGATTAATTTTAGTTCTCTTTCTTTTTTTTCTGACACTAGGTAGGCCTGTGTCGGTGTGAAAAGTTTATGGGCTACACGTATACACATTGGAAAACATAGAGGATAGGCTACAACCTCGTCTCACTCCATTACGAACTATTGCCTCCGTTTCATGTCCCATGGCTCATATAAATTGAAATCTGATATCAGTTAGCAGATAACCTTTGGATCCCAGTATTTTATCCCTGTTCGGAATTTCGGAGCATATGTGAAAGGGTGGACGAATGAAAGTACTTATCCGCAAGAACGTACTTCGACGTATTGCCTGTTTTCTGTTCGATTGAACTCTAAGACAAGGACATAAGTACAATAAAACAGAACAGTTTATATAGTGGACTGTGTTATGTGGCAGCGCAAGGGAAACTACTTGCACCACTTGCTACCAGAATGTGTGCATCCGAAAGCAAACGGGATTAAGTGTCGAGAATAATTCTTGCCAAACTAAGGGTCAGTATTTCTCCCACCAACACCATTTGGTAGTAAGTCTAAAATAATTCTGAATTTCAGAAATGAAAATAAATATGTATCCGGATGCCCAAGACTTGCTACATACTTGCATTCAGGTTTCATTAGGATCCAGGGAACGTCTATTTTATTATAAATCCAGTGACGGACCATGGAAGTTTATTGATGAGGTAGTTAATACCGGTAAACGATAATCATCTTCAGACTGAGAATACTAGGTTCACTGAGGTCTGACATTAGTGGTCCATGGCTCGATTTATCTGTCTAGTCACGATAATGTGACCACCTGTCAAAAGCTTTTAGCAGGAGGTCTCTGGGACGACGGCCGCTTATTATCGTGACAAAAAATAAAAACACCTCCTGCCGTCCTTATGATTTTAATTTATTTCGTCACTACCAGTTTCAACGCTTCATTGCGTCATCTTCAGGCTGTCTTTGATGCGGCAGTGGTTGATATGATCCCTATGCATAGCCCATCAGTTTCCAGAATTACTGGATATTCAGATAATGCGTCAGCACTGCAACCATCAACTGCCTAGTTAAAATCATAAGGACGGCTGTAGATGTTTTTATTTTTAGTCACCTGTCAAAAGTGTCAATAATCGTCTTTTGCTGCGCGGATCGCTGCGAGAGTGCAGGAAGGGAAGTTACCGACAGGGATGTAGAGCCATGCCAACTCCACTGCACTGGCCAGCTGCGCAAGATTTATCCATTCAAGATCCATGACGTGAACAGCCCGATGGAGGTGATCGCACAGATTCTCGATTGGCTCTAAATGCGGGAATACGGTAAACTTTTCCTGGTGATCTTCGGACGACGCCCGTGCACTGCGACTTGTGTGGCATGCATTGTCATGCTGATAGATGTCACTTTTCCGAGGAAAAACAAAATTCATTTACGGGTGGACATGGTCCCCCCAAGGACAGATGAACTGTTGCGTTGATCCACTGCGCCTTCAAGAATGACGAGATCATCCAGGGAATGCCACGAAAACATTCAATGATACGAAAACATTCCCCGGCCTATATCGCTCAATCCTTCGGCTTGGACCCTTCCCACGATTGTAGCAAGGTGTTTGCTTTCAGACGCTTCACGCCGATGGACCATAAAAGGCGATCCATCTGGAAAGGCCACCTGTTGTCAGTCAGTGGACGTCCAGTTTCGGTATTGACAAGCAAATTCCTGTCCTCGTCTCCGATGAACAGCAGTCAGCATGGGTGCATGAACCAGGCGCCTCCTGCGGAAACCTATACGTAGCAATGTTCGCTGTACGGTCGTTGAGGAGACACTGTTGGGGCCCTTGGTTCACCTGGGCGGTCTGCTCCGTAACAGTTGCACATCAGGCTGTCTTTGATGCGGTACGGGTTGATATGAGCCCCATGTATAACCCATCAGTTGCCAGCATTACTGGATACGCAGATAATGTGTCAGCACTGCAACCAACAACTGCCCGGTTAAAATCATAAGTCGTTCACCCCCAATCATAAGTCGTGCACCCCTGTCATCAGTGACCAGTTGCGTATCACAGTTACCTCGGCAAGGGCCTTGCACAGCTCCATTTTGCCATGAACAGTATACCCTAAGAGTAGATGCAGAGAAAAACTGTGAAAAAATTCGAAATTTTTTATTGAATAATTTGTTAGATTGATTCTTTAAGAATAACACGGCAAAGTTCCGTAATCGCATTCTGTCTATAAATATGTATTAAAATAGTTTGTTTCGCCGTCTGCGCTGGCCACTCCATACCTTCTCTATGCTAGAAATTTTTTGTGCGGTGATTTTTCGTTCACACAATCGAAGCGAACTGTAGATGAGTCAATAAGGCTGTCAGAAAGATTATTTTTGCTTGTTTCTTTGTTACAACGCGTTTTTTACAGTACCTCCTACAAACTAATTTGTTTTTAGTTTTGCGCATATCGACCTGTTTTGCTCGAAATGGGTCGTAACAGTGGACGCATATTCAGAAAAGTGAGGAAATGTCGAATTTCACGCTTAAAACGTAAAGGAAATTCAAATGACAGTTTTACAGATGCTGCTCCTAAGAGTCAAGAACAATTTTCGACAAAGTCATTGAGCTCATCAAAGAAGAAAATTGGTGAAGGAACTGATGATGCTGTGTACGGTGCCAAATAAGAGTTTTCTAGTGGATTTAGGTTAACTGACTTAGAAATACTTGTCCATATGATTTATGTTTCATGTTCATGTGGTAACTGTAGGCCATAGTGCCTTAGTCTGTATGATGACAGCGACAGAATTGGCATTGTAAGTAATATACATATTTTGTTTAATGTTTCTGTATATGATGTTCAGTTTAAGACTTGGGAAGATGTATGAGGCGAATACAAGAGTGTGTTACGCCTTGAGATGCTTAGCTGCAGACAGAGAAGGCACAAATTTGTGTTGTTGCTTGATGAACATGACTGCGCCAGTGACTAGATTCAGTGATTCCAACAGAACACTCCTCAATGCTCTTGAAGTTGAATGCAAGGAGAACATGAAAACAGTTGTTGAGGAAGCTGTAGATATTAACAATGAAGGGGAGGGAGAACACTGTGTAGTGAAGGCAGATGTGTGTGTCTCTTTTGATGGAACCTAGATGAAATCACTTCATGGTGTATGATCCCTGCGTTCGTATGGATGCAGGGAAAAATCTTACAGTTCCAAGTAATGAGCGAAAAATGGTCTTAGTGTGATACGACAAATAAGAATGATCACAGAGAAGTAGAAAGGTGTCACAGGAAACACAAGGAGGTGTGCAACAAGAATTACCAGGAGTGAAGTGGTAGGATGGAGGCAGCTGGGATGAGACTAATATTCCAAACGTCAGCTGAACAGTATTGTGCAAGGTATGTGATGTATCTAGGTGATGGAGGATCCAGTGCTTTTAAGACTGTTTCAGAGAACAAACCTTACCACTCCTTAGCTAAAATTGGAAAACTGGAATGTTTGGGGTATGTTCAAAAGCGAATGGGATGTAGACTTCTCAGACTGAAGAAAGGAAAGAAAGGCAAGAAATTAGAAGGTGGGGGAGCTCTAAACAGACAGACAGACAAGGAAGTTCACACCTTACAAATATATTATGGAAACCTATCAGGGATAACATACATAATGTGTAAACAATGCAGCAAGCCGAGTGGGTAAAACTCTGTCACTGAATTTCCACAGATGATAATCCTCAACATTCCCTTTGTGACATATCGTGATGCAAAATTCTTCAGGCAGAAGCCAGTGGAAAAACATGCAGCTACCAACATGGTTTGCCACGTGCTGTTTTAGCTGTTATAAAACCAACGTTCAGGTGCCTAGACAATCCTGAACTGCCGAAAAAAATGTGTACATGGGAAAACACAGAACAAAAGTGAGATCTATAATTACCTTATATGGATGCGTTATCCAAAAACAATATTTATGTCCTCAATTCTCGTGAAGATAGCTGGATGCGATGCGTGTCTACCGTTCAGTAGTGGAAACGTGGGTAGGATTAAGTGCCTGCAGGGACTAGGCTTCCATCCAGGTGCATTTACACTGAAGATACTCTGAAGCATCGATAAAGCGCGACTGGACAATGCTCAGGCAACAGAAGAAAAAATGCAAAAACTTGCTAGGCAAAGAATGCAGGTTAAGAGAACTCCAGGAAGATGAGGAAGAGAACAAAGATTATGAATATGGACAGCATTAGTCACTAGAGATATAGCAATACTGTCAAGAATTAAATAAAAAATTAAAATGCGAATTGTAGTAAAATGACTTTTTTAAACTATACTGTACCTTTTCCCAGGAACTATGAAAGCTAACATCCTGAAATTTCGCACATGCCGTAATGATTAGTTATAGGGTAATCCTAAGCAATGCTTTTTCGTTTACTTTTCTCTGAGAGAAAAACAGAGCAGTCCCGGGTAACATAAAAGTGTCAAGTTAAATTCAGAGCAATAACGACGTTAAACAAAAATATGTTCCACACATTTTATTTGCCCCTCATGTAGATGTAAACTACGAAATTGCAAGTTTTATTTCCTGATTAGCTTATGACAAAAACTATATTCAAGAAACAATGGTAATAAAAATTCTAATCGTTATAAAATACACTACTGGCCATTAAAATTCCTACACCACGAAGATGACGTGGTACAGATGCTAAATTTAACCGACAGGAGGAAAATACTGTGATATGCAAATGATTACCTTCTCAGAGCATTCACACAAGGTTGGCGACGGTGGTGACACCTACAACGTGCTGACATGAGGAAAGTTTCCACCCAGATACTCATACACAAACAGCAGTTGATTGGCGTTGCCTGTTGGAACGTTGTTGTGACGCCAGGAATCGGAGGGTTCAGAATGGTAATACGGACCGCCGTGATGGATCCCAACGGCCTCGTATCACTAGCAGTCGAGATGACAGGCATCTTATCCGCATGGCTGTAAAGGATAGTGTAGCCACGTCTCGATCCCCGGGGTCGATTGCAAGACAACAACCATCTGCACGAACAGTTCGACGACGTTTGTAGCAGCATGGACTATCAGCTCGGAGACCATGGCTGCGGTTACCTTTGACGCTGCATCACAGACAGGAGCGCCTGGAATGGCGTACTCAACGACGAACCTGGGTGCATGAATGGCAAAACGTCATTTTTTCGGATGAATCCAGGTTCTGTTTACAGTATCATGATGGTCGCATCCGTGTTTGGCGACATCGCGGCGAACGCACACCGGAAGCGTGTATTCGTCATCGCCATACTGGCTTGTCACCTGGCGTGATGGTATGGGGTGCCGTTGGTTACACTTGTCGGTCACCTCTTGTTCGAATTGACGGCACTTTGAACAGTGACGTTACATTTCAGATATGTTACGACCCGTGGCTCTACCCTTCATTGGATCCCTGCGAAACCCTACATTTCAGCAGGATAATGCACGACCGCATGTTGCAGGTCCTGTACGGGCCTTGCTGGATACAGAAAATGTTCGACTGCTGCCCTGGCCAGCACATTCTCCAGATCTCTCACCAATTGAAAACGTCTGGTCAATGGTGGCCGAGCAACTGGCTCGTCACAATACCGCAGTCACTACTCTTGATGAACTGTGGTATCGTGTTGAAGCTGTATGGGCAGCTGTACCTGTACACGACATCCAAGCTCTGTTTGACTCAATGCCCAGGAGTATCAAGGCCGTTATTACGGCCAGAGGTGGTTGTTCTGGGTACTGATTTCTCAGGATCTATGCACCCAAATTGCGTGAAAATGTAATCACTTGTCAGTTCTAGTATAATATATTTGTTCAATGAATACCGGTTTATCATCTCCGTTTCTTCTTAGTGTAGCAATTTTAATGGCCAGTAGTGTATATGTCGATGCGTATTTTCAAAGAAAATTTGCACAGAGTATGAAACATTATGTTATACATTATAACCTCAATTCTACTAATTTATCTGCTAATATTTTTAGAGATATATATATGTTTACGTACAGGAATGTATTTTGCCCTACGTCTGTCTTTAACCACTAGGGCAGGCAAACAGGCTGCAAACTTAGCCGTTTCTGAAACGCTTCCACGCTTGTCCCGAACGCAAATGATCGTACCCTACTTGACGTAGGATATATCTCTCCGTTTCCCCTTTACTACATCGACTCTACTGTTTTCCGCGTCCACCCAACTCGCTTTATATACCCTCCACTGCTAGTGCTGCCACCTGCTGTTTGTGATCTATTATTGCACGTTGGCGTCACACATGGCGTGTGCTCATAATATTGCGGCTGGAAATTGTATAAAAAAGTAAATAACGGCATGTCGTTGCTGGACTGCAAACTGGCCCATTGCGCAGTGTCGTATCACCGTGCGGCGGTACTCGGGAAAGGTGACGCCAGGTCACGGCCTGAGGCTACGCGAAACAAAATAGCTCTCCAGAAACAAACACCGGGGGTAATAAGAGGGCGTGGCGTCAGCATCACTGACGCGTGGTTTGTGGATCCAGCGGCCGCCGGCTGTTTCGGTTTGTTTCATCTGGACCGCTGTAAAGCTCTGCTTCCGACCGCAGCGCAGGCAGCGAAACATACCACGGTTTCCGGTGACGCGACGTTCACGTAACCGCAGTTCCAGTCCGTTTCACAATACACCACGTTAAAACAACATATCCCGGCGGATTCAGATAAATTCGCAATTCTCTGCGAAATACGCATAACATTCCGTGTATATTTCTGTCTGTAATCGTACGTCACGATTGCTACTCCAACATGTGCCAGTCGTCTACCTGTCACAGTCAACTTTTTTTTATGTAATACACATGAACTGTTCGTCGTGTCCTTTAATTCTGTTATTATTTGCTTAATTGGCTTCTTTACCACTACCATACTAGGTATTTCAGGTTCTTTTTTACGTAGGACCAAGCACCTCACACATTACATAGTAACATACACATTTTTACACCACAATTAAGAGCGATACTGAAGTCTATACAGGGTGTAACAAAAAGATACTGCCAAACTTTCAGGAAACATTCCTCACACACAAAGAAAGAAAATATGTTATGTGGACATGTATCCGGAAACGCTTGCTTTCCATGTTACAGCTCATTTTATTACCTCTCTTCAAATCACATTATTCATGGAATGGAAACACACAGCAACAGAACGTACCAGCGTGACTTCAAACACTTTGTTACAGGAAATGTTCAAAATGTCCTCCGTTAGCGAGGATACATGCATCCACCCTCCGTCGCATGGAATCCCTGATGCGCTGATGCAGCCCTGGTGAATGGCGTATTGTATCACAGCCGTCCACAATACGAGCGCGAAGAGTCTCTACATTTGGTACCGGGGTTTCGTAGACAAGAGGTTTCAAATGCCACCATAAATGAAAGTCAAGAGGGTTGAGGTCAGGAGAGCGTGGAGGCCATGGAATTGGTCCGCCTCTACCAATCCATCGGTCACCGAATCTGTTGTTGAGAAGCGTATGAACACTTCGACTGAAATGTGCAGGAGCTCCATCGTGCATGAACCATATGTTGTGTCGTGCTTGTAAAGGCACATGTTCTAGCAGCACAGGTAGAGTATCCCGTATGAAATCATGATAACGTGCTCCATTGAGCGTAGGTGGAAGAACATACTGACGAAACTAAAATGAGCTCTAACATGGAAATTAAGCGTTTCCGGACACATGTCCACACAGCATCTTTTCTTTATTTGTGTGTGAGGAATGTTTCCTGAAAGTTTGGCCGTACCTTTTTGTAACACCCTGTATAACCAACATTTCATACATATATTTATACATCTGCTACAAAATATTTATAACTGGAAGCGAATATCAGTCAAGATAGAGATATAAAGGGATGATGATGATGATGATGATGATGATGATTGGTTTGTGGGGCGCTCAACTGCGCAGTTATCAGCGCCCGTACAAAGTCCCATGGTTTACACAGTCCAATTTTTGTTACACAGTCCAATCGAGCCACTGTCACGAATGATGATGATGAGTCTGAGGTGATGAGGACAACACAATCACTCCGTACCCATGCAGAGAAAATCTCCAACCCGGCCGGGGATCGAACTCGGGACCCCGTGATCCAGAGGCAGCAACGCTAGCCAATAGACCACGAGTCACGGACATATAAAAGGATAACGATGAAACCGAGGTAAGGGGTTCATGCATGAACCACGAGAAAGAGGTGAAGACTAAATTTATGCAGAACTAGATCAAATTCCATTTTTATTATTTTTTTCTTACTCTCTGTTCAGCTGGAATACCTTAAATCAAAATACAATGTACACAGAAATTACTCAACAATAAAATGTTTATTATGCGTTCTGGGTAAGAAGCGAGTTTACGGTTCACGGTTCCATTTTATATGCAATATTTAGACGACAAAGTTAGTCACAATATCACTGCAGTCTTGATTAGTATCTTTGACCACTAATCATAACTTTCTAGGCCCCGTTTTTCATCCCAGGCAGAGCGTAGATCCTGAATGAATATCTCGCGCATTGATCGTTGAAGTCTTCCGCTTTTAGGAGCCAGCCCCATTCTGCGAATAGTGTTATCAAAAAGTGCGGAGGAGCAGATGAGACACTGAGGGAAAATCCGTTTCCTTTACTGGGGTTCGTGTCTCTGCAGACGGAGTAATCAGCAGTGCTCAACGACTTGCGGAAGTAGAAGGCTTCTGAAACCGTCACATTAAAGACACTTGACTGACATCCACACGAAATGTTGCCTGTAACTGAAGGGAATGACTGATCTACCTCACTGAAAATTCGGAACAGTCACTGTTGAAATTAAAATCAAAGACGTCAACATTAAGAGTACATGAGGTACTTCATTGTTAAACGCACGGAAGAGAGAACGCATAGCGGAAAGAGTACAGTGAAGGCCTCTATGAGAGCAATGGCTTGTCTGATGAGGTGTTAGAAGAAGAAAGGAGAGTCGATATGGAATACATAGGGAATACGGCATTATTAGAATTTAACAGAGCATTGGAAGCCTTCCGATCAAATAAGGCGGAAGGCATAAACAATATTTCATTATAATTTCTAAAATCATTCAAGTTGGTGGTAGTATTTGACCAAAAGTTTCCGGACACCTATTAGTGGACATAGCTGTGCTAGGAAGTCGCGCGGTCTCAGGCGCCTTGTCTCGTTTCGCACGGCTCCCCTCGTCGCAGGTTCGAGTTCTCCCTCGGGCATGGGTGTGTGTTGTCCATAGCATATGTTAATTTAAGTTAGATTAAATAGTGTGTAAGTCCAGGGACCGATGACCTCAGCAGTTTGGTCCCCGCAAATTTCCAAAATGTTATGCTAGGAATTCCACCAGTAATGTTGAAACTTCATTAGTTGTACTGAAATAACTGAGTGGGTGTAACTTCTTAGTTTCTACTGAAACTGGTCAATGCAACTGAACCTACTGTCTCCTTACTTATTTTTATCATTACAACACTGACCTACAGAATTTTCCCTGACAAGGACGACGCAAGCTTAACCTATTCATAACTCTGAAATAATAGGGTTTGTGTTGTCCCCTTAGGTTTGATTGTCTGTCCTTTATTTTTTTAAATGTTACAGTGTATTACGAGCTGTGGGCACAATCAGTTCCGGACTGGCCAATACGCGGGACGGCACATTTATTGAAATATTCTGGGACGCCGTTAGATCGGCCAGCTACGTTCTGGTGACGCTCGGCGCTACTTGGCTATATCCTGTCAGTCACTGCTCACCCCTGTAGTTGACAGAAGTTGAGTATTATCTCTTCTAATTATTTGGAGATTCCTCTCGTGAATGTGTTCGGGCTGCGCCATGGAGTGTCTCCTGATCCTAGTAGTCTGGTCACTCTTGTTGGGGTGTGCCGCTGTTGCGCGGAACTTAAACTGACTATTAAGATAACTGCTTTTTATGCCTAAATATTGTTGTTATACTTGCAAGGGATTTCACGAGTGAGTGAATGAGTAACTGTGTAGTTTGTGGAATTCCGTTGTTCTATGACCTGTTTATTGATCTAAGGTTCCTGATGGGGAATTTGCTCTTTTGTTATTTAATATTCTGTAATATTGCTTGTTTTACCAAAGGGGATTTGGTCCCGGTAAATTTCTATTAAATTTATGGGAAATTATGCTTGTCATCTATATTTACCTGGGGCTATTTGCTACTTAGTTGACAGGAAGGATCTTTACTTAACTTGAAACTTCCTGGCCGATTAAAACTGTGTGCCGGACCGAGACTCGAACTCGGGACCTTTGCTTTCGCGGGCAAGTGCTCTACCAACTGAGCCACACCCAAGCACGACTCACGCCCCGTCCTCACAGCCTTACTTCTGCTAGTACCTCGTCTCCTACCTTCCAAACTTTACAGAAGCTCTCCTGCGAACCTTGCAGAACTAGCTCTCCTGAAAGAAAGGATATTGCGGAGACATGGCTTAGCCACAGCCTGGGGGATATTTCTAGAATGAGAATTTCACTCTGCAGCGGAGTGTGCGCTGATATGAAACTTCCTGGCAGATTAAAACTGTGTGCCGGACACAGTTTTAATCTGCCAGGAAGTTTCATATCAGCGCACACTCCGCTGTAGTGTGAAAATTTCATTCTATTTACTTAACCTGTTTCATTCCATAAACTTTTATAAAAACTGTATAAACTTCTAAGTATATTTGTTATTGGTGGCTATTGGAAGGCCCGTTTTGTAAAAGACTTTATAAAACTATTTTTGGGGATATCTGTAATCAATCTTTATGAACTACAAGCCTATGTTTGCGTGTTCTTGTGATTGTCCTTTGTGACTGGTTTGAGGATTGTAGATTTCAAGTCCCAGTGATAAGTAATATGAACGTCTAGTATTAAACCACATTACACTGTACAGTATATAACTAATAAGAGCCTGATACTACCAGAGCATTCCTTTAACTGTGATCATGTACACAGAAAAGTACACCATGTATAAAAGTAAACCTGTATATCCTGCACACTAGCTTATCGCCACAGGTAGGCAATACCGTCCACTCGAGTATGTACGTGTGAATTTGCACATAATATTTTCCTAAAAAGTTTTTGTTTGTGACTACAAACAAACTGATGATTTTCATTAACACTGGGCGTCGCATGAAACATGGGTAAATCAGATTCCCACACACGTATTTATATATAGGATGATTATAATCTAAGTTTCAGTTGCAAAACGCATTAGAAAACAACTACTGGTGAGAATGAAGTCAAATTTGAAGAAATACTATCGAAGAAGGGGCAAATATTATGGAAACAAAAAAATTAACGAAAAATCCAGCACAAAACGGTGCTTTATCGGTAGAATATATGAAATAAAAGGTGCGGGTTGCAGGGCCATTCCTCAATTTGCGTCTGAGACACTCGCCATGACTGTCGTAATGCAGGATTGCGCACTGCTCTTAAAGCTCTTCTACAAGAACTGTGACTTTGCGGCAGTAGGTCTGCGGGAGTTACGGAAGCTCAAAGGTACGAAAAAAGTCGTTGGTCTGGAGACGTTGGTTACAAAATTCGAAAAGATTGGTTCTTCTGAAGTGCATTGTTGCAGTGGAAGGAAAATAATTGATCCAACGACAGTTGAAGGTGTGGCCAAAGTACTGCAGGAAGGGTAGAGCGGTGGTGTGCAATAATGCGGCGTACAAGCAATTGCCCGAACGTTGCACATGCCTGCGGGTGTAGAGCATAAAATCCAGCTAAACATCCTGCATTGCTATCCCTTCAAAATTACCGATGTTCAGGAGTTGCTTCATGCTGGCCAGCCAGTAAGACAAATGTTTGCTCTGGAATGAGTTGTTCATGTGGAAGTGGACAATGAATGGCCACAGAAAGTTCTGTGGACAGACGAAGCCCAGTTCCCTCTCCAACGAATTAATAATGCATAGAATTGCAGAATATGGGGAACTCACAATCAGCTCATAATCAATCGGTACCGCTTCATTCTGCAAAGTTAACATCGTTTGTCAGGTGACCATACTTTTTCGAGAAGATGGGTCCTAGGATTTCTGTTACCTTTAACGACACTGGTAAAAGCTGTGCACCAACGTTATACCGACGCTTTAACGCAATGAATGCGTAGGTAGGATTCTTTTATGCAAGATGGCACCACTCAGCACACCACACATCAGTGAAGCAGCTACTGCAGCAGGATTTTGGAAATGCTAGGAAAATCAGACATCGTTACCATAAAGGCTGGTCTTCCTGATCACCTGATCTTAATCGTGTGAATTCTGCCTGTAGAGTATCTGACAGTTGCCGTGTTCATTGGTCCGGTTACCAACGTTTCTGATTTGAAGGCACGTATTGCGCAATGCATTCTGAACATGATGCCCGAGGCACTCTGATCTGATATCGAAATTGGTGCCTCTCGATTTTAGCTTATGGCGGAAACTGGTAGACGCCAGACTGAACATATCTTGCGCCAGTTTCTCGACAGTTTAAAAACCGATTTCAATGCTGTTTTTTGTGTGGTTCATTGTCTCAGGACAATCAGAAAACGATTTTTCCCGTTCGATGTGATACGACCAAGCCGTGGTGGATGTGCTTAACTAACAGGGCAACAGCTGCTGAATGCCAAACTTGGGCGGTTAACGCGCATTGCACAGTAGGTTGAATGCGCAAGTCACCATATAGCCGTCTTATTGCTTTTCATCTTTTTTAGCAGATCCCTGTTACGTTATGACGCTAAAACAGCCACCTAGTGGCAACATCAAAGTCTTTTTTTATTTCCATAGCGTTTACCGTTCTTCAATAACATTCCGTTGAAATTTGATGTCATTTTCAGCAGCACTTCTGCTTTTACAGAGTTTTGAAACCGGACGTTAAATTATAATCACCCTCTACACACATGTGTTTGGGATGGGAATTCCACTGTTACATGCAGAGGAGGGAATATACTGAAGACCTCTTTGAGGGGGGAAGACTTGTCTGGCGACGTGATAAAAGAAGAAACAGGAGTTGATAAAGAAGAGATAAGGGAACTAGTATTAGAATCAGGAATTAAAAGAGCTTTGGAATACTTAAAATCGAATAAGGTAGAAAGGGTAGAAAAAATCAATCATAATTTCTAAAATCATTCAGGGAAATGGCAACAAAACGACTAATGACGCTCGTGGTAGAACATATGAGTCTGGCGATATACCATGATCCACAGTACCGAAGACTGCAAGAGGCGGTAAGTGAAAGTTATCGCACAAGCAACTTAACGGCTCATGCATCCAAGTTGCTGACAAGAATAATGTACAGAAGAATGGAAAAGAAAATTGAGGATGTGTTAGATGACGAACAGTTTGGCTTTACGAAAGATAAAGGCACTAGAGACACAGTTCTGCCTTGTCGGTTGATAATGGAAGGAAGACTAAAAAAACAAAATAATATTTACCTACCTGGTTAAATGTGTTCGACAATGTCAAATGGTGCAAGATGTTGGAAATTCTGAGAAAAACAGGTGTAAGCTGTTGGGAGAGATGGGTGATGTGCAACATGTACACGAGCCAAGAGGGACTAATTAAGAGTGACCGAGGAAGGTGACGCAGTGGTTATCACATTGGACTCGCACACGGAAGAACGACACTTCAAACGAGCGTTTGATTTAGGTTTTCCACGATGTCCCTAAATCGCTTCAGGCAAATTCCGGGATAGTTCCTCTGACAAAGGGTTCGGCCGATTTAGTCCCCCATCCTTCCACAGTCCGCGCTTCTGCCCGGTCTTCAATGACCTTGTTGTCGACTATACGTTAAACACTAATCTCCTTATATTCCTGCTCCAATAATAAGAGGGGAAGACCAAGACCGAAGTTCTCGATTTAAAAATGATGTAAGACAGGGATACAGTCTATCGCCTCTACTGTTCAATCTATACATCGAAGGAGTCATGGCGGAAATGAAAGAAAGCCTCAAGACTGGAATTAAAGGTGGAAGGATATCAGTGATAAGGTTCGCTGATGCTATTACTGCCCTCAGTGAATGTGAAGAAGAATTACAGAGTTAGCTGAATGGAATGAACTGTCTAACGAGTACAGAATATATATTGAGAGTAAATCGAAGAATATTTCCTGCAACATTCTTCTAAGAACACAGTGACGTCACGTATGTCAAAAAGTTTGCTAAAATAGTCTTGATCGCATAAATATTTTATTTAAACCAGTGACCGGTTTCGATTTCAGTCCAGCTCCTGTTACCATCATGGAGTACAAGACCGAAACCAGTCACGAGTTGTGCGAACAGGACTGTTTTTAGTCAACTTTATTAAATCGAAAGAAAGACGAACGTAATCAGGTGCAGCAGAAAGGAAAATAGCGAGAAACTTAACATCAGTATTGGGTATCAATATACAGATGACGTTAAGCCAGGGTTTGGACTTTAATAGTGGAAACTATTTATTTACAGCTCGTACAAAATAGATACGTGTTTCAAAGTTTTACTGACCTTCAGAGTAGTCACCAGCATTGTATATAACCCGTTGCACAGCGATGTGGAAGTCTTAGTATACTCTTAGCAATGCCAATCGTGTTGACAGTTCGAGCGGCACGGTCTATTGCCCGACGAATTTGTAGCAATTCTGAAGCGAATGTTGTGAAGTGTTTCCTGCAGCTTAGAAATCGAGTTGAACTCACGAGGGCTTAAGTCATGGGGGTGCAGTAGGTGGTATAGCATTTAGCAGCCCCATCAGTCAAACAAATCAGTAACAACTTGCACTGTACATGCTTGACCATTGTCCTGAAAAATTATGGTCAGGTCCTGCAGAAAGTGCCATCACTTCTCTCTGTATGCTGTTCATTTTTGGAACACAACCTTAGACCAGCTTAGAGACAGAAGTGATGACACTTCCTGCAGAACCTGACCATCATTTTGCACGACAATGCTCAAGCACGTACAGTGCAATTTGTTATTGATTTGTTTGACTGATGGGGCTGCTAAGTGCTACACCACCTACTGCACTCCCCTGACTTAACCCCTCGTAAGTTCAACTCGATTTCTAAACTGAAGGAAACACTTCAAGGCATTCGCTTCAGAACTGCTACAAATTCGTCGGCCAATAAACCGCGCCGCTCGAACTGTCAACACAACTGGCACTGCTAAGAGTATCCTACGACTTCCACAACACTCGCAACGGGTTATACACATTGCTGGTGACTACTTTGAAGGTCAGTAAAATTTTGAAACACGTATCTGTTTTGTACGAGCTGCAATTAAATAGTTGCCACTATTAAAGTTGCAACCCTCGTATACGGAAATCACCGACAAGAGAAAGGGGCAGGACGGTAGGAAATCTGTCAAAGACATCAGGGAATGACTTCCACGGTACAAGAGGGAGCTATAGGGGGTTAAAATTGTAGAAGGAGACAGAAATTGGATTACATCCAGCAAATAAATGAGGACGCAGGTTGCAAGTGCTACTATGAGATGTAGAGAATGGCACAGGAGAGAAATTTGTGGCGGGTCGCATGAAACCAGTCAGAAGACTGAAGGCAGTATATACATATCTGTATGCCTGTATATGTACCTGTCATAGTGCAACAGGTTACAGTACCCCGCCTTCGTAGCTGAGGTCGCTGACGCACGCTAATACGGTGGTGCTTGACTCTAAGGTAAGTGTGTTGTAATCCTGGTGGTACAACACTTTCACTGCCGGTATTTGCAGGCAAAGGGGAAGTGTGATGGTGGCTTAAAGTTACTGATCACTAGATCACTAGTCACGGGTTAAATTCAAAATATCTCTTCAGTATCTCATGAAGTGAAAGCATGTGACACTGTTGATGGTGACCAGGGACGTTAAGGTCGGAGGCTACCTTGGTGCTATTCGAGATGAGTAGCCTATGTGCTGGCACAGGGTTTCGCCTTCCTCCCTCCTTTCATCCATAACAACATGAACCCAACAGTCATACATATGACGTAGATACATTTGACACTTCATAATTGGTCGCAAGAAGGCAACAGCAAACCAACTCCACTAGGGTCTTGTCTAGAACGGCGGTGCAAAATTCCTGCATATGCTCGCACTGGGTCATTCACTGAGTATGGGACTACTCTGACTTCAGCGGGAATTCTGACGAAGAACACACTGACATGCGTCGTCAAAACACCTACCGACGTGAATTGGTCAACAACACTTTTCGTAAAACTCATAATCGAAACGTTATAAGAAAAAAATAGATATCTTCTTATTAACGTACAACATGCAGATGTCGAAATCAGTATACAAAAGCAGGAAGATGGGCTAGAAACCTACAGGCTATGTTTTCTGTACTTGTCACTCTGGGAATCAGTCTTCTTGTAATACATTTTCTACAAGCAATGACGTAACATAAGTGATTATAAATATATGAAATAACGTGAAAGAAATACACTCCTGGAAATTGAAATAAGAACACCGTGAATTCATTGTCCCAGGAAGGGGAAACTTTATTGACACATTCCTGGGGTCAGATACATCACATGATCACACTGGCAGAACCACAGGCACATAGACACAGGCAACAGAGCATGCACAATGTCGGCACTAGTACAGTGTATATCCACCTTTCGCAGCAATGCAGGCTGCTCTTCTCCCATGGAGACGATCGTAGAGATGCTGGATGTAGTCCTGTGGAACGGCTTGCCATGCCATTTCCACCTGGCGCCTCAGTTGGACCAGCGTTCGTGCTGGACGTGCAGACCGCGTGAGACGACGCTTCATCCAGTCCCAAACATGCTCAATGGGGGACAGATCCGGAGATCTTGCTGGCCAGGGTAGTTGACTTACACCTTCTAGAGCACGTTGGGTGGCACGGGATACATGCGGACGTGCATTGTCCTGTTGGAACAGCAAGGTCCCTTGCCGGTCTAGGAATTGTAGAACGATGGGTTCGATGACGGTTTGGATGTACCGTGCACTATTCAGTGTCCCCTCGACGATCACCAGTGGTGTACGGCCAGTGTAGGAGATCGCTCCCCACATCATGATGCCGGGTGTTGGCCCTGTGTGCCTCGGTCGTATGCAGTCCTGATTGTGGCGCTCACCTGCACGGCGCCAAACACGCATACGACCATCATTGGCACCAAGGCAGAAGCGACTCTCATCGCTGAAGATGACACGTCTCCATTCGTCCCTCCATTCACGCCTGTCGCGACACCACTGGAGGCGGGCTGCACGATGTTGGGGCGTGAGCGGAAGACGGCCTAACGGTGTGCGGGACCGTAGCCCAGCTTCATGGAGACGGTTGCGAATGGTCCTCGCCGATACCCCAGGAGCAACAGTGTCCCTAATTTGCTGGGAAGTGGCGGTGCGGTCCCCTACGGCACTGCGTAGGATCCTACGGTCTTGGCATGCATCCGTGCATCGCTGTGGTCCGGTCCCAGGTCGACGGGCACGTGCACCCTCCGCCGACCACTGGCGACAACATCGATGTACTGTGGAGACCTCACGCCCCACGTGTTGAGTAATTCGGCGGTACGTCCACCCGACCTCCCGCATGCCCACTATACGCCCTCGCTCAAAGTCCGTCAACTGCACATACGGTTCACGTCCACACTGTTGCGGCATGCTACCAGTGTTGAAGACAGCGATGGATCTCCGTATGCCACGGCAAACTGGCTGACACTGACGGCGGCGGTGCACAAATGCTGCGCAGCTAGCGCCATTCGACGGCCAACACCGCGGTTCCTGGTGTGTCCGCTGTGCCGTGCGTGTGATCATTGCTTGTACAGCCCTCTCGCAGTGTCCGGAGCAAGTATGGTGGGTCTGACACACCGGTGTCAATGTGTTCTTTTTTCCATTTCCAGGAGTGTACCTTTCCGTTTCGACGTTTTGCATTTGCGTTTATTGTTGTTGCGCTGGTATCACTGCTGAGAGTTTCCGGTCAAAGCCCATTACCGAGCAATTCTCAGATAATTGCGTCCCATGGTCGATTTAATTATCTAGACGCTCGTAATCTCGGAAGCTTAGCTACTGTAACAGAGGTACCTTGCAGCGAGACTGCAGCGCTGCGAATTTTTTTTTTTCCGTGCGGCGGTCGCTGTTGGCAGTTCTAACGTATAATGAGGTTCGTTCCACGTCTCGCCGGGTTCTATAATTGCTACCAATACGAACGGCACTTTGCTATCGGCGGCTAGTTGGGGGTTCACTTTCGTGGAATGTTGCCAGGCCGGTACTCCGTAGATGCGTGAATAGTGTAAACTAAATGAAAATCTAACTTCATTACCATGTTTTAATTTTTTTGGCCATAGACAAGTCCATGTCTGTACAATACTGTTATTCTGAATGCACGAAATATCTTGGAACGCCTAATGTATTCACTCACCTTTCAACGTTAGACTATATTTGGGTATGTTTAAGGAATGTGCAGCATGTGCCCACGAGAATTTCTCACTTGAAACAATTTTCATCAATTGGAATCGAAATAGCCGTTGCCTGTAGCTACAAAGATGTCTAGTTTCTTGTAGCTACAAGGAATAAGTTATCCATATATTATCAAGTTTTTCAGAAGATATGTTTCTGCTCAACAAGTAACACTTGGACAATTAGGTTTGCAAATCGAAGTATGTGTGAGGGATCTGCTCTATTGTGTCGGCTTCCTCACATAAGAACAATGTTTTGTCATTCCAAGTAGTACAGTAATGCGCATGACATTGAAATATATTCTGTTACTATGTGACTGTAGGCTTTCCCGGCGTAAACTATTGATGAAGGTCTCTCGGGTCTCCAGCCGGGTGGTAGCGTTGATATCTCGCGACGTTTCGGGAAGTGTCATACTACTCATCTGTTACTGTTTCCAGTGTCGCGATAGAAAACTACCTGTCTCGGTGAGGAAGTGTTTCAGCTGTACCACAATCGGTGTAAAAGTTACTACTGTAAACATATTTCTCCATTTATCACGAGAGGAACAATTTTATTTAATGATAGTTACGTTTAGTGTTAGCCTCACATCATAGACGCACATTCATCGCCACTTCCTCTCGCCATGAAAAAGACAAAGGTCCTTCCGTTAAGTGTACGAGAAGGACGGGTCGGTATTCTTGTAAATAACAAGAACGTGAAACAGAAGCAAAAATGTTCCAGATTTCCGAATTGTTTCTGAGGTAGAACACATTTGACGTGATATGCTTATAGCTTCCATTAGTTTAGACGTGCAAAGAACAGAATAAAATTATCTGAATTTTTTGGGAAATATGTCAATAGAAGAACTATTTAACGTTCCGCAGGCTACGTGGATGATAGAACTGTTCAGAGTTCTACAGTTTATGTGATACATCTTCGCCATAATATCCTGCCATCGGTTCAGTGTTCGTCGTAGACACATCATCCGTTGGTTGAAAACATAAATGTAATAAAGTCTTAACGGAACTACCAGTTTCACTGTCATACGGAGTGTAAGTGATAGTTACGTTAGGGGTGATTACTCTGTAACTACGAGAAATAATTGATGATGAGCGGCAGTGTCCGAAACCGATCACTTTGAAATAATAGACACATCGATCGACAGACGGAAAACAAGTCTATTTTCTAGGGATAAGGCACGCGGCTAACTGCCTATAACACGTGTCCGGTTTTGATAAACTATCTCCTCGATTTATCAAAAGAGTTCAGATTGCGAACCTTTCATCCAAGTGAAGTTAGTACATTCCAGTTCGTTCGCAATGTACGGCAGTTGGACATAAATACAGAAACTCCTAGAGGAATACATTCTTAAAAGTAAATGCAAATTCTAGCCAATCCTGCAGGTTGCGCTGTTGTGTTAGAGCAAGAGCGGCACCTGTGCAGTGGCCTCAATACGTTGTATGAGTCAATCGGATTCAGAACAGTGTTCTTTGTAGCTGGAGTGCATTATGTTGGGCTTTAGTGAACTGTAACGTAGGCAAATCGTTAGTGCTCTTACGGTGGGCGCTTGCATAACCAAGGGAGACGAAGTGTTTGGTGTTTAAAGAGGACCATTTCCGAGATATGGAACCGGGAAAGGGAAGAAACATCAGCCGCCAAGCCACAACGCGGACGAAAGTGTGTGTTGAGTGATCGTGGCGGACGGTCATTGCAGAAATTGTCAGTGTCACTGAAACTCATCAACAGCCGCGTAACTTAAGATATTATTTTATTGTGAAGGCTATCAGTTTCTGCTATCACGCCTTCGAATGAAACAATAGTGTAAGGATTGATGTCACGATATCCAGAGTTATGTGGCTCTATACGACATGATCGTTTATTTTGATAGAGGCATATGGGGCCTGATGATGGTATAATGAACCGCTGAAACTGGTAGCCTTCACCATAAAATAAAATAATATTTTAAGTTACACGGTTGTTGGTGAATTTTGTTAACATTGACAATTACTTAACCAGTCGATGTCCCCTGTCAACGGTGGAACAACAGAGGTCATTGAAGAGGGCTGTGACGAGAGACAAAACCGGACGACAGCTGCAGAAATAACTGCAGAATTAAATGTCAGTATGAAAACAACACGAAGGGAGCTTCGTAAACAGGAAACTGTTGGGAGAGCAGGAATTCAAAAATCACTCATCAGTAATGAAAATTCTCGTTAGAGCAAAATGTGGTGCCGAAGCCATAAAACACACACTATGGAGCAATGGAAGGAAGTCTTCTGGTCGAATGAGTCTTGTTTCACAATATCTGCAAGTTCTGGTCGAGTTTACATCCCAAGAATGAAATATGACAGGTTTCAGCGATGGCCTTGGCAGCCACATCGTGCATGGGACCCATTGTTATTCTGTAAGGTCGTATTGCTGTCAAGGGTTATCTCACTATTTTGTCTGATCAAGTCCGTCCCGCGGTACAATGTCTGTTCCCCGATGGTGGTTCTGCGTTCAGACGACAGTGCCCCTGTTCTCACAGTTCACATTGCCCAGGACTGATTTTGTGAGCACGAGGAAAAGTATTTCGCGTCTCCCCTGGTCACCGCAGTCAGCAGTTCTCAATACTATAGAGTCTTGGAGGTCCACTTTGAAGAGAAAGGCGTGTGGTGGCTATCCACCCTCTTGCTCGTTACTTGAACTTGCCGCTATTTTTCTGGAAGAGCGGTGTAAGATTTCCTTGAAAACCATACGGGATCTGTGTTTACCCATTCTAAAACGACTGCAAGCTGTGTTGAGAGTCAACGAGTTCCCTACACCGTGTAAGGCTTGGTAAAGTGATGTGTTTTCCGTGTTCCCATATTTTTGTCCAACAGCTGTATTTTGCATCAAGACATTTAACCTGAAGGTAGAAACCTGGTTATTCAAACATCTTTACTTTTGAGTGGTCCCAGTTACTGCCTTGAAGCACATATACACTGAAGATCCAACGAAACAGATACACCTGGCTAATAACGTGTAGGACCCCCGCAAGCACGCAGAAGTGTCGCAACACGACGTGGCATGGACTCGACTGGTCTCTGATATAGCGCTGTGGGGGAACTAACACCATGAATCTTGCACGACTGTCCATAAATGCATAAGATTACCACACAGTGGAGACCTTTCTTGAACATCACGTTGCAAAGCATCCCAGATATGCTAAACAGTGTTCATGTCTACGGAGTTTCGAGGCTAGCGAAAGTGTTTAAACTGAGAAGAGTGTTCCTGGAGGCATTCTGTAGCAATTACGGACGCGTGAGGTATGCATTGTCCTGGTGGAAATGCCCAAGTACATCGGATTGGTCAATGGACATGAATGGATGCAAGTGATCAAACAGAATGCTTACGTACGTGTCAACTGTCACAATCGTATCTAGACTTATCAGGTGTCCCATATCACTCCAGCTTCACGTGCCCCACACCATTACAGAGCCTCCACAAGCTTCAACAAAAAATAGTTCAAGTGGCTCTGAACACTATGGGGCTTAACATATGAGGACATCAGTCCCCTGGAACTTAGAACTCCTTAAACCTAATCAACCTAAAGACATCACACACATCAATGCCCCAGGCAGGATTTGAACCGGCGACCGTAGCAGTCGAGCGGTTCCGGACTGAAGCGCCTAGAACCGCTCGGCAACCGTGGCCGGTACAGATTCAACAGCACAACAAGAAATCAACAAGTGGCCCAGAACTGAAATACGCACCAATTTGCGAGAGGATTGCACTTCTGTCACGTTGAACGGTTCTTGCGTGATCTTTTACCGTTAGCAGCAATGTTGGAGATTTAATGTTTTACCGTATTCATGATTATTGCGGTACACTCGTGAAATGGTCGTACGGGAAAATCCCCACTTCATCGCTACCTCGGAGATGCTGTGTCCCATCGCTCGTGCGCCTACTATAACACCACGTTCAAACTCACTTAAATCTTGAAAATCTGCCACTGTAGCAGCAGTAACCGATCTAACAACTGCATCAGATACTTGTTGTGTTATGTAGGCGTTGCCGACCTCAGAACCGTCTTCTGTCTGTTTACATATCTCTGTATTTGAATACGAATGTCTATACCAGTTTCTTTGGCGCTTCAGTGTAGAAGGATCGAGTTTTGTATCTGCCCTCACCTCGTCGGTACACAGTTTCGTCACCCGTTAGTCTTTGTTAGTGATACGTAGGGTACAATGACAAATTTGGAGCAATTTGATTCGTCGCATACCGTGAGGGTTGACATCTGTCTTCTATTCACACATATTGCAACGTAAAGGTAAAAATCAGAGTGCCTGTTGTCGTATGTAACTATTTAAGGGTATTATTCGTGGAGAACAGTCAATGATACATTATTTTTCCTACAAATTTTCAGAGTCCCCATTGTGTTTCTGATGATCTTAGAGTCAGATGTGATTAATATGTTACTTTTGTTTCGAATTAAAGAAAGACTTACCTTGCGATATTATTTCATTAGCAGTTATCGAAGATAAACTTGGGCAACGGCATTGCCGCAGTGGATACACCGGTTCCCGTCAGGTCACCGAAGTTAAGCACTGTCGGGTGTGGCCGGCAGTTGGCTGGGTGACCATCCAGGCCGCCATGCGCTGTTTCCGTTTTTTTTAGGGGCTCTGGTCACAGAAAACCATCGTAACGACCGGGAGAGTAGTGTACTGATCACATGCCCCTCCTATCCACATCGAGCTGAGGATGACACGGCGGTCGGATGGGCTCAACGGGCCACTTGTGGCCTGAAGACGGAGTGCTTGCTTAAAGATACACTTGTCCTCTATTTCACCGACACTTTTTGACATATTTCCTGATAGTGCTGTAGACAGAACCTACGGCGGACAGTCGTTTAGTGATGTTTCTAATATTTTACCACTTCAGACAGCCAGAATTCTGACAGTTCACTCTCCGATGTAGCTTGGTCTGTGCTAGCTGCTCATGCTGACGAAACGTCAGAAAAACCAGTAAACGACCGTCGACCGAAGATCCCAAGCCGAGCTCTCGCAACAACACATCAGTCGTCACACAGCTGCTACAACCTTTCCTCTTATTTTAAGCTATCTTCATCACCGATAATATTCCTCTTTCCTGAAGCGTGAGTATGTTACGGTGGAAGAAGTGAAGACTTAATTCGCTGCGGTTACTGTATGACTAAATGATCACAGCAGACGTTTGAAAGTATGGCTACGGTGTTAATTTCACCCATACTTCAGAGTACTACATTTGCTGACTATTCTTCCACTGCACGACGTTCATCGACCGTGAATTCAGTGCACGCTTTGCTGTCCATTAGTGTCAGCGGTAATCAATTTTCGGGTCAGTAATATCATTTCGCGGCTCCCGGCAGAGTAAACGGGGCCGCAACAGACGCTAAATGAACAGCTTCCATTAATCCAGTCAACTTTTTTTTTCAGCTTAAATGATCACAAATGCCATCTGCAATAATAAAGGGAAACAGAGAGAATTATCCTTTCCATCATAATGCATTCTGGAAGTCATAGAACATTGAGGTCAGCTATTCCTGGAAATGAGTTCACAGAGACGTCACACGTACCATAGTGCCACTAGCATTGAATCAGCGACATATAACCGGACAAAATTGGTTCACATACTTATAGATGTATCTACACTTAATCACTTGTCGATTCAAATATAGGAAGCACAGATATTGTTGACACGGTTTGGCGATAAGAACGACGAAGTGTGTCCACTAGACAAGAAATTTAAATGAATAGGTCTGTCTCAGTTTCTTTGGTCACAAGAAGCGAAACTAAAAATTTCCACGCGTACATATAAAATTTGAGACATGTAGGTAGGTTCAAAAAATGGCTCTGAGCACTATGGGACTTAACACCTATGGTCATCAGTCCCCTAGAGCTTAGAACTACTTAAACCTAACTAACCTAAGGACATCACACAACACCCAGCCATCACGAGACAGAGAAAATCCCTGACTCCGCCGGGAATTGAACCGTGGGAAGCGAGAACGCTACCGCACGACCACGAGATGCGGGCCATGTAGGTAGGTGGTCGTCATCATTCGTTAGAACCAAAGTGTCGATTTGCCGTGTAGCAGTTCATGGTATACAGTTTTGCGATCTGTTATTGTCTGCGGCAAGAAAGATGTCAGGATTGAATCACTGAACAGCAGCTTTCCTCGAAGAGTTGGGTGTGAAGATAATTTTCAGAGCAGCTTGGGGTCTAGTATATCTAATGTTTGGTAGTCAAAAAGAGCAAATGTGTTATCCAGACGGCAAGAATAGGTCACCTCGTTTCGGTTTTGCCGTATAGGCAACCTGCCAGTGCGTTTGCTCTGCCAAAAATAAGTGAGCAATTGTTCATATTGAACAGGATTTTTGAAATACTATTTACTCATCACATATAATTGCTGCCTTCAGTTGTTAACAGCAAGCCATCCTGGTTATGTTACTGTCTTTGCAGAGCGGGAGGTAATTATTTTGTATCAAAGACTGGAATTCGCTAATACTTCAGTATGAAGTAATCTGTTATCTACTGTCAGTGCAGAAACATGATCAGAAGGTGATGGCAACAAGTAATTGTATGTAATTTCTGCCAATGAATACATAGCGTTTAAAAGAAAACAGTGCTGAATGTTCGATGCTTTGAGAAGTGTCACTGCACAAACGGTTTCAGAGATAGAATTCAGGGCGACATAAGGGCCTCATAAACTAAAATTTCGGCTGAACATGCAATAACATCGGCTGCCCCCACGTGTCTGCCTGTTTGGCTAAGCATAGCTTTTTACGTGCTCTCCATTCTCGAGCCTCCCATGCTTTCCCAACAAACGGCTAGCACAGCATCATTGCCAAGCAGTAGCGTTACTTAAACATCGATAGTGTCTGCACTAACGACGCTATCGGTCGATAGTCATATCGTTTATCATGTAATAATTCTTTAACTGGCGCGCGAAAAATTGTCGGATCCTATTACATCCAGGGCCTGTGGGATGCAGAGGGACAGTAGATTGCATGAAGATATTTAATCAACATAAAATATGGTGGCGTCTTAGGCAGTCCATGCTGTTCACATACGTACGTTGTTAATATGTTGGACGCTGTGGGGGAGGGGGACGTGAGAGAGGGAATTTTTCTTGTTTATCTTCCATCGATGACAGCTCACTGTCGTGCGCGGCTCTTACCGATCAGTAGCTTACGCTAAAAATTACACACGCAAATAACATGGATTCATGAATGCACATTATACAGATGCCCATCTGCAAACATGTGGGCGTACTTAATGGCAACACGGAATACAAATGTACATAAGGCTGTTGTAATACAATGCAGGTAGTAGAGGAAAAATGACTTTTAAAGGATATTATTAAGCGTTCTGATTGTATTGCATAATGTGTTTTACCATAAATTTGATTATTATCGTTATTAATTAAATAAACCCACTCTTGTACTCTTTTGTTTCTGAGTCCTCATTGTACTTGCAAGTGTTTTCAAGTGTATATGTTAATGTATAAGATGTTTCGAAAACACAAAACATCGACAGAGTCCCCACGCACCTGTGTCACTTCTGTTTTTGTAGAACCACAGATATGACGAACCAGCAGCCGCAAAATTGAATATAGTAACAGCACAACCTGTCGAGTGTCAAGTTTTTTACTTGTATGGTGGAAAATATACAGCTCTATTACATGCTATCATTGCATATTCATAAGTAATTCGGGTGAAATGCGAATATGTCAATGAACTTGAGACAAATCTAATCTTCTCTTACCGAGAGGTGAGTGTAAATATTGGTAATGTTTCTGCAACCGCTTCTAATCCAGTAGATATTTCTTAAGCTCTTGGTCGTTGACGCTGAAACCCCTTGTTGAAACTTATAAAAATGGTTAAAATGGCTCTGAGCACTATGGGACTTAACATCTGGGTTCATCAGTCCCCTAGAACTTAGAACGACCTAAACCTAACTAACCTAAGGACAACACACACACCCATGCCCGAGGCAGGATTCGAACCTGCGACCGTAGCAGTCGCGTGGTTCCGGACTGAAGCGGCCAGAACCGCTTGGCCACCGCGGCCGGCTGAAACGTATAGTAACTTGATGATTTAGCTAGCTATTTTTTAATGTTTTTCCCGAGTTTACAACATTCAGCAACCTGATTAATAATTTTTCGAGTGTCACGAGGAAGAATGCTGCCCTTAAAGTTTCTTGCTCTTCGGGATATTGTAGGAGATGACCTCAGTGTGCCAACAGAATGTCAACATTCAGGGAACAAGAACAATATAAGACAACTTGAAAAGAAAGCATTGTGAAAAACTAGAGTATTATGGGTTAGTAATAGAACTGAAAAGTGAGGAATAGCTTCCGTGCTATATCAAGTGCAAGAGATGCAACCAAAATATCTAGAAGCTCTATAAAAAGTTATTTTCGCAGAAGTCAGTTGTACGATGCCAGTTCAAAAGTCAAAAAGGAAGTTGATTGTCTTGATTCACAAGTAATCGTTGCCGAAATGCTGCCATTTAGAACATCCGACCATTAAGGTTTGAAAAAATTTGTTAATGTCTTACACATCTGATATATGTTGCCTGATAAATCCACACTTAAATTTTCACTGATCCCAAAACTATATAAGGAGATTTCCGGTTCGCTTAGTACGACCTCTATTTACAAGTTCATACGATTAGGCTTTTTCGCAAAAATATGCATTACTATTGGCGCCATTTTTTTAAGCGTCAGGAGCTTTAATTCTGTTCCGATTCGCTAAAACAACGGAAGCACTTCCGTAGAAATCACACACCAAAGCACGTAATTTATATACTTCGAAGATAGCAACACAGTACTTGAAACGCAATGACCAGCTAACTTTGCTATGCTGTATTAATTTAGGTTCAGACGGTGTTTTGGGGTTTCGCTTTCGTTTGTCATTTGCTGCTCTGTTATCGTACTAACTTGAAATGCTTCTCTCAAGTGTAAACTTTGGGCGGTCCGCTGTAAATGACGCGCCGAAGTAACTATGTTTTGAGAAAGACTGAAACCATCTTTAGAGTGTTACAACGAACATATGGACAAGCAACGCAAATGAAGGCATATTGGCTTTAACTTGCCGTTTTACAATGGACGAAAAATTAGTTTAACCCGTAGTAAAAGTGACAAATGTTGCAAGTCATCACAACGCTAAATCTATCACACATGTAAGTGCATATCTGAAGCCACCCTGTCATTTGTGTTCTGTTTGCAGACACTGGTAACGTTAAGAAAACATTTAATAACTGTGTTACAACAGGCTTAATTTATTTTCATATTTTTATATTTGGGTCAACATGTGTAAAACACTATCTCCTCTCCCTCAAACACCACCATATGGGGAGTGAGGGAGAGTTTTAGTTTTAGCAAATCAAAATTTGCTTAGTAAGTATTTTTTTTTTATTTATCCGTAACCATTTTCCACGCAAAAATGAGAACATGGATTTTCTTGAATTACAACGCCAACTAACAAGAACCAAAACAAATATTTAAGACAAAATGTATGTAGTTTTTTTATATAGAATCTGATTCTGCAATAAAAAATGGGGGTTCCCATTTGAAATTTTAAAGTTGTCTCCCGCCCCAACGCCAGGGGGCAGGGGTACCGGGCTAATTTTAGCACCATCAGATGTCTCCCTAGAAAATAATCAACTTTGGATTCTACACATTTTTTCGTGTGAAGCTTATTTTTCGAGTTATTCTGGTTTGTCAACTTAAAATTTACACCCTGCATATATAAAAAATCGTTAAATATTAGAATAGGCACCTTAACGGAACTTGTATGTCAAACCTTTTTAAATTTGAATGTAACAAATATCCATTTATTGGCACTTAACGGTCACAGATTTTCATTTAAGGTAGACTGTCTCACTAAACAGCACTAGTCTATAATGTTACTGAGAAATGGCGAGATTCAGTGTATCGAGGTTTTAAATGCGATATGTTATTGTGTCATCCTTTGCATGTATTATTGTTATTCTTGTAGAAACGCAACTTTTTATTTGTACTCCTTTTTTCTGTGAAATGCATTAACGTGTGTAATTAAAAATAATAAATAAAAATAGCAATCAAGGGGAAGAATTATAGTGAGTAGTATCACGTGCATCAGTAACAAACAACTGGTCGTTGCGGCGCAGAGCGGCCGCGTGGTTTGAGGCGCCATGTCATGGATTGCGCGGCCGGAGTTTCGAGTCCACCCTCGGATATGGGTGTGTGTGTTGTTCTTGGCATAAGGTAGTTTAAATTAGTTTAAGCAGTGTTTAAGTCTAAGGACCGATGACATCAGCAGTTTGTTCCCTTAGGAATTCACACACAACTGAACATTTGAACTGGTCGCTAAAATGGCACTAAGTGACGTAGAAGAAAAATTTATACTGTCTTAAGAACGATTAAGCAAATCTGAGGGACAGAAAGAGACACTATGGGTTCCATCAACGGAAAAAAAGAGAACTCGGTGAATTTATGGGGCTAGCGACGCTGCACTGAAGAGGGAGACGATTAAGAGGCTGCCCCTAGCCCCTAACCACTTTCGCGCAGCTAATGGTGCTCTGAAATGTGGGGGCCTTCCAGCCGATTGAATGGCTACGCCTGAGTCGCCTGGACATTACCAAGCACCCGCAGAACTGCTCTCTCCGCAGATGCTGAAAGTAGCTCTCCGCTTTAATTTCTCAGCGAGTACTAGCGTATCTCATTTCCAGTGTGTCCGAACCGTATTTCCCTGATTACCATCTTCATTCAGGCCTTCTAAATTTTACGCAGGGCTACTATGAATAAATGATTTATTTATTTTCGAAGCTTTACATTTTACAAAGTATTGCATGTACAGATATGATTCGTGTGTGAATAAAACCGCAAACTCAACGACTTTTCGTTGTGCCCACCAGCTGGCGATACAAGGGCAGCGTCGTGACCAAATATCGACAAAGCAAGAATAGAGTTTTTGTGGATTGGAAAATGCGATATGTTTCTCTGTTACAACTGTGCAACTTATACTCAGACGGAATTATGGAAAAGAACCGCCATGTAAACAGACAATTGTGCTTTGGAGCTGACAGTTTAGGGACACCAATTGTCGCTGTAAACAGAAAAGAACCGGTCGACAAGTATGTCACATGCAACCGTGCACAGGGTGAGGGAATATTCGTACGCAGTCCAAAAAAAATGCACGTTCCGAGCAAGTCACGAATTTGGAATACCGCAGCAAATTTTGTGGAAGATTTTGCGACGGTTGCAGCTCGTGCAACACTTAAGGCCGGAGGATTATGCCCGGAGCCTTCAATTGTGCATTATAAAGCAGGAAGCGCTTGAGAATGAACATCTCGCCTCCAACCTGACAGTCAGCGACGAACCAACATTCCATTTATATGGAAGGTTTAATCGTTATAATATAAGAGTGCATGGCACTGAAGATACTCATGAAATTGTGGGTCATGAACGAAACTCGCCAAACGTTGAAGTTTTATTTGCATTGTTACAATCTAAGGTGTGTGGGTCGGTTTTCTTTTGTGAGAATACTGACGGATAGCTCTTACCTTCATACGTTGCAGTTGTAGTTGTTTACACAAGTAACTGCTGATTCTAAGAATTTGCTCTTCCAGCAACACGGGGCACCTCACATTGGAGAATCGATGTTCGTTACTACATAAACGACGAACTTCAATGTCGCTAGATTGGGCATATTGGTAATGATGCGATTCTGTTCCCCCATGCGTCCGCCCCCCCCCCCCCCCCCCCGCCTTAAAATAATCGCCCAAATCACCTGACATAACACCTTCGTTTGAGGGTACATTAACGTACCCCCACTGCCCAGAACAAAGGAACAGGTCAGAGAACGTTCCAACTCTACTGCGATGACAAGTGATGTTACAACCTAAGGTATTGAACGACTTCGACTGCCTTTCCGACATGATTCGGGTAACTAAAGAGGCACTCATACAACTCTAGACGCGAACTTGGTGAGTTTACGATTCTATTCACGCATTAATGAAATTTTGTACATGTAAAACCCAGTTCTAAGTAAAGAAGGGAAAGCAGAAAGGTGTAAGGAGTATATAGAGGGTCTATACAAGGGCGATGTGCTTGAAGACAATATTATGGAAATGGAAGGGGTGAAAATGAAATGGGGGATACGATACTGCGTGAAGAGTTTGACAGAGCACTGAAAGACCTGAGTCGAAACAAGGCCCCAGGAGTAGACAACATTCCATTAGAACTACTGACGGCCTTGGGAGAGCCAGACCTGACAAAACTCTACCATCTGGTGAGCAAGATGTATGAGACAGGCGAAATACCATCAGACTTCAAGAAGAATATAATAATTCCGATCCCAAAGAAAGCAGGTGTTGACCGATGTGAAAATTACCGAACTATCAGTTTAGTAAGTCACAGCTGCAAAATACTAACACGAATTCTTTACAGACGAACTGAAAAACTGGTAGAAGCCGACCTCGGGGAAGATCAGTTTGGATTCCGTAGAAATAATGGAACACGTGAGGCAATACTGACCTTACGACTTATCTTAGAAGCTAGATTAAAAAAAGGCAAACCTACGTTTCTAGCATTTGTACACTTAGAGAAAGCTTTAGACAATGTTGATTGGAATACTCTCTTTCAAATTCTAAAGCAGGCAGGAGTAAAATACAGGGAGCGAAAGGCTATTTACAATTTGTACAGAAACCAGATGGCAGTTATAAAGAATGGAGGGGCATAAAAAGGAAGCAGGGGTTGGGAAGGGAGTGAGACAGGATTGTAGCCTCTCTCAGATGTTATTCAATCTGTATATTGAGCAAGCAATAAAGGAAACAAAAGAAAAATTCAGAGCAGGTATTAAAATCCATGGAGAAGACATAAAAATTTTAAGGTTCGCCGATGACATTTTAATTCTGTCAGAGACAGCAAAGGGCTTGGAAGAGCAGTTGAACGGAATGGACAGTGTCTTGAAAGAAGGACATAAGACGAACATCAACAAAAGCAAAACGAGGATAATGGAATGTAGTCGAATTAAGTCGGGTGATGCTGAGGAAATTAAATTAGGAAATTGGACAATTAAAGTGGTGAAGGAGTTTTGCTATTAGGGGAGTAAAATAACTGATGATGGTCGAAGTAGAGAAGATATAAAATGTAGACTGGCAATGGCAAGGAATGCGTTTCTGAAGAAGAAAAATTTGTTAACATCGAGTTTAGATTTAAGTGTCAGGAAGTCTTTCCTAAAAGTATTTGTATGGAGTGTAGCCATGTATGGAAGTGAAACAGGGACGATAAATAGTTTAGACAAGAAGAGAATAGAAGCTTTCGAAATATGGTGCTACAGAAGAATGCTGAAGATTAGATGGGTAGATGAGGAGGTATTGAACAGAATTGGGGTGGAGAGGAGATTGTAGCACAACTTGAAAAGAAGAAGGGACCGGTTGGTAGGACATGTTCTGAGGCATCAAGGGATCACAAATTTAGCACTGGAGGGCAGCATGGAGGGTAAACGTCGTAGAGGGAGACCAAGAGATGAATACACTAAGCAGATTCAGAAGGAGGGAGGTTGCAGTAAGTACTGGGAGATGAAGAAGCTTCTACAGGATAGGGTAGCATGGAGAGCTGCATCAAACCAGTCTCAGGACTGAAGACCACAATAACAACAAGACAAACCAAGGCAAAAAAGTAAGAAACACATATTACGAAGGAATTATCTGTATATGATGGAAATCGGTAGGTCTGTTGGGTATTTACTGGCAAAAAATAATTACGATTTCATAAGAAAATGAGTGATTTATTCAAGAGAAAAAGCTTCACAAGTTGAGGAAGTCAGTAACCAGTTGGTCCCTTATGCAGGGATATACAGGGTGTTACAATAAGGTACGGCCAAACTTTCAGGAAACATTCCTCACACACAAAGAAAGAAAATATGTTATGTGGACATGTGCCCGGAAACGCTTAATTTCGATGTTAGAGCTCAATTTATTACTTCTCTTCTAATCACATTAATCATGGAATGGAAACACACAGCAACATAACGTACCAGCGTGACTTCAAACACTTTGTTACAAGAAATGTTCCAAATGTCCTCCGTTAGCGAGGATACATGCATCCACCCTCCGTCACATGAAATCCCTGATGCGCTGATGCAGCCCTAGAGAATGGCGTATTGTACCACAGCCGTCCACAATATGAGCTCGAAGAGTCTCTACATTTGGTACCGGGGATGCGTAGACAAGAGCTTTCAAATGCCCCCATAAATGAAAGTCAAGAGGGTTGAGGTCAGGAGAGCGTGGAGGCCATGGCATTGGTCCGCCTCTACCAATCCATCGGTCACCGAATCTGTTGTTGAGAAGCGTACGAACACTTCGACTGAAATGTGCAGGAGCTCCATCGTGCATGAACCACATGTTGTGTCGTACTTGTAAAGGCACATGTTCTAGCAGCACAGGTAGAGTACCCCGTATGAAATCATGATAACGTGCTGCATTGAGTGTAGGTGGAAGAACATGAGGCCCAGTCAAGACATCATCAACAATGCCTCCCCAAACGTTCACAGAAAATCTGTGTTGATGACGTGATTGCACAATTGCGTGCGGATTCTCGTCAGCCCACACATGTTGATTGTGAAAATTTACAATTTGATCACATTGGAATGAAGCCTCATTCGTAAAGAGAACATTTGCACTGAAATGAGGATTGACACATTGTGGGATGAACCATTCGCAGAATTGTACCCGTGGAGGCCAATCAGCTGCTGATAGTGCCTGCACACGCTGTACATGGTACGGAAACAACTGGTTCTCCCGTAACTCTCTCCATACAGCGACGTGGTCAACGTTACCTTGTACAGCAGCAACTTCTCTGACGCTGACATTAGGGTTATCGTCAACTGCACGAAGAATTGCATCGTCCATTTCAGGTGTCCTCGTCGTTCTAGGTCTTCCCCAGTCGCGAGTCATAGGCTGGAATGTTCCGTGCTCCCTAAGACGCCGATCACTTGCTTCGTTCTGGAAATCTGTCTCGATACAAACGTACCGCGCCACTGCTATTGCCCCGTGCTAATCCATACATCAAATGGGCATCTGCCATCTCCACATTTGTAAACATTGCACTGAATGCAAAACCACGTTCGTGATAAACACTAACCTGTTGATGCTACGTACTGATGTGCTTGATGCTAGTACTGTAGAGCAATGAGTCGCATGTCAACTCAAGCACCGAAGTCAACATTATCTTCCTTCAATTGGGCCAAATGGCGGTGAATCGAGGAAGTACAGTACATACTGACGAGACTAAAATGAGCTCTAACATGTAAATTAAGCGTTTCCGGACACATGTCCACGTAACATCTTTTCTTTATTTGTCTGTGAGGAATGTTTCCTGAAAGTTTGGTCGTACCTTTTTGTAACAATCTGTATTGGGCTTGTCTTTGATTGGTGGAGATGTTGGATGTCCTCCTGAGGGATATCGAGTGAAATTTCGTCAAATAGAGTCGGTAGATCGTCAAAACACGGAGCTGGGTGGAAGGGCGTGCCCGCAATGTTCCAAACGTTCTCAATTGGAGAGAGATAACGCGACCTTGCTCACCAAGATAGGGTTTAGCAAGCACGTAGATAAACAACAGAAACTCTCGCTACATACGAGTAGTAGTTATCTTGCTGAAAAATAATCCCAGGACTGTTTCCCATGACGCGGCAACAAAACAGGCCATAGAACATCGTCGACGCTGTGCTCTGAGGGCACCGCAGAAGACAACCAAAAGGGTCCACCTATGGAAAGAAATACCACCCCACACAATCACTCCTGCTTATCGTACCGTATGGCAGACGACAGTCAGATCAGTATCCCATCACTTTCTGGGACGTTTACTGCCACGTTTCCCGCCTGGAATCTCACTGAATGGAGAAGAATTGCCTTCAACGATGAGTCACGCGTCGAACTGCGCCAGATCACAGCGAAGATGTGTCTGGAGACTGTGCGGACAGTGGTGGGATACCAACATGACTTTCGCCAACTATACAGTCTGATAACGAGTAGTTATGGTCTGAGGTGCCATTTCTTTTCATAGGTGGACTCCTTTGGTTGTCATCTTTTGCACCTTACATCTACAATATTCTGTTTTTTTTATTTTTATTTTTTGCCCTTCATGGCCACCGGCACAAAGAGAGGGTTTCTATGCTTGCCTTCGTGCCCCACCAGCCGTAATTTGCCCAGCAAGAGCGGCTGATCTTCCCACGACTGAGAACTTTTGAAGAATTATGGAGAAGGCTCTGCAAACCAGCTCGGAATTTTGACAATCTAACGCGTTAACTGGACACTATTTACGCGATATCCCTCACGAGGACATCCAACAACTTTATGAATCTATGACAAGCCTCATAACGACATTACTGCCCATTACAATTGCTACACCAAGAAGAAATGCAGATGATAAACGGGTATTCATTGGACAAATATATTATACTAGAACTGACATGTGATTACGTTTTCACGCAATTTGGGTGCATAGATCCTGAGAAATCAGTACCCAGAACAACCACCTCTAGCCGTAATAACGGCCTTGATACGCCTGGGCATTGAGTCAGAGCTTGGATGGCATGTACAGGTACAGCTGCCCATGCAGCTTCAACACGATACCACAGTTCATCAAGAGTAGTGACTGGCGTATTGTGACGAGCCAGTTGCTCGGCCACCATTCACCAGACGTTTTCAGTTGGTGAGATATCTGGAGACTGTGCTGGCCAGGGCAGCAGTCGAACATTTTCTGTATCCAGAAAGGCCCGTACAGGACCTGCAACATGTGGTCGTGCATTATCCTGCTGAAATGTAGGGTTTCGCAGGAATCGAATGAAACGTAGAGCCACGGGTCGTAACACATCTGAAATGTAACGTCCACTGTTCAAAGTGCCGTCAATTCGAACAAGAGGTAACCTAGACGAGCAACCAATGGCACCCCATACCATCACGCCGGGTGATACGCCAGTATGGCGATGACGAATACACGCTTCCAATGTGCGTTCACCGCGATGTAGCTAAACATGGATGCGACCATCATGATGCTCTAAACAGAACCTGGATTCATCCGAAAAAATGACTTTTCCCATTCGTGCACCCAGGTTCGTCGTTGAGTACACCGTCGCAGGCGCTCCTGTCTGTGATGCAGCGCCAAGGGTAACCGCAGCCATGGTCTCCGAGCTGATAGTCCATGCTGCTGCAAACGTCCTCGAACTGTTCGTGCAGATGCTTGTTGTCTTGCAAACGTCCTCATCTGTTGATTTAGGGATCGAGACGTGGCTGCACGATCTGTTACAGCCATGCGGATAAGATGCCTGTCATCTCGACTGCTAGTGATACGAGACCGTTGGGATCCAGCATGGCTTTCCGTATTACCCTCCTGAACCCACCGATTCCATATTCTGCTAACAGTCATTGGATCTCGACTAACGCGAGCAGCAATGTCGCGATACGGTAAACCACAATCACGATAAGCTACATTCCGACCTTTATCAAAGTCAGAAACGTGATGGTACGCATTTCTCCTCCTTACACGAGGCATCGTAACTACGTTTCACCAGGCAACGCCGGTCAACTGCTGTTTGTGTATGAGAAATCGGTTGGAAACTTTCCTCATGTTAGCACGTTGTAGGTGTCGCCACCGGCGCCAACCTTGTTGAATGCTCTGAAAAACTAATCATTTGCATATCACAGCATCTTCTTCCTGTGAGTTAAATTACTCGTCTGTAGCACGTCATCTTCATGGTGTAGCAATTTTAATGGCCAGTAGTGTACTTGCATAAGGGGTAAGAGGTGGACCAACACGATATTGATTTGCTCAACTTGCGAAGCTCTTTCAGATAATTCCTCCTTGGTGCCTTACTTATCTTATTCATTTTTTTTCTGAGCGTGTAGTTTGGAAATTATAGACCTCTAAAAACGAATGAATCATTTGTAACAAGCCATTTTCGACTGTGTGAAACTGGAGCCTAAATGTTAGTAAATTATGATACTGAAATAAAATGACAGCTTTTGATTTAATTTTGACAGCTTTCATACACAGCCCATTGAGTAGTGTTCGGGAGATGATCACAAATCAGATAAAAACACAAACATAAACGTGACTTACAGTTGCACTCTATCAAAGCTGCCGTTTGGTAGTTTTGGTACAACACAAGAGTGATGTAGTAAAGTGTAGGGTTATTGGAAGTGTTAGAAGGATTGGTAAGAAAAGAAACACAAACGAATAAATGAGAGAAACTAGGAGCGGAAGACTTTTCGTGATTTTTTGTTTATTTCTTTTGCACATAATTAGAACTGCACATCGTTCAGCATTAGTCCGTTACTTCTTTTCTATCCTCGCTAAATACAAATTGCATTTTACCAGGAGTAGAAATCAGTTGATCACGTAACTTCTGCGTTCTTCCGTAACCATAGAAATTTCTGTTGATGCAAGAACAGTTTACATGCACAAACGTAAAAAATCTATGCAGTCATTGTTGTTATTTTGTACTAAGTAGAATGATCATGATGAGCAAACTCAAGAGTGTCCTGTTATTACTAATAAGTGCGAAAGTTGTTTATGAAAACCTACAAATGTTTTATATAAGTTCCATAAAATACTGAAGCGATGGTTGATATGTTCTTGTTTTGCGGTTTTCTTTAATTTTATGTTTTTTTTTTTTTGAGAAAATTGCGTTTGATAGTGCTATATGATGAGTCTGTAATTGTTTTCCATATTTATTACAAAATCTGTCTGTTTCACATGACGAGTCAACAATTTTCGAATGAAGCTTGAATTAAACACTGACATTTTCAATTCTGGTGTAAAAACTGTTCATTTTTAAGTAATAGAAAAGATGCTAACTACATACAACAAAAATATTCCATACGTTCCACTGTCTCATACATAGCCTCATTCAGTTTCTAGAGAGCTCACCGCTTCCAGTTTGTAGGTGAATCTAGGAATGAAAATTTAGAACTGTGAACAAAGTGATTGAAATGAAATAACGCCGGATAGGTATGCAACAACCTAATGCATAGGTAATGCAGTTACGAACTTAGATGACCAGAGCTACTAGAAAACCTACCGTAGTCTGCGCTTACTGATAATGGTGCATGGCGGGCAACAGTAATTTTACAAGTCTAGTCTAACCTGATATTCACCATCCATACGTAGGAAGCTCTAGGTTCTCCACTTAATACTGGTTCTTGAAACTCTGTAAACAGGCCTTCGCAGAATAATTGACGTCTGTCTTCGAGAGTCGGCCAGTGCAGGTTTTTCAACGTCACCCTTTGGCTCCCCCATGAGTCGAACAATCTGTGGCCTTTACAGCTCCCCTTTCTTGTTTAAATTCAGTATCACCTGTTACTCCTATTTTGTATTAGTCACATACGCTTGAGCGATGTTCTAAAATTGTTAACAGCGTCCTTTGTAGACTCACTCAGTATCCCGTCTTCCCTACGACTGAGCCTATTTGAATATCCCAACAAATGAGGTGACTAACTGGTACAATAGTCATAGAATAAAACAGTTTTCTTTTCCTTTTTTCACGTTGTGTTAAGTGCACAGTATTGTAATTCTGAATACTTATAATAGTCACCAAACTTACACCACTTTAGCATCTTATCAGGATTCGACAGTAGCTTTTTTTTCAGACACAGTTGTTTAAGGGAGAAGTATTCCAAAGCTTCTAAGGGGCTAAAAAAGCCACAATCGGCTCTTATTGTCTACTGTTTTAAAGACAGTAGTTTTTTGTAGATAACTAACGCTTGGTTATAATTAAACTACGGATACTCACGGAGCTGCATTGTGTATTGCAATTATCGTATGGGAGCGAAACTTGTTTGATATGCTAATGCGTTAATGCGGAACCGATCTACGCTGGAAAACAAATTAGTCCGAGTTGTGGTCACCAGGTGCAAGTATAGCTCTGTACACTATATGACGGTATGAAATCCACCGTCATTGGACAAGTTATAACATGCGTTAACAGTATGGCTATCGAGAACACTGTTGGTGAAATCGTTTTATGTGAACGGCAGATATTACAGTGCTGCATTGAGAGACTATCGCCGACTGGAAGGCCTTAGGTGAGAACCGACGTTATTAAATTGGTCAAAGAAGGTGATAAGGTGATAATGAAATTAGTAAACACAGGTGCGCTTAGTGTGACATCTGGAAGAGGAGGGCCTCGTATCTCGGTGCAAGTATTGACAAAGTTGCAGTTTCTGTAACTGAAGATCCAGCACCTGTTCGAGTAGTGTTAGAGCTCGTGCAGTCGCATGGGAGCTGTCCATGCCATGGCCAACAGTAAAGAAAGTTGTGCGTGGAATTGTACACGGTTACCTCTACAATATCCAGACGGTGCACCAACTGAAACTTCATGATCCGCAGCACTGTCGTGAATTTGTTCTTCAGTTTCCGGCCTGGATCGACGTTGCGCCCAGGCAGAAGTCTATGGAGTGACGTGGCACACTTTACACTACAGGATACCGTGAATACAAAAAACTGCCGAATCTTGGGTACTGTCAAGCCGCGCGCTAACACAAAGAGCCATTGCACTCGCCGTATGTGACTGTGTAGTGTGGTTTCACAAACACCTTTATTCTCGTACGTTCTTCTTTGATGAGAAAACATGGAGGGACTGCCAGGTGTACCGTGATGTCCGCACGTTATTGGAGCTCCTTATACAGCATGTGATGCCTGCTTTGGAATAACGCAACTGTGGGGAAAACATTTTGTTCATCCAAGATGGGGCAACGTCTCCCCCAGTGAAAGATCTTGTGCAGCCATCTACGAAAGCGTTATCTCCAGAAGTTTTCCAGATGCATGGCGCAGCAAGATCACTGGATCTGTAGGCATGTGACTTTCGGCTCTGGGGATATATAAAAGAACGCGTTTCCCGTGGACACTTTTCGTCTCTACCTGAAGGCCAGTACAACAGGAAGAGGTTGCTCAGATTTCACCGGAACTGCTACGAGCAACTGTTGCTCACGTCGTTTTACGGATGCAACGTTTCTTCGAAGTCCTCAGTGCTCGTATTGAACAAATTGTATAATCGCCAGTTAACAATAAAATCAAGAATATGCATTTCTCACTTGTTTCACCTTTGCTGCCCAGCTTCTGTTCGTAATCCTTTACATACTGGAACGTTTTTGTACATCTTTCTTGCACTCACAGCGCTAGATTAACACCTGATGGTCGAAATTGGAACTAATTTTTTCCAATTTAAATCAGTTTCGTAATAACACATCAGAATGTCTACCAAGTTTCGCTGTCATATTATAATTACAGCCCACACTGGACCTCTATGAGCAGATTCACTTTAATTACGACCACCCGGTACATCATGTGCAAAAGTCTGAGGTTATTGTAAGCATTGTCGTCTGCTGAAGGCTTTCCATACAAGACAATACGCTGTGCTTCCTCTGTCAACATATTTCGTTTGGGACCTCAAACTATTGAACTTTCGTTACTAAGCGATGGGGTAGTGCTGAGTAGAACGCTTTTCGCAAGTCAAAAACTACTGCAACCATCAGATTTCCTTGTTTCGTGGCTCTCAGGATACCATGTGAGAAAACCGTAAGTTGGGTTTCACCTGTTCGATCTCCGAAATGGAATATCATTGACACCAGCAGTGGTGCGAGAAGTAAACAGTGCAGTACGTACACATCTTCTTTAGCATATACAATCTATCTTACATATATATATTGTTTCACATACGTGAAGAGTAGGTTATTCATACCTTCTTTTTGAAGGTCAGCGATGTTTCTTAATTTTGCAGACGAAATTAATTTATTTACGTACGTAGCATGCTCATTGAAAAACCATAGGAAGGCGATACGGAAAAACGTATTATACGAGAAACGTCCTTAAAGCTTCCAAACTGCAGCATTAAGGTACGATGGACGGACATTGCAGCATTGCGCGGTCAGCTCCTAAACTGAGAGCCTGAGAGTTTTAAGATCACCTGCCGTTTTAACATTCTTCGGATCTCTGGACTATTCGAGGACGAGACAGCTCAACTTTTAGTGTATACGGAACTCTGGTAGGATGGTTTTGCGTCGCATCGTTACTATCTATCGGTTTTTAGTATTACCTCATATGAATAATTCTGGGATTATTATAACCGCTCTAGAAAATCGCTATATTCTCTGATGGGGGCAAGACGCGCATTGTTCTGAATGAAGCATGCTGGTGTTACAGCAGCGATGGTCACTACCACTTTGTCTGATCTTGATTTAACAGTGTCAGAAATTGACCAGAATGTCTTCTTCTATGCCTCTAGAGTAGGGAAAGGATGCTTTTTTATGTAGAGCTATTGTTATCTCCGTATTTACTTTGTCATAAGTTATTCTGTAGTAACCATTAGGTCAGTTTGAAATTATTATAATGACCATATAATGTTCCACACTCTCGCTAAAGGAATATGACGCGTTATCAGATTGTTAGTTGCAGTCTCAGTCTTTTGAATAGTATCCTAAGTAGCCATCGGCATGATACTACATATTGTCAGAATTCTTAGTGGAATACTCCACAAACAGGAGTGACCAAGTGCAGCCAGTCATGTCCCTCTGACCACAGTCCCACTGATCACATCTGGGCATCCATTCAGTGGGATGTGTCATCCTTAGACACTGCTCTAACCAGTCTCCATTACTGGTGGCGTCACCACCTGCTACAGGATGAAAGGTGGTGTTGCATGCTACTAAGTGCAAGTATGAAATTAAATTACTCTTTGTTGTGGCTTCTCCCTACGTTGGTTTATACGATTGGGTTCACTCAGTTTTACAGCTATCAGACCAGTGCCCATGCATTCTATCATGTGGTGATTAACAATAGCGCACGACAGCAACCGAACAGTCAGCTGTGCACGAGTATTCAAAACGTCTACAGGAGACCACGCGAAAATGCATTTTACCTTAGTAGCGAGGCAGGGTGTGCATCTGCTCTTCAAAAAATCTGCAACCCCATACTGAACATACCTACCGTATATAGGACGAAATGTTGGGTTTCAACAAGAAATTCATCCGACCACGGGACAAAGGCCGGAGTATTTTATTAAGTATGACATTTTCAGGTGTGACAGTTTTCACTTCACTACCGGGCGAGTGCAAAGGTGATTATACGCAGAAGTTACGAAGGCGGTTACCATTTGGAACGTGTGCCTAGACCAAGGGTTCCCAAATTTTTTTCTCTGGTGGAACACTTTCAGAATCCTGGTACTTGATGGATCAGTTCGTTTATTGAGACGCTTAGCAGAAATAATAACTTTTTAAAAAAATGAGGAAAAATGGTTTTATTGAAAGATTACTTCAATTTTAAATCATAACTAATAAAACAAGTGCCGTAATAATTTAAAAAAAATAAGAAATAGTGTCGAAAAGAAACCATGTTACTAATAGTTTTTCGCAGAGCACTTTTTCGCTTCCCGTGGAACACAGTTAGGAGAAACCTGGCCCTTATCAAACTGCACTCTACTTCCGAACTACATACAGAATTATAATTAATGATTTTATTAAAGTGATAACAGTCTTTCAGTTAAGCACAGTTCTCTCTGAGACAGTTTGCAGTGACTCATCAGATTCTCACAGTCGGACAACATTCAGCTTTGTTAGCTACAGATGTAGATATTCTTCCGCTATCTCACCTTTACTTCTCAAATTTCTTACGTGAATAGAGAGTCTCGAACACAACTCTTCTACCTTTTCATTTCACTTCAAGATTCTCCATATCTCAGGATTCAAGTTTTATTCGCATCTGGGCAGCTCAGCCAACCACTCTGACCACTCGCCACTCACTGACCAACTCTCAGGACGCAAAACCCGAACAGTCCCCTTGGGTTTCCTCTGTAGATGGCACGTACATGTAATTTCCCGACTTTGTCTAGTCATATTAATGTCAACATCTGTCAAAAGCCTGGATAACCACCTTCTGCAATGCGAGACGAGCACGAACAGAATCAGTGAGATTCGGGGAGAGCCAGCAGATGTATGGAACAATGATAACGCCAGTGATGTGGTCAGCTGCGCTAGGTTTCCACATTCACGATACATGGTGAGAACAGCCCGAGCCAGATGCCCAGAACTATTCTCCTGGGTGTTTGGTCTCCAGAGAAGTACGGTAAGCTCATCCCGGCACTCTTTCAACCATGCATGGAACTGACAGTTGTGTGTCACGATGCATTGTCCTGCTGGTAAATACTATCTCGCTGAGGAAACACAAACTGCACGTGGGGATGTACGTGGTCCCCAAGGATAAATGCAAACTTGTACTGATCTATTATGACTTCCAGAATTACGAGATCACTCAGGGAATTCCACAGAAAGGTTCCCCAGACCATGACGCTCCCTCCTCCAGCCAGGACCATTATGACGCTTGTTACAGAGCCATACACACCAATGGCCGTCTGTCCGATGGAGCATAAAACATGATTCAACTGAAAAGGCTACTTGTCGCCGTTCATTGGACATCCAGTTGCAAATTCTAACCATTGTCGTGGTGAATTCCTCAACAGGTGCTCATCTATTCGCCGATACACATCTGTGCAGCCTTCGTTCAGCCCAGTCATCTACAGCCTGTACTGCACAACAATTGATTTGACGCCAGTTCTGGATAGCGCCTCCTTGTCATACATGGTATACCTCAATCATGGCGACATGCGAACAATTTAAAAATTTATCAGATTCAGAAATGTTTATGCCTTCGACCTGAAAACCAACAATCATTTTAGGTGCCAGATAAAACACTTTGTTTAAGCATTACAACGACTACTTTCGACTGAATATAAAGTTTTAGCAAAAAATGTAAATTCAAATCCCATATCTCTACTAAAATGCATATATGCAACCAAAATTTGTGGCTAAACCTCCACTTGTGGGTTTCATTACAATATCTTTTCAGCCGCACAACACTCCAATACATTCACACATTAAAAGCCTTAAGGCAGATCTTAACATCTGTGATCGTTTGATCCACTGATACTTAAGCAGATATGTAGCTGATCCGTGGCGGGACTGGCGACAGTAGTATCTCTGACATGAGTACGATCGATTTCCTAGTGCAGAGGTTTGTCTTTGGGCTTGGGCCGGCTCGATATATAAGGGAGCGCTGACCGCGTGTAGGGAGGACATAACGCTTTGGAAACGGAACATAGTGTTGCGCGAGTCGGCTATTGGCTGGCGGAAGAAGCGAAGACGGTTAGCCTGAGGCCGGGAGGCGGTTGTCACGTGGTTGTACTGGATTCGCGGGAGTGGCCGGCGCTGTGAATTCTCTCAACCTCGTGGTTTGTGTATGTGACCGCTTCCTTGGAGGGACACGCCGTTATGGTCTCGCGAAGTGGTGGTCTGGCATCTTCGCAAAATCGCCCCAGCATCAAGACACCCAGTTAAGTACGCTAATTACTATGAGCGCTTAGATATCCGTTATTGTGATCGCTCTTGGTACAGTAAGACGTTGCAAGACGTGTGATGTTATGTTTGTTCGGTTTCATTTGAGGTCTCTTACTTAAGGTGTGCTCTGCTTCTGCATAATAGTGATGTATTTGCAGATGTGTGTCATTAATTTCTAGTGAGTGTAGGTTCTCGGCAGCCAGCTCATTTTCCCACTCTTAGTGTTTGTTTATCAAGTACAGTTTTACTTAAAAGAAGCACTTGCGAGTGAAATTAGTTGTTGTTTAGCCTTGGTTTTATAGAGTTAATTAACTGGTCAATCTTAAATGTTAAACTTAAGAAAAGTTATTCTACCTCCTGTTGTCTGGCGTGGTTTGTGTTTCAGTGATCTGAGGCAGCGGGCATCTGAAGAACTGGGCTTCCCTTTAGATTACAAGTTTGGCTTAAAGGCGACGGACTTCGGCTGAGCTCGTGTGTTCCTTTTTGGTAGCGATTGCTTAGTTCACATTTTGGTGGCCTACTCGACGTGGGGTTGCAAAAAGAGCCACGGCTTGGTTCGAAGTTCTCTCAGTCGGTTCCACCGTTCGTGGTTAGGCTTTACAAGCTTGGGCCTTGCTTCTGTTACACATTTATCACTGTAGGAAGTTGTAACTTCCTATGACCTAAACGTCCATCTTGCAAGTCAATCAGCATTTGAATAATTTCGGGTTCGCCCTGCAAAATTGCCCAGCTTACGTTTAATAAATATGTTTTAAGTATTCGTGTTAAAGCTGACACTGAAATGGTTTTAAATAATGTGTCTTAACTAGAGTTGTTTGTTAAAGTATGATTAAATTCAGCGTTAGTGGGTTCTGTCAATTTTAGTAGCAGATCGTGGGAGATGATTTATTAACATGGTTATGATTTTATGTAATGAGAGTTTCTTAAATACATTGCCTGACTGGCGGTTCTCAATGTTTATCAGAGAGGATTTATTAACGTGCTTATGATTTTATGTAATGTAAGTCTCTTAAATAACCTCGCCCGATGGACGCCTGTCAAATTCCATGTGATTGTTTTGGGTAGCTAATAAACCCACTGGAATCGAAATGTTTACTTTATTGGGTCAGCCCTTCCACCCCCTTCAGATTTAAAGGGGGAAAAAAACAGCTGTTAAGTGTCGCCGTATCAGTAGCTATCAAATGAAACACTGTAATGTGGCAGCTTGAATAAACGTTAATTTCACACCTTACATGAGATTCTACATTTCGTGACGTGTAGATTTATATGTCACATGACATACTTTGGTGATAGTCTCCAGGTTTGCCTCTCAAAATTTACGGTATGTAATGCAAAAAGGTATGACACTCGATACGACGGTATTAATACACCGAATCCATATCCTGCATATCAATGATCGAAAGATGAAAAAAGGTGGTGGAGGAGATTCTTGATTTTGGGACAGACTCGAGTTGCCCGGCCATGGCTCACATAAAGCGAAAGAGCGTGACCTGTGGCGAGGGAGATGCAAACGCACCAGGCAGTCCATCAAAGGGAGCAGGTGACAACCAAGCGCTTCCTGTGATGGAGAAATTCAAGAAAATTGCGTTGGAGATTCTCCAGATGGATACAAACAAGCCTGAGATGCAGTTAAATAGAGTGGCATCTTCTCATCACGTGAAATGTCTGTAGTGCTCTCTTGATGTACGAGTGTAGCTTTTATTCGTCAGGAGCGGGCACAAAATGCTCCATTGGCTGAAATAAAATTGGAAGGAGCAGAAGTGGCGATATTGCGACGCAATTTGAAGGTACGTCCTTTGCGATTGGCGGGGTAGTTTCCACGAGATGAAAGAAACACTCCCATTGATCTAAAAAGCCTTGATGCGAAGCATGAAAGACAGAATACCGATAACTTCGGGGACTCTCATCTAGGCCAGTGTCAAGTATGAAGCAGGGCGCATCACGCTCTACACGATGCATAAAGAGGAATTTTATGTGAACACTGCATTCACTTTGGCTGACATTCAGCTAGAAATTAGCTGAAGAGTCGTTGAGCTCCGATAGCAGAGAAACGAAACAGCCACATAGTTAATTGTTCTTGCGAGAACTGAGAGGACGTTGAAGTATACACATTGATCCATCTATGTGCGTGTGTATCACCATTTTTCCAGACTAGAGATGAGTGCATGTTTTCTCACCTAACGAAAAACATTGGCCAGTTTCAGCTGATAAAATCAGTAAGGATTTTGATTAGCTTTTAATAGGATTTTCAAAGGGCGAGAGCAGAAACCAGTTCATAATCTTTTCATAGATTTTACAAAAGCATATGATTCAGTATTGCAATCAAAATTGTACAAAATTCTTTTGGAACTTGGAATACCAAAGACGCATGTTAGATTTACAGAAGCGAGTTTGAAAAACACAAAAGGTAGAGTACACGTGGGGAAATTGGAGTCAGAAGAATTTGTAATAAACAACGGACTTAAGCAGGGAGATGCCCTGTCTTCGCTACTTTTTAATTTAGTATTAGAATATATTGCACGAATGGCAGAAGATAATTCAGAGGGTGTGAAGTTGAATGGAAATATTAAGATATTAGGGTATGCAGATGACCTAAACATCATTAACGATAGGAAAAGATCTGTAACGGCAAATGCGAATGCGTTAATTAAGGCTAATGAAGATGTAGGTCTAAGGATAAGTGAAGACAAAACTAAATACCTGGTTACTACTAGAATGTCAACAGCAGTAGATCAGGAAATGTTAAGAGTTGGAGACATGCAATTTGAAAAAGTGAACACATTTAAGTATCTAGGCGTGGACATCACTTCGAGAAATGAGATTGAATCCGAACTGAAGAAGAGTTTACTTTTATCACGGATATTGTCTAGGAATTTATAGATTAGAATATACAACACTATTATTCTACCAGTTATGCTGTATGGGTGTGAGACTTGGTCTCTCACTGTGCAAAATGAAAAGCCGTTTGGAGTGTTTGAAAACAAAATTTTGAGGAAAATTTTCGGAGCAAAAAGGGATTACATTAGCGGAGAGTGGCGAAAAGTGCATAACGAAGAGGTTCACGAACTCTATTGAAGCCCTGACATAATCAGTATTATTAAATCACGTAGGCTGCAATGGGCGGCTAACGTAGCTCGAATGGATGAGGGCAGGGCAGCGCGCAGAGTACTGGTAGGGCACGTAGAGGGAAAACGTCCTGTGGGGAGACCGAGGCGTAGATGGGAGGACGATGTGAAGGCTGATTTGAGGAGCCTCGGTATTGAAGGTGAATGGAAGGAAATAGCCCAAGACAGAGACAGATGGCGAAAATACGTTGCTGCGGTAATGGACTCTCGAGTCCGATATGACCAGTGAGTGTATGTGTGTGTGAGGGCAGCCATACAACCGACAACACGCCGCGGCTAAAGGTAAATGCCACTGGCAGAGGCGTAAAAATATTGGATCACCAGCTTGCATCTACTGTGATAACGAGCAACCTTGGCTAATCTTATGCATATCTTGTCACAAAAACTAACCAACTTCTGTAGACTTGGTTGTCATCCTACACAGTAACAAACTTAGAACCGGGAATCGGATGATTTGACATAATATTGGCCAACTCAGACAGTGATTTACTGTCCAGATGTAAGAAAAAACTTGTAGAGGACCTTCTATTTAAATTTGATATTGTTGTGTGCAGTGTTATTTCTGCTAATCAGGATGTAATATATTATCTTGACATTTGTCCTGAAATTTTCATGTCACGCTCAGTGTAAACAACAGTACTTCACTGACAATATTACAGTAAATAAACCAAATTTGTACAGCTAAACACCGATGTGCTTAGTCGTAGAATTAGAGTCCACTCCTACTCCATTAATTTATTCTAGTGATGCTAAGGCACTCACAGCTTCTTTTCTTTCTGATGTTTGATTAGTGTGAAAAGGAGTGGAGTGTCAGAACACAAATATCAAATTATTTCAAAATGGATCCGAAAATCACACTAAGTAACTCACAATGTCCAGCAGAATGTAGAATGGCCAAGCAGATTAATTAATTAAGCTTAATTCAATTCAGACGTCCTCTAATGTCTCTGATCCTAGGAGCAATACGACTTTAGCCATGCTTATCTAGTGCTAGCAGAGCCCTCAAATCTTTGTTGTTTATCAGTCAATCGGTTTTTCTTCGACTTGTAAGAAGTTAATCTGAAGGTACCTGTCTTTGACTGACCACGATATCTTCAGTTTAAGTTGATGAATAGACCACACATATTTGTTCTCGACAGTGATACCCATACATGTTTCCATCAAACATATCCATAACAGTACCCACAACAAATAGTGTGAACGTATGAACTGGACTTCATGATCTATCCTGATAGTTTCGCTTACTCCTCTGTAACATTTGGTTAAAGATTAACTTCTGAGACCTTAGTAGAGCGCCACATATACAGGTGATTTACGTAAGTATTTGTTTACTTCGGTGTATCATGTATTATCCAATACAGTAGTGGGGAAAATAAGAAAGCTTTAAGTTTTGTAATGTACACTTATTTGTATTTTGTTTGTGTAAAAGTAGAGATTTGTATTGACGAATAAACAGAAACTGCGTTGAAAGTAAGGATGTTAGCCCGTGACAATGAAAACTAATGACATTTTGTAATGATTTAAAACAGGAGTGCACGTTGTAATAAGCTATAATAGCTCAGCTGCATTGCGTAATTGACGGTAACGCTGTGCGATTGACACGGCTCACATCATTTCAAAATGTTCAGTAGCAAATGTGATTCATATAGCAATAATAAAGTTGATTCATGTAGCAATGGAATCTAACTAGATATAAATGTCAGCCGAATGTTATCGACCGCCAGGAACAATGTATAAAATTTGTCGGGTCCGGAGTTTAACTTTCTCTCTTAAACAGAGAAATTACTGAATGTCTACGGCTAAAAGTTTATTTAAACGCTACGTCGTAAGTTTGTACAGTAAAAAAGGAAGTTAATTTTCTTAGATGATAGCAAAAGTTTCAAACAAGCAAGTTGTTTTAAAACGTGAGCAAACTTACCATTTTTAAGACTGCTGGAGAGTGTAAGAATTTATACATACACGTATAGATTGTAGGCTCGAATTAAGACTCATTGCCGATTCGAGTCTGCTCACCGTTCAGTTATAAAGAATTAAATCCCTTTTTAACGAAACTATCATTAAATAGCGAAGCCTTTACTCAATCGGAAGATATTCACTGGAGGGCACTACATTGCTTCTACCTTTGTGGTGCTCGGCTTGTCTAGCATAAATCTTGAATAACAAGAGCTTAAGTTACAAATACCTACCGAGTATATCTGACATTGTCAGGATAGGAGAAAGCGACGGTAAGCAGATAATGAATTTTAAAACTGTTAGCTTTAACAACTTCCTATAAAACTTTTTAAAACTTTCAAAATATTTTTTTATATTGTCTCAACTGGACGTAACATTAACGCACGTGGTATTATAAATGCACTCGCTGTGTACAAGACCGTTGCATCGTCGATAACATTCATAATTTAACTTTTTAGATAAAATGTGATATGTACAGCCACATTATCTATGGCAGCTATTGGAATAGAAAGCATGTACAGAGACAATTTTTTCACAGTGAAGCGTCCATGTAATTATTTCCGTTACAGTCAGTAAATACAAGCAGAGATTTGCCATGCAAGCTGTACTTGAAGTCAACAGCAAAACATAAAATATATATACAACATCGTCACACTGTGTAACTCGTCCAAATGTATTTTACGCTTCCTTTACTACTTCAAGTACAGCTTACACAGTAAATCTCTGCTTGCAGTTACTGACTTTAACTGAAATAATTAAATGGTTATTTCAACGTATAAAATTTTTTTTCAACGCGCTACAGGGTTTCTGTTTCAATTGCTGTCATAAATAACGTGGCTGTAGTACACATTTTGCTTGGAGATTTAAAATAGGAATGTTGTGGACGGTGGAACGATCTTGTACGCTGCGAGTGCATTTATAGTACTACATTTGATCTGAAGATAGTAGCTAAGCTGCCGAAACTTGTCATCTCTTTGTAACTAACTTTCAATGTTAAACGCGATTGAGAAAATACATAGAAAATTTTGAAAGTTTTAAACACTTTTGTGGAAAGTTTAAAATTTTTATAATTTCATAATTGATACCCACGAAGTTTAATAGTAACGACCACGATGAGCAGGAGTCAGTCTTCAAGTTCCATAGTTTTCTGCTTTCAGCTTCATGAATCTGCCGTGACTGTAGTATTCAAGTATTATTGATTTAGTATTAAAAGGCGCTAGTTAAACTCTGCAGTTTAGATAACTTATGCTCTTTTCTTTGGGTCAGATAAGCATAGTCACATTAACTGAACTCTCACATCTAGGCTGTTCAGTAACATTTTAACTTTCAGTTAAACTAGATCAGCCTTTTCGTTTTTTTCTTTTGCAAAGAGCAGGTGACTTACACATTTAAACCAAATACTTTTTCGATAAATAATAAAAAAAGCATTCCCACCATCTTTTTCAAGGCTCACCATTAAAGAAGGTAATAAAAATAAACCTCATGCATGTGTGGGAAGTGAATCATGAAGACATAGATATCTGACGCAAGAAAATCGAATGAGGATTATAAAGGAGGAAGCGTGAGAAATATTGCACATTGCTGGTGGTCAGTCATGAAAACTGCTTTTCCGGACCATTGAATATTAATAACTGGATTCACTTCCGGCTTCACTTGTGGCTAGAGGTAATTAAATGCATAATCACGGCAGTATTGATTGTCGGCATTTCTGTAAAATTCACTCTCAGCGTTCGTCATTCGAGCAGGGAACAGCAGGTTGCTTTCCGAAACAGAGAAATAGCAGACACTAGGCTAGCTTCTGTTGTACGCCTTGGCTGGGTGGATAAACTGCAGGGCGACGCACAAACAAACGCAAGATCGTTTTACAATATCCATGAGTCGTGCTTACGTCACTGTACTGTAATGAACATATTTATTTATTTTTTTGACTGTCACATGAGAGCGATAAATTAATACAGTCGTTATATTCCGTAAGCATGAATTTGTACAAAGAAAGCTAATTTCTTCGTCGGTGTCTGCAGGGTATCCCACTAGTCTGCTCATCAACTTTTCCCACATTTAAGATATCAATCACATATTTTCACCTAAAAGGAGGCATTTCTCATTACAGACAACAATGAAGTATTAATTTCTGCAGAACTGATGGCGTATAGGCTCTGCTCATCTGTACCTCCACCAACGACAGTAGAATACCTCAAGGAACATGACCTTTCTCCTCGAGAGAATGCTGTCGGACTAAGAATGGTAACAACATTAAGCCTTGTGTGTATCAAACAGCGCTGAGTTTTCTTGGGTACGACTGCGGATCTGACCACCTTACCTTTCAGAACCCTCAGACGGGAAAAAGGCTACATTTTATTTGTATTAAAAATTCGAAAATCACACATGATTTACGTCATCAGGAAAGGCAGTTAATCCCATTAAATATCGTTATGTTCAAATGTGTGTGAAATCTTGTGGGACTTAACTGCCAAGGTCATCAGTCCCTAAGCTTACACACTACTTTACCTAAATTATCCTAAGGACAAACACACACACCCATGCCCGAGGGAGGACTCGAACCTCCGCCGGGACCAGCCGCACAGCATATCGTTATCTGGTCCAGTCACGTCAATGCGACCAGTTGTCAAAAGCCCGAAAAGCACCTTTCGCAAGGTCCAAAGAAGAGCGGCAAGATTCGTGACTGGCTCATTTAGCCATCGCGAGAGCGTTACAAATTTCATAGAAAGTTTGAAGTGGGACACACCTGCAGACAGACGATGCGCTAAACGGAAGGGGCTGCTCACTAAATTCCGAAATCCAATCTTCACCGAGGATGTAGAGCATATATTATTACTAGCAACTTTCAAATAGCGTAATGATCATAATTCAAAGATATCATTCAAAGATAAGGGAAATAAGAGCTCGTACTGAGGCGTGCAGACAGTCGTTTTTCCCTCGCGCGATCCGCAAGTGGAACGGGGGGGGGGGGGGGGGGGGGGGGGGGAATATGGCTTTGGCGCAAATTGTGGCCTCCGCCACACACCGATTGGTGGCTATCAGAGTATATACGTAGATGTAGATGAAGTGCTGACATGCAGGTAGAGAGTCGATGAGGTTCTGAAAGGTACTGACAGGGATGTGGATCCACTCCAAGTCCAGTGCAGTGGCTAGCTGCACTAGGTTTCTCGGTTGAGGATCCATGGTGTTAAAGACCGCTTGAGGTGGTCCCACAGATTTTTGATTTGGTGTCCAGGGTAGCACGGTAAACTCATCCAGGTGCTCTTCGGACCACGCACCAACACTGCCAGCTGTGTGGGAAGTTGCATTGCGCTGTTGGAAGATGTCATCGTGCTGAGGAAAAATAAAATTGCGTGTAGCGGTGGACGTTGTCCCCGAGGATAGATGGGTACTTATGCTGATCCATTGCGTCTTCCGGAATGACGACATAACCCGGTTAAAACCACGAAAATATTCCCCAGACCATAAATGTTTCAGGGTGTTTGCTTTCAAACATTTCACGCCGTACACACCAACGACCATTTTTCCGATGGAGTATAAAACATGATTCATCTGAGAAGACCACCTGTCGCCACTCAATGGACGTCCAGTTACAATACTGGGGTGTAAATTTCAGCCCTCATTGCCGATGAACAGTGACTTAATAGGTTCGTGAATCTGGCATCTGACGCAGATGCCCATACGTAGCAACGTTTGTTGAACGGTCTAGGAGGAGAACCTATTGGTAGCCCCTTGGTTCATCTGGGCGGTCAGCTGCTCCACAGTAGCATGTCTCCTCGACCGTATACTTCACCCCATTCGTCGTTCACACTTGTCATCTATGGCCTGTGCTGCATCACAGTTGCTTCATTACCGGTTTTGGGTAGCTCCACTTTGCCATGCACGGTATACTTTGACGGGGGCATGCGAACAGTTTAAAATGATCATACTCTTTGGACGTATCTCCATTACGACAATGAGTGCACTGGTCTCTGCGTCCCCCTGACACTTCATATACCCTCCACTGCTAGTGATGCCACGGTGTCTGTGAGTGGTGGTTGCACGTTCCCGTTGAGCTTAGACAGTGGTCACAGTAACGTGACAGGACTGTTTAAATGGCATGTCATGGCACCCAGGCTTACAGCTCTTTCGATGCGTGACTAGCATATAGTCGTCGTGCATTCATTATACCTCCGCACATTGTTCAAATGGCTCTAAGCACTACGGGACTTAACTTCTGAGGTCATCAGTCCCCTAGACTTAGAACTGCTTAAACCTAAATAACCTAAGGACATCACACACAGCCATGCCCGAAGCAGGATTCGAACCAGCGACCGTAGCAGCAGCGCGATTCCAGACTGAAGCGCCTAGAACCGCTCGGCCACAGCGGCCGACTACACCTCCTCCTTGAAGACTTTGCCTGTCTATTCTGATCGGCGGTGTGTCTCAAATATTTTGCTCGGCCACACGTAAGAACACACGATTTCAACGATTGGCGTTGTGGTTCTAATGGTTGTAACCTTCATTTCGAAGGCATCAAAAGAATGTGTAAAATACAGTAAGAGGGGCTGCGACGACAGTCGCATAGTGTGACATGTGTACAGTAGCATTGTGCAGGATTTTAGCGAAATTTGGTGCCAATTTAACGATAATGACCCACTTTTCACCTCATATTAAAGTATGGTCTCTGGCGTGTTTTTGCATGTGTCGACATCTTGCTATTTAAAGCGTTGCCGGACCCGAGGGTGACTTCCCTTTGCGCCACCCTTTTGCGTCATTACAGAGAAAGGTTGCACACACCTTTGAACCAAATATCAAATTTATACTTCGAAATGGAAAATAATTACAGGTTTTCAAAAAAGTGATCCTTTAATACTGCTACGCAGTGTATTTCAACAATCTATACGTTGAGAGAAGCTTACACTTTGTGTAAGATTCTAAAATGTTAACAGCTTCTTAATTTCGTACTTTCTCGCGTATACTTCCGCCTGCCACGACGGTCAGAACTAGACATCCTAAAACAACAGCTGAAATACCGGTAATTGCTTCGACAAGATCACGGCAATTACATGTAAGATTTAAATCTGATACTCTGACACAGAAACAACGTGTATTCTCAAAATTAATGCAGAGCGCTTAAGGACACTTAGAGTTTAAAATCTAGAATGGCGCATTGCCCAGCAATTATGTATAGTTTCTAACAATATTTATGCACGGTGATCAGAAGTACAGAAGTTAAAAAAAATAAATAAAAAAAAACAGTCTTACCATGCGGTAACTACTCGGCCTCTGACTATTCAAACATAACTTTTGTACCGTTTAACCATATCCTGAATATTTTATATCAAAATCTTTGGAAAGCTATCATTCGATCTCGGTAGTTACATATGCATCACAGTGCAGGTTCAGCATTTATGAAAACTTTTCACTGAAATCGTTTCACGTCATTGCTGCTTCATTGATTTTATCCCAGCGAATCGATCTGTTTCATTTCAGTTTGCTGTATTAGTGTGTAATAACCCGTGATGTGTGGCTTAAAACGGTTACGAATTTTTAATTAAGTACAACCGTTTACAGTACAATTCTGTCATTACAACGACTGAACGAAAATACCCTCAGGAACCGTAAGACGTCTACGAATAGTATGGGCGCACAAATGAAGAATCGGTAGCACTTAACTGAAAATTCGCCATTTAAACATATTTTCTCGAAATGTACTCTTGTAAATTTAAAATAATTAATTGTTATTTCGGTTTACAGAAGCGGAAAAATCCAAACGTTTCTCTGGTATCTTCAGAAGTGGACATGTAGTAAACATAAATGGCCAACAGGACCAATATCTTTGAAGATGTACATATCATCGTACCCTTACGTACAGACTAAAACTGGCCAGGTGCGAGTAGGATTCACGCACTGAAGCTTCCGTAAGAACTCAAGTATGTACGTCGACATATCATTCACTCCAACAATCGAGAATCTCCGCAGTTTTTGCCTGTTATCGATATTGATACCAGGGAGGTCTCGGTCACATGGATTCTAAGACTTGGAGTGTTTTAATTTCAAGTCTGAACTCGTGTAACAAATGACAAAAGAATTTTTTCGAGTGATACAGTTATAAATGAACAACTTTTTGATTTTTTACCTGTGTGTATGTCTTTTGTATTGCACCGGGTACCTAGAAACGACGGAGAGGCTACGCCTCCGCCGTAGTCGTCAGTGGTTGACAACCTCACAACAGGCCACAGCAGTCCACTCACCCCACCGCCGCCCCACATTGAATCCACAGTTACCGTGCGGTTCAGCCCCCAGTGAACGCCCTCCTCCCCCCCCCCCCCCCCCCACCCCACTCCCCAGGAACGTCTCATATCAGAACAGTGTATCCCCAGATGTTTACGTGGTAGAGTAATTAGTACAAAAAATGGAAAAGGATGTAACTGCCAAAAATTTAAAAAAATACTTTTATAGTGAAAGGGGTTGTATAAGTCAAGCGTAATGAAACGAGAAAGGTTGCAAGTGCCAGAAAAATTCCTACTAGGAAGAGCAGTTCGAAGATAGCAGGACTGTGCAAGCGCCAGTGGGGCTGAGATGGGAAGGGATGTAAGAGCCACCGCCATGATATATGTGCCTCAGCTACACAGTTGCTTTAGTTGGTGACAGTACGTTGACACGGCAGTGATTTCGGTCGTTTCACGTGTGTGTTTTAGAGTGTTCTTTGTTTGTTTAGTGTAACAACCATAAAATGGGAAAGCCTGTTAGGAAGAAGGTGATTGTTCGTAAAAGACGTGAAGCAAGAGAAACGGGCCAGCCGTACATTAACAGTCGTGAGAAAGAGATACCTGCAAAACAACCACCAGCAGAACAGGAAAGCTGCTCCTGTAAGTGCATGTGTAAAAACATAAGCAGTGAACAAAGACAGCTATTGATTTTGGAGTTTTATGAAGTTGATGAAGAAAGCCAAGTAAGATATTTGTTGAATCATATTCAAATTTTACCTATTGGTCGCAAACGTCATGCGACGTACGAAAGTGCAGCAGAGAGTAGAGGGACTTGTACGTTTGCATATAATATCCCCTATGGTACAGGGAAAAATGTACAAGTGTGCAGAAAAACCTTCAAAGAAATTTTTTCTATATCTGAAAGGAAAATGATTGATTTACAAACAAAAAAAGAAATCAGGTTGCTTGGTTTTTGAGAACAAAAGAGGAAAAAGACCTTCATCAAATGCACACAAGTTTAAATTTATAGAATCTTGTAAGATATAAACTCATTCCCCAGATAAGAAAGTCACTACAGCCGAAAAAAATCAAGGAATGAGTTTTTGTCACCTGATCTAAATAAACACGGAATGTGCGTGGCTTTTAAAAAACGAAATCCTGCAAGTGATGTTACATACAGTTTTTACGCGAAAGTGTTAAAACAAGATTTTCCCCGCCGAGCGAGGTGGCGCAGTGGTTAGCACACTGGACTCGCATTCGGGAGGACGACGGTTCATTCCCGCGTACGGCCATCCTGCTTTACGGTTTCCGTGATTTCCCTACATCGCTCCAGGCAAATGCCGGGATGGTTCCTATGAAAGTCACGGCCGACATCCTTCTCCATTCTTCCCTAATCCGATGAGACCGATGACCCCGCTGCCTGGTCTCTTCCCCCAAACAACCCAACCAACCAAGATTTTCCAAACCTAAACTTTAAAGCTTTTGCAGTTGATGCCCTTAAAAAGTGTGACTTTTTGAAGGCAAAGTTGCAATCTACGTCCAGCGAAAAGTGAAAACAGGAAGTGAAAGCCCAGCAGCAAGAGCATCATCACCGAAAATGGGAAAAGGCTCATAAGTGTATGAAACAAGATATTACATCTCCACAGCTTCCAACGGCTACTTATACAACCTTATGCATGGACCTACAACAAGTTATGTTTGATCCAATGCTTACACATAGCACTATGTTTTATTGTAGACATCTCCCTTGCTACAGTCTAGGAATACGTGTTGGACACAATGGCTCTGCATATATGTGTAAGTGGCACGAAGGGATTGGAGGCCGTGGCGATTAGAAATAGCTTCTTGTTTTTTCAAAGTTGCTACTGGAGGCCATTTTCCTCTTAAAAGGCCTGTGTGTGGTGTGATAATTGTGGAGCACAAAACAAAAACCAAATGATGTTAACGTCTATTATTTTTTTTAGTCCACAAAGGAATTTATCGTTCAACTGATGTGAAATATCTAGTAAGTGCACATACCTACAAGAGCTGTGGCCGTGATTTTGGGGTGATTGACAAAAAACGCAAAGCTGAGAAAGCACCAACACCTAAAGATCTTGAAGCGTTAGTTGGAAGTGCAAAATTGACACCACCTTTTACTGTAGTATCTATGAATACTGATGACTTCATAGATTGTAAAGACCTTGCTGAATACTACCCAAATACAAAATATCTGGCTATAAGTAAAATTTCCCACTTTCGTTTTTCCCACACGAATCCTAGCACAGTGAAAGTGCCATCAGGTGATCTTATGGTAACCTGGAAAAAAGTTGATGTTTTAAAGAAAGATGCTAATCTTGACAATGTACCGGATATTCAAGACCTGCCAAAAATACACTTTAAATCCAAAAACTCACAGGGAAAGAAGAATGATGTTTTGGGAATGATAGATTATGTAGAGAAATAAGGACTTCTGCAGAGCCCTGTTGGAGAACAAAGATGAAGAGCCCGGCAACATGGAGGTATAGGAAGACGATGAGGAACAGAACTGCTTGGAGGAAAGAAGTACAGTACTGTAAGTTTATTTCGATTACTAAATGCAGATAACTTTGCATTTGATTTCTCGTATATAAACGTGTTTGTAAAATAAAATTGATTTAGTCAAAAACGATCAACTGTATCAGAACGAATTTCGAAAGTGAATAAAAAGTCCAAATATTATATACATAGCTGAGACACGCAAAATAAATTCAGACATCTGGTTTATTTTTTGGTTTTCAAGTGGCTTAAATTTACCGATGAAAGAAGAAGCGGAATAAACTGAAGACAAACACCTTTGCTTCAAAAAAACCACCCAAAACTTCATTTTATACCTTTCTTATATTCGCTTAGCATTGAAAGAGTAAAATTATAAGTAAAGTTTTTAAACGTTCTAAAACTAGTATGGACTTACCATATTTTTAACATAAACCATTCACTTACTTCCTTTTGACAAGCTCAGCAAGGCACTTACAGCGTTTTCCAGAAAACGAAAGATGGCACTTACTTCTTTTTCCGTATACGTTTTGTTCCCTTTATACATATTCATAAAAGAAACTGTTTTAATTTTTTAGAGGTATTTTGATATACACATTTTTTTTCATAAAATTAATATAATCATCCAATATTTAAGACACATTTATTTGAATACTGAAAATTTTAGTTTGTGACACTTACATCCTATTCCATTTTTTGTACACAATTATGGTGTACGCGTACTTGGGGACAGTGCTTGCGCAGCAATCGCCGACATGTGTAACTGAGACAGAATAAGGGGAACCAGCCCGCATTAGCCGAGGCAGATGAAAAACCATCCACAGGCTGGCCGGCTCACCGGACCTCGACGGTAATCCGTGGGGAGAATTCGTGACAGGGACCGGCGCAACTTCCCGCTGGGGAAGCAGCGCGTTAGGCCGAGCAGCTAGCCAGGCGGGACTTTTTTATCTGTACTGTGAAACCTTCCTCCATGCCATATTTCATTATTCTACATCAAGAGAAATTACCCTATAGGTATCGAAATATGTGACATAAATGGCCGTGTCTTTTGATTACATTGACTTAGAAACATAACGTACCGAGCGAGGTGGCGCAGTGGTTAGCACACTGGGCTTGCATTCAGGAGGACGACAATTCGAACCCGCGTGTGGCCATCCTGATTTAGGTTTTCCGTGAGTTCTCTAAATCGCTTCACGCAAATGCCAGAATGACTTCGCTGTTTTGTCCTCTCATCCCAGATCAACCAAACATAACATTTTTATACCATCAAAGAACTATAAACATCAGCATGTGACATAAATCTCAGGTCAATACATCTATCCGTCAAGGACGGACGGATGACAGACAGAAAATCTGATAATGTACGACAAAAAATTGTTTTTCGTGTCACGTAATTACAGATTAACAGTTTTCGGATTTTTTCTTTGGTCGTACTGTGAAACTCGGCTACTACACAAATTTTATGATTATACACTACTGGACATTAAAATTGCTACACCAAGAAGAAATGCAGATAATAAACGGGTATCCATTCGACAAATATATTATACTAGTACTGACATGTGATTACATTTTCACGCAATTTGGGTGCATAGATCCTGAGAAATCAGTACCCAGAACAACCACCTCTGGCCGTAATAACGGCCTTGATACGCCTGGAGATTGAGTCAAAAAGAGCTTGGATGGCGCGTACAGGTACAGCTGCCCATGCAGCTTCAGCACGATTCTACAGTTCATCAAGAGCAGTGACTGGCGTATTGTGACGAGTCAGTTGCTCGGCCACCATTGACCAGACGTTTTCAATTCGTGAGAGATCTGGAGAATGTGCTGGCCAGGGCAGCTGTCTAACATTTTCTGTATCCAGACAGAACCAGTACAGGGCCTGCAACATGCAGTTGTGCGTTATCCTGCTGAAATGTAGGGTTTCGCAGGGATCATATGAAGGGTAGAGCCACGGGTCGTAACACATCTGAAATGTAACGTCCACTATTCAAAGTGCCATCAATGCGAACAAGAGGTGTCCGAGACGTGTAACCAAAGGCACCCCATCACGCCGGGTGATACGCCAGTATGGCGATGACGAATACACGGTCCGCAGCTCGTGGTCGTGCGGTAGCGTTCTCGCTTCCCACGCCCGGGTTCCCAGGTTCGATTCCCGGCGGGGTCAGGGATTTTCTCTGCCTCGCAATGACTGGGTGTTGTGTGCTGTCCTTAGGTTAGTTAGGCATAAGTAGTTCTAAGTTCTAGGGGACTGATGACCATAGCTGTTAAGTCCCATAGTGCTCAGAGCCATTTGAACCATTTTTGAACGAATACACGCTTCCAATGTGCGTTCACCACGATGTCGCCAAACACGGATGCGACCGTCATGATGCTGTAAACAGAACCTGGATTCATCCGAAAAAGGACGTTTTGCCATTCGTGCACCCAGGTTCGTCATTGAGTACACCATCGCAAGCGCTCCTGTCTGATGCGGCGCCAAGGGTAACCGCAACGACAGTCTCCGAGCTGATAGTCCATGTTGCTGCAAACGTCGTCGAACTGTTCGTACAGATGGTCGTTGTCTTGCAAACGTCCCCATCTGTTGACTCAGGGAACGAGAGGTGGCTGCACGATCCGTTACAGCCATGCGGATAAGACGCTTGTCATCTCGACTGCTAGTGATACGAGGCCGTTGGGATGCAGCACTGCTTTTTGTATTACCCTCCTGAACCCACCGATTCCATATTCTGCTAACAGTCATCGGATATCGACCAACGCGAGCAGCAATGTCGCGATACGATAAACTGCAATCGCAATAGGCTACAATGCGACCTTTATCAAAGTCGGAAACCTGATTGTACCCATTTCTGCTCCTTACACGAGGCATTACAACGACGTTTCACCAGGCAACGCCGGTCAACTGCTGTTTGAGAAATCGGTTGGGAACTTTCCTCATCTCATCACGTTGTAGGTGTCGCCACCGGCGCCAGCCTTGAGTGAATGCTCTGAAAAGTTAATCATTTGCAAATCACAGCATCTTATTCCTGTTGGTTAAATTTCGCCTCTGTAGCACTTCATCTTCGTGGTGTAGCAATTTTAATGGCCAGTTGTGTAGGTTAATCGGAGGTGCCCTGTAGGTTTAGATTAGTGAGTTTGCATCATAACGTGTAACACAAATTGCGGTATCTTTCGATTACACTGACTTAGATGCTTCAGTTTCTTACATCGCCAAGGGGCTGTACACCTTAACATATGTCTCTGGTCTCAGCTTCATATATCTCCCCGTTCCTGACAGATTCTGTACAGTCGGACAGACAGAAAAACAACAGACTGATCCCTTAAGGTTTTCGTTTTTACCGATTGAGATGCAGAACACTAAATAACTTACTAGCCATGCTAAATTTAATCACGGTCTGATTTTAAGTTTTTCACAATTTTTACCACTCTGAATGTGAAGTGAATCACGCTAATTATCATGGTGCCTTTTTTCTTTTTTTGCTCAGACTGAATGTATGCAGCAAATGACCGCGAGTCCTCCCTCCATTCCTCAAATTCGGCTACAAATTTCATATCGTCGAAAGAACAGTGGCAACTGACCCTTAAAATAGGCAAATGTAACGTATTGCGAATACATAGAAAGAAGGATCCTTTATTGTATGATTATATGACAGCAGAACAAACACTGGTAGCAGTTACTTCTGTTAAATATGTGGGAGTATGCGTACGGAACGATTTGAAGTGGAATGATGATATAACATTAATTGTTGGTAAGGCGGATGCCAGGTTGAGATTCATTGAGAGAGTCCTTAGAAAAACTGTAATCCATCAACAAAGGAGGTGGCTTACAAAACACTCGTTCGACCTATACTTGACTATTGCTCATCATTGTGGGATTCGTACTAGGTCGGGTTGACAGAGGATATAGAGAAGATCCAAAGAAGAGCGGGGCGGTTCGTCACAGGGTTATTTGGTTAGCGTGATAGCGTTACGGAGATGTTTAGCAAACTCAAGTGGCAGACTCTGCAAGAGAGGCGCTCTGCCTCACGGTGTAGCTTGCTGTCCAGGTTTCGAGAGGGTACGTTTCTGGATGAGGTATCAAATATATTGATTCCCCCTACTTATACCTCCCGAGGAGATCACAAGTGAAAAATTAGAGACATTCGAGCGCTCACGGAAGCTTTCCGACAGTCATTCTTCCTACGAACCATACGCGACTGGAACAGGAAAGGGAGGTAATCACAGTGGCACGTAAATTGCCGTCGGCCACACACCGTCGGGCAGCTTGAGGAGTATAAATGTAGATGTAGAACAGTATTGTAGCTTCCGTGACAAAAAGTAAAAACACCTACAGCCTTCCTTGTGATTTTATTTTATTTGATCGCTACCATAAGATCATAAGGACGGCTGTAGGTGTAGTAAACGGCCGTCGTCCAAGAGACCTCCTGCTAAAAGGATGGAGATACAAAAGAATAGTAGCTTAGTGTACCTAAGGTGCACCCCTAGAATGAGGCAAACACGTTCGCTCGCAAGATTCAGAGCGCTGGTTACCGATTGCATGTAGCTCCACAGTGGCGTATTTCAGACTTACGGTTCTTCGGAAAAATTTTGCTCTATTCCACGTCTGCTACGCTTTTCATGCCAGTACACATTCAGCGTGTGCTCGGCAAGAGGGACAGAATGTAGAACCACATTCGCCGAGCTTTACTCACCCGCTTCTTGTTCTTCATCAGCGTGGCGTCCCTCAGATCCTGCGCATTGCCCGGCGCCTTGGAGCCCCAGAGGCGTAGCGCCATGCGCGAGTACACGTACGTGATGACGCACAGCGGGATGAGGTACTGCACCAGGAACAGCACCATCCGGTACGACATCATCGCCTTGTTAGACAGGTGCACGTTCACGCAGAAAGGCTTCGACACCCACTGCTCACCTGCGCACATGTGTAACATTCCACCATTCTGAAACATTATTTAATCGATAGTGAAGTACACAACAGACAATTTTTTATACACTGCTCAAAGGAGTTATGGGAACACTTGTATCAACGACCGGTATATTAAATCTATTTTGATGGAGGCGGTACCGTTGAAACGTCTCTGTGAAGTCGTTTCATAAGACGCTTGTCGAATTCGGTACAACCTATTCATGTTACTACCTGATCTTAGCTCACTGCTGGGAGCAGACGCCGCGCGGGATTAACCGGGCGGTCCAGGGCGCTACAGTCATGGACTGTGCGGCTGGTCCCTGCGGAGGTTCGAGTCCTCCCTCGGGCATGGGTGTGTGTGTCCTTAGGGTAATTTAGGTTAAGTAGTATGTAACCTTAGGGACTGATGACCTTAGCAGTTAAGTCCCATAAGATTTCACACACATTTCAACATTAGGAGCAGACGATGTTGTTTCTCGCTCAAAGGAGAGCACAGGATGACCAAATTAGGTTTCTAATACCTGAACAGAGAGGTTCACCCATCTTAGTCGAAGGCTGTGTCGAAGGCTGTTTTTGTGTGTGAGGTTGGTGACGGAGGGCTACCCCCCTGGTAGCTTCCGCTGCACGGGAAGCTAGGTAATCTCGTGAGAGAAAGGGGCGCTCTTCGGTGAGTGCTTGGTGAGTACGGATCGTTGCTCTTAAGGGAGGTTTCAGGTGAGAGAAAGCAGGTTGTGTTAGGACTTCGTTATGTTTAACTGTTGAAATACTTAAGAACTTCAGCTCAACTGGAGCGTGTGAAGCGAGTATGATTTTTAATGATTTTAATCTTATGTTTTGTGGAAGTTGCTTTTGTCATTGTGTGTCAATTTTGTGCCACGCCTTTGGTAATCAATGACCCTTCTGGTCCACCACGGCACCGCAATAGGTTTTTTTTAACAGTTTGCTTGCTTAATGAGCTACAATTTCTGTAAGAATATCTGTTCTTTCGTGTGCTTTCTACAAATCAGCACAACAGTTGATCCGTAATGCACCACGTGCTCCAGTTCGACCGTTTGCGAGCAGCGGACGCAGTATGTTAAATAATTATCGCACAGCCTCGTGTATTGGTTAAACCTCTGTCGAGAATAGTGCATACGTACAATCGTAACGCAAATCTCACTGAGATATTTTTATGGTATTAATGCAAAGGAGATGATAGTATAATTGTCTCCCACCCCCGTCTTCTGTTTCTTTTTGCTGTTGTTAAATTGTGCTCTGTTTCATTCTCACAAATTCTTACTTAAATATTTCTAGTCAGGCACCAGTTATGTGTAGTTGGTATGTGCAACCAAATATTTAATTACAATAAATAATGTACGTGAAAGAAATTCTTTGGTGTCGATCTTACCGCCTGACTCCGATTTCCAATCCTGAGTTAATCAAGTTGCTTCATGCACGACAAGGAGTGCTATTTATCTGGCTGCGTACTTGTAATTAAATTATTAAAGTAATTAAACTAATAACTTTCAAGCTCCGTTTCTTTCTAAATGGTTAGGAAGGGCTTGGGCTGGTGGCGACCCTGAATTTATGAATTTTTATCATTAACTGGGTGAGAGAAGCAGCTAGAAATGCGAGATAACGTATGTGGTTCGATGAGCAACGTCGTAAACATAGTAATAAGTTACACCGAGACTTTATTGCATAGCTTGAGGTACCCGCTCTCGATTTATGCAACATATGCAGTCATTCCCCATCTACAGTCTGTGTTATGCATAACACCATCAGGTGACTCCGTAGAAGGATGTGAGTTTCGGTGTTTCAGTGTTCTCCAGTGAGGTACACATACGGTGGTTGTCATTTGTGGACATTGTACTCAACTAAACACATGTACTGAGACCAGTGGCAGCTCTGGAGTATATGCACATTAAAAAAAGTTTTGCTTCACCGCGGTTCCCAGAACTCCTGAACACAGACATTGACTGTGGATAGTGTATCACAGACACAGCCCCTATGACTGTTGACATATTTCACTAAACCGTCCCACAGATGTAAACAACAATGCATGAACAGCTCCTATTAGACGGAGGGTGTCCGATCAGTTCCAGTCAGTCCACCAGCAAGGAGGTACACGGCTCGTGTTTTCTGCAGTTCAACCTTGTCTAGACGGTCAATACCGCGGCTCGATCGCGTCTGCATAGTTACTTTCTGCCAGGAAGGGCTCTCCACAAGGGAAAAGCCCAGGCGTCTCGGAGTGAACCAAAGCGATGTTGTTCGGACATGGAGGAGATACAGAGAGACAGAAACTGTCGATGACATGCCTCGCCCAGGCCGCCTATGGGCTACTACTGCAGTGGATGACTGCTACCTAGGAATTATGGCTCGGAGGAACCCTGACAGCAACGCCACCAAATTGAATAATGCTTTTCGTGCAGCCACAAGAAGCCGTGTTACGACTCAGACTGTGCGCAATTGGCTGCATGATGCGCAACTTCTCTCCCGACGTCTGTGGCGAGGTCCATACTTGCAACCACGACACCATGCAGCGCGGTACAGATGGGCTCAACGACATACCAAATGGACCGCCCAGGATTGGCGTCACGTGCTCTTCACCGATGAGTGTCGCATATGCCTTCAACCGGACCATCGTCCGGAGACGAGACACCCGAACAGCAGGGAACTGACATGAATTGGGACTAAAAAATAGTGCACTGGTAGTGGGTAGGCACTAACCGAAATCTGGATGTGCCAAATAAAACCTGCAAAAAACGACGACTGATGGCTGTGCCCTATTATTTATAAATACATGAATGATATCTTCCCCCCATGCACGATGGACCTTGTCGTTGGTGGGGAGGCTTGCGTGCCTCAGCGATACAGATGGCCGTACCGTAGGTGCAACCACAACGGAGGGGTATCTGTTGAGAGCCCAGACAAACGTGTGGTTCCTGAAGAGGGGCAGCAGTCTTTTCAGTAGTTGCAGGGGCAACAGTCTGGATGATTGACTGATCTGGTCTTGTAACACTAACCAAAATGCTACCATCTGGTGAGCAAGATGTATGAGACAGGCGAAATACCCTCAGACTTCAAGAAGAATATAATAAATCCCATCCCAAAGAAAGCAGGTGTTGACAGATGTGAAAATTACCGAACTATCAGTTTAATAAGTCACAGCTGCAAAATACTAGCGTGAATTCTTTACAGACGAATGGAAAAACTGGTAGATGCCGACCTCGGGGAAGATCAGGCAAACCTACGTTTCTAGCATTTGTAGACTTAGGGAAAGCTTTTCACAATGTTGGCTGGAATACTCTCTTACGAATTCTAAAGGTGGCAGGGGTAAAATACAGGTTGCGAAAGGCTACTTACAATTTGTACTGAAACCAGATGGCAGATATAAGAGTCGAGGGGCACGAAAGGGAAGCAGTGGTTGGGAAGGTAGTGAGACAGGGTTGTAGCCTCTCCCCGATGTTATTCAATCTGTATATTGAGCAAGTAGTAAAGGACACAAAAATTTGGTGAAGGTATTAAAATCCATGGAGAAGAAATAAAAACTTTGAGGTTCGCCAATGACATTGTAATTCTGTCAGAGACAGCAGAGGACTTGGAAGAGCAGTTGAACGGAATGGACAGTGTCTTGAAAGGAGGATATAAGATGAACATCAACAAAAGTAAAACGAGGATAATGTAATGTAGTCAAATTAAGTCTGGTAATGCTGAGGGAATTAGATTAGAAAATGAGGCACTTAGAGTAGTAAAGGAGTTTTGCTATTTGGGGAACAAAATAACTGATGATGGTCGAAGTAGAGAGGATATAAAATGTAGACTGGCAATGGCAAGAAAAGCGTTTCTGAAGATGAGAAATTTGTTAACATCGGGTATAGATTTAAGTGTCAGGAAGTCGTTTCTGAAAGTATTCGTAGGGAGTGTAGCCATGTATGGAAGTGAAACATGGACGATAAATAGTTTAGACAAGAAGAGAATAGAAGCTTTCGAAATGTGGTGCTACAGAAGAATGCTGAAGTTTAGATGGGTAGATCACATAACTAATGAGGAGGTATTGAGTAGAATTGGGGGGGGGGGGGGGAAGAGGAGTTTGCGGCACAACTTGACTAGAAGAAGGGACCAGTTGGTAGGACATGTGCTGAGACAATAGGGGATCACAAATTTAGCATTGGAGGGCAGCGTGGAGGGTAAAAATGGCAGATTCAGAAGGATGTAGGTTGCAGTAAGTACTGGGAGATGAAGAAGCTTGCACAGGATAGAGTAGCATGGAGAGCTGCATCAAACCAGTCTCAGGACTGAAGACAACAACAACAGCAGAATGATATCTTACTCTTTGGTTACCAGAGTAGTAGGAGCAGACGACAGAGGGAGAGGGTCTGCTGAGGGAGGGGGTATTGGGTCGTCGGTGAGTGAGGAACTTTGATGGCGGGCGTATTGAACGGATTATCAACTTTATTGGAGATGATCCTTCGTGTGAATGAGGATAAAGGATGATTTAGAGATGATTTCTTAGAGAGACAGGTGGAAAAATGGTAACACAAAGAGAGTTAGCCGTGTGCTTATTGCAATGTCAATTCATTTTGTTCAAAAGAATCTACGTTTGGTTATCCAGGGCGAATCGTTGAACTTGTGTTCAGAATCTTATTTATTGTTTGTCAGCCTCCACTATTAGCTAAAAGAATTTTGTAGGAAAATCAAGGAAGAAATTTGTAACTGATATACTGTTTATTTGTATCAGTTTTCATTGTGTATGACAATGCAAGGGAAGTTCACAGTTTCATTTTAGTAAGAGTCATCTGCAACATTTTAATATAATTCAGTAGATGGGTTTTGTAATGTAACACAGCATCGTTCCAGTACATGACTATCAGCCACTGCGTTGTGATTAATTGGTGAGGAAACCATTCTGCTTATTACTTCTATCTTTCTTTGTCTTTAATTTTATTTATCACACAGTCTGATTCAGTTTAGAGCAATTGGCGCCATGCACATCTAAGGTAACTTCCGTATTAGTGCACATATTCAGAAGTGGGGTAGCAAAGGATATACTAGATCAGAACACATGTGCCACACTGTAATCGAAATTTAGTGTACTTGCCTTCACGTTGCTAGTAATACATTGAGACACTGTATTCTTGTTGAAACATTAAAATAATAGTTCATGCTACTGCTAAGATGTGCAAGAAATTCGGTAATGATGATAAGCAACAATCCTAAGTAAAAGGTTTTATCAAATACAGTTACCAAGTTCCAGCTGACTAGTTTCACCTGTTTCATTGGTGAATGCTATACGGAAGACATGCTGTCACCTAGTCTCTGCATGAGATCCAAATTGTCAAATTTTACTGTCGTAAGCACTTCATGAAATGTCATTTGCGCCTTGACTCAGATTGCTGTGTGTGCTTTCAGACTTTTCACCATCATCCGTCTCACTGTGTACAATGGCTGTCTAGTAGCTTCTGCCACTAAAGTTACGTAAGCGTCTCCGTGTAGCCATCTTCGTGATGCCCTCGCACTTGCTAAACGAAACCGTGACGAATCACGATACTCACCACCAAATTTGCTATACCATCCCCATTGGTCCTCGCTGTAAAAATGTTCCAGTCTGCCAGCAGCACTTAAGAATCGATATAGCGAGTATTTTTTTAGCTTATTATTTCTTCAGTTACTTTAATAGACGCCCACTCGTGTTTTCAATGCTGTTTTCATTGGATCTAACCTTAATTTAAAACGTTAGAATTGTTTAGAATGTGAGATTCACCTTTCACCATAACAGATGGACTTGGTAGACCTGTTATGCTCACTGTCAAGAGTAGGCGGTGATGATCTGCTAGTAAATTCCACTGAGTGCAACGCCGCTTGAAATCAGCAAGAAAACATGATGATATCTGATCCTGCGATCTATCTGAAAATTCCCAACAGAAACTGACTAAATGAATTCAGTACAACTAATCAGAGAATGAATTTCATTGATGATCTGCAAAAAAATCTCTCAAGTAAGGACAGCCAATTATATCAGTCACATGTGATGGAGGCACGGAGGTGAAAAGACTAGCAAATCATACACCGTGAAAGAACATTTATTAATCTGAGGTATTCTCTAGTCACAGCTTAGCAATCATTTATCAAACAAGAATTACATTAAAACTATGTCTCTTTACGGTGTTTCATTTTTTAATACATTCTACGGACATAAGTCTGTCAGCAAATAACTTTTCCAGTGGACGGGTCGGACACGGTTGCTTTTGTGAACATATTAAAATTTCAAGCACTCAGTATAGCAGTGGAGGAAACACAATAGCAGATAGGTTCACCCATAGTTCCTAAGTGCTGCGTACGGTTGCCGTCAAACATTGCTTGTGGCCATTCATTCTGCTCAAGAAATTCTGGAGAACACAATGACGAAATACTTAGTCGGAGTGGCAAACGAAATATCCAGTCTCTCATCCAAAGCTGAGTAAAAATGCGTAAAAGCACATGTGAAATTGACTTCAATTACTGCGCGTATTACCAACATTACGAAACGGAAACGACTGACTGGTTTCCCAACCGAAATGTCTGACCCTAAGAGCGCTCAGAAGTAGCACATATTACTCACCTCAACTTAGTCTTACCACTTTCTAAGACGTCGCAGATTCTGTGAGAGTCACCGTCACCCAAATCCCCGCAGCACCAAACTCTTCGTCCAATCGGGTGGAAGCTAAATCTGAAGTTGATCGTCACTACACTACTGGCCCTTAAAATTGCTACACCACGAAGATGACGTGCTACAGACGCGAAATTTAACCGACAGGAAGAGGATGCTGTGATATGCAAATGATTAGCTTTTCAGAGCATTCACATAAGGTTGGCCCGGTGGCGACACCTACATCGTGCTGACATGAGGAAAGTTTCCAACCGATTTCTCATACACAAACAGCAGTTGACCGGCGTTGCCTGGTGAAACGTGGTTGTAATGCCTCGTGTAAGCACGTTTCCGACTTTGATAAAGGTCGGATTGTAGCCTATCGCGATTGCGGTTACCGTATCGCGACATTGCTGCTCGCGTAGATCGAGATCCAATGACTGTTAGCACAATATGGAATCAGTAGGTTCAGGAGGGTAATACGGAACGCCGTGCTGGATCGCAACGGCCGCGTATCACTAGCAGTCGAGAAGACAGGCATCTTATCCGCATGGTTGTAACGGATCGTGCAGCCACGTCTCGATCCCTGAGTCAACAGATGGGGACGTTCGCAAGACAACAACCATCAGCACGAACAGTTCGACGACGTTTGCAGCAGCATGGACTATCAGCTCAGAGACCATGGCTGCGGTTACCCTTGACACTGCTTCACAAACAGGAGCGCCTGCAATGGTAAACTCAACGACGAACCTGGGTGCACGGTTGGCAAAAGGTCATTTTTTCCCATGAATACAGGTTCTGTTTACAGCATCCTTACAGTCGCATCCGTGTTTGGCGACATCGCGGTGAACGCACATTGGAAGCATGTATTCGTCATCGCCATACTGGCGCATCACCCGGCGTGATGGTATGGGGTGCCATTGGTTACACGTGTCGGACACCTCTTGTTCGCATTGACGGCACCTCGAACAATGGACGTTATATTTCAGATGTGTTACGATCCTTGGCTGTACCCTTCATTCGATCCCAGCGAAACCCAAAATTTCGGCAGGATAATGCACGCCCGGGTGTTGCAGGTCCTGTACGGGCCTTTCTGGATACAGAAAATGTTCGATCGCTGTCGTGGCCAGCACATTCTCCAGATCTCTCACCAACTGAAAATGTCTGGTCAATGGTGGCCGAGCAACTGACTCGTCACAATACGCCAGTCATTACTCTTGATGAACTGTGGTATCGTGTTGAAGCTGCATGGGCAGCTGTACCTGTACACGCCATCCAAGCTCTGTTTGGCTCAATGCCCAGGCGTATCAAGGCCGTTATTACGGCCAGAGGTGGTTGTTCTGGGTGTTGAAAAATAGTTCAAATGTCTCTGAGCACTATGGGACTTAAAATCTGAGGTCATTAATCCCCTAGAACTTGAACTACTTAAACCTAACTAACCTAAGGATATCACACACATCCATGCCAGAGGCAGGATTCGAACCTGCGACCGTAGCAGTCTCGCGGTTCCGGACTGAAGCGCCTAGAACCGCTTGGCCACCGCGTTCGGCCTGGGTATTTATTTCTCAGGATCTGTGCACCCAAATTGCGTGAAAGTGTAATCACATGTCAGCTCTAGTATAGTATATTTGTCCAGTGAATACCTGTTTATCATCTTCATTTCTTCTTGGTGTAGCAATGTTAATGGTCAGTAGTGTAATGCTCCTAGCAGCTAACCGAACAAAATTGCGAAAGAGAATTAGGTAGAAAATACCTTAGTCCACGTCTGTTCTGACTGACGAGTGGCAACACGTACCTTTAAAAACAGCGAGACTCACTGTCTCTAATCAGGTCGTGCCACGAGCTAGCATTAAAAGCTAAAATTCAACGGACGTACCCATGCTCCTACAACAAGAACCACCATGGCTATACTGATTGTACGATCCCACCCCAATGAACCATGGACCCTGCCGTTGGTGGGGAGGCTTGCGTGCCTCAGGGATACAAACGGCCGTACCGTAGGTGCAACCACAACGGAGGGGTATCTGTTGAGAGGCCAGACAAACGGGTGGTTCCTGAAGAGGGGCAGCAGCCTCTTCGGTAGATGCAGGGGCCACAGTCTGGATGATTGACTGATCTGGCCTTGCAACACTGACCAAAACGGCCTTGCTGTGCTGGTACTGCGAACGGCTGAAAGCAAGGGGAAACTACAGCTGTAATTCTTCCCGAGGGCATGCAGCTTTACTGTATGGTTAAATGATGATGGCATCCGCTTGGGTAAAATATTCCAGAGGTAAAATAGTCCCCCAAGAAACATGTAAGAAGGTTGTATTCATGGAAGAACCCTGGAGATACTAGAAGGTTTCTGATAGATTATATAATGGTAAGACAGAGATTTAGGAACCAGTTTTTAAATTGTAAAGCCGGCCAGAGTGGCCGAGCGGTTCTAGGCGCTACAGTCTGGAACCGCGCGACCGCTCCGGTGGCAGGTTCGAATCCTGCATGGATGTGTGTGATGTCCTTAGGTTGGTTAGGTTTAAGGAGTTCTGAGTTCTAGGGGTCTGATGACCTGAGAAGTTAAGTCCCATAGTGCTCAGAGCCATTAAGTTGTAAGACATTTCCAGGGCCAGATGTAGACTCTGACCACAATCTGCTGGTTATGAACTGTAGATTAAAACTGAAGAAACTACGAAAATGTGGGAATTTAAGGAGATGGGATCTGCATATGCTGAAAGAACCGGAGGTTGTACAGAGTTTCAGGGAGAGCATAAGGAAAGAATTGACAGGAATGGGGGAAAGAAATACAGTAGAAGAAGAATGCGTAGCTTTGAGGAATGAAATAGTTAAGGCAGCAGAGGATAACGTAGGTAAAAAGACGAGAGCTAGTAGAAATACTTGGTTAACAGATGAGATACTGAATTTAATTGATGAAAGGAGAAAATACAAAAATGCAGTAAGTGAAGCAGGTAAAAAGGAATACAAAAGTCTCAAAAGTGATATCGACAGGAAGTGCAAAATGGCTATGCAGGGATGGCTAGAGGACAAATGTAAGGATGTAGATGCTTATTTCACGAGGAATAAGACAGAGACTGCCTACAGGAAAATTGAACAGACCGTTGGAGAAAAGAGAATCATTTGCATGAGTATCTAGAGCTCAGATCGAAACCCAGTTCTAAGCAAAGAAGGGAAAGCAGAAAGATGGAAGTATATAGAGGGTCTATACAGGGGACGTTCAGAAGGATGTAGGCTGCAGTACATATTGGGAGATGAAGAAGCTTGCACAGGATAGAGTAGCATGGAGAGCTGCATCAAACCAGTCTCAGGACTGAAGACCACAAAAACAACATAGGTTGTTGTGTGGAAAATGAGTTCAAAAGAACACGGAAGAGCATTATTGTTGTAGTGAATTGAAATGCATGAATCATTACCAGATTTGTGGGATGTTGGGCAAGTGACTTCAAAACCAGAAGTAATATGAAATATGAGTTTTAAGATTTATTTTGGCGCTCTAAAAATTTAATTGCTGCAAATGTAAGAATAAGCCAATAGGATGGGGAAAAATTGTGTCACAAAATGTTAACCCTGGATAGCTGATGCCTGTAGGAACCAAAATTACTAATGTTCTGTAGGTCAACTACGGGAACTTCGCGCCTTGTGCTCCGATTGGCTGGGGGATTGCCCTGTTGCCAGGTGCTCTGGACAACGCATGATCGCGAATGCTTTGCCTGCCGGAGATCTCGAGGTTTCCAATGTGGCCCGCATGCTCTATGGTAGCGTGCCAGCCTTCCACTCTGGGAGCCTGGGGGCGAACCCGCGGGGTCTCAACACTTCCATTGTAGTTTGATGATAAGGCGTACCCGGAAAAAACCCATCAACAGCTGTTAGTTTGGGTACAGAAAGTCTTTTGCAAATTATCAGCCCTGAAAAGGCTATCGAACTGGCGATTCTCTGACGCGACACAAGCTTGGTAACGTCGTATGTGTTTTGTCGAGCTCTTTCAAAGATATCTAGCAGTGCCCTGATGCGATTGGCGGCATTCTGAATGCGATCCAGTAACTCCTCTTGATTTCTAGGTTGTTCGCGTCCGGATTGGTGAACTAGAACGTTGAAAAATCCCCACAGGAAAAACTCTGATGGTGTGAGGTCTGGTGGCCGCAGTTGTCATGTCTCACGAGCACCTCTGTCAATTACCCGCGCACAGCATGACTGTTAGGTGCGGTCGCCCCATCATACTAAAACCACATGTGTAGCCATATGTCCAGGGGAACATCATCCAGCAGACGGGGTAGAGTTTCTTGTAAAAAGTGAATGTAATTTGTCCCGGTAAGTCCAGGAGGTAGACGGACCAGCCCAATCAGATGGTTAGCCACAATACTTGCCCAAATGTTGAGCGCCGGCTGCTGTTGCCGAGCTGTTCTAGGCGCTTCAGTCCTGAACCGCGCTGCTGCTATGGTCGCAGGCTCGAATCCTGCCTCGGGCTTGGAAGTGTGTTATACCCTTAGGTTAGTTAGGTGTAAGTAGTTCAAAGTCTAGGGGACTGATGACCTGAGACGTTAAGTCCCATAGTTCGTAGAGCCATTTGAACCGTATATTGAGCGAAAACCGTTCCTAGTGTCGTGATGTGAAAAAAATGGCTCTGAGCACTATGGGACTCAACTGCTGAGGTCATTAGTCCCCTAGAACTTAGAACTAGTTAAACCTAACTAACCTAAGGACATCACAAACATCCATGCCCGAGGCAGGATTCGAACCTGCGACCGTAGCGGTCTTGCGGTTCCAGACTGCAGCGCCTTTAACCGCACGGCCACTTCGGCCGGCTGTCGTGATGTGAGCATTTCTCCTTGACCAGTAATGGATCACTCGTCGGTAAAAAACACAATAGTGGGGAAGTCGGGATTTCGTGTAACACGTCGCAGAAACCACCGGGAAAACCCTAGCCTGTGTTCATAGTTCGCCACAGGATTGAGGTCTTGGACAGGGTGGAAACTAAATGGCTACTGGCCGTCATGCCTCAAAACTTCCCAGACTAAGAGAAGAGTGACCCCCATGTCGTGTCCAACAGCTTGTGTACTTGTTGTAGGGGCTTCCTCGAAGAGGTCGAGAACAGTCTCTTCAGTTGCAGCGTCTCGTCGTGTTCGAGGTCTTCCAGCATCACCGTGATATGCCGCTAACGAGCCTGTTTCGCCAAGTCGCCGGTGAACTGCTGTGAACGTTTGCGAGTGTGGGTGGCGTCGTGCTGGGTACCGTTCCTCATACAACAGTCGCGCTTCATGCGCGTTACCATCGGCTAGTCCATAAACAAAAACCATATCTCTTTGTTGGGTTGGGTTGTTTGGGGGAAGAGACCAAACAGCGAGGTCATCGGTCTCATCGGATTAGGGAAGGACGGGGAAGGAAGTCGGCCGTGCCCTTTCAAAGGAGCCATCCCGGCATTTGCCTGGATCGATTTAGGGAAACCACGGAAAACCTGGCCGGCCAGTGTGGTCGAGCGGTTTTAGGCGCTTCAGTCTGGAACCGCGCGACCGCTACGGTCGCAGGTTCGAATCCTGCCTAGGGCATAGATGTGTGTGATGTCCTTAGGTTAGTTAGGTTTAAGTAGTTCTTAGTTCTAAGGGACTGATGACCTCAGATGTTAAGTCCCATAGTGCTCAGAGCCATTTGAATCACAGAAAACCCTAATCAGGATGGCCGGAGGCGGAGTTGAACCGTCGTCCTCCCGAATGTGAGTCCAGTGTGCTAAACACTGCGCCACCTCGCTCGGTATATGTCGTTTCTCAAACGAATACTGTGCCACCATGCTTACTGTATGACTAAATCGCAGGTGACGTGTGTGTGCTCGAAGCTTACGTGTGAATCCCTCTGACGTTAGATGGGGACAAACAGCAAGACCTATTCAACACGTGTGCGTATCAGTTGGGGCAGTGACGGAGCGATGGACGTTTGTATGTTTGAACCGACAACCATAGTGCTGCCCGTCAACCGACTAACGGCAACACGGCAGTCCCACGGCCAATCGGCGACGGTGGCGCCAAGTTTCCGTAGTTTAAAAATGGTGCAGTGTCGACCTACACAACATTAGTAATACACAGTTACTCTTTTACTGTATGTATTATTCTATGACATGTTTCCATATGTCTCAAATACTGTACGATGAAATACCACCTGTAAATGTCAAGTCTTCTAAGGAATTACCAGCAGGGAGGTATAGTTACGTGGAACTGCGTTTCTCATTGTATTATCAGTCAGGCAGCAGCAGCCGGCAGAAACACATGCAGCAACAGGGAAGTAACTGATTTTGGGACTTTTACGAGTTCCTAACCAGAAGCGAATCTTATAATACTGTGTGCTTTAATAATTTAGTTTCTTGAGTTTGTGCATGTTGATTTAATATCTAATAGCCATAGTTCTCGCGTTTTCGTTTGCATCAGAAAGTAAACCGATTCCGTGACATATTACAAATGCCTAATCAGGGGCGAATTATTTAGTTTCACCTGAGCGCTTATGTAGTTAGGTTTTCTAAACTGTGCATATTAACCTAAGTTACTAGACGCAGCTCCTGCGGTTTCGTCAGTGCCTACAGTAAAGTTGCGCAGCATGTGCCAGTAGTCACTTTAGTTTTCCACGGTCTTTAGTATGGACAGGGACTGCGATTGTTGTGTGCAGATGTGAGCCGAGTTGGTGACACTTCGCTCTCAGATCCAGACTGTGATGGCTTCGGTAACACAGCTTGAGGCGGCACTGTTGTGAGCCAGCCTTAAGGATCCAACGAACGTCTAGCACGTCCGAATCTTTTGATTGCTCCTCACCGGTGGCCAACCCAGTTAATGCTCGCACTGAGATTGACCACTCATCTGTGGTCGAGTGGGATGTCACTCCGGTGCGTAGCAGGCGGTGAAAGACTTCCGAGGCGCCGCACGTAAAGCCGCCTCCCCAGTTGGCCTGAGAATCATGTTCCTGGTGCTCTGTGTTCCTGACACTGTCGTTGAGCCAGATGCTGCCCCCTGTCCTGTTTCAGAGGAAACCTCTCAGCCTGCAAGATCCGGACAATCATATCACTGATAGTAGGGAGCTCCAACGTTAGGTGTGTTAAGGGACCCCTTAGGGACATAGCTGCCAAGAAGGGAAAGAAAAACAATTTGCACTCTGTGTGCATACCAGGTGGAGTCCTCCCGGATGCCAAGAAGAGCACAGGGTGCAGTCAACTGCACGTGGTTGCTCCCTTCGGTACCAATGATGTGTCTCACTTTGGATCAGAAGAGATTCTCTCTGATTTCGAGCAGCAAAAAAACGTGGTAAATGCTGCCAGTCTTTCTTGCAAGATAAAAGTAGAGCTGACCGTTTGCAGCATAGTCGACAGGACCGATTGGGGATCTCTGGTACAGAGCTGAGTGGAGGTTCTGAATCAGAGGCTCAGACGGTTCTCGACCGTACAGGTTGCAGATTCCTAAACTTGCACCAAAGGGTGGTTAGGTTTCGGGATCCGCTGAACAGGTCATGTGTCCAGTACACGCAGGAGACGGCTACACGGGTGGCAGGGGCTTTGTGTCATGGTCTTGGCGTTTTTTTTAGGTTATAGGGTATCGAGAAAACACAAGAAGGACCTCAGTCACAAAGGGTGCAGGCCGAACTAGGGAAGAATGTAGATACAAGAACCGTCGGTATAACAGTTGTAAATTGTCGTAGCTGTGTTGGAAAAGTACAGAGCTCCAAGCGATAATTGAACACACTGATGCTCAAGTCGTTATAGGCACTGTAAGGTGGCTAAAGCCGGAGATAAGCTCTGCCAAAATTGTTGCGAAGAATCTAACAGTGTTCCGAAAGGATAGGCTAAAGACGGTTGGCGGTGGCGTTTTTGCTGCTGTTAGAAATAGTTTATCTAGTCGCTAAATTGAAGTAGATAATTCCTTCGAGTTAGTACGGGTAAAGGTCATTGTTGACAACCGGAATAAAATAATAACTGGAGCCTTTTTACCAATGTGCCAATTGAAATGATACAGTTGTTGAAAGGTTAAAAGGAAACTTGAGTTTGATTTCAAACACGTACCTGACTCATAAGATTATAGTTGGCGATGACTTTAATTTACCCTCTATATGTTGCCGAAAATACATGATTAATTCCGGTGGTACGCATAAAAGATAATCCGAAATTGTGCTGAATGCATTTTCTGAAAATTATTTCGAGCAGCTAGTTCATGAGAACAAGCGAATAGTAAACGGTTGTGAAAACACACTTGACCTCTTAGCAACAAATAATCCTGATCTTATAATGGTTTCCCTGAGACATTTAAGTCTCTTTTTTACTATCTACGATAATGATCGAAGCAGACGAAATGAATTAAAATTTGTAAGGGAAAAATGAATTGAAGTTTGTGTTGGGGAGGACACTGAGCTTAGCTAGTTCGTGCAGCAACACTGACCACCGTATTGCGGTGGTGTAATGGGTAGCATTTCTGCCTAACAAGCAGTAAGACATTGGGGCGAGTCCCGGTTGCAGCACAAATTTTAATTCATTTCGTCTGCTTCGATCATTATCGTAAATAATCCTGAGTTAATAACGAACATCAAAACGGATACAGAGAGTAGTGAACACAGGGTTGTCGTAGTTAAAATGAATTTTGTAACCCCAAATCCTCCAAAATTAAACGAAAAATGTACCTATTCAAATAAACGGATAAAAATTTACTTTCTGCGTCCCAGACGGACAATCCCCACTCCTTTCAACTTAGCAATATAAGTGTAAACAAGATGTAGCTTGAATTCAAAGAAACAGTATCGGCAGCAATTGAGAGATTTATACCAAATACACTCCTGGAAATGGAAAAAAGAACACATTGACACCGGTGTGTCAGACCCACCATACTTGCTCCGGACACTGCGAGAGGGCTGTACAAGCAATGATCACACGCACGGCACAGCGGACACACCAGGAACCGCGGTGTTGGCCGTCGAATGGCGCTAGCTGCGCAGCATTTGTGCACCGCCGCCGTCAGTGTCAGCCAGTTTGCCGTGGCATACGGAGCTCCATCGCAGTCTTTAACACTGGTAGCATGCCGCGACAGCGTGGACGTGAACCGTATGTGCAGTTGACGGACTTTGAGCGAGGGCGTATAGTGGACATGTGGGAGGCCGGGTGGACGTACCGCCGAATTGCTCAACACGTGGGGCGTGAGGTCTCCACAGTACATCGATGTTGTCGCCAGTGGTCGGCGGAAGGTGCACGTGCCCGTCGACCTGGGACCGGACCGCAGCGACGCACGGATGCACGCCAAGACCGTAGGATCCTACGCAGTGCCGTAGGGGAACGCACCGCCACTTCCCAGCAAATTAGGGACACTGTTGCTCCTGGGGTATCGGCGAGGACCATTCGCAACCGTCTCCATGAAGCTGGGCTACGGTCCCGCACACCGTTAGGCCGTCTTCCGCTCACGCCCCAACATCGTGCAGCCCGCCTCCAGTGGTGTCGCGACAGGCGTGAATGGAGGGACGAATGGAGACGTGTCGTCTTCAGCGATGAGAGTCGCTTCTGCCTTGGTGCCAATGATGGTCGTATGCGTGTTTGGCGCCGTGCAGGTGAGCGCCACAATCAGGACTGCATACGACCGAGGCACACAGGGCCAACACCCGGCATCATGGTGTGGGGAGCGATCTCCTACACTGGCCGTACACCACTGGTGATCGTCGAGGGGACACTGTATAGTGCACGGTACATCCAAACCGTCATCGAACCCTTCGTTCTACCATTCCTAGACCGGCAAGGGAACTTGCTGTTCCAACAGGACAATGCACGTCCGCATGTATCCCGTGCCACCCAACGTGCTCTAGAAGGTGTAAGTCAACTACCCTGGCCAGCAAGATCTCCGGATCTGTCCCCCATTGAGCATGTTTGGGACTGGATGAAGCGTCGTCTCACGCGGTCTGCACGTCCAGCACGAACGCTGGTCCAACTGAGGCGCCAGGTGGAAATGGCATGGCAAGCCGTTCCACAGGACTACATCCAGCATCTCTACGATCGTCTCCATGGGAGAATAGCAGCCTGCATTGCTGCGAAAGGTGGATATACACTGTATTAGTGCCGACATTGTGCATGCTCTGTTGCCTGTGTCTATGTGCCTGTGATTCTGTCAGTGTGATCATGTGATGTATCTGACCCCAGGAATGTGTCAATAAAGTTTCCCCTTCCTGGGACATTGAATTCACGGTGTTCTTATTTCAATTTCCAGGAGTGTAAATTAACAAACGACGGAAATGATCCTCCTCGGTACACAAAACGGGTCAGCACACTTTTGGAGAAACAACGAAACAAACATATCACATTTAAAAAGACGCAAAATCCCCAAGATTTGCGGTGTTTTACAGAAGCTCGAAATTTAGCGTGGACTTCAATGTGAGATGCTTATAACAATTTCCACAACGTTAATTAATCTCGGAACCTGGCATAAAATCCAAAGAGATTCACGTCGTATGTGAAATATGTTAGCGTCAAGAAACAATCACTGCCTTCTCTGCGCTATACCAATGGAGATACTAACGAAGACAGTGCTGCCAAAGCAGAGTTACTAAACACAGCCTTCCGAAATGCCTTCACAAAAGAAGACGTAAATATTCCATAATTCGAATCAAGAGCAGCTGCCAACATGAGTAACTCAGAAGTAAATATCCTCGGAGTAGTGAAGCAACTTAAATCAATTAATAAAAGCAGGTCTTCTGGTCCAGACTGTATACCAATTAGGTTCCCTTCAGAGTATGCTGATGCAGTAGTTCCTTACTTGACAGCCACATGCAACCGTTCTATCGACTAAATATCCGTACCCAAATACTGGAAAGTTGCCGCAGGTTACACAAATATTCAAGAAAGGTAGTAGGAGTAATCCATTAAATTACAGGCCCATATCATTATTGTCGATGTGCAGCAGGATTTTTGAACAGATATTGTTTTCGAACATTATGAATTACCTCGAAGAAAACGGTCTATGCACACACTGTCAACATGGATTTAAAAAACATCGTTCTTGCGAAACACAACTAGCTCTTTATTCGCATGATGTGTTGAGTGCCACTGACAAGGGATTTCGGATTGATTCTGTATTTATGGATATTCGGAAGGCTTTTGACATTGTACCACACAAGCCGCTTGTAGTGAAATTGCGTGCCTATGGAATATCGTCTCATTTATGTGACTGGATTTGTGATATTCTGTCAGAGAAGTCTTTGTTCGTAGTAACTGACGGAAAGTCATCGAGTAAAACAGAAGTGATTTCTGGCGTTCCCCAAGGTAGTGTTATAGGCCCTTTGCTGTTCCTTATATGTATAAACAATTTGGGAGACAATCTGAGCAGCTGTCTTGGGTTGTTTGCAGACGACAGTGACGATTATCGACTAACAAAGTCATCAGAAGATCAAAAGAAACTGCATAACGAATTAGAAAAGATAATCTGAACGAGGCGAAAATTTGCAGTTGACACTAAATATCGAAAAGGGTGAGGTCATCCATATGAGTGCTGAAATGAATCCGTTAAACGTCGGTTACACGATAATCAGTCAAATCTAAAGGCCGTAAACTCAACTAAATACCTATGAATTACAGTTACGAACAACTTAAATTGGATGGAACACATAGAAAATGTTGTGCGGAAGGGTAACCAAAGACTGCGTTTCATTGGCAGGGCACTTAGAAAATGTAACAGACCTACTAAGGAGACTGCCTCCACTACGCTTGTCCGCCCTCTTATAGAATACTGCTGCGGGGTGTGGGATACTTACCAGATAGGACTGACGGAGTACATCGAAAAAGGTCAAAGAAGGGCAGCACGTTTTGTATTATCACAAAATATGAAAGAGAGTGTCACAGAAACAATACAGAATTTGGGCTGGACATTATTAGAACAAAGGCGTTTCTCGTTGCGACGGATACTTCTCACGAAATTCCAATCACCAACTTTCTCCTCCGAATTCGAAAATATTTTGTTGACATCGGCCTTCATAGAGAAACACGACGACCGTGATAAAATAAGGGAAATCGGAGCTGGTTCGGAGAGATATAGGTGTTCGTTCTTTCCGCGCGCTATACGGGATTGGAATAATAGAGAATTGTGAAGGTAGTTTGATGAACTCCGTGCCAGGCACTTAAATGTGATTTTCAGAATATCCATGTACATGTGCATGAAGATTATCTTGTTCTTTGATGATAGGGATATGAGTGTCAGCAGAAATTTATCCATGACACATGACAGCGTGGGGGGGGGGGGGGGAAATGTTTCCTGTAGTGTATTGAACGAAGGAACATAAACAGTCGAAAAGTTATTATATTTTTTTCTTTTTTTTCTACCTCAATTCTCCTAAGAAGATGGCGTGAGTGATTTTTCAGGCTCCTTTACCCAGCATTATTTTTCTGCTTGCAGCACAGAACAATAATCACAGCAGCAGCCTCATTTTCATCAACATTCTGAACCAGAGCATTACTGCCACAATATCACTGAGCAGTCTACGGAGAACGTCAATAATATTGCATATTATTACTGTGCAGTGTTACTGATCGACTAAGAGGCCCTTTGCAGAACCTGTTTGTCACATCCGAATTGAAACATTCGGCTCAGTGTGACTCCTGAGCAATCTGGCGGAAAGCTGCACTCATAGAACGACACAAATATTTTGGATAAAATAACTGCATGGTAGACTTGCTTCATGAAATGTTTGCAACTCGCGCTCTTAAACTTCATTGAGGAAGAGAACGCTTTTTATATTGCTCTGAATATGTGGTTTTACAGAGGCAATTCTTGTACAGTATTTAAACCGAAGCTAAACGTATCAATCCGATGCAACAAAATCTCGAACATCTAAGCGCCGTTGTCAAAGGTGGGCACTGGCGAAAACGATTGACCTAGAGCCCTCTGGGTCGCTAAACTGAGAAGCGTAAAGGTCGATGATGTGTGTAGGAGCGCTAAACGGCAGTACTTACTGCGGAATAAGAAATGGAAAGTGTGAAGCGCTCCCAATGTTGAGAAACGCGTGGAATAGCCACGTGCTTAAACAGATCGCAGCCTTACACGAATGAAGTGTGTTAACTGGGAACGACAATATTCGGAACTTTTACCTTGTGACAGATAATCATAGCTTATCTATGTACGAAAACAGTTGTTTTTTGAACTGTGGACATTTGTTTGACAAACACATTAATGTCTTGAATTTAGGGAATAAAGCGAACTCATGAAAGGGAAAATCAACTCTTATATCGAAATTTAATTTTCATTAGGTTAGAATGGCGTAAAAGGTTTACCAACATCTCCTTCATTGTTCAGGAGCTTTTTTATTAGATACAGTATTTTATCAGTGATATGCTTACTGTCAACGTATCACTTTCGTGCAAGGCTACAGTACAGTCAAATATCTTCCTAAAATCTATCACCTAACATTATTTTAGATGTTAAAAAATTTCTGTTTTCCAGAAATTCTTTTCTTGCCATTCCCAGTCTCCATTTATGTCACCTCTACTTCTGCCATTACGTCATTTTGCCGCCCAAATAGCTAAAGTCATGTACTACTTTTGGTGTCTCATTTCCCAAGGTAAGTGCCCAGCATCATCTGATTTAATTCGACTCCATTCCATTACCCCTGTTTTACCTTTATTGATGTTCATCCTGTAATTTATTTTCAGTACACCAGCAACTCAGTTAAACTCTTCCTCAAAGTCATTTGTTGTCTCAGGCAGTATTACAATATCTTTGGAAAATCTCAAAATTTGTATTACTCCTCCCTCTACTTTAGTCTCCCTTCCAAGTTTCTCCATGGTTTCCCTCATTGTGTACATTGAACAACTAGGATATGTTGCATCCCTTTCTTCCTCCCTTATCAACTGTCCAATATTAATTCCACGAATTATGTCTGGGACTCTTCGAAACAGCAGATGAAACATGACAATGAATATCTACGCAAATCTGGTAGCAGTACTGAATGTATTCACCAACGACTGGCTTCAGACGGATACAGGACACTTGAAGAACTTGTAGGCTCTCTTTCTCGTGTAATTGGGGCTGTTATCAAAGCTGATGACGACGTTACTGCTTAAGTGATGACCGCTGCGGGTAGCTAAGTTTATGTCGGGTGTATTATTTTATTTGGTATCCAGAACGAATATAAAGAGAAAATAGGAAATAAAATGCATGGAAAGGAGTTAGAGCCGTATTCGCACCAGCGTAACTACATCAATATCAAATACTTTACTTCGTTTAGGCTAAAAGGAACGAATTCCAGTTACAAGAACCGTGTTGCAGCGTAATTGCGGGTGAATGGCGCCCGGTTTGTGCCCACTCGTGCTGGTCGTAATCAGGGCTGGAAATGTCCCCAGAGATGTGCTGCTGATACGACGCTGTCCCCACGGACGGTTAGCGTCAGGCTTGAGTGGACACACATGTGTAGCAGCACGGAGCATCAGATAAGGTCCCGGCTGACGGATTGCGCTGGTAGCGGCTGGACAGTGCGCGTTGGGCGTTGCACCTTTGATCGATGGCCGAGTTTCCAGACGCCTCTGGTCTCGTCTGCCCTTCCGGAAGCCTCGCCTGTCCGAGAGGAACGCAGCCCTCTGGGCACTCTAACGTGCAATTCTTGGTTTTGATGAAGGAGGGGATCAAGTTCAATCGATCTATCATTGCTTTCGTATGAAGAAATGTGTGCAATAATAAGAGTAGTGATACATCTGAAGCGTGGATGAATAATACCGAGAAATTTTCTCGACGAATAGACTCGGTTATTCAGAAAGACGGATAAAAATTCATTAGCTTTGCCTTATTAGTACACCTTATTGAAAGAGCGTTGATGCTGGTAAGACTGTGCCAAAAGATACACAGAAGCTCCAGAGAAACTGGGATAGGCTTGCATATTCAAATACAGGGATATGTTAATATGCAGAATATGAGATGCTGCCAGATATGCCGATGGAAGACAACAAGTGTCTGGCACACTTGTTAGATCGCTTACTGCTGCTGCAATGGCAGGTTGTCAACCCGTGAGTTTGATTGTGGCGTTTTAGTCGGTGTACGAGCGATAGGATACAGCATCTCCGAGGTACCAATGAAGTGAGGATTTTACCGTGCGACCATTTCAGGAGTGTAGTGTGAATATCAGGAATCCGGTTAAACATCATATCTACGACATCGCTGCGGCGGGAAAGAAAAAGATCGTGCAAGAACGGGACCAACGGCGTCCGGAGAGAATCATTCTACGTGACGAAAGTGCAACCCTTCCACAAATTCCTGCCGATCTCAATGCTGGGCCATCAAGTGTCAGCGTTAGTTGGTTCTTTGCGGTTTAACGGACCAAACAGCAGGGTCATCAGTACCTTGTTGCAAATATGGTCCATTTCGATAGTGTGACATCTCAGGAAAGTCAGAACAATAAAAGGGAAAAGGCTAAAAATGTATAAGGGCAGTCAAGTTGTCAATGGTAAAAACAAAATGAGGGAAGTCAGCAAGAGAACGAACCCAACGCTATGCTGAAGCAGTAGAGGCAAGACCACCCGCAACTTAAAAGGTGCAACCGCTAGAATGTAGAAGTACGTATCGGAAAAAGAGTCTAACCAATCCTTGAAAAAAGGGTAAAAACAGAGTAAAAGGGGAATAAAAGAGGATCTAGGTCAGGGAGGTGAGTCGGGAATCTCCAAACACGGCTTACAGTGGGAGATACCCCAACACTCACCACCCTGCCCCAACACCAGAGACAGATTAAAAACCTTAAAACTGAGAATAAAAACCACTTTCCCGGAGGAAACCGAGAACCAGAGAGACCATCCGGGAATCGTCAGCCAACTTCAAAGGGGGAGTCTGTACTTAGCACGCAGAGCCAAAAAAAGGGGCATTCAACCAAAATGTGGGCTACTGACTGGAAGGCTCCACAACCACAAAGTGGGGGTGGCTCATCACGCAAAAGAACCATGGTTCAGCCTGGTATGGCCAATGCGGAGACGACACAGTGTGGTCGAGTCCTTTCAGGAGAGGCGAAAGGAAGAACACCACAGGCCTGGTCTCACCTTAAGCGCACGAAGTTTATTAGACAGGGGAGTAGCCTCCCAAGAGTTGGCCCATGACTGTGCGAAGTGGGATTTGATGTGAAGTCGTAAATCCGCTGCAGGAGGGGTTACAGAAAACGGGGGTAAGTGACTGCTCCCCCAGCCAAACCATCAGCGAGCTCAATACCCGGGATACCCACATGGCCAGGGACCCAAAGCAAGTCAACGGAACAAGCAGTACGGTGAAGATCAGCGAGATGGTCATGGATGGCAGAGACCAAGGGATGGCGCGAAAAACACCACTCAGTAGCCAGAAGGCCACTCATTGAGTCCATACATAACAAAATGCGGTTGTGTTGGGACTGGTTAATAAAGGTAAGGGCCTGGGAAATCGCCATCAATTCCACAGTAAACACCCCACATGTAGGTGGCAGCATATGATTTTCCTTTCCAACAGAGGACGTGAAGGCATACCCCACATGATCAGCAGATTTAGAGCCATCAGTGTAAAAAACAACAGCATGCCGAAACTCCCATAAAATTTGGCAGAAAAAGGAACAGAACACCATCGGGGGGGATGAAAACTTTCGGACCTCGGCGGAGATCCATCCGAATTCGAGGCCAAGTAACTAATCAAGAAGGGGGGGGGGGCTGGAGGGGGGGGGGGGGAGCGAGGAAGACAGTACACAGAAGGAAGCTGAAAATCACGGCAAAGAGACACAAGGCGGAGCCCAACCGGTAAACCCGCCCGAGGGCGGGAATCGGGTGGGCGACGTCCATGGTCTGGGAACAGGATAGAATAGGAAGGATGAGTGGGAGAGGAACGGATAGCGAGTGCATAAGACACCAGAAGGCAGGGGTGACCAAAGGACCGACAGAGGCCACAAGCCCGTCGATAGCAATTAGGAAAAGGACACTCAAAAGAGAACCCTGTGGGATGCTTGTCTCTTGGGTCCATGGAGAATTAAAAGCAGTACCAACCCGAACCCTGAATGACCGATGGAACAGAAACTGGCGGATAAAAATCGAGAGTGGGCCCCGAAGACCCCACTGATGAAGGGTAAGTAAGATGTGATGGAGCCAGGCCGTGTCATAGAACTCGCGAATGTCAAAAAATACTGCAACCAAATGGCGGCGCTGGGAAAAAGCCTGCCGAACTGCAGATTCCAAGCGAAGTAAATGATCGATTGGAGACCGTCCCTCTCGGAAGCCACACTGGTAAGGGAACAATAGATCCCGAGATTCGAGGACCCAATTGAGCCGATGGGCTACCATCCGTTCAAGTACTTACAAACAACATTGGTCAGACTAAATGGCCAATAGCTGTCAACAAATAGGGGGTTCTTACCAGGCTTAAGGACAGGAACCACGGTGTTATCCCTCCACTGAGAACGGAAGTCACCCTGGAGCCAGATACGGTTAAACACCCAAAGAAGACGTTGCCACTGTGGAGCACTGAGATGTTGAAGCAGTTGATTATGAATGGAGTCTGGGCCAGGGGCCGTATCATGAGAAGAAGATAGAGCAGAAAGAAATTTCCATTCAGTAAAAGGTTCATTGTAAGATTGTGACTCGCAAGAGGTAAAACATAAGGTGAAAGCTTCGGCCCAATGTTTCTGGTGAAGGAAAGCAGCTGGATAGGAGGCTGATGCTGATGCCACTGCAAAATGGGTCGCAAGATGTTCTGCAAGAACTAACGGGTCCATACAAAGGCCATCTGGGAGGTGAAGGCTTGGGAGGGTGGACTGCCGATGACAACCTTGGAGAGAGTGAAGTGTAGCCCATACCCGTGACAGAGGGACAGTAGAACCGAGGGAAGAAACAAATTGTTCCCAATATATCTGCTTGCTCTGTTCGATTAAATGACGGGCTTTAGCGCGAAGGCGTTTAAAGTTAGTAAGGCTGGCTACGGATGGGTGCCTCTTAAAGTGTTGCAAAGCTCGACAGCGATCACGGATGACAATGGCAATGGCTGTACTCCACCACAGGAGTTGCCGGCGACGAAATGGTGCAGATTAGCGCGGGACAGCAAGACTAGCAGCGCGAACAATCGCGTCAGACACGTCACATAGGACGTCATCAATATAACCCGACAAAGAGGGAGAAAACACGACCTGTGCAGTGTATAGAGGCCAATCGGTGAGTTGGAAAGACCAACGAGGTAACCTGTCCATCAGGGAGCGGGAAGCGAGAGAGAGAGAATCAACAGGAAATGGTCACTATCACAAAGGTCGTTGTGTGGCGACCAGTGTAATGAAGGGAGGAGAGAGGGAGAAGAAAGAAAAAGTTCAATGGCAGAAAAGATAGCATGACCGGCACTGAAATGAGTATGGGAGCCATCATTAAGAAGGCACAAGTCATGGTCCGCAATAAACTGGTCTATGAGAAGACCTCATCTAGATGGAAAAGCACTGCCCCACAAGGGATGATGAGCATTAAAATCCCCAAGGAGGAGGAAGGGAGGAGGAAGTTGCTGAAGAAGGGCAGTTAAAGCAGCAGGTGTAAGAGTCCAGTCAGGAGGGAGATAAAGATTGAAAACCGTGACCTCAGAGTCCAGGTGGACCCTAACAGCAACCGCTTCCAATGTAGTTTGAAGAGGAATCCACGTGCTAGCAATGTCTGTACGGACCAACGTACAAACGCCACCAGAAGCCCACAGGGGTCCGACCCGATTTCGACAGAAAAAACGGAATCCAGGGAGGGTCGGTGAGTGAGCATCAGTAAAATTAGATTCCTGTAGAAACACAGAAGCTGCAGAGTAAGACGAAATAAGGGATTTGAATTCCGGAAGGCGACGACAGTATCCATTACAATTCCATTGGATAACCACAGAATGATGATTTAAATGGGGGCTGAACACGCTAAATCCAGTCATACCGCCGGGTCCCCACTTGTCACTGACAAGGAGGGGGCGGCATCCATGAACGACAGGTCAGAATCCGGTTGTGAAGCCGGGGATGGGACCTCTGGTGATACCAGAGGCTCTTTGTTTCGGGACTTATGTTTCTTCTTCTTTTCAGGCTGAGATCGAGGAGGGCTGTGTGGCATAAAGGAGCCAGCTGCAGCAAGATCGGGAACAGAAAGAGACCGGGCGACCTGGGGGCCGACAGACCATGGCTCTCGCGGTCGTCGTGTGGCAGCAGACCTTTGACCTTGAAGGTGCAAGGAAGGGGCATCCCGGGAGAGGCGCCCATGCCTGGCAGACGCCGAAGGAGTGGGACACCTCTCCGGCTGGGGAGGGGGAGCAGTGCTCAGAGGAGACAGTGTGGGAGCCGCAGGGGAGGGGGGGAGGAGAGGGGTCCGGGATTGGGCTAAGGAAGGGGGAGGAAGGGGTGAAGATGTAACAAAAGCGTAACTAGATGTCATGGACACAGGGTGAAGACGTGTATACTTCTTACGGGCCTCTGTGTAGGTTAAACGATCGAGGGACTTATACTCCTGTATCTTGTTTTCCTTCTTATATACTGGGCAATCTCCTGAACGTGGAGAATGATTGCCATGACAATTAACACACACAGGAGGGGGAACACACGGACTCCCCTCATGGAGTGGACGTCCACAGTCACCACAGAGAGGGGCCTGTGAACAGCGGGAAGACATGTGTCCAAAACGCAAGCACTTAAAACACCTCAGTGGAGGTGGGATGTACGGCTTCACATCACAACGATAAACCATAATCTTTACTTTCTCAGGGAGGGTATCTTCTTCAAAGGCCAGGATAAAGGCACCAGTATCAATGCGATTGTCCTTAGGACCCTTCTGAACATGCTGAACAAAGTGAACACCCCACCATCTGAGATTGTCCCGAAGTTTCTCATCAGTTTGAAGGATGAGGTCCCTGTGAAAAATCACACCTTGAACCTTATTTAGAGACTGGTGGGGGGTTATGGACACAGGAATTGTGCCAAGACGGGTACAGGCACGAAGGGCCGCAGATTGGGCAGCTGAAGCAGTATTGATCAGCACCGAACCCGACCACATCTTGCTCAGGGAGTCCACTTCCCCAAACTTGTCTTAAATGTGTTCCACAAAGAATAAAGGTTTGGTATTGGTGAAAGTATCCCCATCAGTCCTGGTGCAAACCAGATAACAGGGGAAAGGTTTCGCCCCTAGCCGACGGGCCTGACCCTCTTCCCCAGGGGTAGCTATGGAAGGGAAGGCCGAAGGGGCAAGAGAAGCAGCACTTGAAGAATCAGTTCCACGCAGAGAGACGGCCGCAGAAGAGCGGCCAGAGTTCTGGACCCGTATGCGTTTCATTTGCATAGCGTCTGCCCTGATACCACCCACTCCGATCAGGGGCTCTCCTCACGGGCTCCACCCAGCCACAGCAAGGGCTGTCTGGCACGGCGGCCATTGCCGGGAGTTCCGATGCTCCAGGATGACGAGCAACCACTCCAAGGCATGCATGAGGAGGTCACAGCTCAGGTATCAGAAGTGTGATCCCTGTGTGTTCAGGTGGCTCAACCAAAAGGGTACATAGTGACCCCACCACACGGGCTGGCTACTGTGCTGGCTATGCGCCCTAGCATCAGACAACGACGTGAAAGAAAAGGTGGAATGTACTAGGAGGGCGCACGCCTGAGACACTAGGTAAGGTGCTCTTCCCCAAATGGCTCACACTACGGAAGAGAAATTTAGTAATGGAGGTCAAACCCCAGAGGGGGACCAGGGAGGAGGTGATTACGCAACAAAGCTAAATTGTAAAACCAACAGAACCAGGAGGATAGCGGGGCCAACATAAGCAAGGACACCAAGAGAGGAGAGGGCGAGGGGAAAGGAGCAAGGAGGGGATGGCGAAGGAAATGCAGCTCCGGAAAGAAAGAAGGCTGCAATAGCTCGGGGCCCCATGCTCACCAAGCACGTATCCACAAAAGAGTTGTGGACCCCCTGGGGGGAAGTGTCAGCGTGCGAACCATTCAAAGAAACATCATTGACGTGGGGTTTCGTAGCCAAGGCCCTCTTTTGCACCCTTGATGACTGCACGAGACAAAGCTTTACGCCTCGCCAGGGCTCTTCATCACCGACATTGGACTGTTGATGACTGGGAACCCGTTTTCTTAAGGGCTATTGGTAGTTGCTCATCTTCACAACTGTGAAACATATCTCCTCTGTGGTTAGCTCTTTGCTATTGCGAACGACCTATAGAATAGAGTAAACGAATGAGGGCACGTTCCTATGTTATTGTCGTGCAGCGTGCCATAATCGTTTATTAGTATTGTTTCTGGAAACCATCCTCAGAGTTCTGGGTAAGCCACAGAATATCATGTCTGCCATGTCACTTCCATTATGCTGGTACGTGTGAAGATAAACTACAATATAAAAGTATTTTACTAACTTCTTAAGATGAAAACTGCTTTCATTAGAACTAATGTATGCGCTGCATCCTCCAGAATTATGAATACGTTTCCATTCACTACATTTGTAAAATACATTGAATTAACTGCTTGGAGCGACCTTAAATCTAAGGATCACATACAACTAACTGCAGGAAAAGCAGATGCCAGGATTAGATTCATTGAAAGTATGTTAAGGAAATGTAATTCATCCACAAACGAAGAGGCTTACAAAATACTTCTTCCACGCACTCTAGAGTGTTTCCTTTAATTTGGAAATCTTACCTATAAGAGGGAGGGACAAAAAGAGAGAGAGAGAAAGACATTTCAAGAGACGCGTTGTGTGTGTGTCGGATAGGATTACTGAAATTCCGAGACCGTAAGTGTCGAACAACAATTACATCCTCGCATAAATGCCACGCAAAATGGCCACGACGAGAAAATCGGCGAAGTTAGAGTACATACAGAAGTTTATTTACAGTCGTTATTCATGGGGACCATTCACAACAGACAAGAGCGACGATCATAGTGATATGAGAGGGAGCCCGCGCTACACACTGGAAGGTGGTTTGCGGAAGAGCGATGTAGTTGTATTAGGGTTGCCCAGAAAGTAATGCACTGCATTTTTTTTTCTTCTACAATACTTTATTGAACTTAATGAGAATTACACACACGAAAGAATGGTCTTTTATCCACATACCCTATTTTTTCACGTAATCTCCACTTCGTACATCACCTACAGACGCCTTTTTAAACTGACCTGCAGCTACGCTATCTGTCGGAAGTGACGGAAACTTGAGGCTATCACTCAGGAGACTTCAGGTAATACATACGTGACGTTTCGCATTCGTAGAATTGTTTACGGCTGAGTAAAAAAGCGGTGTTTTACTTTCTGGGCAACCTTAGCAAATGCATTTAAGAAATAATAAAACAAGACGAAACACACGGAGATGGCTGTCGGACCACTTTGAAACTCAAAACTCAAGTAAAACTATTCATTGATGTACGGTTTATCTTCTCCCTTCGAAGTTACGGCACCAAGAATCACTAGAACTTAAGTTTCTTGGTCGATGCGCTGCTCTAGGACGCCTTTCCAGGACTCATAAATTACACGCTTGTCATCACAAGTTATTTCAGCGGACTGCAATGTAAAAGAATATGTTGCTATAACCATAAAAGTCAACGCTATCAGCCACAAGAAAGCCGAAAAGACGCCGTAAAACCATGGGTGTGATAAGCTGGAACAACATTTTGTATCCGGGCCGTATATCTCGGCTGACGTATCTAGGTAGGAGGCTTAATGGTTGGTTTTCTCTGAAGCTGTGCACTTGCGACGGCGCCGCATGTTGCTTATATTTGCTCAGTTTTCTTATAAGATTTAGCGCTAATCAACAATTCCTATTGGAAAAAATGTGTATTACTAATTACCAGTTTTCCAACGTCAAATCGATTACAAACATGGTGATTATCTTCAGTGACACAAAAAATTTATAAGGGGCACTCATTTGAAAACCAGACACACGGAAAAAAGGTAAGTAAACTGTTTATTTTCTCAGACGTAATAGGCATAATTGTTAATACACTACTGTCCATTAAAATTGCTACACCACGAAGATGACGTGCGAAATTTAACCGACACAAAGAAGATGCTGTGATATGCAAGTGATTAGCTTTTCAGAGCATTCACACAAGGTTGATGCCGGTGGCGACACCTACATCGTGATGACATGAGGAAAGTTTCCAACCGATTTCCCATACACAAACAGCAGTTCACCGGCGTTCCCTGGTGAAACGTTGTTGTGGTGCCTCGTGTAAGGAGGAGAAATGCGTACCAACACGTTTCCGACTTTGATAAAGGTCGGATTGTAGCCTATCGCGATTGCGGTTAATCGTATAGCGACATTTCTGCTCGCGTTGGTCGAGATCCAATGACTGTTAGCAGAATATGGAATCGGTGGGTTCAGGAGGGTAATACGGAACGCCGTGCTGGATCCCAACGGCCTCGTATCACTAGCAGTCGAGATGACAGGCATTTTATCCGCATGGCTGTAACGGATCGTGCAGCCACGTCTCGATCCCTGAGTCAACAGATGGGGACGTTTGCAACACAACAACCATCTGCACGAACAGTTCGACGACGTTTGCGGCAGCATGGACTATCAGCTCGGAGACCACGGCTGCGGTTACCCTTGACGCTGCATCACAGACAGGAGCGCCTGCGATGGTGAACTCAATGACGAACCCGGCTGCACGAATGACAAAACGTCATTTTTTCGGACGAATCCAGGTTCTGTTAACTGCATCATGATGGTCGCATCCGTGTTCGGTGACATCGCAGTGAACGCACGTTGGAAGCGTGTATTCGTCATCGCCATACTGGCGTATCACCCGGCGTGATGGTATGGGGTGCCATTGTTTACACGTCTCTGTCACCTCTTGTTCGCATTGACGGCACTTTGAACAGTGGACGATACATTTCAGATGTGTTACGACCCGTGGCTCCTCCCTCATTCGATCCCTGCGAAACCCTACCTTCAAGCAGGATAATGCACGACCGCATGTTGCAGGTCCTGTACGGACAATTTTAATGGCTAGTAGTGTAGTATTAGGTGAGCCACTTGAATTTACGCTCGCAACGGCGGGATTGGTTAATTTCAGTACTAATTAACTCGGCAACGTCGCAACGTATCGAATTTTTATTGAGAACTATTTTTCTGCGCAACCTAACCACGACTCTTACAAGCTCTTCAGATTGTTTTTCACCACCCTGGATATGCACGGAAATTTGCGGCCCTAGACTGACGTTTCCAGTGGAGGTTATACGCTAAGTATCCGAAATTTTTGATGAAACGTAGCATGTGGAAAATGCAATGCAGTATGCTTTTGGTACACAGTAATTTACGAAGACAGAAGAAAAAGAGGTCTCAGGTTGGAGTCTCGGTCCGGCACACAGTTTTAATCTGCCACGAAGTTTCATATCAGCGCACACTCCGCTGCAGAGTGAAAATTTCATTCTAGAAGAAAAATAAGTTTACACCATGTACTTCGCAAAGGATGTTCCTTTGTTACCTTACTACAGGCTTCGAGAGCAGATGTAAATTAGTGTTAGGAACCTGGGCCATTACATGCTATATTACTTCGTAGGAGTAATGCTCGCAGAGATCATACAAATCTTAAGCATAATAACATCTTCGGAATTCGGAAAAAAAGGAAAGAACAATAGGGTTTAACTTATCGTCTATAGCTAGATCATTAGCAATGGAAGCAGAAGCTCTGATTGTTTCAGGGAAGGGGTAGGAAATCGGCCATGTCATTTCAAATGAACTAATCCGGAATTTAACTAGAGCTATTGAGGGGAATCACCGAAAACCTAAATCAGGATGACGGGAAGTGGATTTGGGCCGTCGTCCTCCCGAATGTGAGTCCAGCATGCTAACCACTGCCGCCACCTCGTTCGGTCGGTTTGGTTTAGTTTAATTTCCCCAAAGTCCATTTGTCACTACTTCTGTTTATTCCAGCTTACCAAGCATTATGACGACCTTTGTAGTATGCTGTGTTCGACGTGGTGGAGAACAGTTTTATTTTTTTATGTCGTCTCAAAAGGTGTAGCAGTCGCAAGATACGTTTTGTGAGAGCAAGATCAACAGGACGATACGTAAACGGGATGCGGAAATCCATTTTAAGAGATGGTATCTTGTATCACAGAAGGCATTTAGTTATAGTCTGACGTGCACATAAACCCGAAGTTGAAGCATTATTCTTGAAATGGAAATTAACGTCCACTTTCGTACGATATTTCTGGCAGAGTGTTCTGTATAACTTCAACGTGCTGTAGTTCATTTTGGGTGGCACCTGTAACAGCGGAAGCAAAACAAATTTTGTGTAGGATTTGAAGACGTTGACAAATGAGGACACCGAACATCCCATACTTTCTGTTCTTGAATTTCCCACATTAGAATACTGCCTGCAGAAAAGAACCTCAAAGACAGGGTGAAGCAATTTGCAGCCCTTTGTTCTAAGCGAGGGGTAATGTTGACTATATATTACGCAGTTTGCGAGTAACACACTTACTGTTACCGCTGTAGGATAGCAGAGTGCAATAAAGACTTTATTTAATAAGAAACATTACCTGAAATTGTGTAAGAAAGCTACTTTTTCTCGTTTGTTTTACACGTTTTCCGCTATTTCTTTAACAAGCTGTCTTAAGGAAGCGAAATATGGAGGGCAGAGTAGGAGCGAACGGTGTAGGCGGAAAATTGTGGAAATTACGTCACACCCACGATTCCGACGATTTATAGCGCCTTATCTTCAGCGCATTTTCGGTTTCTGTATCATCCATTATGACACTAATGCTGCAATTTTTCATACAGCACGCCTTTTTATTACCTTCTCGGAGAATATGACGTTGCCTTACACGTTTTCCATTGCTGATTCTCAGGGAATGTTTAATATGTAACACTCCTTGATGAAATGTATTTCCTTAAGTAGCAGGTAATTTTTTCGTCGTGTAAAGCCAGGAATAGAAGAACATGTGCTCAATTTCTCCTAACACAGACAAACGTGAGGCGTGGACCAATTAAGGGCAATTCTTCGGAACCGTCGTGGACATTTGGCTGCTGAAAGCTCCGTGCCTCTAACCTACGTATTGTTCATTCCGAATCGTGCATTTACGCACTAAAATAAATAAACATATCTTGTACCATCTTAATTGGGCTACAGAGGGTGAATAATGACAAAACAATAGAAATTCAAGTTAGTGGCGAATGAATTAGGATGGTGAGTAACGTAATTGCGATTCTTGCTAGCGATAAAGGATTTTATTAGAAACATGCATAAAAGAATATATTCGCTTTTCGAACCACGGACCATGGTCTGTGTTCCGGAAATAGTTTTCTTGTTTTGAGTTGAATAAGCAGTCACGTCAGTCATTGAAGCAATTACGCTATCGGAGAAGGTTGATTTGTTGAAGACGTGTGACATGACGGAAACTGACGTAATATCAACGACCATACAAATTATATAATTCTCAGAAATGGAAGCAGCACGCAGACAGAATGCTACGAGATGGATATCATAAACCTTTCGGCAGTGTATACCCAAAGGGGTGAGGGACGTAGATCATGTACATAAAGTCGGTATACATCTTATAATTGACGTGAAAATGCTCATGGCAGTGACAGTTACCTTAAGTCTACCACTCACTCAGGGCAGAGTTAAGACCTCTAAATTGTCTCACTCATTATAGAAAACCATTACTTTTATTCCATAGAGAAGTCATTCTGTATGTAAATAAATACAACAGAATAGAAGAATCTTTCTAATTAACGAGATTACGCCTTAGAGAAACTGTGATCACTGTTTCTATGATGAAGAAAACAAGCTGAGAAAGTTTTTCATTACAAAGAAATACTTTTATATGAAAAATTCATTTCATTATTGTAATCTGGTTCTCTGACATATTCAACTGAAACTTAATACAACAGACGGGAGAAAAGAAATAGATGTCGATCATTTAAAAGTAAGCTACCACTGTGTCATATTTTTACTGTGTCAATAAACATATTAAACAGATTAATAGCATCGTTTCAATTTTTTAAAATAATATTTGCTCATCATCATTGTCATCTACATTCACGGATTAGGTACGAGGAACCTGTTCAGGGTTCTGCGTACTACTCCACCTCTTACAGGGCCGATCTATATCCCTTAGCTGTTTCGGTATATATTGCAAAACGTTTCTTAGGATATCTATCTCGTAGCAGTCTGCCTGAGTGCTGCTTCCATTTCATCTTTTATGTGTTTTTTTTCTGTTACTAAAAATAGTCTAAGCTCATTTCTAATATATTTGTTTCTTATTTTATCTTTTACATTACACGATTTTACCGATTTTAGGAATTTCATTTTTTCACGCCACTATTTGATTTAGTTCTTCCTCCTTTGCTATCTAAGCCTCAGATTTGTAGATAGCGGTAGAACAGCTAGTATTTTATAGTACTTCATTTGTATTTCTATAGTCGTCGGTTTATTCAATGTTCTTCTTATGTTCCATTGATACCATGAAATTTTACTGCTTTATTCTTTATATCTTTGTCAGGAACAAAAGAAATGTCGCACCCCAGGTAGTTTAAATGACCTACTTGTTGGATGATTTAGGTTTTTGTCAATTATTTTCACCAATTTGGTTTAATTTTAAAATATTTCTTTGCAATTTGTCTTCTGAAGTGGCCATTATAGTCTGGTCGTCAGCATACATTAATTGATAACGACATGATTATTAGAATTGCTCCACCAAATAGCTGCTTCTAATAAATAATCTTTATCCACTATAGCCTGTTTCGGCCTTTATCGCCATTGTCAAGTACGTGTAGATTGATGCGACGTCCGTGTTAGGTCGTTCGTGAACTGTCTTATAATTGTCACTGTTTTAATAAAATTAAAATTTAATTTAAAAGAAACGTTATTTACGGTGTGAAACATATGGCGTCGTAAGAGCGGAACTGTCAAACTACTGTCACACCGTGGTTAACATTTTATTTTCAACGTATTTAGATCATTTACCATCTTATTAAAATGTGTCAAAAGAGGAGGTGTGCTTATTTGAGATGTAAAACACTCAAAACAGAAGGGTTGTATAAAGATTATGAAAGAACTCATACTGAGACAAATTCACTAGTGAATCGTTTTAAACAGGAACATGGGGAAATATTTTCCAAAAAATTTAGAACATGACTTTTAAGGGTTGCAGAAACTAATTTAAAGAACGATACGACATCAGAGGAAAGAATTAAATAAAATTTTGAAATTGAATGGCATAAATGAGGAATGATGCGTTAAATATTTACCAGTTGTATAAATGTAAAAAGATCACCAGAAAACGAAGATAGATGAGAGATCTGTATGCAAGCAACTGACGATGTAACTGTCTTATAGGTACAGGTAAGAGAGGCTGTAAATCTCTTAAGAATAGGAAGTCTCGGGGGAAAGATGTGATGCCGATGAATTACTAAAAGAGACATTAAGTAAGTCTATTAAAACAATCTTATAAATCAAAATAAAATTCAAAAGAAATGTGAAATAAATGTTACAATTCTCATGTACAAAACCGCAGATACTAAAGACGCGTCCAAGTACAAACGTAAAAATCTACTGAGTTTAGTTCCTAAGCTCATTAAAAAAGTAATAGGAAATAACATAAAAAGCGCTACCAACCTTTTAGAGGAGCAGTACTGTTTTAGATCCAACAGGTCATGCACAGATGCACTATTCATTCTTAGATGGGTTGTAGAGAAGTCCACTGAATACAACAGACAAGCATATCCTTGTTTTATTTATTTACAGAAGACTGTGTAATGTTTTAAATCTGCTCTACAATAGAAGCTTTCCTCCAAATTTAATAAAAAACAACAAAATGGCTCTGAGCACTATGGGACTTAACATCGTAGGTCATCAGTCCCCTAGAACTTAGAACTACTTAAACCTAACTAGTCTAAGGACATCACACACATCCATGCCCGAGGCAGGATTCGAACCTGCGACCGTAGCAGTCCCGCGGTTCCGGACTGCAGCGCCTAGAACCGCACGGCCACCACGGCTGGCAATAAAAAACAATTGAAGACATTTATTCCTGCAACTACAGCCAGGTAAACCAGGTACACAGCAGTTAATATTGATATTAGACAAGTTAACTCTTCGAGATCACTACTTTTTAATACAGTCATAGACTAGATTATAAAGAAGGTATTGGCTGGTAGTGGCTATAAAATGGGGCGCGAAGAATAAAAAATCATTTGTTGCGCTGACGAACCTAATTATGGTCATATCGACTCAAGAAACCACTTGTATGACGACGTCTGTGGAACCATTTAGTCGCACACTGAAGTGGAAGGAAAAATTACTCAACAGGTAAATATATTGGTATTTAACTGTTCATCAGTAAAACTGTCGAAAAGGAAGTTAGAGAACAAGTAATAAAATCAAACAAAGTTTCAGGGCGTTTAAATAGTACTATTTGGAGAAACTAGCATGTAGGAAAAGATGCAAAGGCAAGAATATACGAAACAGTAATGAGTCTATAAATGACATACACAGCTGTGATAATACCAGAGACATGAAAACTAAAGAGACTTTTGGAAACCATGGAAAAGAAAATTCTACGCAGGATTACTGGAAAGACAATGAGAGAGAGATGGAGAAGTGAAAGCATTAGAAAATGATGTAAAGTGGACTCTATTAATGAGTGCGTACATAAGAGAAAGAATGAATGAAACGAACACGTAGTCAGAATGGAGAACGGGAAGTTTGTGAAAATCGTAAGAAATAAATCACCAGCTAGTAAAAGAAATATTTGGCATCCAAGGAAAAGATGGAGCGACAACCTCGAGGTCAGACTGAGGGGTACTGAAGGAAGCAGGTTTCAATCTAGCAAAAAGGGAAGAAGAGAAAGATGAAGATGAAGAAGAAGAAAGAAGTCATCTTCGTATTCATGAATCATTTACACGATCACATTCAATGATGGTGAATGAATCATTTACATTCACATTGCAAATTAATTTGTAAATGTGGCAACATGACGATCAGTTATAAGTATTTTTTTTTTATTAACTATACAGGTGTCAGCTCCTACTCACCACCTTTCACACATTACAATAGAAGGAATTCTTCTACAGAACAGAAGGAATCGTCAACTTTCTCTGTTTATTGTCATATAAGCTCCTTATGCACCGTATCATGTGTCATGGAATTATAAGTTGTTAGCATGGAGTTGTGTGGATGCTGCAGATGGCGACAGTGATTTCAGGTATTTTGGGGGGGAACTTGTACTTTAGGATTAGGAATGAGTCACAGTTGTTGTTTTGGGATGGAGTAGCGAGTTACATGAATGTTTCAATAGAAGCTTTGTTTTTCAGTCTGGTTAAAACCGCGACATGTATAGCTAATGACAGGTAAATAGCAGAATAAACAGTACCGTAAGATGAAGACTGGAAATGATTCTTTGAAATTTTGCCACTCTTGTTTATTTATTTTCGGTTTCTCGGGAAACCTAATACCTGTACAACAGAAAAAAATGGCGCATGTCACGAACGGATATTAATTGTACCTAAGAATATAGTTACATTTTGGAAGTGAATATGAAAATTCATTTCCCTGTTGTAATCTGGTTCCCCCACAGTGTCATAACTGAAAATGAATTAAAAATGAGAAATGTTATAAGGCTCGTTTGGACCCTTTACGATCACAGTCGCGTATGTGCACACATACATTATGGACTAGGTATGCTTCCTTTTTTCTCCTATTACTTTTCTAATTTTATATTGAACTTATTTCTGTATTTAGGAAATTGGAAATTTGTGGTAAGATCTTATAGGACCAAACCTCTGAGGTCATCGGTCCCTAAGCTTACACACTACTTAATCTACCTTACACTAACTTACGTTAAGGACAACATACTCACCCACGCCCGAGGGAAGACTCGAATCTCCAACAGTGGGAGCCGCGCGAACCGTGACAAGACGCCCTAGACCGCGCGGCTCTATATTCAGGAGATGGTAGTTAAATACACCGATGGAAAAAAAACCACAATACCAGGAAGGATTTGTACGACTTAAAAAAAAAAAGAAGATAGGAGAGTTTTTACAAACTAAAGAATATTTCTTTCCAGATTCCAAGCCAGTCTAGTAGCTAGTAGCGCCACTATCAGGATGGAAACCATGCTTGCTTTCAATGCAAGCTGTAACGGTGGCGAGCGTTATTTATCTTTGAGACTTGACGTGGTGAGTTGACGTTAGCGAAAAATGCCTTTAAGGCGACGAAGACGGCATTATGAACATCTCACTGAGTTTGAGCGACGTCGTGTATTAGAGCTACTAGTAGCTATATGTTCCTTCCGCGGTACTGCGGCGGGAATGTAGACACTGTACCTGATTACTGGAAGCGGTTGTCACAAGAGTGTACGGTCGCAAGAAGACTGGGCTCCAGAAGGTTCAAATGGCTCTGAGCACTATGGGACTTAACATCTGAGGTCATCAGTCCCCTAGAACTTAGAACTACTTAAACCTAACTAACCTAAGGACATCACACAACACCCAGTCATCACGAGGCAGAGAAAATCCCTGACCCCGCCGGGAATCTAACACGGGAACCCGGGCGCGGGAGCTCCAGAAGACCACGTGGCATTATCGAGAGGGAAAACCATCGTGTTCGGCGCGTAGCCCTGGTGTGTATCATACTGTATCTCCAGCAGCAACTTTTGCAGCACCACAGTGACACAGTGAACTGTTACAAATCGGTTACATCAGGGACAGCTCCTAGCTAGCCGCCTTGTTGCGTGAATTCCACTGACTAGACCACCGCCATTTGCGACTTCAGTGGTGCCTAGCGAGAGGTAATTGCGGGGCAGGGAGGAGGTTTGTTGCGTTTTCTAATGAAATCTGGTTCTGACTCTGCCCCAAAACAAAATCCTGCTCCTCCTAGGAAGAGGTTCGGTTGGATGTCTTGTAACCAACATTCGGAAAACACGCACTACTCCTACCATCCCAAAGAATCTCGGAAACAGGAAGTCTCAAAGGTCAATGACAAAACTATGGAAAAGGACAATCGATTATGGATAAAGCGATGTATCAAACTAGCAAACTGGAAAGTCAGAGGAATTTCCCAAAAAGATGTAGAACTAACAAATACACCAAAAATATGAATACTGTACCACTTACAGAAACGAAAAAGAAAACGAGATGTAAAATGTATGTATTCATTTACATTATGTTCTATGATGAAATGGAATAAAACGAAAGAGAAAATAAAGGTATGGCATTACCCCTGCATTAGTGATGGGAGACGGTGATCACAGATTGCACATACACAAGCGAAAGAATATCATTAATCAGACTGAAACTAACAAGAGGCAACGTCACAACTATAAGCGTATATGCACCAGAAGAGGGAAAAATGATGAATCTAGAACCGTCTATCAAGAACTACAGAAAACTCTAAGTAAGTACAGTGGTTCTGATCACAGTATTATGACGGGCGATTTCATTGCCAGAATAGGAAATATCCCAGTAATGAATATTAAAGCGTGGTTTGGAGAACCGGTTTGTAATGGGAAGGAAAAAATGCTAAGTGATTTGGTCACTTACAAAAATCTAAGAATAATATATGCACTTTTCTTAAGAAAAAGGGGTATACGTAAATATACTCGCGCCAGTAGACGCCTTAGATAATAATTGACTACATTTTAATGAGTGAGAAGCTTGCTGGTGAAGTAAGGGATACAAAGGTTATAGAGCACACGATATAGGACCAGAACATTTTCTAGAAATCTCCAGAATAGATGTTTCTAAAGATTAAATAAAGAACTAAAAAACTTGCAAACTAAAGATAATATAGAACGAGAACGGCAAAATCTAAAGGACGTGATATATACAGTAGCAGGAGAAGTACTCGCTAAAACGAAAAAAAAGAAAGGGCCTAGTAATTTGCAATGAGGATATAAGGAAAGACGTTACAGAAAAACAGGATGCATATATGAAGTACTTAAAGCAACCCCACACCTGGGAAAATGCAATCCTATAAGGGGAGAAGAAATGTTACGAAATGTGCAACAAAGAAAAGGTCGACAAGAACACTGAGATAGATTCATTTCTAGTATCGAGAACGATGTTCATAGACCACAACAAATGGCCTATAACTCTTAAAAAATTTAAACACAACAGGAAAAGAGAAGACACAATTAAAAACTGTTGGCAAAGAAGAATGGATGTGTTACTGCAAAAAATTATGGTATAACGATACAGCAGAAGAAACTGAAGTTGAAACAATATATCAGGTGGGATTACACGCTATACAGTCTGGAGAAATAAAATAGAAGTGCTATTAATGCTGAATTGCTAAAATATGGAGGAATGACGCTATAGCTGCTCCACCTCTTAAACGAATATAGGACGAGCAAGGGTATCCCCAAACAACGGAAGATAGCATATGTTTTTGAGTGGGGTCAGCCTTTAGCAAAACACAATTTTCTTTTTTGTCCCAGACATGTTTCACTGCAGTTGCGGCATCATCATTGTATTTTTTATTATTATGGCTGTTAAACATGAGGAATGTTCTTTACTGTTTTAATACACATAAATATTAGTTTCTATTACAGGTGTTTGAAGAGCACATAAAATTGTGTATTCGTACCTTCTTACCATATGGTGTGGTTTTCCGGCTGTATTACGTTTTTACAATGACTGTTTTCCTTTAAAGTTTGTCACCTGCAACTACATACAACTTAATGTAGGCTAAGCATTTACGCATAAATTACGATTTCTGAACTGTTATGGCTATGCCTGAAATTAATAATTCATGTGATCCTAGTTGTATTTTGAGTGGTGAATTGAAAACTGTTTTTGTTTTTTTTTCTGTCAGGGATAGTTTCTGAGCAATCGCAATTTTATTTATCTTTTCAGTTTGTGACATAGTGCAGCAAACGTGAGGTGAAATTCGACAAACAAATGCACATCTTTATGATGTTATAAGTTCATCACATTAATGGAGGGTGGGATCTAACATATAACACAGTAACCTTTTTGTATACACTTTGAAGCATTTATTTGACGTGAGAAATTACAGAAAATTGACAAACAAAGATCCACTGCCTTGTAATGCACATCACTTTTTTCTCTTGTATTGTGAATCTTTCTTCTCTCGAATGATATTCCAGCAATAATCTGCTAACATAGAAGGTACCCACTTCCCTTTATAGCGCCTTTCTATGGTAGAAATCTCTTTATGGAATCTTTCCCCATGTTCATCCGATACGCCACTACAACTCTCTTTGAAGTAGTCCAGATGAGAGTCCATCATATGTACCTTCAAAGACATATTGCACCCCAAATCCTGATATGCATTGATCATATCCTTCACCATTGCTTTGTAGTTCGTAGCTCTTCTTCTTCCGAGGAAGTTTTCCGACGACATCTTGAAACAGTCCCATGCAGTTTTTTTTCTTTTCAGTTAAACATGCTTCAAAATTTGCATCTTTCTGCAGCTCCCTGATTTGTGGGCCCACAAATACACCTTCCTTTATTTTTGCAGCTGAAAGACGGGGGAATTTGGTAGCTAGATATGCAAACCCACAGCCTGTTGGATCCATGGCCTTCACAAATTGTTTCATCAGGCCAAGTTTGATGTGAAGCGGTGGAAGTAGTATATATTCAGGAGCTACCAGACTTTCACGTTGTACATTCTTTTCGCCAACTTTCCATCTTCGCCTAGGCCATTTCTTTTTCACGTAGTGAGAATTTCGGTCTCGACTATCCCACTCGCATAGAAAACAGGCATACTTTGTGTAGCCTTGTCGCATTCCCAGTACCATAGCAATTATCTTGAAATCTGCACATATTCTTCCATTTGTGTTCATTGTATTTTAATGAATTTAGCATCCATTGTACGAATTCGTAATTCTCTTTTGTCAAACTAGCGTAAGCTACTGGAACAGAGGGTATTTTATTTCCGTTATGGAGCAAAACACCCTTCAGACTTGTTTTCGATGCATCTATGAAAAGTCTCCACTCCTGTGAAATATAAGTGACGTTCAGCACTCCCATCAGGCCAGAAACGCCATGTCAGTGCTTCGTCAGTTGAAAAATAAGAAATAAAGGCATGTTCTCTGTACCTGAAAACACTGATTTTAGTACTTTGTGCCGTAGATTATACTCTTGTAATCTTGAACCAAGCAGCTGCGCCTTTTGTTTACTTAGTCCTAGATCACGTACTAAATCATTTAAATCTGCCTATGTTAACAAATGTGGCGATGACTCACTTGTGCAGTGATATAAAGAATCATCACCTGTGATTTCTTCAGTACTACTTATTTCACTGTCACTCGGAATTTGACATCTTGAAGGCACTGGAAGGTTGTCGGAATGCTGCACTGTCATTCTCGCTGAAGGCAGATCTGGGTAAACAATGTGCCTCTTCGACTTCTTGTTTGTAAAACCATGAATTTTTATTAGACAGAAATAACAATCAGTAACATGGTCCTTAGGCTCCCTCCACACCATGGGAACAGCAAACAACGCCACTTTCTGTTTACCTTTCCACCACTGAATTAGTTTACAGTAACATGTAGCACAACAGAAATGTGGTGCACATTCTTTATCTTGGTCTCCTACCTCTACTCCAAAGTAATGTTTGTATGCTTTCTTTATGACTGAAGAAATTTTCTTCCTATTTCTGGCAAAAGTGAACTTTCCACAGATGTAGCAGAAGTTGTCCGGCTTATATCGACATCCACGACGACGTGGCACTTCCGCAAATTTAAAAATACCACTTTGGTAATACACCTGTATTAAATTAATAGTAGGGAACTAGAGGAACGCTGATGTGTAAAAACAAGCAGTCGTTTTACCTTCAGCACCAGGCTGAATCAGTTTACACACAGGAACTAAAAAATTCAATCGTGCTCGGAAATATGACAGACAGTTACTTGTCAGCCAAAACACTCACTCGTTAAGACTGACACAAATTGCGGCTAACACCACTGTTGTAAACTCGATGCACCTGCCCAAAGGAGGCGTGAAGCTTTACTGCCGAGGCAGCGACCGGCTGTCGCCGTTCGAGTTAATGAGATGTTTCAGGTGGTCTTAATGTCATAGGCGTGGCGGGGGATAATGATGTCTGATTCTTCCCACCTGCTGTTGCACAAGTAATTATCACGTTCTATCACTACTGGATGCGGCAACATACCCGTATTTCTCTATGACGTCTCTGTGTTTGCCATGAATTGTGAATATACATATATATACATATTACATAAAAAGTATCCCTGACTACGATATATTGTTTACATATTTGAATTTCCCACGGTAAAATGGTGTAGAAGCACATACTATAATATCAGAAATAGAACACATGTCGAACAGTGTTATTAATTTCAGGCATAGCCATAACAGTTTAGAAATCGTAATTTTTGCATAAATGTTCAACCTACTTTAAGTTGTATATAGTTGCAGGTGACAAACTGTAAAAAAAACAGTCCCTGTAATAACGTAATACAGGAGGAAAACCACCCCATGTGGTAAGAAGTTATGAATACACAATCTTATGTGCTCTTCAAAAACCTGTGTTTACGATTCAGAAACTAATATTTATATGTATTAAAAAAGTAAAGAACATTCCTTATGTTTAACAGACATAATAATAAATAACCCATTGATGATGCTGCAAATGCAGTGAAATATATCTGGGACAAAAACAAAACTGTGTTTTGCTAAAGGCGGACGCTACTCAAAAACATAGGTTATCGTTAAAGCAAACACAGACAAAAGAGCTTCAACATCAAGATAATTAATGGAAGATAACTAAAGCGATGCCAATTTTTAAAAAAAGAGACGAAACGATACGCTGCAAGAACACAGGAATAAGTTTACTGGGCCCAACATACAAGATACATTATAAGATATTAAATACAAGACTTAAAAACGTAACAGAAGCAGTACTGCATGGAAAACCAATAAATTTAAGAGAAGGACGCTCTATGATAGATGCTGTTCTTATTTTACAGTACATAATACAAAAACGCAGATAATATATTAAAAAAAAGCACATTGATTTCCTCGATTTTCAAAAGTTTTTGATAACGTTAATAGACAGAAACATTGGAAGATAACGACTAATCACGGAAATCCGAAACATCTAATAAATCATACAAAACCTTTGTATCAGAACACGGTGATTATTCTAGATCTCAATGGAAAAATGACAAATGAAGTGCAACCTAACAAACGACTGCGACAAGACTGCTTTATCTCCCCAACTTTGCAGATGTGGGAAACAGAATTTCAAGAAGGTATACACGTAGACAGAAGGACTCTTATAAATAATTTACTATATGCTGACGATGCACTGATCCTAGCAGATAAAGAGGAGGACTTCAGAATGGAACTTACTTACTGAAACAAGTAAGTACCATATTTAATACGGAGATATCAGCAGACGAAACTATCACACTAGATTTCATGGGGAAAGAATACATTAGAACCAAAAAAGTTGTAGATCACAAGGTTTTAGAGCAAGTAAGTCACGTCAGTTTCTTAGGATGTGAGGTGACATCGCTACAGCAAAGTTGCAGAAGTTAAACTTAGTAAATTCAGCTGGGTATGTGAAATAATTAAAAGAAATCGTAAAAACAAATGTAGGAAAGATATTCAAATGAAATTATATAAAACATTTGCAGTCCCTACACTGTTCTATGTGCGACTAGCAGAAAGTAATGAAGGCATATAAAGGCTCAAGAAATGAAATTCTTGGGACGAGTCGGTTGCATAATCGAAGACTGACTAAGGAATCAAAATATTAAAGCAGAACTAAAAATTTTCAGTCTAAATGATAAAATTCAGGATTATAGGAGTAAATGGAGCGAACATGTAGAAAGAATGGGGAGTGACAGACTGCCATACAAGGCCAAGGACGAAAAGATACAGGAAGACCACAGCAACAATAGGTACCATAACAGGCAACTTCGCCTAATTTTTGAAGGGGAAAGAATAAGAAGAAGAATTATTAGAGGTATCCAGGAGCAAAGATCACAATTTAATAGTGATGAAGTGTATGCTGAATTTGAAGAGATTATTCAGGAAAAACCAACGGCTAAAGAAGAGGGATTCGGAAACTCTCTGTCACTACATATGCAGCGAAAGCGAAAGGATCAGTAGGCAGTTCAGCTGAAGAGGAATGAACATCTCAGAAAAGGGTAATCGCAAAATTTGGAAAGAAAAACATAGGTTCAAGGAAGGTAGACGTGAAGGAAACACTGGTAATATGAAAAACTTCTGTTGAACGACGAAAGAAGGAAGTACAAAAATGTTGATGGAAATTCAGAAATGCAGAAACACAAGTCGCTTAGGAATGAATAAATAGGAAATGCAGGGAAGCTAAGGCGAGATGTCTAGATGAAAAATATGAAGAAATTGTAAAAGTAGTGATTGTGGGAAGGAATGACTTAACATGTATCAAAGTCAAAACAACATTCGGTGACTTAAAAGCGAAGGTGGTAACATTAAGAGTCCAGTGTAAACTCCATTGTTAAATGCAGAGGAGAGAGCGGCTAGGTGGAAAGAGTACATCGAAGGCTTCTATGAGGTGGAGGACCTCATTCATGTGATCGAAGAAGAAACAAAAGCCGATAGGGAAGAGATAGGGGATCCAGTATTGGATTCATAAATTAAAAGCGCATTGGAAAACTTAAGATCAAATAAAGCAGAAGGGATAGATAACATTTCATCTGAATGACTAAAGTCGTTGGGAGAAGTGGCAACAAAAAGACTGTTCACGTCGGTGTGTAGAATGTATGAAGCTGGCGATATACCATGAGACATTCAGAACAACATCATCCATACCATTCCAAAGACAGCAAGAACCGACACGTGCGAGAATTACTGCACAATCAGTTTAATAGCTCAAGTATCGTAGTTGTTGACAAGAACAGTGTACAGAACAACGGAAAAGAAAACTGAGAAACTTTTAGCGGTTGATAACGCAAGCAACACTGAACAAAATTAAGGCACGTTCATAGGCTTTGTCGACCTGGATAAAACGTTCCACAATGCGAAATAGTGCAAGACGTTCGATATCCTGAGAACGTAGGGATAAGCTATAGAAAAAGACATGTGATATATAATATTTACGAGAGACAAGAGGGGACAGTAAGACTAAAAGCCCTAAAACGAAGTGATCGGAGTAAAGAGGGTGTAAGACAGGGATTTAGTCTTTCAACCCTACTGTTCAACCTATGGGATTCATCGAAGAAGCAATTACGGAAATAAAAGAAACATTTAACAGTGGGATTATAGTTCAAGGTGAAATGATGTCAACCATAAGATCTGCTGATGCCATTGCTATCGTCGTGAAAGTGAAGTTGAATTACAGGATCGGTTGCATAGAGTGAACAGTCTGAGTACGGAATATGGACTGAGAGTAAATCGAAGAAAGACGAAGGTAATGACAAGTAGGAAATGAGAACAGCGAGTAACTTAATACCAGAACTGGGGATCACGTAGTAGACAAACTTAAGGAAGTATGCTACCTATGAAGTAAAATAACCCATAACGGACACAACAATAAGGACATGATAAGCAGACTAACACAGACAAGAAGGGCAATCATGTCAAGACAAGTTCATTAATACTGAACACGGGCGTTCATTTGAGGAAGAAATTTCTCTGAACTTACGATTGGAGCACAGTATTGTATGTTAGTGGGAAAAGCATTATAGAAAAACCGTACCATTAGAGAATCGCAGGACTAGTTGAAAGTTACGTGGACTTATAAGGTAAGGAAGGGGAAGGTTATGTGCAGAATGGGTGAGGAACGGAATATGTCGAAAACAGTGACAAGGAGAGGGTCAGGACGATAGGAATCTATTAAGACATTACAGAACAACGTCCACGCTACTAGAGGATACTGTGGAGGATAAAAACTGTAAGTAAAGCTGAAATCAGAATACACGCTGGAAATAATTTTGGATGGCACAGGAGAGGAATTCATGGCAGGTTCAAATGGTTCAATTGGCTCTGAGCACTATGGGACTTAACTTCTGTGGTCATCAGTCCCCTAGAACTTAGAACTACTTAAACCTAACTAACCTAAAGACATCACACACATCCATGCCCGAGGCAGGATTCGAACCTGCGACGGTAGCGGTCGCGCGATTCCAGACTGCGGGGCCTAGGACCGCTCGGCTACTCCGGCCGGAAATTCATGGCAGGTCGCATCAAAATAGTCTCAAGACTGATACCTAAAAAAAAATTTTTTTTTCTATATTTCGACCAAAGTTCAGTCTTGATCACACCATTTATGTTTCAATGACATAGGTAACCGGTTTCGGTTATTTTTACACAACCATCATCAGATCTGTGGATTAATTTTAGGAAATACTAGATATCGATCTTTAAATAAATTTAAAGTGTCTAATGACGTCAAACTTTAACAAGATAAAATAAAATTAATTATACCCATGGCTCCCTTAGGATGGTATGCGGAGCTCTCCTCAGCTGCTACGGAGTCAACTGATGGTTATGAGTGCTGAACACGAGCTTAAATATGCAGAGGCTCCGCCTACTTCCTGCCACACTACTTCACAGCTGCCAATCAGCGTTCATAATGTGACGCCATCGTCAAAGTATAAAAGTAGGAAATACACTAATAACACAAAATTGATTCATTTAAAATGTCTGATTAACAGATAGTTAGTATGTGTACAGCTTATTTATATTTTAGATAAAAACAGTAAACTACGATGTGTAATAGTTGTGCCTTCTATGGGAAACCTTAATACTATTACAGTGTCAGTTACATCAAAGATGTGAAAGTCCTTGGAGTTGTGGTATATATCGATTATACCTAGTTGCCTATATCACAATTGCATCTTTGTTGGATGTCGTAGAATCGTCTTACTTTAACTGTAGTTTTCATAGCAATATTCTTTATAGCAGTAGGGTATCATCCAAGAGTACGTTCCACATTATGTATGTCTGAATAACTGATGAGACCGCTGATTACATTTTTTTAGAACTCATCGATCTAATAGTTTTTATAATAATCAATGTCAATTTAATAAAATATTTATATGTTGTACAGCATATTTTACATACATAGCTTTTGCCATGGGTATAACTAGTCTTATATTTTAAAACAAAAGAGTAGGTGCTTTTATTATACAATTTCGTCAAAAAGGTCGTAAAAATATTTTTCACGAAAATCTAATTGTTCATTGAGCAGCATTGATGATTTGGTTTTCAATTGAGCATATATCTCGATTTCTTCTAAGATATTCATAAGTAAGCCTTTATTTGCATAGTGAAGAACTTGTAAATTCTGCTCTACTGTCCCCTCAGCATGATTACTGAATGCTATATGATGGCCGAATACAGACTTTGTTCGTGAGGTACCCGACGTATGTTCTTTGTACTTTACTGCAAAATTTCGACCTGTTTGGCCGATGTATATTTTCTCACAGTCTCTGCATTCGATCTTGTACACTCCTGATCTGGTAAATTTTCTATTATATTTACTTACGGTATGTCTTAATTTTTGTTGTAAAGTATTGTCAGTTGTAAATGCTATTGTTATTCCAGAATTTTTGAATAAATTAGTAATTCTATCTGATATGTTTCCCATATATGTCATCTTCATATATTTTTGATTACCTATTAGTGGAGTACTTTGTGATTGTTGCACATTATTAAAAATGATATCTACCTGTCGTGTGTCGAAAGAATTGGTTTTTGCAATTTGTTTTAAGATGGTCATTTCTTTTTTAACCTCATTAGCTTCTAGCGGTAATTTTAGTATTCAGTGTATCATAGACTTAAAAAATGTTTTTTTATACTTATCAGGTTGACATGATGTGGCATTAACAATAACATCAGTGGTTGTAGGTTTCCTGTATATGGTGAAGAAATGCTTCCTATTGTTATTAGTTATAGTGAGATCTAGGTAGTAAATAGATTTTCGATTTTCATGCTGAACCGTAAATTGTAACTTCGGATGCACAGAGTTAAATTTTATAGCAAGCTTCTCAATTTCATCTTTTGAACCATTATAAAGCAATAATGTATCATCTACATATCGCTTGTAATATATGATTTTATTTGCGATATCAGGGTTATTTTTCAGGAATTGCGTCTCAATGTGGTTCACAAAAATGTCTGCAACTGTCCCAGCCAAAGAATTGCCCATTGCTAAGCCATCTTTCTGACGATAGATTTTAGTATTAAAAGAGAAATAGTTATAATCTAAAGTGCATTCAAGCAGTTCTATAAATTCGATTATTTCGTCTTTAGTCATATTTTTGTATTGTACTAAGTTATCCCTAATTATATTAATCATCTCATTAATGGGTATATTTGTATACAAATTTTTAATATCTAAAGACCCCACTCCAAAGTTCCAGATAAAGATCAAGAAATTAGTCAATGAAAATATTCACCTCTTGAACCCGGAAGAAAAGAATATGATGAAAAATATGAAGCCCCAAATACCTAAATGAAGATCGCAGATTAAATTGCATATAAAAGAGAAATCTATACGACCTATTGTCAATTACAAAAGTAGTCCTTTATATGAAGCTTAATAAAATTTTGAAAGCATTTTATATATATGACAGCAATTTCAGTATCAAAAACAATTATGAACTAGCACAACAAATCCACAATATAGACACTCCAACTAGTGCAAGTTTCGCCTCATTAGATACTAAAAATTTGTATACAAATATACACATTAATGTACAATACAAAAATATGACTAAAGACGAAATAATCGAATTTATAGAACTGCTTGAATGCACTTTAGATTACAACTATTTCTCTTTTAATACTAAAATCTATTGTCAGATAGACGGCTTAGCAATGGGCAATTCTTTGGCTCGGACAGTTGCAGACATTTTCGTGAACCACATTGATATGCAGTTCCTGAAAAATAACCCTGATATCGCAAATAAAATCATATATTACAAGCGATATGTAGATGATACATTTTGCTTTATAGTGTTTCAAAAGATGAAATTGAGAAGCTTGCTATAAAATTAAACTCTGTGCATCCAAAGTTACAATTTATGGTTCAGCATGATAATCGAAAATCTATTAACTACCTAGATCTCACTATAACTAATAATAATGGGGAACATTTCTTCATATGCAGGAAACCTACAACCACTGATGTTATTATTAATCCCACATCATGTCAACCTGATACGTATAAAAAAGCATTTTTTAAGTCTATGATACACTGAATACTAAAATTACCACTAGAAGCTAATGAGATCAAAAATGAAATGACCATCTTAAAACAAATTGCAAAAACCAATTCCATCAACACACGGCAGGTAGATATCATTTTAATAAAGTGCAACAATCACAAAGTACTCCACTAATAGGTAATCAAAAATATATGAAGATGACATATATGGGAAACATATCAGATAGAATTACTAATTTATTCAAAAATTCTGAAATAACAATAGCATTTGCAACTGACAATACTTTACAACAAAAATTAAGACATACCGTAAGTAAATATAATAGAAAATTTACCAGATCAGGAGTGTACAAGATCGACTGTAGAGACTGTGAGAAAATATACATCGGCCAAACAGGTCGATATTTTGCAGTAAGGTACAAAGAACACATGTCGGGTACCTCACGAACAAAGTCTGTATTTGGCCATCATATAGCATTCAGTAATCATGCTGAGGGGACAGTAGAGCAGAATTTACAAGTTCTTCATTATGCAAATAAAAGAAATCGAGATATATGCTCAATTGAAAACCAAATCATCAATTCTGCTCAATGAACAATTAGATTTTCGCGAAAAATATTTTTACGACCTTTTTGACGAAATTGTATAATAAAAGCACCTACTGTTTTGTTTTAAAATATAAGACTAGTTATACCCATGGCAAAAGCTATGTATGTAAAATATGCTGTACAACATATAAAATATTTTATTAAATTGACATTGATTATCATAAAAACTATTATATCGATGAGTTCTAAAAAAATTTAATCAGCGGTCTCATCAGTTATTCAGACATACATAATGTGGAACGTACTCTTGGCTGATACCCTACTGCTATAAAGAATATTGCTATGAAAACTACAGTTAAAGTAAGACGATTCTACAATATCCAACAAAGATGCAATTGTGATATAGTCGACTCGGTATAATCGATATATGCCACAACTCCAAGGGCTTTCACATCTTTGATGTAACTGACACTGTAATAGTATTAAGATTGCCTATAGGGGGCACAACTATTACAAATCGTAGTGTACTGTTTTAATCTAAAATATAAATAAGCTGTACACATACAAACTATCTGTTAATCAGACATTTTAAATGAATCAATTTTACGTTATTAGTGTATTTCCTACTTTTATACTTTGACGATGGCGTCACATTATGAACGGTGATTGGCAGCTGTGAAGTAGTGTGGCAGGAAGTAGGCGGAGCCTCTGCATATTTAAGCTCGTGTTCAGCACTCATAACCATCAGTTGACTCCGTAGCAGCTGAGGAGAGCTCCGCATACCATCCTAAGGGAGCCATGGGTATAATTAATTTTATTTTATCTTGTTAAATTTTGACGTCATTAGACACTTTCATTTTATTTAAAGATTGGTATCCAGTATTTCCTAAAATTAATCCACAGATCTGATGACGGTTGCATAAATATAACCGAAACCGGTTACGTATGTCGTTGAAACATAAATGGCGTGATCAAGACTGAACTTTAGTTAAAATATATTAATATATCGATCACTGTATTCCAAAAATGTTCACCAAAATTATAAAAAAGTACTTTCAATTGCGTACAGCTGGATAGCAGGTAAAGTACTAAAATTTATATGTGTGGGGGCAAAACAGTCTTTCTATACTGAGAAGTGTAGTCCGCGTCATGATGCAGTTACAACTGTGCAAGAAACGTCCGATAGTAAATTATGTGACGTGTTTGTGGGAAGACTGTCAGACGCAGAAAAAAAGTTAACACAATGGAGTGGATGAATATTAAGGGGGTAAGATTTATCGCTATATCTGGATCTGTACCCATACCGAATATAAGTGCAGATATTTTATATGCTATACGTTAATGTGCTCATACATTAGCATGTTGTTTGCTATTCCTCTGTGTCAAACATTCTTCCCACAAACATGTTAAAAACTCAACGAACTGACGTTCAGTGCTCGACTGTAACTGCAACACTAAGTGGACCACTATTGACTACTGTTTTGAGCCCAGTATCCACAGCTCAACAGCTGACTAGGTGCCCAGGGGAAAATGAGCTTTAATGGCTTGCACTTCCTACATATACTTGGAGGTACTAACCATCGTAAAAACAACTATTTGTAAGGCTATAGTTATTATTCTGCAAATGACGACAATACTAAGATAATATTGTTCAGAACACCGTTCTCGGCCGGGCAGCGGCCTTGCCGCAGATAATACACCGGTTCCCATGAGATCACCGAAGTTAAGCACTGTCGGATGTGGTCGGCACTTGGATGGGTGACCATCCAAGCTGTCATGCGCTGTTGCCATTTTTCGGGATGCACCCTGCCTCGTGATGCCAATTGAGGACCTACTCGAATACCATCATAACGACCGGGAGACTGGTGTGCTTACCAGGGTCCCTCTTATACGCATCAAAAATGGTTCAAATGGCTCTGAGCACTATGGGACTCAACTACTGTGGTCATCAGTCCCCTAGAACTTAAAACTAATTAAACCTAACTAACCTAAGGACATCACACACATCCATGCCCGAGGCAGGATTCGAACCGGCGACCGTAGCAGTCACGCGGTTCCGGACTGCGCGCCTAGAACCGCTAGACCAACGCGGCCGGCTTATACGCGTCCTCCGCTGAGGATGTCACGGCGGTGGGATGGTCTTCGTAGGCCACTCGTGGTCTGAAGACCGAATGCTTTTTTACCGTTCTAGGCCACCAGTAGAATTATGTGTGTTTATATGCAATCCACCATATACACTGAAGAGCCAACGAAAGTGGTACACCTGCCTAACATCGTGCAGGGCCCCCAAAAGCACCCGGTAGTGCCGCGACACGACGTGGCATTGACTCGACTGATGTCTGAAGTAGTGCTGGAGGGAACTGACACCATCAGTCCTGCAGGGCAGTCCATAAACCCGTAAGAGTCGAATGGGTGGAAATCTCTTCTGCACAGCACGTTGCAAGGCATCCCAGATATGCTCAATAATGTTCATGTCGTGGGAGTTTGATGGCCAGCGGATGTGTTTAAACTCAGAACAGTGTTCCTGGAGCCACTCTGGAGCATTTCTGGACGTGTGGGGTGTCGCATTGTTGTGCTGGAATTGCCCAAGTCCGTCGGAATGCAAAATGGACATGAATGGATGCAGATGATCAGCCAGAATGCTTACGTAAGTGTCGCCTGTCCGAGTAGTATCTAGACGTATCAGGTGTCCCATGTCACTCCAACTGCACACGCCCCACTCCATTATTGAGCCTCCACCACCTTGAAGAGTCTCCTGCTGACATGCAGGGTCCATGTATATGAAGATGATGTAGGGAGCCCTGCCATGCCGATCCTGACGTACTCAGCTGGACTTGGGTTGAAATGCAGCTACTAATCACTGACTTTGGGAATGGGTGGCGTTTACGAGTCATCGCAGAAAAGTATGGAATAGCGTTGGTGACCGACGTCTCTCTGTTGTCAGGCAGCTGTTTGACAAACTGCAGATGCTTCCTGGTAGCTTGTGAACATCTCACGTCATCGGCACGTGGATGTGTAATGGCACAAAAGCGGGTTGCTTCTGCCACTTGGGTGTTGATCACAGCCGCTGTTGTTCCGGATATGGCACTTGCCCTGTCCATGGTTTAAGCTGTTACGACTCCTTCCTTCTATGGAAAAAAAAAACACCTCCATTTTCTGAAACAAGGACACTGGTTTATTTAGAATTATTTATACGTCACATTTCCACCTCCGCTCATTGTTTCCATTTCTCCTTTGCATTATTTACACCTTCTGCCTGACTTCATTACCACTTTGACCTACACAGAGGCGTCGATTCATAATTTATTTTATCATTTGTCGAATGTTTACTTGTTAGTAAGCAGCTTTTGACTTCACTGTGTGGAAGGGGCCAGGTAACGAGATGGCTTCGCAGCCCTACAATTTATTTTTTCTTATCTATTCCTCCTCATATCATACTCTAAGTATTGCACTAATAACGTACTACTTATTAGTAATTAATAAGGCTAAATACTATCCTAACCTGAAGAGAACTGACTTATACAAACAGAACAGTACGTGCACTGCCCTATTGTTTGGCGATATTGAGCTGTGTGAACTATGCGGTTTGCACACCATCCTTTTGTTCCATATTCTTATATCATAGCAACTCGGAAAAGTTATTTACAACAGTAGCAGATGCATGATACCCTTGCTGTAATCGCGTTTGCAAGTCATCGTGCCTGGGGAATCTATCTGAACTCTGATAATACTCCTGTCCTTCTTTATCAATTCTTTAGTAATTCCTGTCGCCCTGAGAAACTTATCTAATGACGCCACTTCGACTGGTCTACGTTACCACTCGTCCAGCTCTAGAAACGGTGCCATCCCACAAATACCGCACAATAACCTATAAGTATTCCTTAATTCTTCCTAGACTACATGCGATATATATGTCCCACCCGTGTCGGATATAAAAAAAAGAATCTTTAATTCTTTTTCTTCTGCATTTCCACTGAAATCTGATAAACTTACTCACTATGTCACTTCTTTCCCTAGGTCGGCTCTTTCTAATGGATATACAGCTATCATGAACATTCCTTGTCGAGGCACTTGGAGCGGATAAATTGATGATGTTATGTCTTATTACCATCTCTCAGACGCGTAATATTTTAGCGTTTTCTCTGCCTTTTGATGTGAAGACAGTAAAAGCTAACAAAACAATGCCGTTGCGACTCTTTATCATTGTTCTAATTTGTACGAGTTGCACCACGGATTAAACCTATCTTAACGAATTAAGCAGTGCCTATTAATTAGTTTCCCTGAGTGTTACATTTTTCCAGATTACATCTTCCAATATTCTTGACAGCCCTAACATTAAATTCTACATGATACCTCTCTTCAACTACTAATATACATGGTACACCTATCTGCCTGCCTCATGCTAGAAGTTTATACAATTTCCGTTCACAGTTAAAATCCTTATGCCAATCTTAGTTTATCGTTACGAAATTGCCGAAGATTTCCGGGTACACAAGGTCTCCCATGTGTGATCCAGGCATATAATCTGCGTTGGCTGGTGTAATGCCATTTTCGTCGACATACCCAACAATCTACGCCACGTGACTCGGCATGGAGCGGGGTACCCAGATAAATTGCACTGCATGCATGTTGCTGGGGTTAACGGTTACGCTTTCGATCCCATACTATTGTACTATAACGGTACATAACCCCGACTCGCAGGAAAAGTAGGGAATGGTCAAATCAAGGAATGCAGGGAATCACACCCGTGAAAATTAAAGTTCAGGCTGCTACTTTTCATATTTTGCTGTCTCAGAAGTAGTGAGTTCAAATTTAACCAGCATTTCTAAAAATATTTAACGCCTGCTTTGCATTTGCATAAAAACATTAAAATATGATGATTAGCTAGTTTCGGCTATAAGTAACAACTATCTTCAGAACATGCTCATATTGGATGCAGGATTGAACGCAAACTGGATGTACCAGTCGTACTGATCATCCCGTGACATGAATTTGTGTAGGACTTAACGTCAATAAGGAATTTGGTGCTAACAGCAGTAATAAAACTGAGCTTGACTGCACACCATACTCATATAAGACAGAAGCTGGATAAACTCGTTGCACCAACGGAAATCACATCAATCATTAACTTGCAATTTTATTGTATACACGCGACTATCACACATTGTAGGACTTACATTACTTGATCAGAGGATGGGAAATCAGAAGATGTAGTATGAGAAACATCACAAGATGTGCTTTGGGGATCATGAAGTATGTGAAGGAAATGAGGGTGTATTTAAAAAAAGAAAGAAGTTCAAGAACTGCTTAAAACTGGGTGTAAAATTTTGCAGAGTTGTTATGGAATGCCCTAATCTAATGTATTGTGATCTCCCGAAAACTATTGTAGCTGTGTAACTTACAAAATAATTAATAACGAATTTCTTAATTTGGCGTTATTTTACATTTCATAAACCGCGTTTACATCCAATACGATATAAGTAAGCCCCTTCAGTGATATAAAAGACAGGTTTGTGCTTGTTCATTAAAAACATGTATGTGACTGACATCGCCTAGTAAACTTAATTTATTGTGTAATGTCTGCATGTTGGGTAACTGGGGAACAAGCAGAGCTGTGAAACTCGTGGTAGAACGCAAGGACACAAGAAGCTCACACATTCCTTCGGACAATAGGATGGCACAGCCGCTTCCTGCGCTAATCTCGGGAGCCGCCCGTGAGCTGGACCACCTGCAAAACGGGAACGCGTATCCGGCCGGCAGGCGTGAGAAGGCGGCCGGGTCGGCCGAAAACACATGGCAGCAGGTATTCGTGTACTTTCCTACGGACAAGGAAAGAACTTCCAGAAAATTCGATCAGGATTCTACACTGCCTTTGATCGGCGTTCAGAAACGAGCGCCTTCCGGAAAAATGATTCGCCACCCAAATTTAAGCGGGACAAAAGACTATGAGCAGCGAAAGGAGAAGAAAAAGAGAGTTGTTGCGCGGTCGTGGAGCTGGAGAGTCGTCCTGGAGGTCCACGGCAGTCGACGGACGTCTTCGGCTGTAATTTTGGTGAAGTACAAATTTACTATTATCTCGCTGAGGCGAGAAGTTCTGTGGTTATAGCTTCTGATCATCACGGTGATCTTGCTTATGCACCGGCGTGTAGGAAAGTGAATCTACGTTGGTGAATCACGTTTTCCACTCCGTTCTGCACTGAGGTTTCACACTGCTCATTGAGATAGTAGTTCCTTCTTGCTATTTAGTACAACGGGGGAAGTCAGTTACTCCGCGCCTAATCAAAGATCGCGAGTACATTATACTGCAGAACCAGACAGTTTAAGGGCCAGTATTAATACAGGGAGAACCTGAGATTTGTAATCATTATTTAGTTACTTTAAACTGTGGTTATGATGAATAAATGTGTTAAAATCACGGCATTTATCCTTTAGTAGATAGTATTTTCGGCACCCACAAATAACACAGGCTAAGAGTCAGGCTGGGAGCACATCCTACGAGAGCTTGTCCACACTATGCTCACCACAAACTGTAGACATTCCGCCCCAATATCCGCTTGCGGTGGCTGCCAGAAGGACGAAGCAACCAACAGGCCCACGCCGTGCTTCTCACAAAGGCACCTCAATTTGAACAAACATCTAGGCCAACACCAACTCCGGACTCCCCTCTCACTGCGAGGCTTGGCACAGTTTATACGAAATGCCTTCCCGGCAACCAGTAACCGCCGCAGGAGTTTCACGATTAGCAAATAGCCCCAGCGTAACAGACATCACACATGTGCTTACGCCAGAGCCACAGCTCCGCCAGTCTCACTGGCCGCCCCAAAACCGACTGCCTCTCGCCGTCCCGCGTGCCCCAGCTGAAAACGCAAATATGCTCATGCCCGGGGACACGCCAAAGATAATAAGCCGATCGCTGATGATCGACCAGCGATCTGACTCAAATTCACATAGTTAATGAGAATAAAGCACTCCTGCTGGGGGTCGTATAAGTGTCAGAGCGACTTCAGTAGCGTTAAAAATCCAATGCGCGAATTATCACTTGCACGTACTCATGGCAAGTCTCCGCCATCAGTGGCCAGTAGATGAAGTGGAGGCATGTTAGAGTACATTAAGATAAAAACTAAAATTGTTTGAAAGTGCTTATATTTATATGAACTTTTTTCCCTTGACGACAAATTGTTTAACATGTTCGTCCCCCTATCCCCTCTATTTATAGTAATTGACAATACGAGAAGTGTACATAAGAACTTATGTTCTTTGAAACTTGTTTTCACATATCACTGAACATTTTCGCCGTTCGAGGGCCCGGCCAGATGAACGGGCAGGAAACAGTCTGGTCCTTGGTATCTTTCCGTAATCGAGGAGCCCCCGGGGTCGTGCACAAGGAGCTGACGTTGCCTTTTTCCAGTGCTGCTGCAGCCATACTGGCTTGCTGTTTGGTCTCGATTGAAGTAACACGGAATAGTCGATACGTGATCAGATTACAGCAGCCGTAGCCTCGCTTTGCTGTTCTCAGCTTCCGCCAAGAGGCACTTTCCTGTGGTAGCGACCACGGACCTGCGAACGTACCAGTACCGTCTATTTATCTGCTCGCCATTTTCACTAACATTGCTCCAATATCGGAGTAAACAATTTCGATTTAAACACTGTATCTATTCTAGTTATCTTTGTATACATGTTGTACTCCTGTTTTCAATAACTGAGTATTCTTTTTGTGATTTCAGCAACTTTCGCTTTGTCATATAATTCTTCATTGCATTGTTGATTCTTGTGATCTTCTGTCCGAAGACTGGTTGGATGCAGCTGTCCACGCTAATCTATCCTGTGCAAAACTCTGCATCTCTGCATATGTTCTGCAAACTACATCGATTTCAACCTGTTTACCGTATTTAAACCTTGGCCTCTATAATTTTACCCCATGCAACTCCTTCCATTACCAAAGCGACAATTCCTTGATCCCTCAGGATGTGTCCTATCAACTAATCGCTCGTTCCTGTCAAGTTATGCTATAAATTTCGTTTTCCCCAATGTGATCCAGTAACGCATCATTTGTTATTCTATCAGCATTCTCCTACAGTACCACATTTAAAAAATTCTACTCTGTTTTTATCAAAACTGCTTACCGTCCTCGTCTCACTTTTGTACAAGGCTAAACGTCAGACAAATACATTCAGAAAACCCAAATTATTCTTTTTCAGAAACGCTTTTCGCGTTATAGCCAGTCTACATTTTATATGTTCTAAATTTCCTTTACCTAACGTCTACGATCACAAAATTTTTTGTCAACAGATTACCGGTTTCGGTCTATAATGACCATCTTTAGATCTGTATATATGGTTCTCGGGCGAGACGACGGATGTCATAGTGAAAATTCCACAATATTTCATCAGCGCAACTGGCCGACATCTTCAGGTACGACGAACACACTGCTAAGGCATGTTTGTTTTTTTCTTTATTGTGATTTTAATACCCGTATAAAAACAGGTATGCTGGCAGCAGCACAATACGCCGCTCTTCAGCCAAAGGTATTACAATGATAAAACAGAGAAGACACCTGAGTTGGAACAAAACGGTGGGGAAAAAACAGTAGACACATGAACATAAAAAACATGAAGCCGTTCACATCCGGTGACAATCCACACTACATACTGTTGACACAACGCACAAACACTGAAGATGTCGATGACACTGGTGAACGATGGAGTGTGATGGTGAACACTGCAGACTAAACATGACGACACACACGAGACACTAATGGCGATGATCTCCAGCACGCGAATGTCCACGTAGCATGTGCGAGTCCGGGGACCTGTCAAGAGGGGAAGAAGGGTGAGGAGGGGGGGAGAGGAGAGAACAAAGATGCCAATGGCTGAGGAGATGGGAGGAGGAGTAGAAGGACAGGGGAGGGGAAGCCTGGGGGAGGAGTGGGGAAAAATGGAGGAGGGAGGGAAGGGGGGAGAGAAGGGAGGGAGGGTGCTCAAAGGAGCAAACACAGGAAGATGGAGGGAGGATCAAAGTAGGTAGGAGGGGTAGATGGAGGGGAGGAGGGCATCATCAGGGAGGGGGAGTTGGCGGAACCCACCTTGGGAGAGGGTAAGAAGGGTGGAGAGATGGCGACCGGGTGGGACGTGGGAATACAGGCGTGGCAGCAGGCTGGGGTCGGAGAGGATGGGGGAGACAAGCGGGTGAGAAGGATAGAGTTTTCGGGAGGTGTACAGGATCCACATCCGTTCAAGGAAAAGGAGGAGGTGGGGGAACGGAATGAGGTCGTAAAGGATCCACGTGGGGGAGGGGAGACTGATGCGATAGGCGAGGTGTAGAGCATGGCGTTCAAGGATCTGAAGGGATTTGTAAAAGGTAGGGGGGCGGAGATCCAGGCAGGATGAGCGCAACAGAGGATAGGGCGGACGAGGGATTTATAGGTGTGGAGGATGGTGGAGGGGTCCAGACCCTACGTACGGCCGGAAAGGAGCTTGAGGAGACGAGTCGGGAGCGTGCCTTGGCTTGGATTGTCCGGATATAGGGGGTCCAGGAGAGGCGACGGTCGAGGGTGACGCCAAGGTACTTAAGGCTGGGGGTGAGGGCGATAGGATGGCAATAGATGGTGAGATAGAAAGGAAGGGGTGGTTTTGCCTACAATGATCGCCTGGGTTTTGGTGCTAAGGCATGACTAGAGCCCCCAGGCTCTTGGCAAGTCTTAGGCAAGAAGTGCACATGCGGAGGCGGCAAGTTCGATGGTCAATAGCGACGATATCAACCGATAGCTGGAAGGACAGCAACACGACCTGCAAGACGAAGAACCAAAGACTTCAGCGCACACGCAGAGGCTGCCGCTGCTGCTCTGCGCTGCCAAGTTGTTTTGTTGCCACTTCCCGCTAATGGTTTTAGTAATTCTTATGGAATGTTATCGATCTCTTCTACCTTATTTGATCTTAAGTACTCCAAAGCTCTCTTAAATTCTGACTGTAACACTGGATCCCTATCTCTTCTAAATCTACTCCTGTTTCTTGTTCTATCATATCAGACAAATCTTCCCCCTCATAGAGGCATGTACTCTTTCCACCTATCCGCTCTCTACTTTGCTTTTAACAATGATATTCCGGTTTCAGTCTTAATGGTACCACCCCTGCTTTTAATTTCCCCAAAGGTTGCTTTGACTTTCCTATAAGCTGAGCCACTCCATCCGACTACCATTTCTTCATTTCTTCACATTTTTCATGCAACCATTTCGTCTTAGCTTCTCAGAACCTCCTACTTATGTCATTTCTCAGCGACTTTCATTTCTGTATTCGCTGTTTTTAGCACTTGAAAATCGGATAATGTTGTCCCGAAAAATGTTTAGTCACACGATTGACAACTGGGCTGAACGTCCGCAATAATGTTCGAGCAATCGAGGACCTGATTAACAGCGCGGACAGTGCTCAGCAGATGCGCTTTCAAATAGACAGTGTTCATACCATCCTTTGAGATCGTCTGCAGTATCGGAAATTGTGCTTGGGCTGAGTTCCACTATCACTGTCGCCCGCTTACGAAGTCACAAGGTTTGTGGCGCCTCAGAACCTGCTTGGACATTACCCCAAGGAAAAAAAAAATATTTCCTTGCCACATAATTGCGGGTGATGACACACTGTTCCTAAATTTCACAACTGTAGCAAGAGAGCACCTAAGACATGGAAACACACCTTCCCGCTTCCGCGGAAGAAATGCAAAGTAATGGCATCAGCAGGGGTCACGGCCATCTTTTCTTCGACTGCGCAGGAGTTATGTTCACAGATGTAATGGTAAAGAACACAACCATTAATTCCTATTCGCATTGTGGAACAATGAACTAACTGCGCGACGCCATAGAGAACAAGAAGCGTAGAAATTAGGAAAAGACACTGCTCTCTTGCAAGCCAGTGCAACACCCCCCACGGTTCGCACAACAAAATCTTTTCCACGTTTTCGATGGGAGGTTTGGAATCGTGCACCATACAGCCCAGATCTTGCATCATTCTATTTCCATAGGTCCACAAATTTCAGATCTCAAATTCTTACCCAATAAAAAAGCGACAGCAAAAATAAATAGTTGAACTTTACCGTGCATCCACAATCCACCGAACCTTTAGTAAGTTGTTTGAAATAGAAAAACTTTAATTGTGGAGGTGTACTACAATAACTAACAGCCGTCCAAATTTAGATACAGTGATCAAATAACACAAAAAACAACAATAGTTACCATACAAAGTACAAGAAAAAAGAACGGACCTGATGCGCGGCTCAAGGGCGGGTAATCCAAATCCGAAATATTCCTAATCTGAAACACAAAGAAACAAACCTCTATCTAGCCAACACACAGTACAATAACGATTACGTCAGGTTGGTGACAGCTTAACAAGTAATCAGTAACTGTAATTAGAACTTATTCTTATATCTGTTCCCGGAGCGCGTAACAAGAATTTCAGCAGTACAACCTTTATAATAATTATCTGAACAGCAAAGAGTTCAAGCTAACAAAATTCATAGTCGAGTTCCAATTCAACGAAGATGCTAATGAGAAACTGCTCTAGATTACTAGTGTAAAGCTTCTTTCGGACGAGGAGACAAGCCGGGACATTAGAATCAAGAAAGTGCTCAAAGAATTTATACTGGCGCCAAGATTAATGTCTGAAAGCAAGACAGCGCATAAAACAACAACCTTAAGAACGCAGACCAAGAATTGTACATCAGTCCATACGCACAGAAAATTTCAAGGTACGCTAATAGCGATCTACACTACTGGCCATTAAAATTGCTACACCACGAATATGACGTGCTACAGACGCGAAATTTAACCGACAGGAAGAAGGTGCTGTGATATGCAAATGATTAGCTTTTCAGAGCATTCACACAAGATTGGCGCCAGTGGCGACACCTACAACGTGCTGACATGAGGAAAGTTTCCAACCGATTTCTCATACACAAACAGCAGTTGACCGGCGTTACCTGGTGAAAAGTTGCTGTGATGCCTCGTGTAAGGGGGAGAAATGCGTACCATCACGTTTCCGACTTTGATGAAGGTGGGATTGTAGCCTATTGTGATTGCGGTTTATCTTATCGCGACATTGCTGCTCGCGTTGGTCGAGATCCAATGACTACTGGCAGAATATGGAATCAGTGGGATCAGGAGGGTAATACGGAATGCCGTGCTGTATCCCAACGGCCTCGTATCACTAGCAGTCGAGATGACAGGCATCTTATCCGCAGGGCTGTAACGGATCGTACAGCCACGTCTTGATCCCTGAGTCAACAGATGGGGACGTTTGCAAGACAACAACCATCTGCACGAACAGTTTGACGACGTTTGCAGCGCCTGCGATGGTGTACTCAACGACGGACCTGGGTGCACGAATGGCAAACGTCATTTTTTCGGATGAATCCAGGTTCTGTTTACAGCATCATGATGGTCGCATCAGTGTTTGGCGACATCGCGGTGAACGCACATTGGAAGCGTGTATTCGTCATCGCCATACTGGCGTATCACCCGGAGTGATGTCCGCAGCTCGTGGTCGTGCGGTAGTGATCTCGTTTCCTGCGCCTGTGTTCCCGGGTTCGTTTCCCGGTGGGGTCAGGGATTTTTTCTGCCTCGTGATGACTGGATGTTGTGTGATGTCCTTAGGTTAGTTAGGTTTAAGTAGTTCTAAGTTGTAGGGGACTGATGACCATATATGTTAAGTCCCATAGTGCTCAGAGCCGTCTGAACCATTTTGAACCAGGAGTGATGGTATGGGGTGCCACTGGTTACACGTCTCGGTCACCCCTTGTCCGCATTGGCACTATGAACAGTGACATTCGATCCCTGCGAAACCCTACATTTCAGCAGGATAATGCACGGCCGCATGTTGCAGGTCGTGTACGGGCCTTTCTGGATACAGAAAATGTTCGACTGCTGCCCTGGCCCGCACATTCTCCAGATCTCTCACCAATTGAAAACGTCTGGTCAATGGTGGCCGAGCAACTGACTCGCCACAATACGCCAGTCACTACTCTTGATGAACCGTGGTATCGTGCTGAAGCTGCATAGGCAGCCGTACCTGTACACGCCATCCATGCCCTGACTCAATGCCCACCGATCGAGGTGGCGCAGTGGTTAGCACACTAGACTCGCATTCGGAAGGACGACGGTTCAATCCCGCGTCCGGCCATCCTGATTTAGGTTTTCCGTGATTTCCCTAAATTTCTCCAGGCAAATGCCGGGATGGTTCCTTTGATAGGGCACGGCCGACTCCCTTCCCCGTCCTTCCCTAATCCGATGGGACCGATGACCTCGCTGTTTGGTCTCTTCCCACAAACAACCCAACCAACCAACTCAATGCCCAGGCGTATCAAGGCCGTTATTACGGTCAGAGGTGGTTGTTCTGGGTACTGATTCCTCAGGATCTATGCACCCAAACTGCGTGAAAATGTAATCACATGTCAGTTCTAGTATATTTGGCCAATGAATACCCATTTATCATCTGCATTTCTTCTTGGTGTAGCAATTTTAATGGCCAGTAGTGTAATAGTGGAACTCTTAGCGCTCCAAATCAAGAACAAACAGACGTCCACACGCTTAACACGGCGTCATCAATGCACCAGATAATAAATACTATTTTAAGATAAGTACTCCGGCGAAGCCGATATCCAAGCAGAGTGACACACTAATCTCTGAACAACAAGCCGGTTCCGAAACGGAGTAATCACAAGAGTAACACAAAGTTAACTCAGTCGGAAACTCGAACAGAGAAGAAGATAAATCCTTTTTTGCCAGGGTGTATTCTCCCTGGTGGGAACGCTTGCTGTTTACAAAGTCATTCAGTGCCCAGTGCTTCACCTTTTCCACTAACAAGCCTTGAAGCCACAACATAGCTCGAACCTTAGTAACATCATCTCTCGTTGAACGGAGGAAACTTAGACATAAGCAAAATCAAGTTACACAACTGTAAATCGCAACCTGCAACTTAAATTTGCCAAAAGCAGATACGAAGTAGAGAGCGCCTTGGTCTCGTTTGGCCAGCTAATATGCCACAGTATTAGTAACATAATTTCAAACCGAAACCTGCGTCGGTCGCGCCGTTTCAACAGGAGACGCCAATCTCACACAGTCATGAGCTTTCTGCCAGTCGTACAATAAAACAACCACAAAGTGTATACATAAAGCCGGTTTATAAACAGGAAAATCACAGCTACGCACGCAACCGGTCGCTGCTCAACTCCCGATGCTCAGTAGAATAAAGGTTTAACAACTGTGGTATAAATTTCGAAACAATTTATTAATGACATACGACCGCAAACAACTTTAAATAAGATACTGACTCAAGGTACAGTAGGATCACGTGCAAAACCAGTAAAGTATGCAGTGACTCGCAATTTAAACATTCAGAGGTACAAAGGAGGTTCCCAAGACGGCTGGGGTAGTCGTGCGGTCTGAAACGCCTTGTCAGCGTTCGCACGGTTCTCCCTGTCGGAGGTTCGAGCCCTCCCTCGAGCATGGGTGTGTGTGTTGTCTTTAGTGTAAATTAGTTTAAGTTAGATTAAAAAGTGTGTAAGCTTAGGCACCGATTACCTCAGCAGTTTGGTCCCATAGGACTTACCACAAATTTCCATATTTTCCAACTTGCCACATAATTTACTCAAGCCACAGGACCTCGAACAAATACGAATAACGTACAACAGAATTACCGTTTAAACAGAAAGAGTACTCATTAGCTAGTTCTCCTACGTTCGTGCCACAGAGAATGAGCACAAGAAACGACCGAGATTTAGCACTTCCTAACCAAAAACCAAAAACGAAAAGTTCTCGCTTATAATGACAAAATGATAAATCCGACCCCTCCAGGTATCTCCAGTAGATGTAGCCACAAGGTGTCAGTGCTTCGATACCCTCCAGTTCCTGCTTCCAACGGTTGCCGCCAACGACGATATCCACCATTCTTGCATCGGAGTGCCACCGCGAGCACCGATACCGGCTGAGTACAGGAGTCCTCGTGGCGTCAACACTTCGCTCCCACGGGAGCAACGACCCGTCTACCCAAGAGCATTCACTTATTAAACACACCTACCCAACGGCTTTCCTGCCTTCAGCAGGTGCCGCGGCTCCGTCAGAGATCAGCACACGACCAACACGGAGTCGATAACATGCAGAGTGCCATTTACAATGGTGTGCACGGCACAGTATTACCAAACCCAACAGCTGCCACCCTCATACTCTTTCCGCTGCCATATCACAGTCTAGATGGTGAAAACCAGTTAGTAACGTGCTGGGACTCTTCCTTCTAGGCACCGTGTTAATGAAACTCGCACTCAACAGGCTTTGAAAAGTATAAGCATCTCACAAGACATGGTGCCTCAGGCATTTCAGGAATAATCATGAGATTCTTGAGTTTCTCCCGGCGTATTTGATAATCAAAATATCCACGGGTGTACTGCCAGTCTACAGTGTCCAACGGGCACAATATTTCAGCGAACATACATGTCGCCATCATCAGGTGAACTGACGGACTGAGCTCCTGTGAACGTGCTGGCACGGAGATCCGTACACTATGGCTGCTCAGGGGGAACTGGGTTCGGTCGCGGCGGCGGCCGATTTAAATACTCTCCGCCCGCGGCGCGCTCACTCCGCCGTCCGCGCCCCGCGCCACGGTCGCACGGTGGAACAGATTGCGACGGCGTCTGAGATGACGTCAGTGTGATGGCTCTGTCCGCCATGGTCGTCACAACTATACATTTGCTCGATTTACTCTTGATTAACCCAATCGCTGGTTCCCAAGCCTTGCTAAGATTATAGCCACAGTCACGGTTTATGAGGTCGTCATTGGTGCGAATTTCGATAGCCTCTCTAACAACGCTGTCCATCTCGACGTCTGTACCAGAATCCTCGTGCATTCATACTCCATAGCGTGAGTTTCCGACAAACAATGTTCAGCGACCGCCGACTTGCTCGGATACATCAGTCGACTGTGCCTCTGATGTTCACGGCATCGATCCTCGACGGTACGCATCGTCTGACCAATATACGACTTGCCACATTGACACGGAATCTGGTACACGCCGGCCTTCCTCAAACCGAGGTCATCTTTGGCGGTCCCCACCAGTGCACGAGTTTTATTCGGAGGACAAAACACAATTCCGACCCGGTGTTTCTTCAAAATGCGAGCGATTTTCCCCGAGAGTGCGCCTGTATATGGGATAAACGCAGTGCCTACCTCCTCCCTCGTGATTTCATCCATCTCCACAGGTTGTGCTGTAGTGGGTGGGCGGAGAGCACGTTGAATCTGCCACTCTGAGTACCCATTTTTTCGATATACAGTTCTCAGATGTTCCAATTCCTGGGGTAGACTCTCTGCGTCAGAAATAGTGCGCGCCCTATGTACTAGAGTTTTAAGCACCCCATTCCTCTGTGAAGGGTGGTGGCAGCTGTTTGCGTGCAAATACAGATCAGTGTGCGTTGTCTTCCGATACACCCCATGGCCTAGGGTGCCGTCAGGCCTTCTCTTGACCAAGACGTCAAGGAAAGGTAGTTTACCCTCCGTTTCAGTCTCCATAGTGAATTTGATGTTGGGGTGTATGGAGTTTAGATGTGTAAGGAAGTCAAGGAGTTTACCCATACCATGTGGCCAGATGACGAACGTGTCGTCCACGTAACGGAAAAAGCAAGTAGGTTTCCATTCGGATGACTACAGGGCTTCCTCCTCGAAGTTCTCCATGTACAAATTCGCTACCACCAGTGAGAGTGGGCTACCCATGGCGACTCCCTCCGTTTGTTGTGACGACCACGGCGGACAGAGCCATCACACCGACGTCATCTCAGACGCCGTCGCAATCTGTTCCACCGCGCGACCGTGGCGCGGGGCGCGGACGGCGGAGTGAGCGCGCCGCGGGCGGAGGGTATTTAAATCGGCTGCCGCCGCGACCGAACCCAGTTCCCCCTGAGCAGCCATAGTGTACGGATCTCCGTGCCGGCACGTTCGCAGAAGCTCAGTCCGTCAGTTCACCTGATGATGGCGACATGTATGATCGCCGAAATATTGTGCCCGTTGGACACTGTAGACCGGCAGTACACCCGTGGATATTTTGATTAGGAATAATCATGTTCAGAAGGACAACAAAATGTGGGAAGTTCATTGGCAGATACTGCGTTCACATGTACGGCACGAATAAACGTAATATTTTCCTATCATCGTATCTCGTTACACATCTCTTCATGGTAAATTAGCATTGGTTCAGTGATGCGAGACATAAAAACACTCTGCCTCGAAATCGCGTCCTCGAAAGGAATGTGTTGCTTGGCAATTTGCAGCCTATATTGCTGAAGAAAATTATTCAGTGAGAAACATTGAGAAAAACTTAAAAATTTTACATCCAGCAGAAAAAGTGGCCACCATGAATATTTTAGAAGAAATAGGAATACACACACACAAAAATAGCACCCCAGACTATATCCTTAATGAAAAAATCGAGTTAGCTAACACCCCTATCCTGAAAAGTTTCCAAAAATTATTTTCCACCCTTCAAAGCAAATAATATTCCTACACCTATCTGCAGATCAAGCAGCAAATTTATATGTTGCTTCAATTCTCATGATGCTAAATGTAAATAAATAATGTACTGTCTTACCTACAAAGTAATCACAAGAAAAAATCTATCTTTGACATGAAACATCTTTATAATTAATGTAACAGTATACGCTCTAAAACTCACAAAATCAATGTCTCTCTGTACTAGTGTAAAAGGTGTTTCAGTTGCATAAGTGAATATATGATCTTTTCCAAACATGGGACATCTTTATAATGCTACGATATATCATAGCATCTTTGACACTGATATGTTTGTAAGCACTTTCTATGTATCAAAACATGTGGTGCATGTTAGAAATCTATTACGTGTTCAGTGAGAAAAATTTACGTGTGCAACGATAAGAATGCAGTGGGAATGTATCCACATCTGTTGGACGAAAACTATGAAAACGAACACTTCAAACCGACACTTCACATAAGTCACATCCAATGCAAATCTGTAACGCAACCATCTGTGTGGTGTGCTTATAATTATGTATTATTTATATTTTAGGACAATTAATCTGTAAAAAAAGGCACCACATGATCTAATGAAAGCATGAAAATTGTCTGAAAATGAATCGTAATGATTCGAAACCGGTAACGGTACCTTTTGAATAAAGGAATTGAAAGTAAATTTGTAGCCGGTTGCTGTCTCAACACCACCAACATTTGTCTTCAAATAACAGCCACGGTCTCCAACCACGTCATCATATGACAAAATTGCAGACAGTAGACAATCTTTTGATTGGAATCCACGTCTTGAAACATAACGTTTTCGTCCTGCAACCATTTGAAGACCTACTGGTAACGGGACCACTTTTACAAGTAATGGATTATGCGTGACCCAGTACATCACTTGTTCCATACGTTAATAGCCAAAGAAATCGCCCGTATACTTGTTGACGGGTTCTCTTCAACGAGATGCAGTAAGGTCTCTTCCAATTCGGATGTACAGCGTCTCCTTGGAGGATCACAGTCACACCTGCTGCTGCTGGCGGTGAAGGTACCCTTTCTCCAAGTCGTCGAGTAATTGTGGCGAAAGGTGTATGAGATGGAGTCGGAAGTTGTGGAGAACAGTCTTGATACAGGCGACGAGCAGCTCCTGCATTACTTAGACCTTCACCATTCAGAAGCTCTACAAACGTGTACTCAACCATGTTGCTCTAACACTCACAGACACGTAAATGAGGGTCAGACCAGGTCGGAAAGGTAGGATAGTCGTCAAATGAACTCAGCTGATCAGATGTAATCACTCCCTACCATGACTACCCTGTTGCCTATCTACCCAGCACACATTTTTACAAGAAGATGTAGCACGGGAACGGAACATATCCGGAAATGGGTTCCTATTCACAGTGTGATGTTCTCTCTCCTCTCTACATGTTCTATAAGTCTGTAATGGGAATTTCCGAACACCCTGTAAAAACAAATTTTCATTGGGCAGTACTGTTGATAGCCTTTCAGTTACGTACTACTTATGAATCAGAGGAATGAGATCAGAATATAGCATTGTTTAAATCGCACATTTAAGTTGGTGTACAGGGAGATTCCATGAGATGCATAACACGTCACGTTCATTACGATTTGCACCAAATTCTTAACAACTGTATTGGCTCACCTTGTAACGCGAAGTGTAACGTAAGTGTTTCTTGAATATGATTTGAAGCTCCGTAATGGAAGCAAGGGACCATGACAATGCAGGTAATTTCGTACATTAATTTCAACTTGTGTAACAGGAATCATCGTGCACCGGGAGAAAATTATCAACCAGCACTCACTATTTTATGCACGTTTGTTTCTTTGCTCAAACAGTAACCGCCTTCAAGCATATGCACCTGTCTTCAAATTGCTCCATCCACATACTAAGCAGACCAGTTTCTAGCACTATGGCGACTACTATTGTGCTGGCGCTGTCGTGTGAAAAGTACCAAACACTTAAGTGAAATGATACATTATAGACAAGGCTACGAAATTTCTGGAATGAAATGTCGTGGAATACAGCGAAAATTCACGAGTTAAAAACCGGAATACGCAACAAATGCTAACGACATGGCCCTAACATGTAGTGTTGAATATACCCCCGCAAGTGCAAAAAATTCCGAGACTGAAATAATTAAAGATACAGAAACGTTAAAGGTGGTTTTAGTACTTCACATGTTTTTCATAGTCTCCTCCCATTTGACTAAAATACAACCACTTGCAACCATGAGATAAGTCCGCCTTTGGAATGTTGTTCAACTCGCGCATCACGATGGCTTGAATGTCGGCCATGCCGTCGAAGTGTGGTCCCTCCATGTGAATTTCTGCTCTTTGTCGTTGGATGGTAGGTTCGTTTTCATAACACTAAGTCTCGTCACCGGTGATGATTTTTCCCAGAAAGAAATAGTCCGCTTTTCACATTTTAACCACGTCATGGTAGGCGTCCACGCATCGTTGTATTCGTTCGGAAGTCAACGCATGCGGGACGAATTCTGTTCGCATTCCGGAGGACGTCTTGAATATTTTGTGTAGAGGCTTTCTCCATTTCGATTTATGACACAACATAGTAGACACACTAGACTCTCACGTCCGCTATTTAAACACTGCCTGCTCACAAGTGATTAGTTCAACGTACGTTGTAGTTTATAGTTGTTAGTTCATGGTGACACCATAGTTATTGCGTCGGCGTCGCTTATAATACGCAAATCCCAAAGTAGCGAGCATGGAGGACATGGATGGAGACTGTAGATACACTATGTGATCAAAAGCATTTGGACACCGCCAAAAACATACATTTATCATATTAGGTGCATTGTGCTGCCATCTACTGCCAGGTATTCCGTATCAGCGACCTCGGTAGTCATTAGACATCGTGAGAGAGCAGAATGGGGCGCTCCGTGGAACTCACGGACTTCGAACGTGGTCAAGTTATTGGGTGTCATTTGTGTCATACGTCTGCATGCGAGATTTCCACACTCCTAAACATCCTTAGGTCCACTGTTTCCGATGTGATGAAGAGGTGGAAACGTGAAGGGACATATACAGCACAAAGCGTACAGGATGATCTAGTTTGTTGACTGACAGAGACCGCTGATATTTGGTCATTATATGTAATAGGCAGACACCGATCCAGACCATCACACACGAAACTCCAAACTGCATCACTATCAAATACAAGTACTATGAGAGTTAGGTGGAAGGTGAGAAAACTTGTAATTCATGGTCGAGCGGCTGCTCATAAGCTACACATCACGCCGGTAAATGCCAAACGACGCCTCGTTTCGTGTAAGGGGCGTAAACATTGGACGACTGAACAGTGGAAAAACGTTGTGTGGAGTGACGAATCACATTACACAATGTGGCGATCCGATGACAGGGTGTGGGTATGGCGAATGCCCGGTGAACATCATCTGCCACCGTGTGTATTCCCAACACTAAAATTCAGAGGCGGTGGTCATGTTTAGAATGTAGGGGGCTAGCACCTCTTGTTGTTTCACGTGGCACTATCACATGTCTACATGTCTACATTTATGTTTTAAGCACCTTATTGCTTCCCACTGTTGAAGAGCAATTCGGGGACGGCGATTGCATCTTTCAACACGTTCGAGCACCTGTTCATAAGTGGTCACACGACAATAACATCCCTGTAATGGTCTGGCCTGCACAGAGTCCTGACCTGAATCCTATACAACACGTTTGGGAAGTTTTGGAACGCCGACTTCTTGCCAGGCCTCACCGACCAACAACGATACATCTCCTCAGTGCAGCACTCCGTGAAAAATGGGCTGCCATTCCCCAAGAAACATTCCAGCACCTGATTAACGTATGCCTGCGAGAGTGGAAGCTGTCATCAAGACTAAGGGTGGGCCAACACAACATTGAAGTCCAGCATTACCGATGGAGGGCGCCACGAACTTGTAAGTCATTTTCAAGTAGGTGTCCGAATACTTTTGATCACATAGTGTAGGTGGTGCTAGGTCAAAATTGTGTCGGCGGAGAGAGTCCGCGCAATTGCGATACACACGGTGTCTGGATGGCGCAGCGTTTAACGCAACTGATACCAGGTTAGAATCACGATCCAGCACACTTTTTCACTCGTCGCCTCTGATTCCGCATGAAGTACCAATTCAGCTGACATCAGTAGTTTTTAGAAATTAAGAAATTCAGCCATCAGTTGCAACGTAAAATTTTCTTTTTAGGTTTCATATGTTTCGATGCCAATAATGGTATCTTCTTCAGAACAAAAATTAAATTATTTTGAGGGCCAAACGTTGGCAATGTCACAAAATATAATTAATTTTTGTTGTGAAGAAGATACCATTATTGGCATCGAAACCTAGGTAAACTAATTCAATTTTACCTTATATCTGGAGGCTGAATTTCTTAATTCCTAAACAATTCACGGTTGCTGAAGCGCTGCACTATGTTAAAGATCAGTAATTTTTTTCTCTTTCCTTTCCTTTCTCGCCCCTCCGCCTCTTCCTTCTTCAATTTAGGTAGAAGTTGGAGTAATTGCTTTTGATGAGAGTAATGTCTTGTACAAGGACAGGACACTGAGCGTTGTAAGATATAAGTATTTGGAGTTACAACTTATAGTAAAACATGAGGTGTGGTTTAAAAAGTGCCGTAACGGACACGGCACGGTTTCATTTTCTTTGTGACAAACATGGGACCGGTGACACCGTCGAGCAGGTCACTGGACGACGCAGGGGGCGCTGTTGTCCTCGCCTTGGTTAAAGTGGACGGATTTGCGTCGCCCGTGGGGCGTTCTTCCTCGAGAGATCGATTAGACGTCAACCAGCAGTGTCACACCGGGCGTCATTGGTTCAAATGGCTCTGACCACTATGGGACTCAACTGCTGAGGTCATTAGTCCCCTACAACTTAGAACTACTTAAACCTAACTAACCTAAGGACATCACAAACATCCATGCCCGAGGCGGTCTTGCGGTTCCAGACTGCAGCGCCTTTAACCGCACGGCCACTTCGGCCGGCCCGGGCGTCATTGTTTTGGTGCGAGGGTCTCTGTCTGATCTGTTGACTTGGGATATCACTGTGCCAATACGTCGGTGATGCGTCCATGGAATGTCCTTTGGTTCCACCTGTGACAGTTAAAGATTTTCGGATCGGTTTTTGTTCGAAGCAAGCTGATCAGAGGAGTTGCGTTGTGTCCGAACAGTACTCAGTTACAGGCCCATGTAACTATTATTAAATTATAATTCAAATTTTGTTTATAGCAGTTTGAAGAGAACCTCTAAATAGGGCTTGGGCGTTGGGAAAGTTACTGGGCGCAACATGTTTTGCAAATAACGTCCACGGTCGGCTATAGAAGTCTGAACCTGGTTACTTTTATTGGATAACACCTTCTGAAGATTTGATTATAGTATACTTCACATGAACGTAATTATTTCGGTTTTTAACTCACAAAGCGTGCGTGGGCGATTGCCATGCGCTATAGATTTTGCTGCTCCCCAAAGGAAAAGGTCCGGTGAAGTGAGACGCAGTGAGCGAGGGGCCCTGGGAAATAACGCTTTCCCCAAACAACTCTTACAGAAGACGCGTAGTGTTGTTAGCTACGTGTACAGTTGACACAACGAGTAGTTTATTTCGTCTTCCATCATGATGCCACGTATAATTAAGCAATATTCACTGTTCATGGTTTCTTTAAAATTTAAAGTACCAATAACGCAGCCTACACACCAATTTTCTGCCCATGTAATGGCGACTGAACCACAGCACGAGGATTCTCCGTTGACGATAGTCGTGTGGTTTGTGTGTTAAGATGAGCAGAGATGTGGAAACAGGCCTCGTCAGTATGGGAGGTCACATCTAGGACATCATTGATATTCTTTTCAATAAGAAATATAAACCATTTGCAGCAGCGGATTCGTTTTCCATGATTCGCATCTTTCAATTATTGCACTACTGTCACCTGTATGGGAACGATTTCAGTGTTTGCCTAAACGTTTTATGCGCGGTTGCAAGCCCGGTATCTTTTTCTTGTGCCAACTTCCACGGCGAGTGTGCTAGGCTCTGTTGCATGGAGTCAGTTTTTGTGCCTTTAGTTTAGGCAGCCTTCCATTTCATTCGACGAACCGCATTACGATGAAGTACAGCTGTTCATGGGAATTTTCCTCTTGCACTAAATCCTGCCTTTATCACCGTGTCGAAACACATGTTCAACAAGAAAAAACAAAGGCTGCCTGGTTGAAAATATCATAATTTAAAATTAAATTGAACATGTCGTATTCAGGAGCTTTCATCAACTAATCCAAAGAGCTAAATGTTACGCAACAGTAGAACTAATTAGAAAACAATCACGTACCTAATAGAAAAAACAGTATTGCCAGTTTGTGATCTGACCATTTTGTTCCGAAAGCCCAATGTAGGCCTAATCTACATCCGTAGTCCGTAGTCCAGTACACAATGACTTTACGTACATAGTTAACAATCAGTGCTTCATTTTATTAGCAACTTTTGGATAATATGTAACTAAAAATGAAGCTGATCATTTCTTGTGTCATCGGCTTCTCGCTGAATAGCCGACTCTCAAAGCGGTTGGCGCTAAACAGTTTAGCTTTGTAAAGAGGGACCGAAATTAAGGCTTGGAGGATTGCGATGCACGTCGAATGTAGCGACTATGCGAGAAATGCATGGCATAAGTGAATTCGGAAAGTGAAATCTTATTTGTGAGTTGGTATCAATATTTACAACTACGTTTGAAAGTAAGAATGGTTTTTTTGTATATATATAATAATAATAATTATTATTATTATAATTATTCGTAGCACAACACGCACAACACGTAATTCTTGTAGGCGTACGCATTACCACGCCATAACAGTCAACACTTCTCCATTTTGTCTGATGCATTGTGGATACTAAAAAGTAGATATCGTCCCTATTAACTTAGGAACTAATTATTGCAGTACGAGAGAGAATTAGCCAGTTTTCAGTAGTTCCATCAAGGCCTTATAATAAAAGCAGCTGACTCCATACCTTCGTTCTACCTCCGTGCTGTGTTGGTGTGTTGGTACGATCACATAAGTTAAGGATGACAAGCCAGTGGGCATTTTTAGAAATTTTGTATTTCGCTTTCTTACGGAAGGACCCATTTATGCTCACATCACGACCTGTTACTACAGTACAAGTGGCCGTTTTTGGTCATAGAGAGAAGGGAATGTAACACCCGCTCTGATGACTAACATATTCAGTCTCGATGCTGAAATTTTATGTCTGCGGGGAAAACCGAAACATCCGAAATCAAGCTGTTGCTCTAGCCGAGTGAGATTACTTTTGTTGCCACGAAAGGCCTCATCCTTAAGGCAGTAATTAAAAAAAAAGCACTCCGTCATCAGGCCACAAGTGGTCCATCCTCAATGAGGATGCGGATAGGAGGGGCGTGTGGTCAGCACGCCGCTCTCCCGCTCGTTACGATGGTTTTCTTTGACCGGAGCCGCTACTATTCGGTCGAGTAGCTCCTCAATTGGCATCAAGAGGCTGAGGGCACCCCGAAAAATGGCAACAGCGCACGGCGGCCTGGATGGTCACCAATCCAAGTGCCGGCCACGCCCGACAGCGCTTAAATTCGGAGATCTGACGGGAACCGGTGTATCCACTGCGGCAAGGCCGTTGCCCCAAGGCAGCAATAAGTAACAGACATTTTGCAATAATAAATTAACAATGCGCGAACACCAGATTTTATTATATACATATAAAAGTCTACTCTTCAGCTACTTTTCTACACAATCGCCACTCAAATTGAGGCTTTTATCATACCGTGGCACAAGCTTTTCAGCACCGTTTCTGTAGAAATCTACAGCGTGCGATTGTATTTTGGGAACTCACGAAGCACAAAATTTTGGGTAACCGAGCTTAACCGCCACAATACCATGCACCTAACTCAGCGGAGTTTAGAGAAAATGTAGCAAAAGTTCCGTAATCGTTAAAGAACGATTTCTAAGAGTTTTGTCGTTGAATTTCATCAACAGTTCGTCAGTGATAAGGCTTGGCCTACTACTGCAGCTCTCTTCGTCAACATTGGTACGAGCATTTTTAAAACCAAGGCACCGTCGCCTCACACGGCTTTAACTCATTATTCCTTTTTTCCGTACACATCGCAAAAGTCACGACAAATTTCGGTTGGTTTGCAGCTTTTTGCTAACAAAAACCTAATCAAACAACGCACCCCACAAGTGGTGGGATTTTTTCTGCTGCAGCGCCTATTTTAACACATCACAGAAAGCCACGCAGTAGAGACAGATCACGCGCTTCCACAGCTGGATACATCCTTAGTACAGGAACTTTATATTGCCAAGATGGCAGCTGTAGCACCGCCAACACCGCGATGGAACAAAACGTCTGTTACGTTCTACATAACCCTATTATTATTACATATTCTGTACTTTGTGTTTTAAATCTTAGAGAGTTAATTTCCATTCTTATAGCGATTTTAGTCTGACAGTTTATTATTTAGCGAATTTAAACTTTCTCAGGGTAGTTTCTAGTTCAAATACTGATTTCTTAGTATGTAGCAAATAACCTCAGCCAGCACAGATATACTATTTCTTTTTGTTTAATATTTAATAAGCCACTTTCGAATTATTGGAAAATACATTACGCAATCATCCCGGTCCTCTCACTTCCTCTGCCCGGTGCCCAATTTCAACTAACACCTCAGTCATACCAACCACATCGTAATTCTGAATAGTGAACTTTCGGCCACTGTCAACAAAACATTGAAGTGGCGTTTTCGTTAGTAGACTAGATGGCAGCAGTGGACTCACCGATCTTCTCGGTGACGATGGTGACCCTGAGGGCGGCGGCCATGGGGGCGGCGAGGGCGGCGCTGAGGCACCAGATGGCCGCGATGCTGAGCCGCGCGCGCAGTTTGGTGGGCCTCGCGCTGCAACACCAACACCGAAAACACCAACACTGGCGCCTCTGCCACTCCACAGCGGACCTAGCGTCTCCCGCCCCGCCGCAAATCTCACCTACAGGGCGTTGGACAAAAATGTGAAACTATCGCGAGTACTGCATGCTGAAACATAAATACACATGCTAATAAAGATAGCAGGCTTCAGTGTCGTACACTGAGGTGATGAAATCGTGGGATACCTCCTAATATCGTGTCGGACCTCCTTTTGCCCTGCGTAGTGCAGCAGCTTGACGTGACATGGACCCTACAAGTCTTTGGTTGTCCACGGCAGAAATATTGACCTATGCTGCCTCTAAAGCCGTCCGTAATTGCGAAAGTGTTTCCGGTGCAACATGTTGTGCACGTCGAGAGATATGGGTGGCCAAATACGAACAAATCGCGAACATCTCTGGCCCGGTGATACGGTACATTGTTCCCCATAAAAATTCCATCGTTGTTTGGGACCATGAAGCCTATGAATGGCTGCAAATGGTCTTCAACTAGACGAACATGACTATTTCCAATGATCGGATCAGTTGTACCATAGTGCCCAGTTCATCCCGTGTAAACACGACCTACACCACTGTGGAGCCGGTACCAGATTGCACAGTGCCTTGTTGACAATTTGGATCCTTAGCTTTCGTGGGCTCTGTGCCACACCCTAAATCTACCATCAGCTGTTACCGTCTGAAGTGTGGACTCTTCTCACCAGGTCACGATTTCCTAGTCGTCAGCGGCCCAACTGATACGGTCACGAGACCAGCTGAACGCCGCAGGCAATGTCATGCTGTTAGCGAAGCCACTCGCGTCGGTCGTCTGCTGCCAGCGCCCATTAACACCCAATTTCAGGGCGCTGTCCTAGCGGATGCGTTCGTCGTACGTCCTACATTCACTTCTGCGGTTATTCCACGCGGTGTTGTCTGTCTGTTAGCACTGACACCTCTACAAAGATGCTGCTGCAGTCAGTCGTTAAGTGAAGGCCGTCGCCCACTGCGTTGTCTGTGGTGAGGAGTAACGCCTGAAATTTGGTAGTCTCGACACCGTGGATCTCGGAATACTGAATTCCCTAACGATTTCCGAAAGGGAATGTCCCATGCGTCTAGCTCCAACTACCATTCCGCTTTCAAGGTCTGTTAATTCACGTCGTGCGGCCACAATCATGTCGAAAATATTTTCACATGTATCACCTGTCTACAAATGACAGCTCCACCAATGCACTGCCCTTTTATACCTCGTTTACGTGGTACCACCGCATCTATACATGTGCATATTGCTATGCCATGACTTTTATCACCTGAGTATACGTGACCATGAACGGCATCTGTGCAATGTACCCTATACATTGCCGATATCAGTCGTGGTAAGAATAGCGCTCCATGTAGCTGTGAGTGTATTATGTCGGAGCTACGTGAATTCGAATACGGGAAAATTGTTGGTATTCGTACGGCTGGTGCTTTCGTAACCAAGGGAGCACAAATTTTTTGTATTTCAAGAGGCAGCATACCCAAGATTTAAACCACGTATTGAGAAATCGAGAAAACATCATCGGCAAAGTCACAACACGGACGATAGCGTTCGCTGAGGACATCGTTACAGTCATATGAAGACAACTGCGACAAAAATAACAGGACGACAGCAGAGAAGTCGTTGCAGATCTGAATGTCGCACTCGTGAAGCCTGTCAGCGGAAAGACAACACAAGGGGAGCTCCAGAAACGGGGAATTTCAGGACGAGCTGGAATTTCAAAACCAGATACCAGCGATACCAACGCCCGCAACGTGGAAAACTGGTGCTTTAGCAGTAAAACCAGGACTAGGGAGCAATGGAAGAAAGTAACTTGGTCGGATGGGTCCTTTTTCAAACTGTTTCCATCTTTTGGCTGAACTTACGTCCCGGGAGTGAAACATGGCGGGCGTTCGGTGATGATTTGGGCAATAATATCATGAGATTCCACAGGTCCCATGACTATTCTGCAACGCTGCATAACTGCCATCGATTATGAGACCATTTTGGCTGCTCTGGTCCATCTCATGATACAATTTTTGTTCCCCAAGGTAATGGTCTGTTCCAAGAGGAAAAGGGCCCAGATCATACAGCTCGTATCACCACGCTTCAGATAAGCAATAGTCTTAAGCCTTTTTAATTAAGCGAGCGCCGATCAAAATGCACTGGATGGTAGACGGCCAGAGCCGAGGTAGCGTGCCGAAGGGTTACGATAAGAGCCGAGTCGGGCGCGGTAGGCCAGTACGGTGCCTTCCAAGAATGTGAAGACGGAAGGGCGCAGAAAAGCCAGCGATAGTTTAGGAAAACGACGCAGCATCCACAGGCCGACACCCCTTGAGGACAGAGAAGGTGGACTGGTCCGACCAGAGACTGCCAAGGGGTAAAAAATGTAGTTCGTTTGTAAAAACTTTGAATTAAAGCAGAGGGCCAGAGTAAAATTTGCAGAAGAGTTAAAATCAGAAGTGTATTTGGGCAGAAAGCAACAGGCAAAGTATAAAGTAAAACGTGTTTGTTTTAATGGCAGAGATGGTGGCTGACGTCACAAGCAATTTAGTGGTGGAGAAGGAGCGCACAACTCGCCATTTTTGAGGACTAGCGGTTAGACCGGGGAGCGGTACGGATGGCCGGCGATTGCGCTCCCGCAGGATTACCAACTAAGCTTTGCTTTGTGGCTGAATCTGCTTAAGACCGTCACAAAGTAAAGTTCGCGTAGGTGGTGAAGTTACGCTGATTTTGAAGGAACCTTTATCTTAATATGTGACGATTACTGAGGTATAGACGCCAATAGTTAGCTGAGCAAAGCTTAGTGCAAGCAACAACACGACAGTCATTGAACACGGTAAATCAGCTACTGTGCTCGTTCCTGCTGGTGCAGATTCGGTTTTTGTTTTGTGATAATGATCATTATGGCCAGTTGCTTATGTTCACGCTTAATTTTATGTGGGGTATCAAGTGTAAGTAAGGACTGAGTTCCGTGGCATCCGGTAGTACAAGATTCTGGCCTTGTGCAGTAGAAGACCCACGTGGCAGCTGACTGCTTCATATCAGTACGATCACAACTGGGATTAGCCTGACTGAGACGACAACAAAATGAAATCGGTATACGACAGTGGTCTAAAACCCACTTAGAGGCGCATATCCGTCTGACCGCTATATGGCTGGATTCTGGTGTGCAAACTTAGATTTTGCAACTTGTGTCGGAGGATTTTGAGGCTGATACAATTACTCTTATCAGAGGTGCGTGTCATTATTTAGTAGCAGCAGAAGTCCTCTCCAAACCCTTAGTACTACGTATTTACAAAGTCCAGAATCCACAGGATGGCGAATAACGTACGAGCGGCTAAACTGTAGGTGAGGGCAGGTAAGATTACAGGTCGAGGAAGTGTGGAGGCTGCCTACGCTGCCTCCGCGCGCGTAACTCACACAGATGACCTGCTACGCACCCCTGTAAATCTACCGCTTACCGTACCAGACAGTCCAAGCGGTCAAGTACGTTATAAGTTAGGGTTTGTCATTCTTCAAAGGGAATGTTACAAAGTAGTACTTCGGCCTAGGGAATGTTACAAAAGGATCACCAATTTAGTATTGGGGGGAAGCATGCAGGGTAAAAATAGTAGAGGGAGACCAGGGGATGAATAGAGTAAGTAGCTTTAGAAAGATGTAGGTTGCAGCAGTTACTCGCAGATGAAGAAGCGTGCACAGGACAGAGTAGCAAGGAGAGCTGCATCAAACCAGTCTCAGGACTGAAGACCACAACAACAACAATGATCTCTTGCTTTCTTTATTGTTACTACAACATACCTCCGTTTCGCACTACAAATCAGCATGTTACAATTAAAAACTGAATAAAACAGGACAATTTCAATTTTCCATAGCAGACTGGAGGATAGCTCTGTACAATAAAAATTTTCGTAGATTAGGTGGCCGTTTATATATCCTCTCACCGTTTTTCGACGGTTCACAGCTTCTAGTAACTAGGAGAATCAAGAAAGACAGTGATCGCGTATGTAAAGAAAGCGAACGTTATGAGAACGCCCGAGATGTATGCAACACATCTAACATACAAGTAATGCGGGTACGAAGTTAACGAACGAAAGCTGCTAGGAAATCTACCCTACTCTACAATTACTTACTGTAGTCTAGGGTAGGCCGCGGTAGTTCTACTCCTCTAACAGGGCGAAAGGAAAGATCAAGTAAAAACTGTCAGCGCCTGTTTGACGATGGTTTCTGAGTACTTTGGTACAAGTGCGGTGTTGTCTCCAGTGCATAGTTAGCGAGTAGTCACAATTCGTTTAAATTCTTACTCCCATTAACATTTATATCTTTTTTCTGGATTTATATACATAAGAGTGTAAATGTCTGCATTGTGCGCCCCCTTTGGAAACAAATTTGTTCAATTCACAAATGTTACTTACGGTTGACACTGTCGTCTTGACATACATAGTGATATACAGCAGTATGAAGAGTTGACAGATCGGCTCTTCGTGTAGGGGTTCTCTGAACGACGTTATGCTAAACAAAGACAACCGCTCACAGTGCTTTTGTATCTGAAGATTGTTCCATTACTCGGCGTTTTACACTGTACGTTTTGATGATCACATACACTACATAATCAGAAGTATCTGGACGACTGGCTGAAAATGACAAGTTCGTGGCGTCTTCCATCGGTAATGATGGAATTCAGTGTGATGTTGACCCAATATTAGCCTTGATGACAGCTTGTACTCTCGCAGTCATACGTTCTATCAGGTGCTGGAAGGTTTCTTGGGGAATGGCAGCCCATTCTTCACGGAGTGCAGCACTGAGGAGAGGTATCGATGTCGGTCGGTGAGGCCTGGCTAGAAGTCGGCGTTCCAAAACATCCCAAAGGTGTTCTATAGGATTCTGCAGGCCAGTCCATTACAGGGATGTTATTGTCGTGTAACCACACCGCCACAGGCCGTGAATTATGAACAGGTACTCGATCTTGTTGAATGATGCAATCGCCATCCCAGGACTGCTTTTCAACGCTGGGAAGCAAGAAGGTGCTTAAAACATCAATGTAGACCTGTTCCGTGATAGTGATACGCAAAACAACAAGGAGTGCAAGCCCCTATCATGAAAAACAGTACCACACCATAACACCACCGCCTCCGAATTTTACTGTTGGCTCTACACACGCTGACAGACGATGTTCACAGGGCATTCGCCATACCCACACCATGCCATTGGATCGTCACATTGTGTACCGTGATTCGTCACTCCACACAACGTTTTTCCACCGTTCAGTCGCCCAATGTTAACGCTTCTTATACCAAGCAAGGCGTCGTTTGGCATTTAACGGCGTGATGTGTGGCTTATGAGTAGCTTCTCGACAATGAAATGTAAGTTTTCTCACCTTCCGCCTAACTGTTCTGATACAGTTAGGAATTCCTGTGTGATGGTCTGGATAGATATCTGCCTATTACACATTACGACCCTCTTCAACTGTCGGCAGTCTCTGTCAGTCAACATACGAGGTCAGCCTGTAAGCTTTTGTGCTGTACGTGTCCCTTCACGTTTCCACTTCACTATCATATCGGAAACAGTGGACCTACGGATGTTTAGGAGTGTGGAAATATCGCGTACAGACGTATGACGCAAGTGACACCCAATCACCTGACCACATTAGAAGTTCGAGAGTTCCGCGGTGCGCCCCATTCTGCTCTCTCACTATGTCGCTGTTATGGAGTACCTGGCAGTAGGTGGCAGCATAACGCACCTAATATAAAAAAGTGTGTTTTTGCGGCTGTGCGAATACTTTTGATCACACAATGTATTACCGCTTTTTTCACGGCTATGATGGTATTTTCACAGTAACGCAGATAACTGGGGTACAAACCAAGTAAGCAACTACACTATTGTACTGTAACGAGATACAAGAGCCCATGGGGCCTAACTATCGAAATAACGTAGAATACTGTCCCTGTTCATACTACATATAAAAAGACTCGCTTTAATAGTGTACATTTTGAACTCTGGTTATTGGCATTTAATTTATACCGAATTTCACGATGAGTAAGAAAAGCAATAAAATGAGGCCTAGTTAGAATACTACCGTGACATCAGGTCACCTGGAAAAAACCTCAGCAGCGAATAGTTTCTGCTCGCCATATGCTATTGTAGTTCGTGTCGAGTTAGCATACACAATTAAAAAGTAATTGGTTTCCTTCGGAACTGAGCAGTTTCCTGGTACAATTTTAACTACCATTCTATAACTGATTCGCCACGAGACGAACAAATAATTCTAGCAGCCCCTCCCACAAACAACGGGATACCGTTACCTACTCGACAGAACTCAAAAGCAGACGAGAAGTACGCGAGATCAGACGATTTCACGAACCCCTGCAGCCATTAAGTCGAGCTCGTAAACAAACATATTCGTCGGGGTAGCAATTTCGAGATCTTCAGGCTGAAGGATGACAGGACGGCCGCGACAGCCGCCCAGGCTTTCGCGAGCAGCGAGCGGTAGAAACCTCACTAGCTTCCACTGCCACGTGGCAGTTAAAGCTACTGCTGCCTTCACCTAAAAATACCTTGCACTGGCAGAAGAGCCTGTTTGCGTTTGGCAGAGCAGTGACTTATCACATAAAAATATGCTCTGGGCGCTCTAAACTCCTTAATTACGGTTCCAGTTGGTCGATTTCATTACATATTGTTAAATATAATTTCATGTTATCTACTACCTACTGAAACCAGACTGAAGTTCTCCGAGCACAAAAATCTTTAATTACGGTTCCAGTTGGTCGATTTCATTACATATTGTTAAATATAATTTCATGTTATCTGCTACCTACTGAAACCAGACTGAAGTTTTCCGAGCACAAAAATCTTTAATTTAGATTCTTTATCGTGTTCTGATGCTGTGTCTCCTAGAGGAAAGGCAAGCTACTGTCGCCACATCCTGTTTTGGGCAATTATAGCCTTTAAGACCACACACATTTCGTTATAAATTATTAACTGAGAAACACAGTGTTTTGTATTTACTTAATCCAGTTTCCTATTATTCCATCTCCTCCTCCCTCCTCTCTTCATTCATTTCCTCCTTCCTGCTCTGTCTGTCCATCTCGTTCTTCCCGCTCTCTCTGTCCATCTTGTACTTCCCCATCTCTCTGTCCACCACCTTCTTACCCCTCTCTCCGTCCATCTCTTCCCCCCCCCCTCTATCAATCCATCCTCCTCCTCTTTATCCACCACTCCTTCCTCTCTGTCTATCGTCCCTATCCCTATCTGTCACCTCCACACCTTCCCCTCTCTGTAAATTTTCACCACCATCTCTCTCTGTGCACCTCCTCCACCCTCTCTTTCTGTCTATCCTCTGCTCCCACTCTCTCCGTCCACCTCCTCTTCTTTCCTTTCTGTGTCCATCTCCTCCTCTTCTCACACTCTTTTCATCTCCTCCTCTTCCCTTTCTCTGCCCATTTCTTCCTCCCATTCCGTCTTCATCTCTTCCTCCTCCATCCCTTTCCCTCTCCTTTCCTCCCCCCTGTCTCTGTTCACTTCCTCCTTTCTGTCTCCATATCCTCATCTGTCCTCTCTCTGTGCATTTCTACGTCCCCTATCTCCACTTGGTGTGCCTGTCTCCTCTTTCCTTCTGTCCTTATTCTCGTTCTCACTTCTCTATCTGCGTTATCAACTCACCCTCATAACAGGCTGATAGTTCTTGCTCTTACAGTATTTCTATCCAAACTAATATGTGTACCAATATATCAAACAAATTTCATTGAAATCGTTCAAGGGGCTTAGGATTACCTCTTTCCCCATGGTATTGCTCGTACACGCATATTTCATGTACACACTGATCAGCCAGAACTTTATGATCACCAACCTACTACCGATATAAACTGTAGCAGGTGACAGCTACATCACCTGACGAGGAATGACTGCTAGTCAGGCACACTCACGGTGCATGTAGTAGCAGTGAGAGTGGTGTTTGTGTGTAGAATAGGAAAGATGCGCGATGTATCTGAGTTTAGCCAATGGCAGATTGTGTTGGTCACTGAGGTGAAACAATGTCCATCCCTCATCACAGATGTTGGACGAGGTGAGCTGGGCAGACTGGTAAAACAGGATAGGCGGCGAACTGTGAAAAAACTAATATCAGTCTTCAATGTTGGGCAGAGTGCAAGTGTGTTTGAAGCAGTAGCACACCGAACACTTCTAACAATGGGACTCCGCATCCAACGACCCATGCACGTGTGCCAATGTTAACACTATTACATCGGCAACTACGACTAAATGGGGCATGTGATTATAGCAGTAGACGTTGGCGCAGTGGCAGAACGTTGCATGGTATGATGAATCCCGATACCTTGTTCATCATGCCGATAGGTTGGCAGGAATCTGTCGTCTTCCGGGTGAACAGTTCCTTCGCACCTGTACTGTGGAACGGGGCGAAGCTGGCGCCGGCTTCGTTGCGCTCTGGAGAATATTCAAGTGGGCATTCATGGATCCAGTGGAGCTCGTGCAAGGCACTATGAGGGCGAAGGAGTCCCTTCATTGGTTGCAGACCGCGTACACCCCTTCATGACGATCTTGTTTCGCAGTGGTATTTTTGAACAAGGTAATGCGCCATGTCACAAGGCCAGGAGTGTGATGGAGTGGTTCACGGAACACAGTGGCGAGTTCCAGTTTATGTGTTGGGCCCCCCAACTCGACAGACCTGAATTCAATTAAAGACATCCGGGAGTGCTTGAACTTGACTTCAGAGCTCATCGCCCATCTACCCGGAATTTCCGGGAGTTAGGTAAAATCGTGTGCATTTGTGGTTCCAACTCCCTCCAGTGACCTACCAAGGACTCACTGATTCCATGCCACGACACGTCGCAGCTGTTATCCGTGCCAGAAGTGGACGTGCCGACTTTTAGGTAGGTTGTCATGATGTTCTGGATGATCAGTGTATTCCGCACATATTTAACATACTTCACGCGTATTTGTACACATGTATGTCTAGCGAATTTATGACGTCATATCCCCTGAACTATTTACTGTGTAATGGTATAATTTTAAAGGTACATCCAGTGTTATATGTGCGTAAAGATCATTTAAAACGTCATTCTTCATGCGGTAGTTTTGCTGCAGGAACAGCGAAAATGTTGTAAGCGATAAACTTTTTTTCTTTCATCATTTTGTGGGAGTCTTCAGCGAGAAAAAGTTTCGTAAGGGTTTGAAATTATTTGCAAAGTTTTTGGCGAGTCCGGTCTTATTCTAAAGTACTGGATAACTGAAGTATGGGTATTCTCGCATCGTGGGCAGCATTGCTTTTTCACCCTCACTCCCACCCTTTGATAGATGGATGGTTGTTACCCCCATAGCAATTCTTTCCAGAAAGAAAATGATGTGTGATTGATATCGGTCCATTGGTTTAGGAGGAGACGAGAAACATACATAGATACATACATTTTCATAATTTATGTGGATGTATGGGTGTGGGTTTAATATGAACTATAATTTATTTGTGATTTTATGTTATTTGCGAGGACAGACGAGAGGTACTAAACAGACAGTGATCGTGTCACAGTGCAGAACTATTGCCCGTAAATTACGCAGGTCGTGATTATTAATAACGAGAAGTTGGCAATTTTCCCTATGACGGCATTTACTGTTGGAAGACAGCTCTTTGTGCCTAGTTGTAACTGTCCTTCCGCACACTTATCCACCAGAAGGGCGCCAGCGAAACAATCCTGACCGTTAGAGAAAGGCACTGCTAGCACATCTGTCTGCAGGAGGGCACAGTTGTATACCAAAAATATAGACTTCCGCTTAGTCGGTTGGTTTCCCCGAAACGCGAGGTATTAAATGAGTCCCGCAGCAAGAGGTCTGTCTCACTTCGACTCCATTTCTTCTGCAGTCTAGACGCGTTACTGTGGCTGGTACAGCCTCAATAACGCATGATCCTACAGTTTATGTGCCGGGTGCTACAGACACCAATAGGGCGATCTAACAATACTGGTTAGTCGGAGAATCGATACGTGGTTTTGTTTCCCGTTAGTTTCGACAATCCGGCCATCAGAAGTTGCGATGGTCACTCATAATTACGACTGCACGTGCACCATAGACGCTTCCATGCCACTGCTACGACAATCTACCTCGTCCTACTTCCGCGTGCCGTCATCGGCCCGTATCTCTCTGACCGATCTCTGTCGCTCGCTCTCACTCAAGTATTTTATTTCTTTCTCTTCTAATCTTTCTCTACCCATTATGCAGTTTAATTGGCTGATCAAGAGTTGTGTCATGGTCCTGTAATTACTGTCTTGCATCCAGACAAATTCATTACTGATTTAAGCGGCTTTTTACGTTGTATTAAGTTACGTTATTTCTGCACTTGTGGCCTTTTGAAATTATACCTTCGAAAAGCAAAGTCGTATGGCATGGTTGCATGAGAGACCTCGAAAAGCAGATTCACCTGCGTGTTAGTCAAGGCTTTCCGTTCCCTTCACACGCAGTGTCACCTCTCTAGTGAGAAGTGTAGAGTTGTAAGCGAATCTGTAATGGGTGCGTGTGCAGTGCAGTGTCATGTTTGTTTTGGACTATGACGAGAGAAGGCAGATGTCACCCATTCAAGCACTGACCACGTCTGACAAAGTTTAATCTCGGTGATCTGACGAGAACCGGTGTACTCAAAGTGGTAATCCTGCTGTCAGTATGCCTGTTTAGTCTGTCGTCGACTGTTTCCTCAACAGACTTGTGCTACCCCCTTCTGTCCTTAATCCATCATCAAGTCGTATCTACTCCCCTGTGGTGGTGTGGTCGAATCAAAACCTTGGTAGTAAATGAATCTGATGCTTTAGGCACGATCAGGAAACGAAGTAGGGTGTCCGTTTCAAAGGCACACAGCTGGGATCGCAGACCACCGCCTCAAAGTGCGTCTTCGATATCGTGTTGCAGAAACCTTATCAATGAGTTGTGTTAACTGCTAAATATTCGTACGTACACTATCATCCGTATCACATAAGAAAACACTGGATAGGGTGTAGTTGATTTGGTGCAGAAGCCTATGCGGTGCATTCATCTGCTGACAGTCCTGCTATAAGTGAATTTTTTAGGCCCAGAATTCAAATCGATGGCTATCTGACTACGGAGACGACGCGACGTGGCGTCCGCTGTCGGCAAACTCTTGTACTAGTCCTATGTGCCGATTTATGCCTGTCTAAACATTGATATTACAATGCTGAAGATGAACAGTTGACACAAAAACCCATGGATGTCGCAGCATTTATCACGAGTCGTTAAATACAATTAACACGTGATGTGCTTCAATTTTCGTTGCACATCATTCCGTAATTCACTACTCAGATATCGAATCTACACATGTGCCACACTTCATACCTAGTAGCGCATTCGGGAATCACTCTCGCCATATCTTCAAAGTACTTAACTTCCAGCTGACCTGTGGTTTGGGGGAAGCGTCTTTGATGATGATGATGATGATGATGAGGTCCCATACTCTGAGCGTAGGGAACGATGCGGGAGACCTGCACCGCCGACTAGGCATGTCCTAGCGGAGGTGGTTTGTCATTGCCTTCCTCCAACCGTAATGAGGATGAATGATGATGATGAAGACAACACAACAACACCCAGTCATCTCGAGACAGGGAAAATCCCTGACCCCGCCGGGAATCGAACCCGGGACCGCTTGCGCTGGAAGCGAGCTGCAGACTAAGCCTATTGGACTATTAATTAAAACACCAGAGTCCTGGGTTCGAATTTAGTTTGAATTTTGAAGAAAATTCATCAGAAATGGTAGCCGAAGACTTCCAGTACAAGGAGTCAGCCTCGTTCTGCCAACTACCTTGCTAATGAGGGAGGAGGATTGGACAGATCTTCGGGCCACCTTCGTGACCTTGCAGTTGGCAGTTGGCCCTAAAAGCTGAAGAATATATAATCATCAACGGCATCAGGTGAGAAGACAATGGAAACCATTCCACTAAAGACACGTTATGTGTATCTGTATGGCATATGCCCTTTAGTTGAAAAATCTCTCCATTGGCAAAAGTCCCTCTTCTCCGAGGAGGGACTGGCAAGAGGGAGGTACCCAAGATGAATAACAAAAGAAAAGGTAACGTTTTAGGAATGGCAGAAGTCTGACCGTGATAGGGAAGATTAAAATCAGAAAATGGACATCTAAAGGTCCAATAAAGAGGAAAAAGAGAGAACTGCGAATAAAAACACAAAGGAAGTCCTAAAAGACTTGTCTCATCACATGATAGTGACTTAATTAGACAGGGAAAACATGGCGGATGTTCTATTATATTCATAATATAGAAAACTTGCGATGCATTAAGGCAACAGAGATGGATTACATTCCATCAGGATTCGTCGTGAGATGAATATAAGGTAACACCAATAGCAGCAGAAAGTGGTGTAATGGAGGCAGGCTGTGTTATGAACAGGAAAGTAGGGCAGAGACTTCTTTCCTGTGAGTAGATTAGTGATACAGTTGGTCTCATCAGAATCAAAAGCAAACGATCGCCAAGTTCAGGTATACATGGATAGCAGGAGAAGAAACAGAAGGCAGACTTACAGGTGGATATAGGCTTGGCAGTATGAATGAGGGAGGAGAAAATCTAAAGATGCCCCCCAATCGATTTCATTTAGTACCACCGATGACACTGTTAAAATATCTCAAAATCAGGTCATATACTTGGAAAAGGCCCGGAGATACGGGAAAATTCCAGCTGGGTTACATCGTGGTCAGACAGAGATTTCTAAATTAGACATTGGTTTGCAAGGCTTACCCGAAAGCGGATAGAGACTCGGATCAATATTTGGTATTGATGAAGAGTATACTGACGTTTAAGACAATCGTCAGGAAGGGCAAACGTAGACACTTCTGGTAGTAAGGTACTGAAGTACAGTGAAGTGGTGAGATGCGTTTGAAGTTCTCTCGGGATGTAAGTAATGCTACAATGAATACCACAATAAGTATTTCACTTGAAGAGGAATATACATCGCTACGAAGGGCAATCATAGATGCTGGACGGACAAACATAGGTCCATGGAAGGCAACAGCGAAGAACACTTGGTAACAGGATAAATTTCGTAAAAATTGTAACACTGCTCGGTAGATCGTTAGGAAAATTTTTTCACTTGGTGTTCAGCAATTCACGTTTATAGGTGCGTATCGAGATCGTCTAATCATTAGAACATCTAAGGAGAAAAGTGGAATTCATCATGTGCAGTACGGTGTTGTGTATATGAAGAATTCCACCTTCCTTAGATTTTCTGAAGATGAGTTAATCTCGAAACACACCAATAAACGTGAATTATCGAACACCAAGTAAAACTTTCTAGCGACCTAATCAACAGTGTCACTAGTTATAAAAAATTTGTTGCACAATTGTCACAATTCTCCTACGTGACTTCATGTTGCATCTTAAAAAAAAAAGAAGAAATACTTCCGTTGATCGAAAAAGAAGGAAATATGATAATAGGAACAGACGAGAAATTAAGTAACTTAAGAATGAATTAAATAGGAAGAGAATGAGGCCTAGGCGAAATGACTGCAGGAAAATGTGAAACAATCGGAAAATAGTACTAGTGTATTTTGAAAGTTAAACGCAGAGGAGAGAGCAAAAGGCTGGAAACAGCAGACTGAAGGCGTCTGCGATGGGGATGATGATTATTATCGGGTCTGGTGGACGCATAAGAGCAAGGCCGTTAGCACCAGCACCAGAAAGTAATGAAACGAGTATAGAGGATTATCACAAAATCACAAAAAAGAGAACTGCAAATAAAAACACGAAGAAAGTCTTGAAACACTTGTCTCATCACATGATAGTGACTTAATTAGACAGGGAAAACATGGAGGATTTTGTACCATATTCACAATTTAGAGAACTTGCGATGCAATAAGGCAACAGGATTGGATTACATTCGTTCAGGAGTTCCAAAATCATTGGGGGGAAAAAAGTGAACGTAATGGTGCAATACGTTAGAAATGCTGAGATAACTAACAATAGGCTCAGTACGTAGAAGAATTAAGAGGAAATTATATAAAAGCAAGACCAAGAACAACGTTCGCCAATTAAAAATGCCGCAAGATAGGGGGACAGTCTTTCGCCCCTAACGTTAGACGCAGCAATAACGGAAATAAAAGAAACTTTCAATACCGGCATTAAAATTCAGGGTGAACGTATATAAATGATAAGATTCGCTGATCGCATGCTCATCCTCAGTAAATGAAGAAGAATTACAAGTTCTGTTGAATGGACTGTATACTTTAATGAGTACAGAATAAGGAGAGAGAGTAAATCGCACAGTAATAGAAATTTTATTAGCGGACAACTTAATATCTAAATTGGTGACAACGAATGATATGAACTTAAGGAAGTCTGCTATCGTCATAAGCTTCAATTTGAGGAAGCAATCTGAGAATGTACGTTTGTAACACGGCATTGTATCACAGTGGATCACGGACTGTGAGAAAATGAGAAAACAAGAATCGAAGATTTTGAGATGAGGTGCTATAGAGGGACTGTGCGGATTATGTGGACTGGTAGGATAGTTAGGTTTAAGTAGTTCTGAGTTCTAGGGGACTGATGACCTCAGAAATTAAGTCTCATAGTGCTCAGAGCCATTTGAACCATTTTGAAACACTTTGATGCTATTAACTAATTGTGAATTAGGTTACGCATTTCTGTATCAGTGGCCAGAAAAGTTCGTAAATTTCTAATTACCTACGAAATGATCATTTAAGGAAAGTAAATTCTGAACGCCAAGCTTTCCAAATCTGGACGAATATGACAGACTTCCTCTGCTCTGCACATGTTTCACGTTTGGGCACCAATTCTCCCCCTTTGTCGCTCAGTAGCACCAGATGAGATATTTCACAGCATGGCAGCATCGAGAGACAGTAAAAAAGAGCAATACAGTTCCTCAAGCAAGTGCTCTTTTCTCCGTTGTATAGATGGGCTTAAATCCGCAAGTAGGTCTTTCCAAAAGTAAGCTCTCCTTTTTCAGACTAAATGAACACACAAGGTGATTCAGCTGCCCCTACCTATACGTTTTACGTAATCCCAACGGCTTCAGATACCATATGCAAAATTTTCATGTTCTCTCCCTCGCTAAGTGCAAACTATTGGAAAAAATGGACTGGACCTTTTTGTAGTAAATGTTACGTAGTTAAATTTTGTGATGGAATAGATTTTCACTAGAGACCGTAATTTTCGTATTACTCGAGAAAAAAGCCTACAAAAGTGACCTTGAAACTCGTTTTCTTGAATAACTTGAAAACCGTGGCTTCCAGCGAAAGTATATTCCAGTGCAGAATGTATCTACATAAAATTTGTTGCAAATGCTCTGTTCATTTCTGTAGGGCTAATAGTTTGGATGTAGCGAACGAGAGACTATGAAAATCATGCGCTTGGTTTCTGAAGGTGTTGCGGGCTGCATAAAACCCATAGGTAGGGGCTAGTGAATCAACCAGCATTTGTGAAAGACCACAGAGTCATATGTGCTGCTCCGATTAGAGGGCTGTGCCAGAAACCAGTGTATCTTATTGGGGTAAACGCATTATGACAAAGAAAGAAAGGTATGTAGAATAAAGATGCCAACAGACGTAGAAAACAGTTATTGGTATCCACATTCTAAGAATTATTCACCAGCCATAATTTTGCTTCCATGTCTATATGATGGACTACAGAAACTAAATGCACAATTCGATGACTCACCTGAGTGGGTTGAGGATGGCCCGGTGACGATCCACGGCGATGGCAGTGAGCGTGAAGATGCTGACGTTGACGCTGAGCACCTGCACGAAGGGGCAGAAGGCGCACATGAAGTGCGGCAGGTTCCAGCGCTGCAGCAGCGCCGCCTGGAACTGCACCACAACACACCACTTGCTCACTCGTCCTCCTCTTCTGACACACACCACACCATACCACACCAAGACGGAGGAGCCGTGACTTCCGCATCATTATCACTACGAATCGTTTCTACGAGCGTTCTGAACGCCACATTGTGGTGGGATGAAACGAAAAATAAAATAATTGTACAAAAATCTCGACGAGATGATGCTGTTATTTGGCTTATGGCACGAGATTATTTAATCCACCATTAATTAATTTCAGTTTTCTTAAGTTACCGACTACACCAGTCACAAGAGTAATGTAGTTTAGAAGGAGTTAATAAAACAATGAGGTCCAGAGTGAAGTTCACGTCCTAAGTCATCCCAAAGATATTCCATTCCGTTCAGCTCGGGCTGTCAAGCTTTTTTCAGGGCTGCTATTATCCACAAACTATTTTTGATGTGGAAAACAGCCATTGTTTCGGGTTACTTGAAGCCATTCTCAAATCATCCAGACAGACATAGCGGTAAATCCCGTAACAGCATGCAAACCATGTTACGATTGTACATACACGTACATCAAAATTAAGATTTGATGAACTACTTCACTTTTATGTAAGTGTATGTACAACCTTAACATGGTTTGCATGCTGTTACAGAATATACCATTTTGTCTGTTTGCATGATTTGAAAGTGAGTTCAGTTGACCGGAAACCAGTCATCAATTAAATAAAATTACTAAATCCTACGACCTAGGCTGTTTTCTATGCCAAATTGGTTAATACAAGTTGCTGTCCCATTAAAACCCAGCTACATTTGATGACAGGACTCCAGGAATTCGTCAAATCCAAAGAGTTCCATTTGATTGCCAAGGGTTATAGCGTGATTCATCACTCCAGATTACTCGTTTCCTGTCATCCACTATCCAGTGCCGCCGCTCTGTACACCACCTTAAGCGTCGCTTAGCACTGAGTACGGAAATGTGTGGCTTTTGAGGAGCTGCTCGAACTTTGTGCCACATTCCCTTTAGCTCTCTACGCATCTGGAACCTGATCGCATTTTAGAATTCACAAGACACTCCTTTCATGCAGTTTATTACCACCACGCTCCACAATGTATGACGGCCCCTATGTGCCAGTGCATGAGATGTGTCTAGTTTTGGTTTGACTGTGACTGTTCACTTCAACAGTCACATTACCAACAGTCGGCTTGGGCAGCTTGAGAAGTGTTGTTCATCTACATCTACATCTACTTGGTTACTCTGCAATTCACACTTAAGTGCCTGGCAGAGGGTTCTTCGAACCACTTTCATACTACTTCTCTACCATTCCACTCTCGAATGGCGCGTGGGAAAAAGGAACACCTAAATCTTTCCGTTAGAGCTCTGATTTCTCTTATTTTATTATGACGATCATTTCTCCCTACGTAGGTGGGAGCTAACAAAATATTTTCGCATTCGGAAAAGAAATTTGATGATTGAAATTTCGTAAATGTATCTCGTCACAAAGAAAACCACCTTTGTTTCAGTGACTGCCACCCCAACTCGCTTATCATATCAGTGACACTCTCACCCCTATTGCGCTATCACATGAAATGAGCTGCCCTTCTTTGCACTTTTTCGATGTCCTCCGTCAATCCTACGTGGTAAGGATCCCACACAGCGCAGCAACATTCCAGCACAGGACGGACAAATGTAATGTACGCTGTCTCTTTAGTGGGTTTCTTACATCTTCTAAGTGTTCTCCCAACAAAGAGCAGTCTTTGTTTCGCCTTCCACACAATATTATCTATGTGGTCTTTCCAATTTAAGTTGCTAATAATTGTAATTCCTAGGTATTTAGTCGAATTGACAGTCCTTAGATTTGTGCGATTTATCGTATACCCCAAATTTACCCATATGGATGACCTCGCACTTTTCTTTGTTTTGTGCTAATTGCCCCTTTCCGCACCATACAGAAAATCTCTCTAGATCATTTTGTAATTGGAATTGATCGTCTGATGATTTTACTAGACGGTAAATTACAGCATCATCTGCAAACAATGTAAGGGGGCTGCTCAGATTATCACCTAGATCATTTATGTAAATCAGGAACAGCAGAGGGCCTATGACACTGCCTTGCGGAACGCCAGATATCACTTCTGTTCTCCTAGATGGTCTATCACTACGAACTGTTACCTCTCTGAGAGGAAATCACGAATCCAGTCACACAACTGAAATGGGACTCCATATGCATGCAATTTGATTAACAGCCGCTTGTGAGGAAGGGTATCAAAAGCCTTCTGGAAATCTAGGAATATGGAATCGATCTGAGATCCCTTGTTGACAGCACTCATTACTTCATGGGAATAAAGAGCTAGCTATTTTGCACGAGAACGATATTTTCTGAATCCGTGTTGGTTATGTATCAATAAGCCATTTTCTTCAAGGTGACTCATAATGTTCGAGGACAGTATATGCTCTAAAATCCTACTGCAAATTGTCAGTGATATGGGTCTGTAATTCAGTGAGTTACTCCTATTTCCTTTCTTGACTATAGGTGTGGCCTGTGCTACTTTCCAGTCTTTAGGAATAGACCTTTCGACAAGTGAGCGGTTGTATATGATTGCTAAAAAGGCGCTATTGTGTCTGCTTACTCTGAAAGGAACCTGATGGTATACCATCTGGACCGGAATACTTGCCTTTCTTAAGTGATTTGGGTTGTTCGCAACAACTAAGATATCAACTTGAAGTTTCACTGATGGATTCGTTACTCTGGTGGCACCTCATGACTAGACCGCGTTGGAAGCAACTCAGCTCTCCTGATGGGTTCCTTCTGCAGTTATTGCTTCTGCATCAACAACACAATATTTCCCGCATCCTACGATCGCAGATTCGAATCCTGCCTCGGGCATGGATGTGTGTGATGTCATTAGGTTAGGTTTAAGTAGTTCTAAGTTATAGGGGACTGATGATCTCAGAAGATGAGTCCCATAGTGCTCAGAGGCATTTGAACCATTTCCCGCATCCATTCATGCAGGTGGGTCTGCCTCTCGTGACATCTAGCGGTCAGTTCTGCATTACATAGCGGTGTCCGGCCACCTTTTATGAGACAGCGTAAGTGGGAGAAGTTTGGAAGCTATGAGCGAGATCCTGGCAGTAGTAATGCTGTGAGTTGTGGCATTAATGCTCAGTTGACAGAGCATTCGTCCACAAAAGGTAAAGGTTCCGAGTCCGAGTCTCGATCCGGCAAACAGTCATAATCTACCAGAAAGTTTCAACGACAGCGTTATTTGAAGAATGGTACAGACGAGAGAATACTAGAGACAGAGAGAATGCTTGATAGAAATATATATTTTCTACAGTTGTCTTACACACAAAACTTTTCGTAGGTCACCATAAGATAAAACCAAGCGGGGATCTAACATGGCAAAGAAGCTGGATGTGAAACAGGACCCCTGTTTAAGGGAACACCGAATTCACATGTTTTCAAATTGAGCTGGGAATGCAACATGATAATAGTACATTCATATACAGATAGCAGGAGGGATTGCAACCATCGTTCCTGATTTTTCTTTTTCGGCAAAATAGGCTTCAATTATGATTCATCTGACTAGTTTCTGCCAAGATCTTTTCATACTATCCACCTAGATACTATATGTAGTTGTCGCCTATGTTGAGATCTAAATGGAGAATGGTACGACCACTTTGGCACCACAAATTTTTGTTGCTGTGGGAGTTCATCGCCTTTCACTGGTTAGTAAGTGAAAACTTCTCCTGTAATAGGTGTTACGTACACGATCTTCGCTCAAATCGTGTGATTACCTAATTTCGACGACTTATAATTTTCAAGCACCTTAAAACCAATGTAGAAAAGTATCACATTGTCTGCAAACATCTCCACACAACGACCTATATAAGTAACACATTCCGCAAGTCACACTACCATACCACCTTACCGTGCAAAATTCCTATTTACGTGTGTAATATTTGGTATTACATGTCGCAACTGTCAAATTATTTTTCACTGCAAGTAAAAAGTAGACTTTATATTCCATCTTTATCTGCCTCGTGATGACTGGGTGTTGTGTGATGTCCTTAGGTTAGTTAGGTTTAAGTAGTTCTAAGTTCTAGGGGACTGATGACCATAGATGTTAAGTCCCAAAGTGCTCAGAGCCATTTGAACCATTTTATATTCCATCATTACATTGTTAATAGATCCACCTTAACGTGACAACTTTAAACATCATATTGGGAACTCCGCTGTAAGTACTACCGTTTGACAACTAACAGTAGTGATATGCTCTTGTCAAAGATACACATACATCTAAATACTGTTGGATTATCGATAGCAAATGTCAGAGGCACATTACATACACAGGTTGAACTTCAATAAAACGGAAGAACTGCAAGGACAGATTCCTGAGTGTAAATGGATGAAAAAGGTCCCTTTAACACGCTTCCAGAAATGGACGGTTCGCGTGCAATGACAAAAAATCGCCCTGGAACACTGCACAGAGATCCACCCCATCCATGTCGCAACAGTAGTTCAAAGTGGCCAGCACTGGATGCGGTTGTTATTCGAGATACACGTAATCGTGCTTCGGCTTAGAGCATGTTAGCGGGATACTTGCCTGGTGCTTGTCTTAGGGATCGTTCCAATACCCTGTGGAACCCGATCCTCGAGATCTGGTGTAGGCACAGTACGGCGTCTCCCTGCACGATCGTCTGTCTGAAACGACCTACGATCCCACAAAGGCCCAAAAAGGGGTTCAGATGTTGTTTGATCTGGTTGGTGTCCGTTTGCATCTGTTTGGCCGTACACAAACAGCGTCTTGGCTTGTTCTCTATATGAATACCGGACCATTCTCCTGCTTAATCTGCTCAACTACGCAGCCTTCAACACACAACGAACACACGGCACGTTCACGAACTGTCATTCTTTAGAGCCATCTATCATGGCAGTTGTGCATTTTCGGGCACGTGTTCACAGGATCTGTTTTCCTCCCTTTCTAGTCAGGAATTCACCCCTGCAGTTTGTCGGTTTTATTAACGTTCAAACTATATATTCCAAGAAAACATCGACAAGCTTTAGACACGCTTCCCTTTAACACGCTTCCAGAAATGGACGGTTCGCGTGCAATGACAAAAAATCGCCCTGGAACACTGCACAGAGATCAGAGAGATTCCTAAGATCAAAATAAGAAAAACATCAACTAGACAAGGGTTCTAAAGTGGATACTTTAAGAGATTCGAGCACTTGTTCAGAAGAAGAGACGTGTTTCAGCAAGCGAAGATGAACGATGATCACCCTGTATTGCTGACTTGCTGCACTTAATTAATGTGTCCTATATCAAACTATCAGCGACTAATTAAGGCCATAAAAGCAGACATAAAATACTTTATTGTGTTAGTTAACAATGATATATGAAACACAATGAACTACAAACATCACATAATATTGGAAAATGAACAGTCTATTAATAGCTGGTGAATCAGACTTAACGAATGCCTTTGTCGGAGGTCATCAGTGTCTGATGGATACGCATAGACATAAAGAAACCAACAAATATCTCACAAAATAAGTGTCAAACGAAAAAACTGCAAAGAACGAAACTTGTCTAGCTTGAAGGGGGAAACCACAAGGCGCTACGGTTGACCTGGTAGATGGCGCTGCCATAGGTCAAACGGATATCAAATCCGTTTTCTTAAATAGGAACCCCCATTTTTTTATTACAGATTCGTGTAGTACGTAAAGAAATATGAATGTTTTAGTTGGACCACTTTTTTCGCTTTGTGATACATGGCGCTTTAATAGTCAGAAACGTATAACTGCGTGGTATCACGTAACATTCCGCCAGTGCGGACGGTATTTGCTTCGTGATACGTTACCCGTGTTAAAATGGACCGTTTACCAATTGCGGAAAAGGTCGATATCGTGTTGATGTATGGTTCTTGTGATCAAAATGCCCAACGGGCGTGTGCTATGTATGCTGCTCGGTATCCTGGACGACATCATCCCAGTGTCCGGACCGTTCGCCGGATAGTTACATTATTTAAGGAAACAGGAAGTGTTCAGCCACATGTGAAACGTCGACCACGACCTGCAAGAAATGATGATGCTCAAGTAGGTGTTTTAGCTGCTGTCGCGGCTTATCCGCACATCAGTAGCAGACAAATTGCGCGAGAATCGGGAATCTCAAAAACGTCGGTGATGAGAATGCTACAACAACATCGATTGCACCCGTACCATATTTTTACGCAACAGGAATTGCATGGCGACGACTTTGAACGTCGTGTACATTTCTGCCACTGGGTGCAAGAGAAATTACGGGACGATGTCAGATTTTGTGCACGCGTTCTATTTAGCGATGAAGCGTCATTCACCAACAGTGGTAACGTAAGCCGGCATAATATGCACTACTGGGCAACGGAAAATCCGCGATGGCTACGACAAATGGAACATCAGCGACCTTGGCGGGTTAATGTATGGTGCGGCATTATGGGAGGAAGGATAATTGGCCCCCATTTTATCGATGGCAATCTAAATTGTGCAATGTATGCTGATTTCCTACATAATCTTCTACCGATGTTACTACAAGATTTTTCACTGCATGACAGAATGGCGATGTACTTCCAACATGATGGATGTCCGGCACATAGCTCGCGTGCAGTTGAAGCGGTATTGAACAGCATATTTCATGACAGGTGGATTGGTCGTCGAAGCACCATAGCATGGCCCGCACGTTCACCGGATCTGACGTCGCCGGATTTCTTTCTGTGGGGAAAGTTGAAGGATATTTGCTAACGTGATGCTCCGACAATGCCTGACAACATGCGTCAGCGCATTGTCAATGCAGATGCGAACATTACGGAAGGCGGACTATTCGCTGTTGAGAGGAATGTGGTTACACGTATTGCCAAATGCATTGAGGTTGACAGACATCATTTTGAGCATTTATTGCATTAATGTGGTGTTTACAGGTAATCACGCTCTAACAGCATGCGCTTTCAGAAATAATAAGTTCACAAAGTTACATGTATCACATTGGAACAACCGAAATAAAATGTTCAAACGTACCTATGTTCTGTATTTTAATTTAAAAAACCTACCTGTTCTCAACTGTTCGTCTAAAATTGTGAGCCATATGTTTGTGACTATTACAGTGCCATCTATCACAAAGCGAAAAAAGTGGTTCAACTGAAACATTCATTTTTCTTTACGTACTACACGAACGTGTAATAAAAAATGGGGGCTCCTGTTTTAAAAACGCAGTTGATGTCCGTTTTACCTATGGCAGCGCTATCTAGCGGGCCAACCATAGCGCCATCAGGTTTCCCCATTGAAGCTAGACAAGTGCCGTCTTTGTAGTTTTTTCGTTTGACGCTTATTTCGTGAGATATTTGGCCCGGTCACGATCAATGGACCACCCTATATATATATATATATATATATATATATATATGAGAGTAATCCATAAAAAATAGAACAACAATTTTCATAATATTTTTTAAAAGATTATATTATTACTGAAGAACCACGAGAATCCTCTCTTAGCGGAAAATCGACACACATAAACATGTGTCTGTTTGTTTGATTTGTATTCCGTTAAAATGGGTAAGGAGGATAGTTGGTAACAAAAACGCAAAGAACTGTGAGTATAAAAGACACTCATTTGTTCAATAAGGTTTACCCACAATTGAGTGTCGTGTGTGTCTATCTTTGGCAACACCTTATTACCTGCAGTTAATTGTCAAGTTGTAGCACTTAGAACAGTTCCCCAATCCGATGTTTACAGTTGTCGCCTTAATGTACAGCCATTCACAATGCTAATGACGGAATATAATGCCTACTTTTAACGTGTAGTGAGAAATAATTCGACAGTTACGACATGTAAAACGGAATATTACAGAAGTAAGTGGGAATTTTGCACAGTAAGGTGGTATGTTAAAGTGTGTTGTACAGTGTGCTACTTAACATGGCGATGTGTGGAGAGGTATGCAGACAGTATAATACTCTTCCGCGTAGGTTTTACAAGAGCTTGAAAATGACGAGTAGCACGATTTAAATAAAGTTCGTCTACATACAACCTACTATGCACCATGTTTTCTTTTATTAAACACAGTACCAGTGCGGGCTGTACCTTCAACAGATAACTGAGAACATAGGGCGCACTTGCTACGAGGAGATAGGCACACCAGAGGAATTCATGGTAGGTCACATCAAACCAATCGGAATATTGATGACTCAACAAACTCACAGCACCAATTCTGTAATCGATTTTTCTGATGTTACATTATATTATCGTTTCAAAATAACGTAGTTGGGCCGGCCAGAGTGGCTGAGCGGTTTTAGGCGCTACAGTCTGGAACCGCGCTACCGCTACGGTCGCAGGTTCGAATCCTGCCTCGGTCTAGATAGGTTTAGGTAGTTCTAAGTTCTAGGCGACTGATGACCTTAGAAGTTAAGTACCATAGTGCTCAGAGTCATTTGAACCATTGAACATAGTTTGGCCCGTCTCCACTTACAATTTCAGCCGGCACATGGCTGCCCATGTTAGTGGATGTTCTTTCGGCCTGACGGCTAGCTGTTGCTCGACTGACGGGAATTTTTATGGCATCTCCTCAGCTACATTTCCCAACACAGCCTTCTCAGGACCGACCGAGACAACGAAAGTTTCATGAATTAACTCGAAACCCCAAGCAGTCGGCGGGAACGGACACACAAACAAGCATTTGTACAAGGGTCATTAAAAAAATAATGCAACACTTTCTGTTCTGAAAGCATGTTGGTTTTATTCAAGACTCCTGTACATCATATTACTCGCCAAAGTTCTTGTTACATAACCCTATTTCTTTTGGCTACATAACCCTATTTTTCAACAAACACTCCAATCAATGCGACAGCTGTACACCGCCTTAATGGGAGGGCCTTTAATCTTGCATGGTACCATTCTAGTGCTTGACGTCAGCGCCTGACGTCAGAGCCGACGTCTTGCTACTCAATAACCTCCCCATCGTATTCGTACTGCTAACACCAACGTGCGTTATTCATTGGGCCAAACTGAAGGAAGTAGAAAGACGCGAGGTCCGGGCTGCAGATTGGAGGAGGAACAACAGGCCAATGAAGTTTTGTGAGCTTCTCTCGTGCGCGCAGACGTGTGTGAGGCCTTGGGTTGTCATGAAAAAGGAGAAGGTCGTTTGAATTTTCGTGGCGACGAAGGCGCTGAAGTCGAGTCTTCAATTCCTTGAAGGTAGCACAATACACTTTAGAGTTTCAAATGGGTCAAATGGCTCTGAGCACTATGGGACTCAACATCTGAGGTCATCAGTCCCCTAGAACTTAGAACCATTAAACCTAACTAACCTAAGGACATCACACGCATCCATGCCGGAGGCAGGATTCGAACTTGCGACCGTAGCGGTCACGCCGTTCCACACTGAAGCGCTTAGAACCGCACGGACACCTTAGAGTTTATCGTAGGACAAATGAGGGGAGGACATCAAACAGAACAGCCCCTTCACAGGAGACCGTCGCCACGATTTTACCAGCTGAGTGTGTGGCTTCGACCTTCTCCTTCATAGGAGAGCTTGTGTACCGCCACACCATGGATTGCCGTTTTGCTTCCGTTCTAAAATTTAAATTTAAAACAGTCTTGATCGCAATATTGTTAAAATATTTTTTTATTGGAGTGAGTGAGCGGTTCCGACTTTATGAAAGAGTTATCTTCAGACTCCGGAGCGGTGGATGGACACTGCTAGATGAGTTCCGTCGAGTTTCGACGCTCTTGTAACTGAGCAATTACACGATATTCAACAGAAAATGTCACGATCAGCCTCGCAAAGCGCAAGCGATTCTGCGCAGATGGATCTTCATTGCCCTTTATGTTAGGCGACGAGGCAACATACACCTCTGAGTGCCCCATCCAGTGGACGAGTTTGCCAGCACTGCTAACAGAGACGTCCAGCTGAGTTGCAATGTGTCTGATTGTCATCCAACGATCACTCACAACGAGGGAGTCCGCACGTTCCAACACTGCAGGAGTCTCAGTTTTGTGCGGCCCGATGGCGAGCGGGAGATCGGACAAGTTTGCGCGACCTTGATGCGATGATGACAGACGTCTCGCCCAAAGACTCAACACGCTTTTGTTCACTGTCAAGTCTCCGTAGACATGCAAAGGCCAATGAAAATCTGCGAAACTCTGGTTTGCTGCCAAAACGATGTCAATGACAGCTCTCTGCTCCGTTCTAGTCACCATTTTGAAGACTACGTATAGCGCTGCCACCTATCGGAATTTCATGAATGTATAGGGGCTGAAGCGAGAATATTCCCCGACGTTAGAGAGCCTGTATACAGAGAGAGTGGCCATAGGTGAAGTTGCCAGTGATTGGTTGATTAGCTTTGGCGCCATTTGTCTGCCAAACGTCTCTCGCGCTTCCTATGTTCGCCGTGCTTTTGAGTTGAATTGTAGTTCAGAGGACTTCTGGAAACTATTAAAAGGTATTTGAATTATTGAGAGACTTGTTATGCGTTGTACACGCATGTTAGATTTAGTTGTATATCGTTTTTAGTACGTAATTAGCGTTTGCAATCTTAAATACGAGTTGAAATAATGAAGCGTTTTGTGATGAAGCCGGTAGGCCTACATGTTTGAAGTAAACACGTTAGTAATTTACAGTATTGTTTTTGACATCTGTAATTCGTTCTGCAGACGTTCCACCACTCCACTACTGACCATTCGAAAGTCCCGCCCGCAGAAAAATGGCCGCCGTATCTCCGGTTGGCCGCTCTCTCCCTATACAGGCTCTCTAGCCGACGTTTGGGAGCGCCGCCATCTATCGGAACTTCAAGAAACTATAGGGGCTGAAGCGGGAATATCCCATGACGACCCATAACAAATTCCGCAGTTTTTCAACCGAAATTATCTAAGAAAAATTAATGTACTGCATTACTTATTGAGCCCCTCGTCTTTTAGGAACAGTGCTGTGACCATGTAGTTCACACTGCTCTAATTCACTGGAGAAATACTTAGGGACTTCAGAAAGAAAGTTATATATGTCATACCACGGAAAGGTCATTGCACAACAAGTGTGGCAGACTGTTAGAAGAGACTACATGTTCCTGATTTCCTGCAAATACAGTTCTCCTGCGGTACTGATGGCAGTGGAATCACAGAGTGGCGCAGTAAGTGGAAACTTACTCTATAGTTGAAGTATGCGGGGCAGTACAATTACACACAGATTCACCGTGAAGTTCTGCAGGTATGTGGGCCAAATGCAATGTCGTCTGCAGCCGTGGTGAAATGGTGCCACCAATTTGTCCATGACAGCACAGAAATTGATGATTCTACTCGGGAAGAATGACGCTCGTCCAGGCAATCTAGAAAGAAACCGTGAGGACAAAGAGATTTTCCTAAGATCAGGACATTCATACAACGGTTGTTCTGGCCCCACGATCAAGGAGAAATGAACGACCGTTCCAACCGTTGTTTACAGAGGCTTGGAGACTATGTTGAAACGTAGTAACTTTGAAGTTATTGCAGCATGCAGTAAAAGTTATTTGGCATGTCATTAGAATGTTTAACACGCGTGTTGATACCCTCTGGTAACGGACCTGAAAAAGACTCTCAAGACATGAAGTACGGAACCACATACATATATAAGAACAAGTAGTAATATAACACCAAACTAAAGAAAAATAGAGCGTCCATCAATGACCACGACTTGAAAATAGTAGCAGTGAAAGTACTTATCTGAGTTAATGAGAACTTCAGAGCAATAAAATGAGTTTAATTTAGACGGAACTGCCTTATATAAACTGGAATTCCTCAGATTAGCTGAATAAACTGACACATTAAGCATTGAGTCACTGGTCACAAGATGCTATGGATGCTACGCTCTTGTTGTTGATGATGTTGTTGACATAGCCCCCTCGGTATCATCGCCTACTATATATTGAATCCACATCTACATCTACATACTTTACGGTGCATGGCGGAGAGTGTCCTCTACCACTATAAGCCATTTCTTTTCCAGTTCAATTCCTAAAAGACCGAGGGAAAAACGACTGCCTATATCCCTCCGTATGAGCCCTAACTTCTCGTATCTTATCTTTGTGGTCCGTACACCACATGTATGTTGGTGGCAGTACACTCAATCTGCTGCCGGCTTCGGATCGGGATTCTCTAAATTTTCTCAATAAAGCTCCTCGAAAACAACGTCGCTTTCCCTACATTAGTTTCCATTTGAGCACCCGAAACTTTTCCGTATTAGTTGTGTCTTCCTCGAATCTAGCAGCCCGCCTCTGAACTGCTTCGATGTCTTATTTTCATCGGACCTGGTGAGGATTCCAAACACTCGAGCAGTACTCAAGAACAGGTCGCACCAGCGTCCTAAATGCAGTCTCCATTACACACCAACCACACTGTGGGGCGGCGGGTGGAATTATTGGTATTATATGTTTTGTATTATTTATTTATTGCTGTTATTTGCCGTTCTAAACACTGGCTCTCTAACTACAATAATGGCAACCAGAAAGTGATTAGCAAAATGTGAAGCCTGTAATTATAATTCCTAGTGCCCACTTCATCTGAGAAATACATTTATAGCTACAGCTTATAGCTCTGAGGAATTAGGAGATTGTCTGGGATTCATAATCAAAAACCATTTCTCTAAAACGTTCACTGTATTCTGAAAGTCACAGACCAGAAAGAATCCACACAATCGTACTACCAGAGCAGTTCAGAGTCTAATGCGCTGATGCAACTATAACTGTTCAAATTAAATGTTTAAGTGAATGCCCGCCATGATTTGATGATAATGTTCATCAAACGCCACGCTAAATAATGGTAGAATGTCTGTCCCGCGGCGGCACGTGAAAATACGATATACGCAAACTGAAGATAGATCATTGAAGTCATCCCAGAATTATCACTTCACTCGAAAACGATTTCATGGTTACGCGTATCCCTAGTAACTTATTACGGCATCCGAGCCTGTTTATAGCAGTGATAACAACGCGACGCGACTCTCGGCACAGGTGGTGTGCTAATCAGTGTCTGGAGAGAACTGGGGCCTTTTCTTTCACGCAGCGTTCTTATATATAAAGCCGCGGTGCGGATGGCTAAGGGAACCCCTGATCAAATCCGCTCTCCCGACTTGCCGCTGGGCTAGTAATGCACCACTTTAAGTTATCGAATAAATCATTGCTTCCTTTGCTAATGGCCAATGAAGCTCTCAATTTAAATGTGCAATCAGCACACAGGTAAGTAATCATAATAAAAGTCTGACGTGGCTAAGTCAAATATTTTGGGCGAGAGAATTAATTTAATTACACTACACGCAGTAGACGAGCTCTGAACTTGCCCTTTGGAGATACGCTATCGCTATAGTTGTATAGTTATTCAGTTAAAACTTCTCACATCTTTATGATTATAGCGGATCTCCCTTCTACTTAAATTTAAACATCCTACCTTTATTTATTCGCCTACTTAATCTATCTTGCTTCCTTAATTTTTAAGACAAAAACTAGAGAATCATGAATTTCAACTAAAATTTTAATTTGTGACATCCACAATACTGTTTCTCCTAAATTATTATGAAAAAGGAATCTAAATATAAATTTTTAAGTTTAAAGCTCTTTTCTGTTGCGCCAATGATTTTTACAGAAAAACGTCCAAATTTCGAAAATGGTTAAAGTTATTGAACTGATGTTCAACACATATTGATTTAGTATTACTCCTGACATGCTAGAAACGTTTCAGGTTATTTACTGTATTTTTAAAGTATTGCACAACATTTATGACGTCAGAGCTAGTTACAGCGGACTAGGCTGGCACACAATGGAAAGACTGATGTGAATTTTATAAGGCGTGAGTAGGCTGCTTCCCTACAACACTCTCAACAAATTCTTCTCATAATTCGAAGTCGACCTTTCGCCTTCCCTACCACAATCCTCAGATTCTCGTTCCATTTCATATCGCTTTGCAACATTACGCTCAAAGATTTAAATAACGTGACTACGTCAAGCAGGACACCAGTAATGCCGTAGCCGAACGCTACGAGCTTCTTTTTCTTATTCAGCCGCAATAATTTACATTTTTCTACATTTAGAGCTTGCTGCCATTCATCACACAGACTGGAAATTAGTCATCTTGTATCCTCGTACAGTCACTCATCTTCAACACCTTCTGGTGCACCACAGTATCACCAGCAAACAACTGCAGACTGCTGCAAACACTGTCCGTCAGATAATTTATTTATATAGAAAATAATAGAGGTCCTGTCACACTTCCAAGTGGCACTCCTTACGATATCCTTGTGTCTGAAGAACACTCGCCGTTGAGGACAACGTAATGAGTTATATTAGTTACGGGTTTTTTCCATATGCTCGTACCTTCGTTAAAAGTCTGCAGTGGGGCTCCGTGTCAAACGCTTTTCGTAAATCCAGAAATATGGGATCTCCTTGTATACAGGAGTCACCTGCGCCTTTTTCCGGTCGGTTGAGACTTTGCACTGGGCGAGAGATTAGCGATAAATCCAAGCTAAGTAACGAGTAACGGCCCAGTACCGTAGAGTACTCTCTATAAAGCAGAACTGGGATTACATCTGACCTGGCGACTTATTTGCTTTCGACTCTTTCAGTTATTTCTCTACGCCAGGAATGTTTATTGCTATACCAACCATATGAGACTTATGGGATTTTGTGCGATGATCAAATGACTGTGTATTCGTATGATTCTCCTGGGTATGAAATGATCGAATGGCATTTATTGGCCGGGATATCCCCTTCGGAGTCCGGCCGCCGTATTGCAAGTCTTTTTAGTTGACGCCACTTCGGCGACTTGCGTGTCAATAGTGATAAAGGACACACAACACCCACTTCCCTGTCGGGAATCAAACCCGGGCCCCCTTGCGTGGTAGGTTGTAACGCTACCGCTGCGCTACCGAGGTGAACGATTTCTTAAACACAAAATTTAATACTTTGTCTTTCGTTTCATTGTGTTCTCCTGCCACGCTGGACTGGTGTTCGAGTGACTGGATGTAAGTCTTTGACCTACTTAACGAATATATAAACGACCAGAATTTTCCCGGGTTCGTGGCCAGAACTTTTTCTAAGCCTGTGGACTCCTTACTCTTCGACTTCGATTTAATCAACATGCCAAGAAGATGCCCTACGATGAGTTTGTAGGCAGATAACAAACTAGGATATTTGGAAATGGAACGGTAGTACAGTTTTTGACTATTCATAAATGCACTCGATGTCCCATTTCCAATTCTGTTATATCATTTCGACTACCATGGGTACACAAAGCAATATCAATTGAATGAAGTACTGAAGTGTGCTGCACATGACTTTCAAAAAGTAACATACTACGGCTGTTAATTAGTTCACAGCTTTTCGTAGCAACCGCGAATACTATTTTCACTGTGAAAGTTCCATACAAAGTATGAAATGGGAATCAGTTTCAATACTCGCAGTCGTGACATTCAGGTACGGTTTTCACAAACTCGTTGTGTTTTCACTCAGATATTATCACTCTCAGAAACATCTTACGCTTTACCCAACATTCTCCGTGATCCATTATCTTTAAGTACTTTTTAGACGTTCGCATAACTGCACCTCTGCATTCACACCAGAGACACAATGTGTGCACCATCGTTCACGACCAATATCCTTTTATTAGCTAAATTACCAAAACGTTTGTACTACGACGTCAGAGCAATGATTCTCACGACCATTCGCGTCCACCATTCAGTACAGCTCTCCAATCTGTGCCGTCTCTTCAGGCTCCGTTCCGCCTACCTCACTTCGATGAAGGACAGTATTTATTTCCTGTTCCCTTCACCTTCCACTAGGTATTATCTTAGGGAATTTTTTTCTTTATTGTTATTTCACTCCCCAAAAAGTGTCGGGCTGGGAGTGGCACAATACGCCACTCTTCAGCCAGGAGAGTTACAGAGAAAACACAGGCAAATGAGAAAATAACACATAATATAGAATGGTACAAAGTGATGCATTAACAAGAACAAAACTAGATGAGTAGAAACGGTAGACTAAAAAACAACATAGACGAGAGCCATAAACACATGCAGAGAATGAACACTGTGAGTCACACGAAAACAAGAAACACCACAGTGGGAACACAAATGAATGATGCTGGCGACACTGCTGGTACTGGTGGATCCTGTGGAATTGTATCCTTTCTTTACATACTCGTGTTTGTGTGTGTGTGTGTGTGTGTGTGTGTGTAAGTGTGTGTGTGTGATTTATGTGGGGCTTTCAGTAAGTAAAACAACAATCGTTTTTCTCGCCTATGTCGGTTGCAAAAATGCGCAATTTGTTGTGGGCAGTTAAAAAAATGCGCAATTTGTTGTGGGACATTGTAGAATATTCCCGCGTCAGCCCCTGTCGTTTGATGAAGTTCCAATATGTGGCGACACTGTAACGGAGGTTCGTTACAACCAGAGAGCTGCCACCGAGTTTCTTTTCAAGGAAACCCAGTGCATCGCAGATATGCACAGGCGGTTGCACCACATCGACGCAGAACCGGCAGCGTGCAATAGCGCCGTGAGTCGTAGGGCGAGGCGTCTTTAATCATCGCAACTACAGTAGGTCGCGCAAACCTGCCCGATCTCCCGTGTGGCGTCCGGCCCCTTAGGAAGCTGAACAAACGGCTTCAGCGTATCCGTCGCCACAAAAGTGCGGACAGATTTATCTTTCTCCATGACAAGAAAGCAAGACACAAGTCTGCGCACACGAGAGGAGCTCGCAAAACTTCAGTAGACTGTTCTTCCTCGTCCACTCTACAACTTGCTTCTCGTGCCTTTCCGACTTCCATCTGTTTGCCGCAATAAGGGATGCGCCTGGTGGACGCAGTAAGTGGGTGATGGGAAGGCTACTGATATAGCAAGACATTGGCTCCAGCGTCGACCAGTTGATTGGTACCATGCGAGGCTACTGGCCATCCCAGTAAGATGGCGTAACGCCGTGGTATTGAACAGAGATTAAGTTGAAAAGTAGTTTCGTAACCAAAAGAGTCAGGAGTTATATAGAGAATTGGTGTCCTGAACAAAACCAAGCTGCTTGCAGAAAAAAAAGTGTTGCATTACTTATTGGACGTCCCTAGTACATATTTGCTGCCCTTAATTTACTTTTTAGGGTATTGTTGTTCCATTTTAATATCTAAAAGATTTGACTTTAAATGTTCGTTTCAGCCTCCTTGCGGTCTACCCATTAGAGGGCTCTGTGAAATATCTTATTTGGTCATCCTACAAACGATACAGCGACACAACGTTCCTGCAACACTTCGCCATCGAAAACAAATACAAAACAAATTTTTACATGAACTGAATGAAGCATAATAGTCCCGAAATATCCTCCAACAAACTGAGGAGTTTCTGAGAAAGCGTGCTGCATAAGATGAGAAGAGATTCTTAAGTGGGTACCAGGTATTCCCGCCTTCAAGTCTCCTGTGTTGATTTGCAACGACGCATACAGCGGTATCGAGTATTCAGCCTTTGGCCAAACAGGAATCATACGAGAAATGTATTTACGCAGGAAAGTTACTGTCGACAACACAGCGATGCAGTACTCTTACCCTAACACGATGTGAGGTCCAAAGTCAACAACAGTTGAGACCTGCACTTTATGTGAACAGGAGCGTTGTAGCTGCTGTTCCCGAGTTCGTGTCGAGACTGCGTGAGAGTCACTGCACGTGCAAATGGCACAGTACCAATTGAAGGCTCTTCCAAGTCATAAACCAGTCCTCTTAGTTGCGTAGTAGATCGTTGTTTTACGATAACACTATCTCGTTCCTCGTAGCCGTTAGAACAGGCACCGATACGCTATGAGCGGAAAAATGTCCATTGTGGCTACTTGGTCCTGTTGGCGTCCTTAGAGTTTCTATTTGCTGGCCCGTACATGGAAATATATCTGTATATTGCGTAATAGGTTGCAGTGGCATTTCAGTACGGCTCATCGACTGTACACTTGAACTTCTAAATACAGCCTAGTGAAACGAAACTTATCCTCAAACTGACCATGTTCTAAACATCGTCTATCTGCCTGCAATGCAACAAGGCAGTTTCCTGCCCCCATCCTTAATAATGGACACAGAACGTTCTGGTTTGGATACCCCTACAATGTTAACATCCTCCTATAAAATAAATCTGTTTATCACTTCGTAGTAATAACGATTTGGAGCTGGTCGTATTCTACATCATGATTGGCTCCATAACTAGACTTAATCGTTTGCTGTCAAGTGAAGCTTCATTTTCTCACACTGATACGTGGTACCTTCTTATGAACCATTATGAGAATTTATCACTGTCACGAAAACACTCTCTACTGGAAGGGCTCAAAGATCTTCATTTTCTGAAAAGCACGGAGGGTCAAATTTTCCGTCTCAACTGAAACCAGCGCCGCATCATATTTCTTATTCTTTCTTGTTCTTGCTTTCAATTTAGTAAACACTACATTTGACACCTCGAATAGTAATCCACTTTTGTATCTCCTCAAGTGGCGATATTACGAAATTCACACACATTCTCCCCGACACATGAACGACGAGAATGACACAGTATTAATTGATGTAATGAAAACAGATGTAGTATCCATTAGTAATTATAACATTTTTTCGTTTAGTTGTGCTAATTTGTCTGTGGTATACATATGATGGTAGAACTTTCGTTGCTAAAGCACTTAGAGATTGTAGGCTGTTTGATATTTACTATGGAAGTTCTGGTCGTCATGGTACTCACTCACTGCACTTGCAAACTTCACCTTTCTGAACACAGACCGATCTATTTCATTTTCTTCTAGGACGCGGTACGAGTGATTGCATCCTAATCTTCAGGTGGAGTACTTTCATGGATGTAGCAGGGTGGAGTACTTTCATGTATCTAGGCAGCTACTTAGTTATGTTTCATTCAATGTCATAATCTTATACTGAACTCATACACCTTAAACGATAATATATCCACTTACAAATATTCCACCAGACATGTCACTTAAGTTTCTTATGTACACACGTTTGTAACCTCGAATGCCACCTATGGTCACAAAACATATTCAAAGAACTTACAAGTTTAGATTGAGAAATAAATGTACAGACAATGTGCAGATAGGTGTTAACATCCTTGTACTCACAAAATATAGGCTCTTTAAAAAACTTGCGAATATACATTTCAGCATACTGATATCATAATGATTAGTTGGATTGTTTGGGCATCGTTAATTTCCAATACCGAAGTGCGGTTTATGCATGTCGTTTGTATCTTTAATTGGCAATGTTAGCTGACAATACTCTTTCTGTAGCTGTTAGATGTCTGGACTGTATTGCTTTTGTTTTTATGTGTGATACTCAGAAATACAAAAGTGGGTACATAACTACTTCAATTGTCCTTCTAAATAGCTTTGTTATCATTTTTAATGCACGTCTTCAGTGCCATATTATGACAAAAATGACACGAAGTAATTACTGTAATTCGTAGCAAAATGAAATGTAAGAGTAAAAAGTGGCTGCATCCACGATATCAATATTCATGTAAATCATTTATCCACCTAAAGATAGTGTAAACCCGAAAAACGTGTTGTACAAGGAAATGAGGGAGACTGACAAGATAATTTTTTAATTAGTTTTTATACGAGTTACAGAAATGGTAGTAAATTTCGAATGAAAACGACAGTTAGTAAATCAACAGCGTCCTTGGCTGGGATGTTATTTCTTTAAAAAAAAGTGCATGTAGTTCGCAGCGGGCTATACTTTTTTTTCTCTTTATATCATACGGACGTAAAATGATTAATTACCTGATAAATCCCTCCAGTATGCAAAAGTTTATTTTATATCGTTAATGCTTTATTTAGGGTTTGTGCCGTCGGCGTAAGATTAATTACAGTCGGGGCATTTACCACGTTCTCCATCGTTTCACTCTGTGATTGACACCACAGGCACTGAAGTTTAGGAAGCGGGAAACGTAAGTTTTAAATATCGTTTTCCCACCTCGTTTAGCTTCACAAGACGAATGCGTATCGTGTCGTTAGGTGGATTAACATACAGTAAAATGGGGTGATTCTAAAACAAGCTAGGAATTAATCATCACAGTCATACATTCAGAGTCTGATACGACTACAGTTAGACACAGATATTGTGTACCAATATCGTTTTAGCGTGATTACTGTCTAATCCGGAAAGCGTTAATTTTGCAGGGTATGCCAAGTTAAGAAGCGATCCCGACGGAGCACTGGGTTATCTACCTATTTAAATAAGCATAAAACTTTCTGTAACCACACACGCTTCAAACTAGTGAGACATGGATGCTTTGGAAATTAGAAAGCACGTTAACGACTTTTATAGAGTGGTGACACATAGCTACACACGTATTGTGATTCTTATGTGTGTGTGACGATGGTTTCTTGTATTCCTGTCCTAGTGGCGAATTGTTTGGTACCGACCTACCGTGCACTGTCACACCGAGAGGCCACTAGAGACGTATCATTCTGTAAACTCACTGCTACCGTGTGACACTAGCTTGGAGTTGACACTACATTCCGTCTTCAGTTGCGCTTCAGAAGTTTCGCTGGGAAGCCCTTACACATCATACACACAGTCCCGATCTCTTCCCGTCCGATTTACATATTTTTGGATCCTGAAGAACAGGGAGAGGCGGGTCTGTGTACAATCACGTTTGCCTAAGCAGCCGCGAACATTTTCAGTGAAGACATTTACCGTCTTGTCTCACAGTTGTGGCGACTACTTGTGAAATACACTACCAGTGAGAAGCTGTCTGTCAGCCTATAGCCGGCCGAAGTGGCCGCGCGGTTCTGGCGCTGCAGTCTGGAACCGCGAGACCGCTACGGTCGCAGGTTCGAATCCTGCCTCGGGCATGGATGTGTGTGATGTCCTTAGGTTAGTTAGGTTTAACTAGTTCTAAGTTCTAGGGGACTAATGACCTCAGCAGTTGAGTCCCATAGTGCTCAGAGCCATTTGAACCATTTGTCACCCTATACTTCATTTCTATGTACAAACTCATAGTACAAACTACATGTAACAAAATGGTCAATAATTTCTCTATCATTATGTACAATAAAATATGATTCAGGTTTTAACCTGTTCAAAGTATCTAACCTTTGCCCTCAGAACAGCTGCACAAACACTTGGCATTCTAGAGGTAAGATTTTGTAGTGTTTCTACCGATACTGTAGTCCTTCACGTCTGTACATTATTCCATAGATTCTCAACATTAGATGACCTCGGTTTTCTTTTCTCCCTGTTCATTCCATAAGAGACAATGGGACTGAAGTCAGGTGACTAAAGTCGACAAATCATATTCTTCAGTTCCTTGCGTTTCTCTTTTCTGTCGGCATATCCTCTGTACAATCTATGTAGTGTCCTGCGGTCGGTAGGAAAGAATTAACGACCAAGTCTGAGCACACTTCATTTAACTAAAACGCCACTTGGCGTTCACTAATTTCCGAACGTATGAACAACGAGAAACAAAATAATTCTTGTGGTGGCAAAAGCCAGATAAATTTTACAAAACAATGAAAAGAAATAATAACAACCAACATACTAGGCTTCATAATTCCAACGTGGCGTTACACCTAACAAGATACAAATTTCTACAGAAGACTATTGGGAGTGTCTATTAGGCTAGAGCCGGCGCAGATATTGGCTGGAGCTGTCCTAGCCATAGGTACACTATGCCAGTCTGACTCTGCTGACGTGCTTATAACACCGATTCAGTGGAGTGCTGCACTTAGTCACATTAGTTCTAATTGGTGGATCTCTGTCACATGGCTTTTCACGAAGTAGTGCCATGTTTATGCGGAATGTCTGTTGATGTTTACATTCACTGGCGATATTTTCATATGAGCTGTTGAAGGGGCGTCGGCACCCCACCTCTCTCATCTGTTGTGCGGGTTCTGCCAATGGCTGCCTCCCTCTCGGCCGTTCCTCCTCCTCCCAACGCCCTCGCCCTCCTTCCCTCCCCCCTCCCCCACCTCTCTGTAGCCCTACCACCATGAACCATGCCTCAGTCACTGGCAGACAGAGCATCACTGATTTCCCAGCGGCTTCGGCGTTCGCTTCCCTGCATGCGCATATCGCCAAGCGGCGGTTGCTCACGCGGCACCACCTCAGTGCAGTTCCCTTCCTTCTCTTGCAACTAGCCGCACACCAAGTACGAACATTTATACGAATATAAAAAGAAAATTAACACAGTGCATTAATGGAATTGGACTCGAGTGATGGGCACAATTTGTAAGGTCTACATCGGCGTTTCTGGTTGCTCGCAGAATTATTTAAACTACTGGCCATTAAAATTGCTGCACCAAGAAGAAATGGAGATGACAAACGGGTATTCATTGGACAAATATGTTATACTTGAACTGATATGTGATTCCATTTTCACGCAATTTGGGTGCATAGATCCTGAGAAATTAGTAACCAGAACATCCACCTCTGGCTGTAATAACGGCCTTGATACGCCTGGGCATTGAGTCAAACAGAGCTCGGATGGCTTGTACAGGTACAACTGCCCGTGCAGCTTCAACACGATACCACAGTTCATCAAGAGTAGTGACTGGCGCATTGTGACGAGCCAGTTGCTCGACCACCATTGGCCAGACGTTTTGAATTGGTGACAGGTATGGAGAAGGTGCCAGCCAGGGCAGCGGTCGAACATTTTCTGTATCCAGAAAGGCCCGTACAGGACCTGCAACATGCGGTCGTGCATTATCCTGCTGAAATGTAGGGTTTTGCAGGGATCGAATGAAGGGTAGAGCCACGGGTCGTGACACATCTGAAATGTAACGTCCACTGTTCAAAGTGCGGCAAATGCGGACAAGAGATGACCGAGACGTGTAACCAATGGCATCTCACACCATCACGCCTGGTATACGCCAGTATGATGATGACGAATACACGCTTCCAATGTGCGTTCACCGCGATGTCGCCAAACACGGATGCGACCATCATGATGCTGTAAACAGAACCTGGATTCATACGAAAAAATGACGTTTTGCCATTCTTGCACCCAGGTTCGTCGTTGAGTACACCATCGCAGGCGCTCCTGTCTGTGATGCAGCGTCAAGGGTAACCGCAGCCATGGTCTCCGAGCTGATACTCCATGCTGCTGCAAACGTCGTCGAACTGTTCGTGCAGATGGTTGTTGTGTTGCAAACGTCCCCATCTGTTGACTCAGGGATCGAGACGTGGCTGCACGATCCGTTACAGCCATGCGGATAAGACGCCTGTCATCTCGACTGCTAGTGATACGAGGCCTTTGGGATCCAGCACGGCGTTCCGTATTACCTTCCAGAACCCACTGATTCCATATTCTGCTAACAGTCATTGGAGCTCGACGAACGCGAGCAGCAATGTCGCGATACGATAAACCGCAATCGCGATAGGCTACAATCCGACCTTTATCAAAGCCTCCTTACTCGAGGCATCACAACAACGTTTCACCAGCAATGGCGGTCAACTGCTGTTTGTGTATGAGAAATCGTTTGGAAACTTTCCTGAAGTCAGCCCGTTGTAGGTGTCGCCACCGGCGCCAACCTTGTGTGAATGCTCTGAAAAGCTAATCATTAGCATATCATAGCATCTTCTTCCTGTCGGTTAAATTTCGCATCTGTAGCACGTCATCTTCGTGATGTAGCAATTTTAATGGCCAGTAGTGTATCATTTAATAAATCGCTCATACTTATGTACAGGGTTTCATTCGCACGAATAAAAGACATTGGTGCTAGAGACTTGCGTGAAACGTTCAGTAAGTAATGTTACACATATTTTCTTCAGAAAATAGACTGATTTTATTCAGGATTCTTATACATCACCTTATTACTCACCCTTTTGGTTACAAATCCCCTGTTTTTCGACATAATGTCTGTTCAACGTGATCTACGTATACAGCTACGTGATTACCCTGTTATTCACAATAAAGTGCCTGGCAGAGGGATCAATGAACCACCTTGAAGCTATCTCTCTACCGTTCAACTCTCAAGAGACGCACGGGAAGAACGAGCACTTACATTTCTCTGTGCGAACCATGATTTCTCTTATTTTATCGTACTGATCATGTCTCCCTATGTAGGTGGGTGCCAACAGAAGTTTTTCACAATCGGAGAAAACGGGTGATTGAAATTTCATGAGAACATTCCGTCACAACGAAAAACACCTTTGTTTTATTGATTGCCACTCCAGTTCGCGTATCATGTCTGTGACACTATCTCCCCTATTTCGCGATAATACGAAACGAGCCGCTCTTCTTTGCACTTTTTCGATGTCATCCGTCAGTCCCACCTGATGGATCCCACACCGCACAGCAATACTCCAGAATAGGGCGGACAAGCATAGTCTAAGCAGCCTCTTTGGTAGACCTGTTGCACCTTCTAAGTGTTCTGCCAATGAATCGCAATCTTAGATTTACTCTACCCACAACATTATCTATCTGATCCTTCCAATTTAGGTTATTAGTAATCGTAATCCCTAAGTGTTTAGTTGAATTTACAGCCTTCAGATTTGTGTCACTTACTGCCTAATAGAAATTTAACGGATTCCTTTTAGTACTCATTTGAATAACTTCACACTTTTCTTTATTCAGGGTCATTTTCCACTTTTCACACCACACACATATCTTATCTAAATCATTTTTCAATTCGTTTTGATCATCTGATGACTTTACAAGACGGTAAATGACAGCATCATCAGCAAACAATCTAACAAGGCTACTCACATTGTCTCCTATGTCGTTAATATATCTCAGGAACAATAGAGGGCCTGTAACACTTCCTTGGGGAACGCCGGATATTATTTCTGTTTTACTTGATGACTTTCCGTCTATTACTACGAACTGTGACCTTTCTGACAGGAAATCACGAATCCAGTAGCACAACTAAGGCGATATTCCGTAGGCACGCAGTTTGGTTAGAAGATGATTGTGTGGAACGGTGTCAAAAGCCCTATGGAAATCTAAAATTTTTGGGATCAATTTGGCATGCACTGTCGATAGCACGCATTACTTCATGAGTATAAAGACCTAGTTTTGTTGCTTCTGCAACAGCGATCTGACCCGTTTTGTATACCATGGGGGATCTCTTATTAATGTGTGTGATAATACAAGCTCTCAATTGCCGTCGATACTATCTCTCTGAAATCATTCCACATCTTTTCTATGCTTACGTGATGACATCGGAAGGAGTGGAGACTGTCTCTTAAAAGTGTTAAGAGCATTTTATCAGAGTTTTTAAATACATGTACTTTGCGTTTTTTTTAATATGGTTGCGGGTATTACGGTATTCAACATACGAGCAACAGCCATGTGGTCGCTAATCCCTGTATCCGTCACAACACTCACTATTTGTCCGGGATTATTTGTTGCTAAAAGGTCACGTATTCTTTCGTAACCATTTACGCTTCGAGTGGGCTCATGTATTAATTGTTCAAAATAATTTTTTGAGAAATCATTCAGTATAATTTCGGATGACTTTTTATGCCTGCCGCCGGCTTTAAACGTATAATGTTTCCAGCAAATCGAGGGTAGATTGAAGTCACCAGCGACTGTAATTGTATAAGTGGTGTACCTATTTGAAATGAGACTCAAATTTTCTTTGAAATATTCAGCAACGATGTCTTCTGAGTCGGAAAGTCGGTAAAACGATCAAATTAATAGTTTAGACCGATTGTCAAGTATAACCTCTGCCCCTACAGTTTCGCAGGAACTATCTACTTCAATTTCACCACAAAGTAAACTACTTCTGACAGCAATAAATACTCCTCCACCAATTGTATTTAACCTAGCCTTTCTGTACACTGTTAGATCGTTTGAAAAAAATTACGGATGGACTTATTTCCGGCTTTAGCCAGCATTCCTTACCTGTAACTATTTGAGCTCCAGTACTTTCTATTAGGGCTTCGAGCTCTGGTTCTTTCCCAACACAGCTACGACAATTTACAAGTACAATACCGATCGTTTCTACAGCTACCTTACTGTGTTTTACCTGCCTCCTTTTAGATGGACGCCCTTTCTGTGGTTTCCTGAGACTCTCTAACCTAAAAAAACCGCCCAGTCCCTTCCACACAGCCAAGCGGTTCAAGGCGCGTCAGTCTGGGACCGGGAGACCGCTACGGTCGCAGGTTCGAATCCTGCCTCGGGCATGGATGTGTGTGATGTCCTTAGGTTAGTTAGGTTTAAGTAGTTCTAAGTTCTAGGGGACTGATGACCTCAGATGTTAAGTCCCATAGTGCTCAGAGCCATTTGAACCATTTTGAACCCTCCACACAAACATGGACATACTCCCCTCCGAGTAAGTGTCGCAAGCCTGTCGCATTCAACAGTGATTATGTCGAAAAGTAGGGTCGACGTCGGAGCCAACGTCTTGTTGCATCAATAGCCTCTACCTACTGCTTCCTGCAGAGTGCATCCTTTATTAGACCAAAGGGATGGAAATCGAGAGGTGCGGGATCCGGGCTGTAGTCAGGATGAGAAAGTTCAGTACAGTGAAGTTTTGTGAGCTACCATCGGGTGTGAAGACTTGTGTGAGTCCTTGCGTTGTCATGGTGAAGAAGTTTATTCACTTTTTTGTAGCAACGAGCACACTGAAGCCGTTTCTTCAATTTACTGACGGTAGGACAACACACATCAAAGTTGATCGTTGCATCACGAGGCAGGGCATGAAGCAGAATAACCCATTCACAGTCTCAGATGCCGTTGGCCATGACTGTACCGGCTGAGGGTGCAGTTTTGAACTTTTTCTTCGGAGCAGAGGTGGTGCGGCACCACTTCATGGATCGCCGTTTTGTTTCCAGTTCTAAGTGTTGAAACCATGTTTTATCGCCTGTGGCGCAGTTCGACAAAAAATTGTCACCTTCAACGTCGTAATACGCATGCAATTCCGCACAGATAGGCCTTCCTTGCCCGGTATGGTATTTCGTTAGGCGGCGAGGAAAACAGCTGGTTGACGAATGTGTCAGTGCTACCAACAGAGACGTCCTGTTGTGCAGCGAGGTGTGTGACTGTGATCCGTCTATCACCTCGAATAAGAGTGACCGCACATTCTAACACTGCACGAGTCGCTGCTGTATGCGCCGGCCGGCACACGGGGGACCTGACAGGTCTGTGTAACCTTATTAACATGATCACAGACGCATCGGCCAACCACCCACGGTGCTTTTGTTTACTGTGGGATCTCCGTAGACATTCTCCAGACGCCTATGAATATCTCCTATGCTCTGGTTATCCGTCGAAAGAAGCTAAATGACAACTCTCTGCTAGGAAAGCACCTTCGTTACAAACACCACTTTGAAGGCTGTGTACAGCACCGCCATCTATCGGAACTTCATGAAAATGTAGGGGCTGAGGCAGGAATATTTCACGATGTCCTACAACAAATTCGGTTTTTTTTTCAGCCGAAATTGGCTGAGAACAAAAATGTGTTGCATTACTTATTGAACGCCCTCATGCAAGCCACAATACTGATATTTATCTGGGGCTGGGGTCATCATGCAGTCTCAGCTCCAGCACATTTAGTAAATTTATGTGTCAGATTAGCGTAGCACCATCTCATGTCAGCGATAGGTTTGTCAGCTGCATTATACTTTTACCTCAGTCCTGTATATTATTTTTCCCATCACTGTAGCCGGCCGAAGTGGCCGTGCGGTTCTAGGCGCTGCAGTCTGGAACCGCGAGACCGCTACGGTCGCAGGTTCGAATCCTGCCTCGGGCATGGATGTGTGTGATGTCCTTAGGTTAGTTAGGTTTAACTAGTTCTAAGTTCTAGGGGACTAACGACCTTAGAAGTTGAGTCCCATAGTGCTCAGAGCCATTTGAACCATTTTGAACCCATTATTGTATTTACATCCACGTGATTTTGCTGCAGCTCACACTCAAGTGTCTGGCGGAGTGTTTATAGACCCTTTCTCAACCGTTCTGCTCTGGATCCTCCAATCTGCTAAAATCGTAAACTCCAGAAGAGGACGGGCAGTCGTTGTCTAGGCAGTCTCAACAATAGATTTGTTACAGTAAAACTCCGTCTTAGGTTCACCTTCTCTACGTTTTCTAACGGATTATTCGAATTTCAGTTGTTTGTAACAGTAATCCTTACGCATTTTGTTGAAACAAAAATGCTTAAATTTGTTTCATTTACCTTGTAACCACTATTTAACGAACTTTTTTATTAGTCGTAGGAAGACCTCCCACTTTCTATTGTTTACTATCAGTTGCCACTTTTCGTACCATGCTGATACCTTGCGTAAACCATTTTGCAATTCATTTGGGTCTTCTGATGACTTTACTAGGCAATAAGCTACAGCATCATCTGCAAACAATCTGCCAGAGTTGCACAGATTCTCTCCCAAATTGTTTGTTTATTTTCAAAATAGCAGAGGGCGTAAACAGTTTCTTGGTGGATATCGGACATTTCCTCGGCTTCACAAGTTGACGTCCCGTCAACGCCTTTCCTTTCGGACAGGAAATCTCTAATCCAATCGGACAATTGAGACGATACTCTGGGGTATGCAGCTTCATTAGAAATTGCTTTTGAGGAATGATGTTAAACGCCTCCAGGAAATCTATAAATATGGAATCAATTTGAGATCCGCTGTCGATAGCAATCACTACTTCTCGTGAATAAATGGTGAATTGCGTATCTCAAGAATGACATTTTCTGCTCACTCGTATCACAAAACACATGATCAATGATATGAGATGGGAAATACTACTACTAAGTCAAGGGCCACTGCTCGTGAAAGGCACTGTGACCAGTACTAGGCAGACAGCAAGGAAAGCTACTGATTTAGAACACTTTGACTGAAGAAGTTGCTAGTCCTGTGACTGGAAGCTAGAATTAAGGGAACGGCGAAGCTTATATATTCAAGAGTCCCTCTTGCCGTAACAAACTAAACCTGAAGTTCGCCAACATGTTGTAGTAATACAAGGTATTGGAAATTCAGGTCAAAAAACGTGTGTCTTGAAGCACACCGTTTGCAGACGAGCAAGATTCCCCCCACCAAATTGTCACTTCATCTTGATGTTGGATGTGTACACACCTATTAGACTTCCGATAAGAGAACGATTTTTATTTACAATTTAGAAAAACCTACCTCCTGCAAAAACAATGGCCCTTTTTTTCCAGCAGTTTCAGTACAGCACAGAGGTTTCCGCACACAGTCGCTTTCGTCAATATTTATAGGACTATTACGGATAATACAGATTAAGATTTACAAAACCATCTTTGTGCAACTGTACTTTACATCACCGAAACGCATGAATGGACGCGTATCACTTGAAGAAACCTACAATGGAATGTAAGAAGAATCTTTGCAACTGTTGAACATGGAGGAGAATAGAGACTGAATATAACAAAGAGTTATGGTGTGATGGGTGAAAATCGGATTATAAGCATGTTTAAAAGCAAGGCTCCGAACAGAGGTACGGGACTAACCACAGTAAACACGTTGCCTTGGAAGACTAAGACTGTGCTGGTGAAATGATGAATTACATTAACTAAGTACACTGTTCATCAGAATTCTGAGAAGAAATTAGTAAGGCATATTCAAGAGGATATCAGATTAACGTTTATGATTTGGGTGGACATTGTAGAAAGATTCCTACATCTACACTCCTGGAAATTGATATAAGAACACTGTGAATTCATTGTCCCAGGAAGGGGAAACTTTATTGAGACATTCCTGGGGTCAGATACATCACATGATCACACTGACAGAACCACAGGCACATAGACACAGGCAACAGAGCATGCACAATGTCGGCACTAGTACAGTGTATATCCACCTTTCGCAGCAATGCAGGCTGCTATTCTCCCATGGAGATGATCGTAGAGATGATGGATGTAGTCCTGTGGAACGGCTTGCCATGCCATTTCCACCTGGCGCCTCAGTTGGACCAGCGTTCGTGCTGGACGTGCAGACCGCGTGAGACGACGCTTCATCCAGTCCCAAACATGCTCAATGGGGTCAGATCCGGAGATCTTGCTGGCCAGGGTAGTTGACTTACACCTTCTAGAGCACGTTGGGTGGCACGGGATACATGCGGACGTGCATTGTCCTGTTGGAACAGCAAGTTCCCTTGCCGGTCTAGGAATGGTAGAACGATGGGTTCGATGACGGTTTGGATGTACCGTGCACTATTCAGTGTCCCCTCGACGATCACCAGTGGTGTACGGCCAGTGTAGGAGATCGCTCCCCACACCATGATGCCGGGTGTTGGCCCTGTGTGCCTCGGTCGTATGCAGTCCTGATTGTGGCGCTCACCTGCACGGCGCCAAACACGCATACGACCATCATTGGCACCAAGGCAGAAGCGACTCTCATCGCTGAAGACGACACGTCTCCATTCGTCCCTCCATTCACGCCTGTCGCGACACCACTGGAGGCGGGCTGCACGATGTTGGGGCGTGAGCGGAAGACGGCCTAACGGTGTGCGGGACCGTATCCCAGCTTCATGGAGACGGTTGCGAATGGTCCTCGCCGATACCCCAGGAGCAACAGTGTCCCTAATTTGCTGGGAAGTGGCGGTGCGGTCCCCTACGGCACTGCGTAGGATCCTACGGTCTTGGCGTGCATCCGTGCGTCGCTGCGGTCCGGTCCCAGGTCGACGGGCACGTGCACCTTCCGCCGACCACTGGCGACAACATCGATGTACTGTGGAGACCTCACGCCCCACGTGTTGAGCAATTCGGCGGTACGTCCACCCGGCCTCCCGCATGCCCACTATACGCCCTCGCTCAAAGTCCGTCAACTGCACATACGGTTCACGTCCACGCTGTCGTGGCATGCTACCAGTGTTAAAGACTGCGATGGAGCTCCGTATGCCACGGCAAACTGGCTGACACTGACGGCGGCGGTGCACAAATGCTGCGCAGCTAGCGCCATTCGACGGCCAACATCGCGGTTCCTGGTGTGTCCGCTGTGCCGTGCGTGTGATCATTGCTTGTACAGCCCTCTCTCAGTGTCCGGAGCAAGTATGGTGGGTCTGACACACCGGTGTCAATGTGTTCTTTTTTCCATTTCCAGGAGTGTATAAAGGGTACATGTTCGGCGCTCATAGGAATATTCTGTTGCTACAGATCAAGGAACCATCTGATGTCAGTACTCATAGGTTGAAAGCACTCAGTCTGCAGTCCGCTGACAAAAACGGAAGTCGTTATGTTCAGTGTGCTGCAACACGTCCAATCCTGCAGAAATTTGATTTAGTATTAAACTCAGTTTTCACCTGTAACGGTCGTCGCCTGGTTCTATTATTTCCAGGATTTCCAAAGTCCAAGAGTCACTAATATTCAATGCTTTGCTCGAAAGGTACGTAAATTCACAAAAATTTCTCCCTCAGTTTAAGGTGGATATTGAATACTAGCAGATATCACTTGGCTAGGATGGCCTTCTCTACCTGTGCTACTCTGGTTTTTACGTTCCCCTTGCTTCATCCGTCACGCAGTGCTTTATTTCGAAGACAGCCCAATTCTTAAGCATAGTCTACTTTGTGATACTCTACTTTCTGCTAATTCTCATTACTTTTGTATTTCTTCAGTTTACTGACGAGCCGCACTCTTCACAATACATTCAGTGCGTGAATTATCAAGCCGAGAGCTAGAACGGTGGCAAGAGGAACAAGACTTTTGGTCAGGTGATTACAGGGTTATAAATACAAAATCAAATGGGGGTAATGAAGGAGTAGGATTAATAATGAATAAAAAAAATAGGAGTGCGGGTTAGCTACTACAAACAGCATAGCGAACGCATTATTGTGGCCAAGATAAAGCCCATGCTTACTACAGTAGTCCAAGTTTAAATGCCAACTAGCTCTGCAGATGATGAAGAAATTGATGAAATGTGTGACGAGATAAAAGAAATTATTCAGGTAGTGAAGGGAGACGAAAATTTAATAGTCATGGGTGACTGGAATTCGTCAGTAGGAAAAGGGAGAGAAGGAAACATAGTAGGTGAATATGGATTGGGGGAAGGAATGAGAGAGGAAGGCGCCTTGTAGAATTTTGCACAGAGCATAACTTAATCATAGCTAACACTTGGTTCAAGAATCATAAAAGTAGGTTGTATACATGGAAGAATCCTGGAGATACTAAAAGGTATCAGATAGATTATATAATGGTAAGACAGATATTTAGGAACCAGGTTTCAAATTGTAAGACATTTCCTGGGGCAGATGTGGATTCTGACCACAATCTATTGGTTATGAACTACAGATTGAAACTGAAGAAACTGCAAAAAGGTGGGAATTTAAGGAGATGGGACCTGGATAAACTGAAAGAACCAGAGGTTGTACAGAGTTTCAGGGAGAGCATAAGGGAACAATTGACAGGAATGGGGGAAAGAAATACAGTAGAAGAAGAATGGGTAGCTCTGAGGGATGAAGTAGTGAAGGCAGCAGACGATCAACTAGGTAAAAAGATGAGGGCTAATAGAAATCCTTGGGTAACAGAAGAAATATTGAATTTAATTGATGAAAGGGGAAAATATAAAAATCAGTAAATGAAGCAGGCAAAAAGGAATACAAACGTCTCAAAAATGATATCGACAGGAAGTGCAAAATGGCTAAGCAGGGATGGCTAGAGGACAAATGTAAGGATGTAGAGGCTTGTCTCACTAGGGGTAAGATAGATACTGCCTACAGGAAAATTAAAAAGACATTTGGAGAGAAGAGAACCACTTGTATGAATATCAAGAGCTCAGATGGCAACCCAGTTCTAAGCAAAGAAGGGAAGGCAGAAAGGTGGAAGGAGTATATAGAGGGTTTATACAAGGGCGATGTACTTGAGGACAATATTATGGAAATGGAAGAGGATATAGATGAAGACGAAATGGGAGATAAGATACTGCGTGAAGAGTTTGACAGAGCACTGAAAGACTGAGTCGAAACAAGGCCCCGGGAGTAGACAACATTCCATTAGAACTACTGATGGCCTCGGGAGAGCCAGTCATAACAAAACTCTACCATCTGGTGAGCACGATGTATGAGACAGGCGAAATACCCTCGGACTTCAAGAAGAATATAATAATTCCAATCCCAAAGAAAGCAGGTGTTGACAGATGTGAAAATTACCGAACTATCAGTTTAATAAGTCACAGCTGCAAAATTCTAACGCGAATTCTTTACAGAAGAATGGAAAAACTGGTAGACACCGACCTCGGGGAAGATCAGTTTGGATTCCGTAGAAATGTTGGAACACGTGAGGCAATACTGACCTTACGACTTATCTTAGAAGAAGGATTAAGAAAAGGCAAACCTACGTTTCTAGCATTTGTAGACTTAGAGAAAGCTTTTGACAATGTTAACTGGAATACTCTCTTTCAAATTCTGAAGGTGGCAGGGGTAAAATACAGGGAGCAAAAGGCTATTTACAATTTGTACAGAAACCAGTTGGCAGTTATAAGAGTCGAGGGGCATGAAAGGGAAGCAGTTGTTGGGAAAGGAGTGAGACAGGGTTGTAGCCTTACCCCGATGTTATTCAATCTGTATATTGAGCAAGCAGTAAAGGAAACAAAAGAAAAATTCGGAGTAGGTATTAAATTTCATGGAGAAGAAATAAAAACTTTGAGGTTCGCCGATGACATTGTAATTCTGTCAGAGACAGCAAAGGACTTGGAAGAGCAGTTGAACGGAATAGACATTGTCTTGAAAGGAGGATATAAGATGAACATCAACAAAAGCAAAACGAGGATAATGGAGTGTAGTCAAATTAAGTCAGGTGATGCTGAGGGAATTAGATTAGGAAATGAGACACTTAAAGTAGTAAAGGAGTTTTGCTATTTAGGGAGTAAAATAACCGATGATGGTCGAAGTAGAGAGGATATAAAATGTAGACTGGCAATGGCAAGGAAAGCGTTTCTCAAGAAGAGAAATTGGTTAACATCGAGTATAGATTTAAGTGTCAGGAAGTCGTTTCTGAAAGTATTTGTATGGAGTGTAGCCATGTATGAAAGTGAAACATGGACGATAACTAGTTTGGACAAGAAGAGAGTAGAAGCTTTCGACATATGGTGCTACAGAAGAATGCTGAAGATAAGGTGGGTAGATCACGTAACTAATGAGGAGGTATTGAATAGGATTGGGGAGAAGAGAAGTTTGTGGCACAACTTGACTAGAAGAAGGGATCGGTTGGTAGGACATGTTTTGAGGCATCAAGGGATCACCAATTTAGCATTGGAGGGCACCGTGGAGGGTAAAAATCGTAGAGGGAGACCAAGAGATGAATACACTAAGCAGATTCAGAAGTATGTAGGTTGCAGTAGGTACTGGAAGATGAAGAAGCTTGCACAGGATAGAGTAGCATGGAGAGCTGCATCAAACCAGTCTCAGGACTGAAGACCACAACAACAACAACAACGAGCTAGAACGGAGTCATAAATATCAGTTTCTCGTGGAAATAGGTTCGTCACAGCAGCCTTTTTGTTCGTACAGGCAGTGATGATTGCGTGGAGCAAGTGAGTCAAAGAGGGTGACTGATAGGTAGGTACTGTAGCGCTCATTATGATCACAGCATGGGATGACACCCATGTTGTCCAAATGTCCATAAAACCTATACTGACGGTACGATTTCTCGGAGCGTACATCGGAATCCAACAGTGCACACAGTGTGATTTATCGGAGCCAAGTGGTGCCGACAGGAACCAGCAAACACACTTATTGGCTGCTGAGGCCAAGAAGACACGAACTACATCCCCATTAGCACTCGTGAGCATTCTTACGAGACCCTACCAACAGATTAATGTCGGGCTGATCAACTTTCTCGTTAACTTCGAATTCCTCACCACCCTACAGCGGCATCTCCATTACCTAGTCAGCCGGCTGGCCTACTCATAGCATGGCACTTAGACCCAACTCATCTGACCAGATATCGAGTCCAACAAATGTCACCGTCCATGTGGAACTTTGTGAGTTTAAAATTTCGTCCGCAACATGAGTTCGTAGTCTTTACAGCCGAAGTCCATTTCAATAAAATTCTTCTAGGTCTTTGATTATGTCTTATGTGTAAAATTCGAAATTTTCTTGGCGAATCAACTGTTCAAAAAGATTTGGGGCTTGCAGCCGGTCGTCGTAAACTTCATTGCACGATATTTCGGCTGGACAACTGCCAGTCATCTTCAGGTGAGCCGAACGAGAACTGAAGTAAACGTTCTCCGCTCCGTCTTATGTAGTGCGCTGATGGTACTGCCGCGCATGCGTTGCAGTCGCGGAGACAGAAGGACCACGCCGCCCAGCGACAGCGCCCTCGCTGGTGGAAGTGCAGTACTCAGCTGCCGTCGGTATTGTCGCTGGTCGCAGCTGTCGAAGTCTTCTGGCGTCTTCGTCTCGAACAAATTTCGGAGGTGACGGGATTCCACGCGTTATTCAGTTGGTAACCACTGTCACGGTTCATCAGATTTCCCACGATGCGTATTTCCACGGATCTTTGATAATGGAGTCCCAAAAAGTTGTTGCTGTGGCCAAAATCGAAGTTTTATCGTAGTCCATTGAATTTCCGTTGGAAATACAACGTTCCGCAACTTAGACTTACTGGGTTGGAATAGGCGAGTGCAACGTTGATGTTCCGTACAACGCTCTTCCATTGTACGCGTTGTCTGTCGTATATAGGCCATACCACATTGACATAGTATTTTGTAAATGCCCGCCTTCCGCAGTAACAAATCATCATTCACCAATCCCAGCAAATCCGAAATCTTAGAAGGTGGACGAAAAACCACTTTCACATGAAAATTATTAAGAATCGTCGCTATTTTGAAGGAGATATTTGCAACGAAGGGAAGAAAAGCTAGGGACTCGGCTGCGGGGTCTCCTATCCACTTCCCGATTCCCGGCTCTAGTTGAGAAGGCCCTGTTATTTTGCCGGGTCGAGTATCCACTGTCTCTGAACACCGTCTTTAAATGTGTAAGTTCCTTAGGAAAATTCTCTGCCCTGTACACAAGGGTTTTAAGTACACACATGGTTTGGGATGGATGATGGCAACTTGAAGATTGCAAGCCCAAATCAGTGAGAGTAGTCTTACGATAAACAGAATGTCCCACAGAGCCGTCACTCTTCCGTTTAACCAAAACATCCAGGAATGGAAGTCAACCATCTTTCTCTAGTTCCATAGAAAATCGAATATTCTTATGGATGGAGTTAAGATGATGGAAAAACTCAATTAACTTTTCTTCTCTGTGGAGCCATAATGATCACAGTCTGTCACTGTGCACTGAACAACAAGATGGCGAACAAACGCTACGAATAATGGTTTGGGGAGTCATTCGTTTTACTGCCGCATGTTGAGGGGAATCGGCGGAGTAACAACTACAGTAAGGAAGTATTAGATCTCTCCATCAGAAAAAATTAAAATGTCGATTTATGTTGGATACTGCAATGCTAGAAGCAAGGAATGAGTATCTTCTTTTTTTAGAAAAATGGTAATTTCATCAGATTCCATAGCACTTATGTGTCACGCACCGTGCATGACTGGTACATGTTTGGTCGACAATTTGTTCTTCACGATCATATAGCAACCATTGCTATAGGTATGTGGACTCAATGAAAGACATACTGGGGGAGATTCACCAGGAACGTACTCATGCATTGTCTGACGTTTACATCCCGTGACTGCGTCACAAGGGGTGTTTATATTGTACTGAAATATCATAATCTAAGACATAAACAGCTCCGGAATCATTTCCGCACTGGCATGTACCTAATTTGTTGAAGGACGTTCAAGCATAAATAGCGAATGGTCCTCGCCGATACCCCAGGAGCAACAGTGTCCCTAATTTGCTGGGAAGTGGCGGTGCGGTCCCCTACGGCACTGCGTAGGATCCTACGGTCTTGGCGTGCATCCGTGCGTCGCTGCGGTCCGGTCCCAGGTCGACGGGCACGTGCACCTTCCGCCGACCACTGGCGACAACATCGATGTACTGTGGAGACCTCACGACCCACGTGTTGAGCAATTCGGCGGCACGTCCACCCGGCCTCCCGCATGCCCACTATACGCCCTCGCTCAAAGTCCGTCAACTGCACATACGGTTCACGTCCACGCTGTCGCGGCATGCTACCAGTGTTAAAGACTGCGATGGAGCTCCGTATGCCACGGCAAACTGGCTGACACTGACGGCGGCGGTGCACAAATGCTGCGCAGCTAGCGCCATTCGACGGCCAACACCGCGGTTCCTGGTGTGTCCGCTGTGCCGTGCGTGTGATCATTGCTTGTACAGCCCTCTCTCAGTGTCCGGAGCAAGTATGGTGGGTCTGACACACCGGTGTCAATGTGTTCTTTTTTCCATTTCCAGGAGTGTAAATCACAATTTGGAATTTGCAGTCTCGCCGGAGTTGTCGGAACCTATATTTGCCCTGAAAGGCGTCTGATGAAGGCTGTTTATCAGTTTAGTTTTGTTTGTCTTCAGCTTCGGAATTCTCGTCACTCTGTCATTTGTTGATAGAGCCTCCCTTTGAGAACAACAGCCCGCATCTCGTGGTCGTGCGGTAGCGTTCTCGCTTCCCACGCCCGGGTTCCCGGGTTCGATTTCCGGCGGGGTCAGGGATTTTCTCTGCCTCGTGATGGCTGGGTGTTGTGTGATGTCCTTAGGTTAGTTAGGTTTAAGTAGTTCTAAGTTCTAGGGGACTGATGACCATAGATGTTAAGTCCCATAGTGCTCAGAGCCATTTGAACCATTTTGAGAACAACAGGTATTCTGACAAAGGCTTTCACTGTTAAATCATCACAAATAAAATTGTAAACGGAAAAGCGCCAGATTGATAGCAGAGAGATACTGTAGAAATAGTGCAGACTCTTGTCTTGTGTGCCGGCCGCTGTGGCCGTGCGGTTCTAGGCGCTTCAGTCTGGAACCACGCTGCTGCTACCGTCGCAGGTTCGATACTTGCCTCGGGCGTGAATGTGTGTGATTGCCATAGGTTAGTTAGGTTTAAGTTGTTCTAAGTCCAGGGGACTGATGACCTCAGATGTTAAGTCCCATAGTGCTTGGAGCCATGCTTTTGACTTTGTGTACCAGATTCGTTCTCATATTATACTGAATTTTTCATACATTTGTGTTTTACGAATTCTCTGTCTTATTATTTCCTTTGTTCACAAATTCTACCACGTATACCTTACCTACATATTTGAATATTAGGGATGTGTTTCATACAAAACACGTCCCATATGTTTATTCTGCAACATCTTTAGGGCTCCTACAGAGATAGCATTTATTTTCCATAAGAAATTTTTGGCAATCCAGATACACTATCGGGAATGAATTTATTGGAGTTATACAGGGTGGCCCATTAATCGTGACCGGGCCATATAATGCGTCAAACGAAAACACCACGAAGAACTAAACTTGTCTACCTTGAAGGAGGAAACCAGATGGCGCTATGGTTGGCCCGCTAGATGGCGCTACCATAGGTCAAACGGAAATCAACTGCGTTTGTTTTTTTTAAACAGGAACCCCCATTTTTTATAACATATTCGTGTAGTACGTAAAGAAATATGAATGTTTTAGTTGGACCACTTTTTTCGCTTTGTGATAGATGGCACTGTAATAGTCACAAACATATGGCTCCCAATTTCAGACGAACAGTTGGTAACAGGTAGGTTTCTTAAATTAAAATACAGAACGTAGGTACGTTTGAACACTTTATTTCGGTTGTTCCAATCTGATACATATACCTTTGTGAACTTATCATTTCTGAGAACGCATGCTGATCCAGTGTGATTACCTGTAAATACCATATTAATGCAATAAATGCTCAAAATGATGTCTGTCAACCTCAATGCATTTGGCAATACGTGTAACGACAATTCTCTCAACAGCGAGAAGCTCGCCTTCCGTAATGTTCGCACATGTATTGACAATGCGCTGACGCATGTTGTCAGGCGTTGTCGGTGGATCACGATGGCAAATATCCTTCAACATTCCCCACAGAAAGGAATCCGGTGACGTCAGATCCGGTGAACGTGCGGGCCAAGGTCTGGTGCTTCGACGACCAATTCACCTGTCATGAAATATGCTATTCAATACCGCTTCAACCGCACGTGAGCTATGTGCTGGACATCTATCATGTTGGAAGTACATCGCCACTCTGTCATGCAGTGAAACATGTTGTAATAACATCGGTAGAACATTACGTTGGAAATCAGCATCCAATGCACCATTTACACTGCCATAGATAAAATGGAGGCCAGTTATCCTTCCTCCCATAATGCCGCACCATACATTAACCCGCCAAGGTCACTGATATTCCACTTGTCGCAGTTATCGTGGATTTTCCGTTGCCCAATAGTGCATATTATGTCGGTTTACGTTACCGCTATTGGCGAATGACGCTTCGTTGCTAAATAGAATGCGCGCAAAAAATCTGTCATCGTCCCGTAATTTCTCTTGTGCCCAGTGGCAGAACTGTACACGACGTTCAAAGTCGTCCCCATGCAATTCCTGGTGCATAGAAATATGGTACGGGTGCAGTCGATGTTGATGTAACATTCTCAACACCGACGTTTTTGAGATTCCCGATCTTGCGCGATTTGTCTGCTGCTGATGTGCGGATTAACCGTTGGGCATTTTGATCACAATAGCCATACATATCGACCTTTTCCGCAATTGGTAAACGGTCCATTTTAACAGGGGTAATGTTTCATGAAGCAAATATCATCCACAGTGGCGGAATGTTACGTGATACCACGTACTTATACGTTTGTGACTATTACAGTGCCATCTATCACAAAGCGAAAAAAGCGATCCAACTAAAACATTCATATTTCTTTACGTACTACTCGAATATGTAACAAAAATGGGGGTTCCTATTTTAAAAAAAAACAAAAACAGTTGATATCCGTTTGACCTATACAGCGCCATTTGGCGGGCCAACCATAGCGCCATCTGGTTTCCCCCTTCAAGCTAGACGAGTTTCGTTCTTTGTAGTGTTTTCGTTTGATGCTTATTTCGTGAGATATTTGACCCGGTCACTATCAATCGACCACCCTGTACGGCAACGGAGGCGCTATCATCGTAAATTATTATTCGTCATACAGGGTCACTATTAACACGTTAATAGGTAGTGTAGCCCCCCCCCCCCCCCCATGAACCATGGATCTTGTCGTTATTAGCGAGGCTTGCTTGCCTCAGCGATACAGATAGCCACGCCGTACGTGCAACCAAAATGGTAGGGTAACTATTGAGTGGCCAGACTTTTCAGTAGTTGCAGGGGTAACAGTCTGGATGATTGACTGATCTCCCCTTGCAACATTAACCAAAACGGTCTTGCTGTGTTGGTACTGCGAACAGCTAAAAGCAAGGAGAAACTACAGCCATAATTTTTCCCGAGGGCATGCAGCTTTACTGTGTGGTTAAATGACGATTGTGTACTCTTGGGTGCAGGTAAAATAGTCCCCCATTCGCATATTCGGGCGAGGACTGGTCAGCAGGATGTCGTTATCAGGAGAAACAAAACCGGCTTTCTACGGGTCGGAGCGCGGTATGTCAGATCGCTAATCGGGCAAGTACGTTAGAATTTTTAAAAAGGGAAATGGATAGGTTAAACTTAGATATAGCGGGAATTAGTGAAGTTTGATGGCAGGAGGAACAACACTTCTGGTGAGGTGAATACCGGGTTATAAATACGAAATAAAATAAGAGTAATGCAGGAGTAGGTTTAATAATCAATAAAAAAAATAGGAGCGGGGAAAGCTACTACGAACAGTATAGTGAACGCTTTATTGTAGCCAAGATAGACACGAAACCCACGCCTACCATGTTAGTACAAGTTTACAAGCCAACTAGCTTCGCGGATGAGGAAGAGATTGAACAAATGTACGATATGAGAAAAGAAATTGTTCAGATACTTACGGGAGACGAAAATTTAATTGTCACGGTGGACTGGAATTCTGTAGTAGAAAAAGGAATAGAAGGGAAAATAGTAGAAGAATATGGACTGTGGGTAAGAAATGAAACAGGAAGCCCTCTGGTGGAATTTTGCACAGAGCATAAGTTAATCATAGGTAACACTTGGTTTAACAATCATGAAAGACGGTTGTATACGAGGAAGAAACCTGGAGACAGTGGAAGGTTTGAGATAGATTATGTAATGTTAAGAGGAACTCTGACCACAATTTACTGGTTATGAACTGTAGATTATAACTGAGGAAACGGCAAAAAGGTAGAAATTTAAGGATATGGGACCTGGATAAACTGAAAGAACCAGAGGTTGTAGAGAGTTTCAGAGAGAGCATTAGGGGCCGATTGGTATAGGTATCTTTGAGAGATGAAATAGTAAAGGCAGCAGAGGATCAAGTAGGTAAAAAGACGAGGACTAGTAGGAAACCTTGGGTACCATGTATGGAAGTGTAAAATTGACGATAAATAGTTCGGCAAGAAGAGAATAAATGCTTTCGCAATGTGGTGCTACAGAAGAACGCTGAAATTTAGGTGGGTAGATCACGTACCTAATGAGGAAACACGGAAGAGAATTGGGAAGAAGAGGAATTTATGGCACAATTTGACTAGAAGAAGGGGTCGGTTATTAGAACACATTCTGAGGCATCAAGGGATCACCAGTTTAGTATTGGAGGGAAGCGTGGAGAGTAAAAGCCGTAGACGAAGACCAAGAGATGAATACATTAAGGAGATTCAGAAGGCTGTAGGTTGCAGTACTTACAGAGATGAAGGAGCTTGCATAGGACAGAGTAGTATGGAGAGCGGCATCAAATCAGTCTCTGGACTGAAGACAACAACAACAGATTGTATTGGGAATACATGGCAAAACTTTTGACCTTGCAGAAATGGAGCCTGTAAGGCCCGATTTTGACACACATGAGGACTCGTGATACGAGGTTTGTAGTCAATGTTCTAGTTCAATTCTGGACTGTGTTACCTCCAAGTAATTTCGTATTGAGTCTCTGCGGGTATATTTCAGGGCATAAACCGGGTACATAATTTCGTCTGATCTCTTGCAGCCTTGAAAGCTTTCTCTGGGTATCCAACTGTAGGGGTGGTCGAGCACAACAACCAGTGCAGGCATAACAATCACTTGAATATGTGAGTCCGTACAGTGCTGTAGTCATAGTGAAACTGCGTTTAGGTGTAACACGAATACCCCTCGAGTTGTGCATACTTATCTGAAGGAAGCAGTATATCACTCTGTTTTGCAATTACGTTGTGTATGAATCTGAGATTCTCTGATCTAAGGTAACTTCTCACTTCACATAATTGTAAAAATTGCATACGAAGTTAGGTTTTTTAACTTAACTGTGTTGAAACAGTGGATAATTATCGACAAATTCCCATGTCAACTATTGCTTCATCGCAGGTCAGGTCAATACTAACTAGAAATAACTTTTGTGGAATGGTGTATAGGCGGGCATAATGCTCAGAGAGTGGCCAGTATCCCTGATTTGAAATAAAGTTTTCTTCTTCTGTTTTTATCGATACTTTTGTGAACAGATATTGACTAATGACAGCAGATAGGTGTTCAGTGGGTTTCAGTTATTTATATCCCAAAATAAGAAAAGGCAATTTATGACCATCACAAGTACATAGAGACAAGATTTTTTCGGCGTAACAATATAGGATCTTCGGTATTCAGCGTTTGAAATAGGCGAGAGAATAATGTTACTCATAATTTTAATATGGAGACGAGAATGGCTAGAGAGGTGTGGATTACTATTTCAAGAAAAATGTTTGCAGCACTGAGACCTAAAGAATGATCCAAATGGGACGGAAATCGATAGCTGTGATGTATATGTACAGATAAAGAAGTGATTGCAATTTGAGAAAAAAGTTGGATGATATATTGAAGAGATAGAGCTTCGCGATTTCAGCAAGTAAATAGCTTGTTGGTCGGCATCTGGCCCTTATGCAAGCACTTATTCGGCTTGGAACTGTCTGACAGAGAGGTTGGATGACTTCCTGAGGGACATCGTGCCAAATTATGTCCAATTGGAGGTTTATATCGTTAAAATCCCGAAATGGTGGGAGGACCTAGCGTATAATGCTCCAAATGTTCTCAGTTGGGGGGAGATTCGGCGATCTTGCTGGCCAAGCTAGGATTTGGCAAGAACGAATAGAATCCTCAACGTGTGAGGGTGGACATCATCTTGCAGAAACTGAAGCCCAGGATGGCTTGCCACGAAGAGCAACGAAATGGGGTGTACAATATTGTCGATCTTTCGCTGTTAGGCTCGCCCTGGTTCTACACACCCTGGCCCTACGCATTCCCCTGCCGTACAACGCTGTGCTCCATCTGCACAGTTTCGGTTATTTTTTCCCACGTTCGATATCAATATATGATACCAGCAGAGCTTCGTAGTTCAAGAAAGCCGTTTTTGCTTTACCAGAGAACAACAGATATCTTCCGTGGTCCGGTCATCCTGTGTAATGTTGCTTCCTAAAACGAAAATTAAACTACTTCCACAACACCGTCGTCGTGGGAGGTGGCGCCGTGATTGGTACAATGGATTTGCATTCAGTAGGTAGACAGTTCAATTCCACGTCCGGCCTTACAGATATGGTCTTCTGTAGTTTCCCTAAATCGCCAAAGGCAAATCTGTGAGTGGTTCGTGTGATAGATCACGGCCGATCTCACTCACCATCTTTGTTACAGTCTTTAATAACATCGATGTATGTTGCACATTAAACTCCAGTCTTAAACATACAAGACACCATATGCTCACTAAAGATAGCCAGTGACTTTTCAAAACTTAATGACACTGAACGAACAGTAATAGGCCACAAGGCTACTAAAATTATACAGAAACACATAACCACAAAAGCAACAAAAACAAACAACTTTGAAATAAATGTACTCCAGACAATCAATAAGAAACTACAAAACCGTAATGCCCTAGCAGTAAAATCTGATAAAGGTTCCACAACAGTTAATATGTTTAAGGATGATTATATACAAAAAACACTCGAATTCTTTGCAAACAACCACACACTGGAAGTCTAAGTTGACCCCACACCAACGTTTCAAGCTAAAATAAGAAAATGCCTCAACAACAGTACGAGACCTTATTGTGATGAACCCAACAGCCCCCAGACTCAGAGCACAACCAAAAGTCCATAAAACCAACACACCTATGAGGCCTATTGTGAACTCAATTAATAGCCCAGACTACAAATTAATGAGAGAACTAAATGACATACTTGTAGACAAATACACATTTGAAAAATCATATCCATAAGGAACAACTATGAAGTTATTAACAGTTTCAAAGATTTGACAGTACCACCTCAAGCCAAGCTTCTATCCCAAGATATTGTTAACCTTTACAGCAGTATACCTGTAGATGAAACAGTTGAGAAAATAAGAATGAACCAATTGAGAAACAAGACAATGAGCAAACCAGAAGTCATAGAACTTATAGATGTACTTAATCTATTGCTCTCACATAATCACTTCTCTTTTAACAATAAAATTTACAAGCAGGACCAAGGACTAGCAATGAGAAGTCCTCTCAGTGGCCTATTAGCTGAAATATTTACCAACCATATAGTAAATTGATGGAACAGTGGATGAAGTGATAAACCTTTCTAACAAATTCAACAGCCTACATAAAAAAATTCAATTCACTCTTGAACAGGGAGAAGACAACACCATACTTTTTCTTGATATAAAAATATCAAAACAGAACCAAAAGGTAGCTTTCAATGTTTACAGAAAACCTAATGGCATTGACACCACTATACCAAACTCCTCAACACATCCCTCCTCCCACAAAAAAGCTTCTTATAGATCAATGTTGTACAAAGCACAGAAATTTCCACTTCAACATACAGAACTCCCACAAGAAATAGAAACCATAACATATACACCAATAATCAATGGATATGACCCTTCTCTAAATAATACCATGTCACAACAGATAAAAAATAAACTGAACAAACAACATCAAACTACACTCACAACTGACAGGGCCCCAGCAATCAAATATGTAAAAATGCAAAATCTTGGAATAGTATCTGACAAATTAGCAAGACTATTCAAAAACACAGAAGTAAAAATTAGCTTCAGCAACAACAACAACCAAAGTAGGGAGCTTATTGACAATATATAACCACCAGATACAAGTCGTGATGCATCTGGCATTTGCAAAATTACCTACAGCCAATGTAATAAATATTATATCAGCCAAACAGCAGAAATTTCAGAACCCGATTCAAAGAACATTTTGACTGCTACAGGCTTGATAAATGTAACAAATCAGCAGTAGCAACTCACATTAAAGACACAGGCCACCTTTTGAAAATCGAAGACAGCCTCGAAATTTTACACAAAATAGGAAAAAGTAAAAGAATGGATATCATGGAAGAAATGGAAATTTTCATACATAACACAACGAATGGAGATAACATTCTAAATGAAATAACCGTATTCAAATACTCAAAATTCTTCAACAGTCTTAAGCCAGTTCTAACTCAATAGATTCACGAAAGGCTAATGTAAATAATAGACTAGAACCAAGAATATCGATACAAAAACTCAATAATCGATACAGACTCACATGCTACAGTCCGCCATCTTGCGTTGTGTGTATAACATCGAAGCAATTTGTGCAGTGGCATTCAGTGACAAAATATAATGCGCAATAGTGTAATGTCAATTGACCAGTGATACAAGTGTAGCAACAAGAGGATTTAACTGTAAGTGATCAACTGTCATATAAAAGCCTTTCACACTATTTTCGTAACACATAATTGATGCAAATCTATCTGCATCCTATACAGGCTGTGATATACATAACCAACAACAAAGGAGTAAACCAGCAGAAGACATCACAGACTTCGATTTCTAGATATACACTGCCCCCCTCCTTCCCCCCCAAATGACACACCAGCAGCTACAGCAAAAACAATGTTTTCCAGATTAATCTAGTTTAAAACTGTTTAAGTAACATTTCTCGATGTATGTATGTATGTAAGTGTGTACAAACGCTTGAAAATGAACAAAACATGTTCGAAACGCGTTGCATTATGTTAGATTAAGCATAAAGTAAAAAGTGACTGGTAGCAGAAACTTGAAATAAATAATAATCTGGATCTGTTTGATGATAAGGCAGTAGTGGACGGGGAAGTGCAATCGTTGAGTAACCGTAGCAGGATGCAACATGACTTAACGGAATTTCTGCTTGGTTTGACGAATGAAAACTTGTTACAAATGTAGAAAAACGTTAGTTGATGAAGATTAAGAAAAAATATTATAATTGTCGAATTGACTATTGGTGGTGCTTGACACAGTCAAGACGATTAAATACCTAGATAAAACGTTGCGAAGCAAAATGAAATGGATCGAGCACGAGATATCGATGGCAGAAAAGGTGAATGAACGAATTAATTATCTGGGAACAAACTGTAGATCATATACGCGTATAGAAGGCTGGTGCGACCCAATCTTGAATACTGCTCGAGTGTTTCGAATGCCTAATGGATTACACGAAGACGTCAAAGTAACTCAGACATAGGCTGCAAAATTTGTGACCGGCTGATTCGATCAGTAAACGAGTACTACGGCAATTTTTCATGAAATCATACGGGAAAGCTTGGTCAAAAGATACTTTCTTTTCCCGAAACATTTAAGATAATTTAGTGAACCAGAATTTGTGACATATTAAATAGCGATTGTGCTGCCACAAACATATCTCATGCAGAGCATATACACTATGTGATTAAAAGTATCCGGACACCTGGCTGAAAATATCTTAGAAGTTTGTGGCGTCCTCCATCGATAATGCTGGAATTCGGTATGGTGTTGGCCCACCCTTAGCCTTGATGACATCTACCACTGTCGCAGGCATACGTTCAGTCAGGTGCCGGAACGTTTCTTGGGGAATGGCAGCCATTCTTTACGAAGTGCTGCACTGAGGAGAGGTATCGATGTAGGTCGGTGTGGCCTGGCATAAAATGGGCGTTCCATAACATACCAAAGACGTTCTATAGGATTCATGTCAGGACTCTGTGCAAGCCAGTCCATTACAGGGATGTTATTGTCGTGTAACCACTCAGCCACAGGCCGTACATTATGAACAGGTGCTCGATCATGTTGAAAGATGCAATCACATCCCCTGAATTGCTCTTCAACAGTGAGAACCAAGAAGGTGCTTTAAATATCAAGGTAGGCCGGTGCTGTATTAGTGCCACGCAAAACCGCAATGGGTGCAAGCCGCCTCCATGAAAAACACGACCACGCCATAACACCAACACCTCCGAATTTTACTGCTGGCACAACACACGTTGGCAGACTCTGATTAGTCACTCTACACAACGTTTTTCCACTGTTCAATCGTCCAATGTTCGCGATCCTTACACCAAGCGAGGCGTCGTTTGGCATTTACCGGCGTGATGTGTGACTTATGAACAGCCACTCGGCCATGAAATCCAAGTTTTCTCACCTCCCTCCTAACTGCCATAGTACTTGCAGAGGATCGTGATGCAGTTTGTAATTCCTGTGTGATGGTCTGGACAGATGTCTACCTATTACACATTACGACTCTCTTCAACTGTCGGCGGTCTCTGTCAGTCAACACACGAGGTAGGCATGTACGCTTTTGTGATTTACGTGTCCCTTCGGTTTCCACTTCGCTATCACATCCGAGAGAGTGGACCTAGGGATGTTTAGGAGTGTGTAAATCTCACGTACAGACGTATGACACAAGTGACACCCAATCACCTGACCACGGTCAAAGTTCGTGACTTCCGCGGAGCTCCCCATTCTGGTCTTTCACGATGCCTAACGAATAGGGAGGTCGCTGATACGGAGTACTTGGAAGTTTGATGGCAGCACAATACACCTAATGTGAAAAACGTATGTTTTTGGGGGTGTCCGGATACTTTCGTTCATATATTGTAGATAGACATTTTTCTCTTCCTCTATTTTGGTGTGAATCAGGAACGGAAAGGACTGGGAGCGGTACAATGCACCCTCCGCCATGCACCGTTTGATGGCTTGCGGTGTATGCACCCACATAGAAAAAGGGAGAAATAAATCCATACGTGATATACGTCGACTCACACTCAGGGGAGAGTCCACGACACAAATAAAAATTATGCTTACTGCCATTCAGCAACGGAAGGAATGACTAGAGATTGTTTTGTAAAGGATATCAAAATTTAAAATCAGTTTGGATTCCGTAGAAATGTAGGAACACGTGAGGCAATACTGATCCTACGACTTATCTTAGAAGAAACTTTAAGGAAAGGCAAACCTATGTTTCTAGCATTTGTAGACTTAGGGAAACCTTTTGACAATGTTGACTGGAATACGCTCTTTCAAATTCTGAAGGTGGCAGGGGTAAAATACAGGAAGCGAAAAGCTATTTACAATTTGTACAGAAACCAGATGGCAGTTATAAGAGTCGAGGGGCATGAAAGGGAAGCAGTGGTTGGGAAGGAAGTGAGACAGGGTTGTAGGCTCTCCCCGATGTTATTCAATCTGTATATTGAGCAAGCAGCAAAGGAAATAAACGAAAAATTCGGAGTAGGTATTAAAATCCATGGAGATGAAATAAAAACTTTGAGGTTCGCCGATGACATTGTAATACTATCAGAGACAGCAAAGGACTTGGAAGAGCAGTTGAACTGAATGGACAGTGTCTTGAAAGGAGGGTATAAGATGAACATCAACAAAAGCAAAACGAGGATAATGGAATGTAGTCGAATTAAGTCGGGTGATGCTGAGGGAATTAAATTAGAAAATGAGACACTTAAAGTAGTAATGGAGTTTTGCTATTTGGGGAACAAAATAACTGATGATGGTCGAAGTAGAGAGGATATAAAATGTAGACTGGAAATGGCAAGGAAAGCGATTCTGAAGAAGAGAAATTTGTTAACATCGAGTATTGATTGAAGTGTCAGGAAGTCGTTTCTGAAAGTATTTGTATGGAGTGTAGGCACGTATGGAAGTGAAACATGGACGATGAATAGTTTAGACAAGAAGAGAATAGAAGCTTTCGAAATGTGGTGCTACAGAAGAATGCTGAAGATTAGATGGGTAGATCACACAACTAATGAGGAGGTATTGAACAGAATTGGGGAGAATAGGTATTTGTGGCACAACTTGACTAAAAGAAGGGATCGGTTGGTAGGACATGTTCTGAGGCATCAAGGGATCACCAATTTAGTACTGGAGGGCAGCGTGGAGGGTAAAAATCGTAGAGGGAGACCAAGAGATGAATACGCTAAGCAGATTCAGAAGGATGTAGGCTGCAGTAGGCACTGAGAGATGAAGAAGCTTGCACAGGATAGATTAGCATGGAGAGCTGCTTCAAACCAGTCTCAGGACTAAAGACCACAACAACAACAACAACATCAAAATTCATACGACACAAAATGTAGTTATTTTGGGCAAGCACTGGTGCGGAAGAAAGAGAAAGTAGCGGTGGTACAGACGGTGAACCTACCTGGAAGGGGATGGCGAAGAGGCCGATGACGATGTCGGCGAGCGCCAGGTTGGCGATGAAGCAGTTGGTGACGTTCTGCATGCGGCGCGACGTGGCCACGATCCACATGACGAGCGCGTTGCCCACCACGGCCAGCACCGAGATGGAGCCGTAGCACAGCGACAGCAGCGCCACCACAGCCGCCGGCACGTCGTAGATGCCTGCGCAGTCCGCACCCACACGTCCCTTAGTACTGCGCAGTCCATATTGCTGTTGTGTTAACCTTCTCGGCCCTCGTATGGAACATACGACGGGGCGACAAAGGTCATGGTACAGAGATATGTATACGTACAATGTCGGTAGAATCGCTTATACAAGGTATATGATGGCAGTGCATTGTCGGAGCTGTCATTTGCACTCAAGTGATCCACCTGAAAACCATGTATGGATTGTCTGTTCTTTCCTACGTGTCCGAAGGATGAGACACCATTTTGATCCAGCAGGCCAGGTGCGCTAAGACTCAAGGGAATCACAGACATTTCTTGGTTGTCAGTGGGCATTGACTTAAGTCAATGGGGAAGACTGAAAATCTGTACCGGATGGGGGGATTCGAACCTGTGTCTCATGCTTACTTGGCAGATGCTCTGAACACTAAGCCACCTCGACACAGTGTTCATTATAGTTACATGGACTACCCTGGCATCATATCGGATCTAAAATCTCAGCCTATCCACACACACTACTAATGTAGAGCCCCTTACCCACTATTCTTATTACTCGCAGCATTTCGTCGATTTCAATAAAGGTTCGAGCCTGGTGTGCATCCGCACTGAGGAGATCCCTGAAGGAACACATACTACATACACTACTGGCCATTAAAATTGCTACACCAAGAAGAAATGCAGATGATAAACGGGTATTGGACAAATATATTATACTAGAACTGACATGTGATTACATTATCACGCAGTTTGGGTGCATAGATACTGAGAAATCAGTACCCGGAACAACCATCTCTGGCCGTAATAACGACATTGATACGCCTGGGCATTGAGTCAAACAGAGCTTGTATGGCGTGTACAGGTACAGCTGCCCATGAAGCTTCAACACGATACCACAGTTCCTCAAGAGTAGTGACTATCGTATTGTGACGAGCCGGTTGCTCGGCCACCATTGACCAAACGTTTTCAATTGGTGAGAGATCTGGAGAATGCAGTCGAACATTTTCTGTATCCAGAATGGCCCGTACAGGACCTGCAACATGCGGTCGTGCATTATGCTGCTGAAATGTAGGGTTTCGCAGGGATCGAATGAAGGGTAAGGCCAGGGGTCGTAACACATCTGAAATGTAACGTCCACTGTTCAAAGTGCCATCAATGCAAACAAGAGGTGACCGAGACGTGTAACCAATGGCACCGCATACCATCACGCAGGGTGATATGCCAGTATGGCGATGACGAATACACGCTTCCAATGTGCGTTCACCACGGTCTCGGCAATCACGGATGCGACCATCATGATGCTGCGAACAGAACCTGGATTCATGCGAAAAAATGACGCTTTGCCATTCGTGCACCCAGGTTCGTCGTTGAGTACACCATCGCAGGCGCTCCTGTCTGTGATGCAGCGTCAAGGGTAACAGCACCAATGGTCTCCGAGCTTATAGTCCATCCTGCTGCAAACGTCGTCGAACTGTTCGTGCAGATGGTTGTTGTCTTGCAAACGTCCCCATGTGTTGACTCAGGGATCGAGACGTGGCTGCACGATCCGTTACAGCCATGCGGATAAGATGCCTGTCATCTCGGCTCTTAGTGATACGAGGCCGTTGGGATCAAACACGGCGTTCCGTGTTACCCTCCTCAGTCTGGAACCGCACGGCGGCTACGGTCGCAGGTTCGAATCCTGCCTCGGGTATAGGTGTGTGTGATGTCCTTAGGTTAGTTAGGTTTAAGTAGTTCTAAGTTCTAGGGGACTGATGACCTCAGATGTTTAGTCCCATAGTGCTCAGAGCCATTTGAACCATTTTGTTACCCTCCGGAACCCACCGATTCCATATTCTGCTAACAGTCATTGGTTCTTGACCAACGCGAGCAGCAGTGTCACGATATGATAAACCGCAATCGCGATGGGCTACGATCCGACCTTTATCAAAGTCGGAAACGTGATGGTACGCATTTCTCCTCCTTACACAAGGCATGACAACAACGTTTCACGGGGCAATGTCGGTCAACTGCTGTTTGTGTATGAGAAATCGGTTGGAAACTTTCCTCACATCAGCACGTTGTAGGTGTCGCCACCGGCGTCAACCTTGTGTGAATGCTCTGAAAAGCTAACCATTTGCATATCACAGCATATTCTTCCTGTCGGTTAAATTTCGCGTCTGTAACACGTCATATTCGTGGTGTAGCAATTTTAATAGCCAGTAGTGTATATATACAGGGTGACTAACTATTACCACCCACAATAGCTCCGAGAGTTTGACAGTAGCTGAAAAGATTGTGGGACAGAGGTTGCATGGGACAATGGGGGCCATAATATGACGTTGGTTCTTTGATGTTAGGTAAGGTCGAGTCAGAGACATGAAGGTCAACTTTATTTTTTTTAATGGGATACTATAGTTTGGTATTCATTTTTTGATGGCGGCTATCGAGACGAATCCAGTGATGTGTAACAGTAAGGTCTTTGAAGGTCAAAAAGGTGGCATTAACGTTCATTTAAAGAAAGTGCCGAAGTGATGACCATTGGTATTAATGCAGTGCTGCAATCTTCTTATCATGAATTGAGTGGTATTCCTTAACACTTCGGCACTTATCGAAACAATTTTCAACTCAGAGCCGGTACCCCCATGAGATATTTTATCCGACCTTTTCCCTACTGTATGTAACGTTTTAATAGTGATAACCACATTGGTATGATCGCTTACAGCTTTCGAAAACTGATGCCTGTCATCTTGCTCACTCGCAAGATAGAGGCTAAATTTGATGAAAATTTCCGAGTGTGGCCCATAGCAAGGTAACCTGTTAGCTAAATCATAAAAACTTCTATGAACTGTACAGCATTGTGCTACTTGTCCTTCTTCAACGTGGGTTGCCTCTACGGCGCGTTTATTGTATCGTCCTCAGTAGCTAATTGCTGAATTAATTCTACACCTTTGAAACCCTTTACAGTAAACCTCTCATTACGGGACTGTCGGTAATGCCACAGTCTCCCGACGCTGGGTATCAGGGCATCTACGATGGCTTATTCCAAAGTCTTTTGCAGGACACGTCCTCTGCGGATCTCAGTTATGTATCATGACAATGGACGCTATGGGATCAGGTCACATAAATTGATAGCCTCAAAGTACTGTTATTATTATTCATCAAATAGAACCCTGTAATATACACCTTACAAAAAAGCCACACCTACTATAATACACATCACAAAAAGTTTTGCATCACCCCGGTTCCCACAATCTCTGAAGATAGACATTGACTGTGAATATTGTGTCACAGACACAGTCCCCTTGATTGTTAAGAGGTGTCACTAAACCCGCCCAAAGATGTAAACAACCATGCATGAGCAGCGCCTGTTAGACACAGAGGGTCCGACAGCCGATCAGTTCCAGTCATTCCACCAGGAAGGAGGTAGACGGCTCGTAATATCTGAGGTTCAACCATGCCTAGACGGTCAATACCGCGGTTATATCGCGTCCGCATAGTTACTTTGTGCCAGGAAGGTCTCTCAAGAAGGGAAGTGTCCAAGCGTCTAGGAATGAATCAAAGTGAGGTTGTTCGGACATGGAGGGGGTACAGAGAGACAGGAACTGTCGATGACATACCTCGCTCAGGGCGCCCAAGGGCTACTACTGCAGTGGATGACCGCTACTTACGGATTTTAGCTCGGAGCAACACCGTCGGCAAGGCCACCTTGCATGATACAGGCAACTTCACTCCCGACGTCCATGGCGAGGCACATCTTTGCAACCACGACACCATGCAGGGCGGTACAGATAGGCCCAACAACATGCCGAATGGACCACTAACGATTGGCATTGCGTTCTCTTCACCGATGAGTGTCGCATATGCCTTCAACCAGACACTCGTCGGAGACGTGTTTGGAGGCAACACGGTCAGGCCGAACGCCTTAGACACATTGTCCAGCGAGTGCACCAAGGTGGAGGTTCCCTGCTGTTTTGGGGTGGCATTATGTGGGGCAAACGTATGCCGTTGGTGGTCATGGAAGGTACCGTAACGGCTGTACGATACGTGAGTGCCATCCTCCGACTGATAGTGCAACCATATCGGCAGCACATTGACGAGGCATTCGTCTTCGTGGATGACAATTACCGCCCTCATCGTGCACATCTTGTGAATGAATTCCTTCAGGATAACGACATCGCTCGACAAGAGTGGCCAGCATGAACCTTATCGAACACGCCTGGGATAGATTGAAAAGGGCGGTTTAGAGACAATGTGACCCACAAACCCATCTGAGGGATCTACGCCGAATCGCCGCTGAGGAGTAAGACAATCTGGACCATCAGTGCCTTGATGAACTTGTTGATAGTATGCCACGACGAATACAGGCATGCATCAATGCAAGAGTACGTACTGCTGGGTATTAGAGGTACCGGTGTGTCCAACAATCTGGACTACCAACTCTGAAGGTCTCGCTGTATGGTGGTACAACATGGAATGTGTGGTTTTCGTGAGCAATAAAAAGGGCGGAAACGATGTTTATGTTGATCTTTATTCCAATTTTCTGTACAGCTTCCGGAACCATCGGAGCCGAGGTGATTTGATGTGTGTATATTATCTCATAAATAACACAGTCAGTATAATCGCAATGGGATATAGACACACTATGTGATCAAAAGTATCAGGACACCCACAAAACATAGTTTTTCATATTAGGTGCATTGTGCTGCCACCTGCTGCCAGGTACTCTTCATCAGCGGCCTCAGTATTCATTAGACATTGCGAAACTCACGGACTTCGAATGTGGTCAGGTGACTGGATGTCACTTGTGTCATACGTCTGTACGCGAGAATTTCACACTCCTAAACATCCCTAGGTCCACTGTTTCCGATGCGATAGTGAAGTAGAAACGTGAAGGGACATGTACTGCACAAAAGTGTACGGGCCGACGTCGTCTGTTGACTGCCAGACACTGTCGACAGTTGAAGACGTTCGTAATGTGTAACAGGCAGACATCTATCCAGACAATCACACGGGAATTCTAAACTGCATCAGGATTCACTGCAGGTACTATGACAGTTACGAAGGACGTGAGAAAACTCGTATTTCGTGGTCGAGCGGCTGCTCATAAGCCACACATCACGCCTTCAAATACCAACCGACGCCTCGCTTGGTGTAAACAACGTAAATATTGAACAGTTGAACAGTGGGAAAGCGTTGTGTGGAGTGACGAATCACAGTACACAACGTGGCCATACGATGGCAGAGTGTGGGTATGGCGAATACCTGGTGAACGTCACCTGCCAGCGTGTGTAGTGCCAACAGTAAAATTAGGAATCGGTAGTGTTATGGCGTGGTCGTGTTTTTCATGGAAGGAGCTTTCACCCCTTGTTGTTTTGCGTGGTATTATCCTAGCACAGGCCTACATTGATGTTTTAACAACCTTCTGGCCCTGTAATGGACTGGCCTATACAAAGTCCTGACCTGAATCCTATAGCACATCTTCGAAATGTTTTGAAACGCCGACTTCGTGCCAGGCATCACCGACCGACATTGGTACCTCTCCTCAGTGCAGCACTCCGTGAAGAATGGTTTGCCATTGCTCAAGAAACCTTCCAGCACCTGTGCGAATGTATGCCTGCGAGAGTGGTAGATGTCATCAAGGCTAAGTGTGGGCCAACACCATACTGAATTCCAGCATTACCGACGGAGGGCGCCTCAGCCAGGTATCCGGATACTTTTGATCACGTAGTGGCGAATGCGTTCTTAACATGATGACAACTCGGATGAACAGTGACGCCGCCATGTGGCTTCCTTGTCGCTGTAATTGAATACTATTTATGGACCATGGTCGTTCACGATGAACAACGTGGACATTTACCCTTTTTATTTTTTATTACAATAACGTTTTCTGGAAGCAATACTGTTGGGATGGACGTGTTGGAGTAGTCTGCACTCTAACTCCTACTGCAGATCATTCTTTTTCTATTTAAATATTTAAATTACTGAGAATATCTTACTTTCTTGCAGTTGCCTTATAAAGGTGCTTCTTATCCAGAACTCTTCTCAAGAATCGACCCTCTTGCTTCCCTATACGATTTGCCTTCAACCTATGAGGTAATTCTGATAAAATACGGTTATTATAAGGTAATGTACGCAAAAAAAGTCACTAAAGATGAAAATATTAAGTAAATTAAAGAAGAAGGAGAAGAGTCTTTTCCAGTTTCATATATTCTCTTTTTTCGCATTCGCGCTCTGCCGGCAAATGGAGTGAGGCATCCTGGAGCATTACTCGTCAAGCTAAACAGCGACTCAGCTATGAGCAGGATTCCGAGCGAGAGTTCCTAGATCTACTTACGATCGGCAAGAGTAGCATTCGCCGCGCACCGCAGTTTCTATTATGGAAACGAGTTCGGTGTCGACCAAGCGTAAAGAGTAATTTATGAAAAGAGATAATACACTGCACGCCTGGAGATGTGCTTCCAGCTAGGAAATTTGCAAGCTGGGCGTTTACTGACATAGAAAACGAGGTAGATATTACATGTTGTAGCAAGCAGTGGACATCGTCAGCAGCGCTATTGAATGTTTTCTTCCCTTTGGATTCTTCTCCACGGGAGTCCACCAAACGGCTCACCTCGCACCAGGCCAGCATTTCTTGTGTATGAGCTTCCTCCTGCTTATATTTGTCTGCCAGACTTCGAATATTTCATTTGTTAAATTTTTCACTTCTCTTCAACTGAAGTGCGCACTATGGTAATCATTATCGCAGTACCAACAACATCAGAAAATTACTTCATTATACATTCAGTCTTCCTAACAGCTATCTCAACTTCATCCTACTCTTCTTCGTTCCTAAATTTTGATACGAGTTTATAGCTTTTTCACAGGACGCCTTAATATTCAGTGTCCTGTTTCGTAATTTCTGGCCCACCCTGACGTTTTGTTTTGGCTCACCCTGATGTAATCTAGCTCGTATAATCACGTGTACAGGCTTTTTAAGAGGATTGTATATCTCCTTCTCGCATGATTTTTGAGCAGTATACTCGCTTTTATTAGCTGAAATTTATTGGAGAACTGTATTAGTCTTTCTTCCCTCCATTCCTATTACCGAACTCTCGTAACTCTGTCTTCTATTCATTTCACTGCTGCAGCGTTCCAGTCCACAATGATGCTTAGATTTCATCTCCCGTTACATACTAAGTTGCTTATTCCATATTCCCTTATACTTTCCCTGTTTCTTCGTCTTCTGCTTCTGCCGTTCGTGTATATACCTGAACTATTTTTGTTGGTATTTCTTTGCTGTACTGTACTGTCCACAGTAATTCAGTCTTCTCTGCCTTTCCATTCATAACACGTCACGCTCCTATTATTCCATTTGCCATTGCCATTGCTGTTGATCTTACCCTATATTCCTCTAACCAGAAACTCTTAGCTTCTTCCCATTCCACTTCAGTGACATCCACTAAAATTAGAATTAGACTTTAAATTTCCTTTTTGAGACTTCGCGCTTCCGTACCGAATTCAGACTTGTGACATACCACATTTGTTCTTGTGGATATATATATTATTCATCTTTACTTGGAGCTTACGTTTTTTCTGACGATTTGAAAATTCTCGCACCGATTTAGGATATAGAACAGTTTCTGTACGTAAACAAATCCGTTGAAAGTTTCATGACATTTGGTGTGTCATACTGTTATTACGAAACGCGAGTAGTCGGGTGGACGGCATTGCATTGCCGACGGCATTTTTGCCACATCTCGGCTTGGTTGAGACGTCTCATTATGTAAGCAACATGTGTCTCAATCAATGTACGTGGCCCCTCTCCCGCCCCTCAGGCTCTTCACCCAGTCCTCTAGGTTAACTGGGTGGCAGGAATTTCAAACGGGCATTATCTTATTCGTCATTAAAGTTGAGGAAGGCAGCACACTTTAAAGAATGTCAGCTCTCTTAATGACTTTAATTCATAACCCACCTTACATTGATTATTATATATTATGTCGCAAGAAATAGTCGCTGCGTAAGCAAACCTCAATCCACTAGGCGATTTCTGCTTTTATCCACTAGTTATTTTAGCCAGACCCAATTACCTTAACACTTATAATCCACGACCCATTACCATACTATTTCTGCATCTATATTTATACTCATTTACAGTACTACAATTTATAACACAAAAATCACTTCAAATACAAAAATAGCTGCCCAAACATTTTGAAATTTATATGAGTGTGAGAAATTCAAGCCACATATCATGCAACTACCAGAATAAACACCTGCACACTGCAAATGATCAATTACATAAAAAAAGTTTTTAAAAACCATAAGAAATTTGCTCTAACATTATCAGGTTATTAAAATATATTGCCCTGCGCTTACTGGCATATTATAAAATCAAAGAAAAGGCAAAGAGCTTCATCTCGAATTTCCATTATATTGGAATACATTGCACTTCACTTACGACAATTTATGACCTAATAATTCCTTTACAAACAGTGACGTCACCACCAGGTTGTTAGTGGAGTCTGACACTATAAGATACAGACATGTAAATATCTAGTCGTCCGGACTCAGTTCGAAGTGGTACTCATCTCTGAAAACAATTCTATTTCAGTCAGTGAGATTCCAGGCCGGAGACGTGTTGGACACGCCCTAGACAGCGGTGGGACACCAACCCTCCGTCGCCGCCCATACGACCCGATAACCAAGAGTATGGTCTGGGGTACAATTCCTCTTCATAGCAGGACGCCTTTGGCTGCCATCCGGGGCACCCTTTCAGCACAGCTATGTGTGGACGATATTCTACGCCCTGTTTCGTTGTCCTTCGGTGCAAGCCATCCTGGGCTTTCATTTCAGCAAGATAACTCCTGCCCGTACACGGCGAGAGTTTCTACTACTTGCCTTCATGCTTGCCAAAATCTTCCTAGTCCACCAAGGTCCCCGTATCTCTCCTGAACTGAGAACGTTGCAGCGTTATTGGCAAGGTCCTCCAACCATTTCGGGTCCAGTCCAGCGTGCCATTGGAACGGATCCGTCAAGAGCACATCCAACAACTACATCAGTGAATACCAAAGCGAATAATTTCTTGCATGGTTGAAAGGAGGACCAGTTTGTGAGGCTCCTTCTCGTGAATAAATCATCCAACTTTTCTGAAACTATGATCATTTGTTTTTCTGTAAATGTACGTCGCATCTATTTATTTCCGTCATGATACGTATTCTTTTTCTTTGTAGAGCGTTTTAAAATGACTCTTAGAGCGTAGCGTGGCAGTTACACTAAAGCGCCAAAGAAACTGGTACAGGCATGTGTTTTCAAATACAGAGATATGTAAACAAGCAGAATACAGCGCTGCGTCCGGTACGCCTATGTAAGACAACAAGTGTCTGACGCAGTTGTTAGATCGGGTACTGCTGCTACAATGCCAAGTTATTAAGATTTAAGTGAGTTTGAACGTGGTTTTATAGTCGGCGCAACAGCGGTCGGACATAGCATCTCCGAGGTAGCGACGAAGTGGGGCTTCTCCCGTATATCCATTTCATGAGTGTGCCGTGGATGTGAGCAATCCGGCATCGATGAGGCCGAAAAAGATCCTGTATGAACAGGACCAACGACAACCGAAGGGAATCCTTCAAGGTGACAGAAGTGCAACCCTTCCGTAAATTGCTGCAGATTTCACTGCTAGGTCATTAACAAGTGTCACTTGCGAACCACTCAATGAAACATCATCAATATGGTATTTCGGAGCCGAAGGACCACTCCTGTACCCTTCATGACTGCACGACACATAGCTTTACGCCTGGCCTGGGCCTGTCAACGCCAACATTGGACTGTTGATGATTAGAAACATGGTCGGACGAGTCTCGTTTCAAATCGTATCAAGTGGATGGACGTGTACAGGCATGTAGACAACTCATGAATCCATGAACCCTGCATGTCAGCGGGGACTGTTCAATATAGTGGACGCTCTGTAATGGTGTGGGTCATATGCAGTTGGAGTGATATGGGACCCTTGATATGTCTAGATATGACTCTGTCAGGTGACACGTACGTAAGCATCCTGTATGATCGCCTGCATCCATGCATGTCCATTTGGCTATTCCAGCTGGACAATGCAACACCCCATACGTCCAGAGTTGCTGCAGAATGGCTCCAGGAACACTCCTCTGAGTTTAAGCATTGCCGCTGGCCATCGAACTCACCAGACATGAACATTATTGAGCATATCAGAGATGTTTAGCAACATGCTGTTCAGAAGAGATCTTCATCCCCTCGTACTCTTACGGATTTATGGACAACTTTGCAGGGCTCATGCTGTCAATTCCCACCAGCACTACTTCAGACATTAGTCGAGACCATGTCACGCCGCGTTGCGGCACTTCTGCGTGCTCGCGGAGGCCCTGCATGAGATTAAGCAGGTGTACCATTTTCTTTGGCCCTTCAGTGTGTATTTCATCGCTGCGCAGTAAAGCGGGGCCTACCGCAAACCCCGAATTTGTTTGTGGCGTTTTTGATACTCGTAATCCATACACGAATCACTGACTGACTGGCAAAGTGCCTCCGGACTGTGCCCACATTACAAAATGCCTGCTGTGTGGAGCTATCCAATACATTCAAAATATTGTTACAGGAATAGCATTAATACGTTCCTCCTTAGGTGTAGTGTTGTACCAAATAACACTACACCATTTGAACCAAGACTTGACAGCCAAAAGATTTCTTACAGCTGTTTTTCTGTAACATAATTATGTATGGAGTTGTAAGTAGCAGCTTAGTACCATGTTCTTTTGTCAGAAAGATGCATTCCAGAGCACTGTATAACGTAGGTAAGTTGACTACCGAATCGTAAATAGTGTTGAAGTTTATGCACAATATCCAGTCCTCCACGTTTACAATGTAATTATCCTTTTTAAGCAGATACAAATCCCAACAGTAATTTGTACAAACAGATTTTTCTTGTGTACTGAAGTCATAAATGTCCTTGAATCCTTTTGGTACCATTCTCATCAGTTTTACAAAGTGCCCTCAAACATGTCAAGGAGAAACTTCCGCATCTTCTTTGACTATAGAGCATCTTATTATCAGACTGCATGTTACGATTTATAAGTATGTACTGGGCTGTACATATTTGACACTCTGGGGGACTGTCTATAGGCCGGCCGAAGTGGCCGCGCGGTTCTGGCGCTGCAGTCTGGAACCGCGAGACCGCTACGGTCGCAGGTTCGAATCCTGCCTCGGGCATGGATGTGTGTGATGTCCTTAGTTAGGTTTAACTAGTTATAAGTTCTAGGGGACTAATGACCTCAGCAGTTGAGTCCCATAGTGCTCAGAGCCATTTGAACCATTTGACTGTATATATACTACCAATTAGCGTTTTTCTTAAAATGTGCTTACTGTACGCTGTACTTTGTGCCAATCACTGCCATGTGTTGTCAGTTATCAGACAGAGTATAAAAGAGCTTCTATGTTATTTTTTACAGTGTTCTTCAGTTTGTCTGTTGGGATAATAAGAGCACATTGAAGCTGACTGTGGTGCAGTTCCACTTCCCGGACAACCAAGAACGAGAGGAGATTAGACACTGTGCTCTGCCTGCTTGTAATTATAATCAGTTACCTGTAAACTGTGAAGAGCTTGTCAATGCCGGCTCTGTAATAAGGACGTAAGTATTGCACATATGCGACATATTAAAGCTGGAGAAACATATTTTTTCCCAGTCGAGGATGATGTCCTCCAAAATAGGAATAAAGATAGATACTACCGAATAAGAAGTATTGTCCCCTGCAAACAATGTCACTCCACGAGTTTTAAGAGAAGGAACCAATATGTTGAATAGAACTAAACAATTCCTTATTGAAGATTTCGAGCATAAAACACGTAAATAGCAGCTCACATCACTCAAGAAACAGTAAACGTCCGCTTGCTCTTGCAGGCAGCCCCCATTAAGGACACAAATCACTAGATGGCATATCGTTCGCTGAAATATGTGACAACCTTGGCCCCACACATGGAGTTCCAAATCGGATGTCACTGTCTGGTGTCTGTAAGGTACAGCTTTTTCTGAGATAGCACGGCTAATGGATCGAGTCGTCATGCCGAATGCCTGCCATTACACCAGCACTGAAAAAATCAGCCAGCCATGTCCTGAACGAAAGCTGACCAGATTTTTCGTCAAACGTGAAGGAAGGTTTCGGAACTGCAGATTAATTCAAGTGAATGACTATATTAGTTATGAGTAAGAGTTAATAAAGAAAGACGAACACTGAACCTCTGTAAATTTTACTATCATTAAATGTTGTTATAATGCGACCACTGTGCTTCCTACAGTGGAGCCATTTGAAATCACTTTTTATTAAATCATTGTTTCCACTTGGATGTCATTTTAATTATTTATTTTCAGCTGTAAGATGGAAACTGAAATTAATAAAACGTCCAAAACATAGTGTGGTAACATTTGTTTTTGCTATTTATGATATCCCATAGTTATTCAAAAGTTAACTGAACAATCCCCTTACTGGCAACTTCACTTTCAACAGTGCTGACATCAGGTAGACATGAGACACTGATAAAAGTAACATGTAAAACTGATGTTCTTAAAACGCACTGACAGCACTTAGCAACTAGATTATTTCCAGCAAATAAATGTTAAAGCAGCCATTCAAGTCCTCGCCACTTTTCTGCTGCAGCTGTCAGAAATTGTATAGCAACTAAGAAGGAACTACAGAGAGATACAGCAGAGAAAAACGCAATCAGTTTTATGGAATTTATGAACGATTTGTCTGACGTTGTGAATAGCAGAACGGCCTTTTCCTTTAGTCCATTGTACATTAAGAGAAAAGACGGCATAATAGGCGACGACCGCGTGAACTATGCGTCTATGCAATCCTAACAGTTTACCCGAAAGTTTTTACTGGATCACAGCGTGCATTGAAACACTAACTCACAAAAAATGTTTACAAACGTTACCTTATTTATTTCGCTTATAATTGTAAGAAGTGTTCATAAAGTAGAAATAAACATAGTTTGTAGAATTACAGGAGCTAATTAATCTGCGTCCATCGATTGAAAACTCGAGAAAAGTTGTCAGGGAGGAACCACAGTCGAGCATCAGCTACAGTTGGTTGTGGGATGAGCACATTCGACGTGCATCACTCTGGCTGAGCCGACTGCTGCTGATCGGCAACAGACCTGCTGTCACATCACTTACCGAAGAAAGAGCATTACCAATTCCATGACACGTGTATGCCAATGAGCATTGTAGCATTGTTCGCTGGGAAAATTGCTTATGCCGTTACCTGTTTTGCTGTAGGGGGGGCAATCTGAGTATCACGTCATCTGGATAAACACTGCTGTTGTAATGTAACTGTTATGTAGTTGTGTAAATGTACATGTGGCTCTCATATTGCCAATAGTGATGTAGCGGGTTATAGTATGCATAGAGTGGTAACCAAAGTGTATGCAGTCTCTTTGGTCGATATGCTTATAGTGCCCCAGTAATAAAACACTATACTGCTCTGACATACAGTAATACACTTTCGTTTACATTATACTTCAGACATGGGGGACATGGAAAATCAGCAAACGTTTACGATATCCTATATAGTTTAGATTGCATAGGCATACTCAGTCATGAATCCCATGATGTTAGGAAGAATCCGCTCACAGCTGGTAAAATTGCTGTGTTTTAAAACAAGTCCGGTTTCGCGGCTTTAAGCCGCATCCTCAGGTAATCCTACATGGTAAAAAGCAACGTACGTTGTCACCACTTTTTGCGGATATTAAAATTAGTGAAGGAATGTCTAAAATATACTAAAAATGTTAAAAGATGATACGCATAACCATCGCTCCTAGACAAAATTTACTATTCAGAGAATATCGTCAATACTATACTAATTTAACTATCCAATTTTAATATCCAAAAAAATGTGGTGACACTTTACTTTCATTTTTACCACGTAAGTTTATCTGACGATGCGGCTTAAGCCGCGAAAATGGCCATGTTTTTTAAATAACAATTTTACCAGCTGTGAGCGGAGTTCTTCCTAACATCATGCCTTTTAACAGCTGCGGTTGCCCCGAATATAAAAGAGTTTGTCATAATTCCTATTCTAATGTCAGCTAAATACTGTAAAATTAGGAACACCCACCTCTGATGCAGTGATTGTGCGAGCTTCTAGGGACGTCTTGGTAGTTTGTAGATGTTAACACAATTTCAATAAAATATACAAGTAAATACCAATCCGATGTGTGGTTTCCTCAACTAAATAACATAGTATTAAGCTGCTATTTATTTTCAAGGTTATGCTATGTTTGCTTCTATTGTGGTGTAAACTGACAAAGAGCCATCCCTTTCCTGAAGTGGTAAAAACTCTTGTTCTGTACACAAGAATGCAGGAAAAGAATTGCTATGGGGAACCAAAGCAATGTGTGTTCTGTCCGCCTATAGTTTTCATAATTACATATGGACTCTATTACAGATCTCAAACACTATTAACGACTCAGTAGCCAGTGCCATGACTAAAGGAAACTGTCTTACCAAAGGCCAATGACTGTATGCAGGTAAGACTTACAATTACTTAAAATACCACATCCGAAAAAAGTCTGGATACAAATGGGGAATACATCAATATTTACCATAAACAGCTATTGGAAGTTACTACACACCTTGCGGTACATGTACAGAGGAATGCACGCTTACTGTTTTAAAGGATGAAGAAACATCTATTTGTATATACCTCCACTCTCATCTGTGTCTGCTTATAAAGGATGGTAACACTGAATCTGTGGAGGAACGCATATTATCCACAAACTCCTTAAATGTCTACGATTCCGTAGTCAAAAGATACAAAATCCTCTGACATATGTCTTCTTGACTAAATAACATGGTATTAAGCAAGCTGCTATTTATAACTCTACACATAACTGTGTTACAGCAAAACAGTTGTAACAAACTACTTTCCCCGTATAGTGGGCCTATATGGCACATCAATTATGAATGGCTTACTCCCATTCCTTCAGCTAAATTTTGAATGTGTTACATTGTCCACAATATGGATCTGTGACCAAGAACTCCACACGGTATATGTTGTGTAATGGGGGCACTGTTCAGATAGTTCAAATGGCTCTGAGCACTATGGGACTTAACATCTGAGGTCATCAGTCCCCTAGAACTTAGAACTACTTAAACCTAACTAACCTAAGGACATCACACACATCCATGCTCGAGGCAGGATTCGAACCTGCGACCGTAGCGGTCACGCGGTTCCAGACTGAAGCGCCTAGAACCGCTCGGCCACAAAGCCGGTGAGGGCACTGACTGGGGGCACTTTGCCTGTCACTCAATGATTCGTGTATGGGATTACGACCATCAAAAAGGTCGCATATTAATGGGGAGTTTGCACTATGTATTGCTTTACTAAACAAACACGCAATAAACTTGTCAGGCTGTGATACAAGACTCACTTAATACATGTAAAGTTCTAAATTTCCTCCCAATGTAGTTGTTTTGAGGAGGGAATTACGGCATATGTACAAAGGATGTATATGTTGCTTATCATAATGTCTGTTTATGATTACAGAACTCTTCTTGCAAATAAAATCTTGTTACATCGTTTGTTTGGTTGTGGCTGACCCAAGACGTACATGTGACAAAATAAATGATCCAATGGACAAAGTCGGGAGCTCAGAGAGGCTGCTGTGATAGTATCAGGTTGGTGCACCCAATTCTAAAAATGAAGATAAAACGTCAAAAAAAAAGATCCATTTTTCATGAAATGCTACGGAGTAAATTTTAAGAAACTGCATTGAACGAGGACTGTAATACCAACGTATAACTGACGTAGCGAACACAGGGAAATTAGGGGCACATACAGAAGCATACAATAATTTTTTCATCTATCATCAGCTGATTTATAGAGTGTATGTTTAAATGACACTGTAGGCTGTTCACAGATGATGCCATTAGCTATAAGAAGACAGCAGTGCCAGAAAGTAATAGCGAGCAGGAGAGGATCACTGATAGGTACAGAAACACAATAAAAACAAAAATAACGTACTGCACTCACACAGGAGATGAAATCCTGAAATGTATGATTACAATAATTGTGGAAACAATACCAAGCATATAATGTGTAGAAATAGCCATCCAGAATGATCTACAATGGAAAGATCATATAAAGCAAAAGTATATGGTGTAGGACAGTGATACATTACGAAGAATCTTAGGAAAATACAGTTCATCCAATAAACAAGAAGTGGTGTGCAAAACAATTATTTGGACGATTTTTGAGTATTGCACAACAGTCTGGGACCCACACCACGTTGGATAAATAAAAGAAACAGAAGAAATCTAACAAACAGCAGCACATACGCAGTCATTTAGTCGGCCCGAGGTGATAAACATACTGCAGCAAGGGAGACATTGTGCAGCGTAGAGAAGTTTACTGCCGACAAAATCTGAGGGAGTCCATTGCGGACAATGTATTGTTTCCTTCCTCCCACATACCTCTTACCGAATGACTGAAATGAGAAAATATTGATAATACTATGAATTTGCTAATAAACACCCTTTGCACATGAAAGGAACATGGACATAGGTTAAATGATGGAAATATACTCCAGAACACCATAAGGGACAATTGTGTGTTACACACCTGATTTTAGGTACTGCCCTCATATAGGGAGTAGGATCATCTCGGAAAGCTCTTGTCTTTCATCCATGGTACCCCATGTAAGTTCCTACAAAATATTATACGTAGATTGCTTGCCGTAATACACGAGTGTGCAAATAAATAGCAAACTGCTACAATACTGTTCACATTTTGGAACTTAAATGAGAGAAAGCCCATCGCCCTATCTGAGTTTCCTGACTTTGACAGTGCTATGGGAGCTACTATCCCGTGCAAATAAAATTTTAAAATATGAAGCGGCTCTGTACTTTCTTTGTCACGCATAAATCACGAAACAGGGCAATTTCGTAGTTGTTGAAGTAGTTTAAAACTATAGAAAAATGAAGATGGATTGGTATGGTTCTGGATAGTTGTCATACTGGGATGTAGTAATTACGGAAAGAGAAATGCTGTCAATGATAAACAAACTCCATTTCAAAATCAAGGTGAGTGTTGTGAATAAATGTAATGTACACATTGAAGACTGTAGATTTTAGGAGCCTTTGTTAATGGCGAGAACATAGGGAATTGCAGATTTGCTGTCAAGAATATTTCAAACCGCTTAAAATGCTTACATTTTCAATCACTAAATCGAACCAGTGCAATCAAGCAAATCGTCTGCTGAAAGGTGTGAGGACCTGCGTTGGATAAGATTGTCATCCTGAGTCCTAGACACTCATTTATTTCTCGGTAATACATAAGAGATCTGCCCTTCTTCAGACTTTTTTCCGATGCCATTCTCTGAACTTTTTTCCCGATGGCATCCTACATTTCTGTTTGGTAATGATCCTACACCACATAACAATAGTCGAGAAGAGTGTTAACGAGTGTGGTGAAGGCAATCTCTAGTACTACAAATTTTCTGAATCTTCAGATATTAGTGGCTATTAAACACTGTCTATGTCTCATCCTTCCATGTGATGTAGACCTTGTCGTAGAGAATTATCATATATTTCGCTTCATTTCGCTGTGTGTAGAGATCTTACATAGAACATAGATTAGATTAGATTAGTTTTTCGTTCCATAGATCCGTGCTGAGGAGATCCTCGTGGATGTGAAACATGTAAATCTTTTTTAAAGCTGAAATAACAATACTAATAGTATGAATATATACAATACATCATTTGTTCAATACATGAAGCGCTCTATGCAGTGTTGGAATGTAAAGGTTCTGTTGCATTGTTATTTAGAATGAAATTCAAAATGTGTCACAAATCTCATGTGCATGCCTCAGTCTTGCCAGTCACAATTTTTTTTAAAAATATGGCATGTGATTGGAATTGTAGACACACACCGTATTAACGACCAGTTGTGGGTGTCTTAATGCATTTTATCAGACCTTGTATGCAGAATGTTTCAGAATGTACCTTGCATGCTAAGATGGAAGCATCTTCACCCATGCACGCTGCCTGAATAAGATGTGTAATTATACATGGTTTTCTTAACCATTATAATTATATCATTCTTGGTGAATATTCATTTCCTTTAGACGCAGCTTCTGCTGCTGGCACTGGGCAGGGTCAGGCATTTAATGTCTTAACAGGAGTTCATCAGGTAGCTTCCTCAGCGTTGCATTACATGGAAGACTCTCATTCAACAGCGGATGGCCACACCATGGTCCACAGTCCAGTGTAACTGAGTTTCTAGCCAGCAGACCACTGCCACAGAAATGGCAGCATGTGTGAAGAGGCACTGGAGGCCGAGTGGCTATAATATGTCGCAGACCATAGGATGTCCTCTTCCGTATTTTTGCTTGTTTGTAATGAAGGTGTCATTATTATTTCCGTCCTGTCCCAGTTGGGAGAAACTGTTTAAACGTGAGACATTAGAGTAACCTGTAGTGTGTGTACAAACATGCCTGTAGAAATGCTAGTATTTGAAGATGAGCCTGTCGAAATGTTGCTCCTGAAGTTTTTAATTTCCCACCATTAATTACAAATCTCGTACAATCTTTTGATGTCAAACTCCTCTAAGCTAACTTGATAGTATCTAATTGTGTGTTGGCTAATTTTTGGTCATAAAAAACAGTGCAACGTATTTTAACACACTGATATTGTGAGAACAAGTTACATAAACTTTAATGGCAACCTCATAGCATATCGTAGTCTGTTGGCCAATTTTAGGTCGTCGCAATGTAGACACATAAAAAAAGTTTTGCATCACCCCAGTTCCCAGAACTCCAGAAGATAGACGTTGACTGTAGATATTGTATCACAGACACAGTCCCTTTGACTGTTCAGAGATGTCACTAAACCCGCCCAAAGATGTAAACAAGCATGCATGAGCAGCGCTTATTAGGCGCAGGGGGGTCTGACAGCCGATCAGTTCCAGTCATTCCACCAGGAAGGAGGTACGCGGCTCGTGTTGTCTGTAGTTCAACTTCGCCTAGACGGTCAATACCGCGGATCGATCACGTCCACATTATTACTTTGTGCCAGGAAGGACTCTCAGCAAGGGAAGTGTCCAGGTGTCTGGCAGTGAACAAAGTGATCTTTGGACACGGAGATAAAGAGAGACAGGAAATGTCGATGGCACGCCTCGCTCAGGCCGCACAAGGACTACTACTGCAGTGGAAGACCGCTACCTTTGGATTATGACTCGGAGGAACCCTGACATCAAAACCATAATGCCGAATAATGCTTTTCGTGCAGCCACAGGACTTCGTGTTACGACTCAAACTGTGTGCAGTAGGCTGCATGATGCGCAACTTCGCTCTCGACGTCCATGGCTAGGTCCATCTTTGCAACCACGACACCATGCAGGGCGGTACAGATGGGCCCAACAACATGCCGAATGAACCGTTCAGGACTGGCATCACATTCTCTTAACCGATGAGTGTCGCATACGCTTTCAAGCAGACAATCGTCGGAGACGTGTTTGGAGGCAACCCAGTCAGGTTGAACGCCTTGGGTACACTGTCCAATGAGTGCAGCAAGGTGGAGGTTCCCTGATGTTTTGGGGTGGCGTTATGTGGGGCTGACGTACGCCGCTGATGGTCATGGAAGGCACCGTAACGGCTGTACGATACGTGAATGCCATCCTCCGGCCGATAGTGCAACCATATCGGCAGCATATTGGCGTGGCATTCGTCTTCATGGACGACAATTCGCGCCCCCTTCGTGCACATCTTGCGAATGATTTCCTGCAGGATAACTATATCTCTCCACTAGAGTGGCCAGCATGTTCTTCAGACATGAACCCTATCGAACACGCCTGGGATGGATTGAAAAGGGCTGTTTATGGACGACGTGACCCGCTAACCAGTCTCAGGCATCTACGGCTAATCGCCATTGGGGAGTGAGATAATCTGGACTAACAGTGACGTGAAACGTGTGGAAAGTATGCCACGATGAATACAGGCATGCATCAATGCAAGAGGATGTGCTACTGGGTTTAAGAGGTACCGGTGTACACAGCAATCTGAAGGTCTCGCTCTATGGTGGTACAACATGCAATGTGTGGTTTTCATGACCAAGAAAAATGGGGAAAATGATGTATATGTTGATCTCTATTCCAATTCTCTGGACAGGTTTCGGAACTCTCTGAACCGAGGTGATGCAAACCTTTTCTTGATGTACATATTGAAACTCTCTGATAATGTTTTATGCTCCAATATCAGTGTGTCTGGGCAGCATGTGTTAGTGTGATATTATTTTTGGACGTTAACCTTTAGTAATATCTGAATTACCGTAGCATATTATGAATTATAGCTATTAAGATAACTGGCCCATAAATTTGGCGCTAATATAGTGGCTGAAAGCAGAAGTGGCCTATCGATGTACAGTTTGTTTACATGGCGGCCATTTTTTGGGTCAAAATTATTGTAATAAAGGTAAGGTAGGTCATAAATCCTAACATTTATATAAGTGGAAATCTTTCAGATGGCTGCGTCACTTCACTGACCAAAAGATAGTGCCGCTTTGAAATTCCTGCCACTCAGCTGGCCAGGTTAAGTGGGGGAAGGAGTGTGGGGGAATGAGGAGGGGGAGTGGAGAGAGTGACATGTGCTGTTCACAAATACATCCTGGCAACAATGAAGTCTCCTCTGTACCGCAGTTTACTAATGTGACGTCAGAGCTTGCCCACTGGTACCTTAACGCTCTTTAAAGCCAAACGGTTAGCATGTGACAGAGCCTCAGTTTCCTCTTCTATTATTCACGTCAGAGACTTGAGTGCATAATCTGTCAAGCTGACAGTGTGACAACTGTTATCAAATTCATCTGCTCTAAGGTGTCTCCAGAATTGAGTTGATAATGCTGACCCGAAAATCCAATGACAAGTCTTCAGTCAAAGATTCTACAAGCCGTCTTGAATAACTGTACATTAGACATTTCTGCCCAATAGTTTTAGCTTTTCTACACGAGTGTTATGTATTCGTTCTTCCTTATTTCATTGTAAAGGTCTTTCAAAATCAGACTCAAATCTGAAGCTCAATGACCTCCAAAAGAGCTCTTTTAGGCTATCCGCTCCTGTGTTTTGGTGATTCTTTTTGCTATCTAAATGCTATCTAAACGTGACTCTTTGACTTTTATTACTGTGAAAGCTATTTTGGCTTGCTTACGTGCTTGATCTGTCTTTTCGACGACCATAATATTTTTCTATTTACCTACGGTGTTTAATTTTATGGTCCACAATTTGTATGAGTAAATGGAAACTGTAAGAACAATGTAAACTTGTGGCTATCCACCTCGCTGTCTTCCACACCTCTAGCTATCCGAGGTGACGGAAATTAAAGGAGCTTGCTCCAGTCTGAGGCCGTGGCGAATGTTAAAAGTCGGATAGGATTTTCAAGTGGTTACGTATCCAGTATTCAACAACTTGCAGGGGCCCCTGCTTTGTTGCACACTGGGAACAGTGTGCAGGTATCACAATTATAATACGAATGAGATAAGAAGTAACAAAACAATTGTCGTATTCTGCAATTAGAATTAAGTAAAGCATAATACCTAGCGAAGGGCAGCCTTCACGGATATTATGCGATGTTGTACGATGCAGAACACATGCTGAAACAACAGGTAGGTGCACAGAACAACCATCCTGAAGCAAGGAAGCAGATCAAGATGACAAAGGGGAGGTCCCGGTGGATCTTACCATACGGCTGCCGCAATTGGTTTGCGGCCGTAGCGAGATACGGGCTCGCCAAGCGAACGAAACAGAGTGAGCACACGAGGGACATTGCTGTTTTCTGTTCAAGATGATGAACACCAAAACTACTACGAAGTGCAATGCGATGAATACCTGTAGCAAAAAGCGTCCGTGGCGGTCACGAGTCCGCAGCTGCCATTCCACCCCAAAGTTCGAAGCGAGTGGCCGACGGCGCACCTTTTACGGTTTCTCTGGGGCCATACTCCTCTACTATCTCAACTTCAGAAAGTAGAGCTGTTGCCAGCTACGTGGGATGGTAGGGGCCGACGTCTACCTCTTGAGTCCTAGGAGCTGACCACATCTCTCCTGTTCTGGCTGAGTTCCAACCGTCTGAAACATTGTACTAATTGTATCCCTAAAAAGTACGAACTCTTAAAATTTGACTGTTTCAGACTTTAATTCCCCTGTGTGGCACCGAGAAGCTTCAGTTCTCTCAAAAATTTTGTCAGTAGTTTATAGTGTGTCTGAAATTTCAAGGTACTGGAAATAAAAATGAGGTACCGGTACTTAGAAACATAACGGACCGAAGCCCGAGAACAAAGTTTTGACAACAGTAGATGTTCGTAAAATTTGTAGGTAAACCACAAGCCTCATAGGTCTGACTTGCTATTTAATCAAGTCTCAACATCGCGCATTTCCTACAAAAAGATTGATTACTATTTAATTAATATTTAGGATTATTATTATTAATGTCAATTCACAAGAAGTTTGAAATAGAGGCCAGTGTAAATAATGTCTGTTTCACTGTTGTATGGTTTGTAATTAAAGTGATATTAGAATCAGAGCATAAAGAACAGATATTAAATGCACCACATACCCAATTGTCACAGGTCCCAACATTCCGCAGTCCTTGTTATCCTCATTTTCATTAAGCACATTCTCTGGCTTGAGGTTCATTTACAACTGTCTTCACCTCGGGCATGAAATCTAGTAGTTTTGTTAAATGTTTGTGTTTCAAGGTCGATGTTTGCCTTAGACCTAGATTTGGAAAGGCATACACAGACTATGGGGAAATGACCAAATGTGCTCTCCCTCGATGTGATGTAAATAAAATGGTGACGTCCCACTACTCCAGTGAAGAATGTGTCACTTCAAGCCCCAGCTCACGTCATTGCAAAATTTGTGAAATGTACATTTTTACAGTCAATATCGAAGTTTGGATTGATAGTGAGGTCTGTAACCCTCAAAACTTCTGAATTCCTCATCGTCCATTTTACGGACTTGGACCCTGAAACTATGGAACGTGTGGTTGTAGTGGGGAATTACTTCAGGAGCTTACAGCTTTAATGAAGAAACGACCGTTAGTGCAGCAAGTGAGCGTTCCTACAGCAAAGAAAATTCGTGCTTTGGGCCCATATGGAAGTGAACACCAGAGAAATCGGAGAGACAGCTGTACACAAATGTACACGTACACCAGCATAGGGGTACAGTGGAGATCAAGCTGGTTCCCCGTAACATAAACACGTCTCAGAGGCATGCATACATGCTACGATCTCAAAGTCTCATGGTTCTCAGCACCTCAGCTGGTAGCGAAATTATGGATATACTGGTGGGTTCCTCATTACCAGAGGGTGCTGAATCTGTTATCTGATAGATTTCTTGTTGATTTCTACTCGACTCTCTCTCTGTTTGAGGCCTTATTCAGCTGCTAATGCAATTGCTTCCCAACATGGCCGTCCTGAAAAGGTTCGTTGTGTTACAAACTCTTTACTGCAAGTGACTTGTGAGCGTGCAATAATTATATTTTTGTGCTTCTTTGCATGCAAGTCAACAATGATAAACGGGACAGTGTGACTTGAGTTATTGTGAACGATTATGGATGTGGGGGAAGAGTTCTGATAGTAACGTACAGGGCGTCCCAAATATGGAGTCTCAAAACTTAGGAACGTGGTGCATCATAAATTGAGTTACTTTGAGAAAAATAAACTTCGAGTATCTTTTTGTGACAAACAAACCTTTTAAAAAATTATTTAAATTGTCAGCCTTCTATCTGAATACGCGTACTCAGTTGCGCATAACAGTTTGCTGCATTATCTCAGTTACATCAATGCCTGTCGATCATTGAGACAATACCAACCACTTGTTCTTCAGCTTCAACTGAAATGTCATACACTACAGATTTCATGATCACACACGAGAAAAGTAATGGGAGATTCTGCGACCGTACTGGCCGCAAACACGCGCGCTCCTTCCTTCCAACGATCAGGCTGCCTGTTGTTCAGTTGCTCAAAGGAATATCGAGGTGTAACTGTGCACAGAACCTTTCGTGGACAATAAGTGCAGTCTTCCAACAAATGTGACAACTTATCTCGAATGAACATCAGGTTATGTATACCATAAAACTGTATTACATGCCATTGTACCTTTACATCCCGCACGCTGATACATGACACATGTCGGTTATTTATGACGACAATGGCCGGTGAATTTACATGACAGCAAACATGGATATTGAAACTGTTGAGTACACTACCACGGTTAAAAGAGTCCTCGTCCGTGAACAATACAAACACTATGAATTTCTGCGCTGGATAATCTGTTGGCAGAAATGAACACTGTTCATCTGAATTCAAAACCACCCAAACCTCGGTTTGCTCTGTTAGGGCAATCGTTACTGCACAACGTATTCTTCAAAGTGTACACGCGAGGTGGCCTACAAATATTTTAAAATATTCCCTCCACACGATACAACTCTATCTTCTAAAGTTCTGCTCCTTCAACAATTCTTTGTTGGCACCCTTTGTCAGCTCTCTGTAGCTTGACCATTCCAGTTTCTCTTATGTTCCTAAGCATGGTGCAACATTTCTTCCACTTCGGATGACACTTGTGGTGAAACTTATCTCTCTACATTGGCGTCTTTCCGCTCACTGCCTCAGGCTACTCCCTTTATTAAACGCAGGTCTGTAAGTTGTAACGGGTAATGCTCCATCTTCGTAAACTCATCATGACAACTGAAGGGTGGTAAATTTTAACCAGCACACGTCATATATTGTGTATTGTTTTATCAGAAGAACTTCACCAGTGGTGATGCGGCAGGTAGTTGCATGTTGTGAACGTAAGATGTCTAAACGCGTGAATACCTCAGTTCACAAATATGAATTTCCGGCCATGCAACTTGTGTCTCAGAATATTCGCAATGGGAAGCGACAACGTTGGGATCAAGGTCTGGCTTCAAACTTTGTACACATTTAGTAGGCCATTAAAACGATGTAATGTGCAAGTAGTAAGGTGCACTACTCTGCAGTTCCGAGAAAATCGCGAGAGATGTTTCACGCGTCTGTTATGTAACTGGTGTATCTGTGCGAAGGTACCAGCCCCGAGAAGTCATTGTGGTCACCTTCATTTTTGTACTGCAAGTATAAATTCTGTGATGTTCAAAAAATTTGCACGAACACTATTCTGTTTTGCTACATAAGCAACGTTTCACAGGTAAGCAGGTTGACTAACAAATGGGTTCTGCCTCTGTTTCTACAGCTCGAAGCGTTGAGGTGCAAAGTAGTTAGCCGAGCGGTCTAAGGCGCTGCAGTCATGGACTGTGCGGCTGGTCCCGGCGGAGGTTCGAGTCCTCCCTCGGGCATGGGTGTGTGTGTTTTTCCTTAGGATAATTTAGTTTAAGTAGTGTGTAAGCTTCGGGACTGATGTCCTCAGAAGTTAAGTCCCATAAGATTTCAAAACATGTGAACATTTTTTTGCCAAGTAGTTCCGGGTACCTTACCAGATTGCAACTGTAAGGGATTTCGCAAATCACGACAGGCATACATTATCAAGAGACGTCTATGCGTTTCTTCATTTAATTGTCGACAGTTATAAACATATTTGTTCTAATAATAAAATTAATTGAAAATAGTAAGTAGTCAAACAGAAATTCACTACTACTTCATGTAAATACAAGTAGTTTCTTTTAACTATATTACATCTTAAATGTCACACAAATTAAATAATATGAGCATCGATGAAAAAAAATATACAGTCAGCATTTAGTTGGAGTCCAACCGTCGTCTCATACAAAGTCGTCTTACGAAGCTCGAACGGTAACCACTTCAGCATGAGCTGTAACAGGAGCTACCTTCGCACAGATACACCAGTTACATAACAGACGCGTCAAACTTCTCTTGCGATTTTCTCGGAATCGTCAGAATAGTGCACCTTACTACTTGCACGTTATTTTGATTTAATGGCTTATTTAAAGCATACAACCTTTGCAGTAAATCTGTGGTCCCAACGCCGTGACTCCCCTTGTCTGTTTAGGCTGCCATATCGTCCATATAATATTGAAAGTACATGTTTGAGACGCCCTGTATACGTTGTGCTCTTGAATGAAATCAAGGGGACAGTAGAAACCAGCATCCACATTCGACAGTTAAATCAGTCCTTTCTTGTCCGTGTTCCAATGAATGTCTACTTCCACCAGGATTACAGCTAGAAAGCCACTCTATGCAGTGTCCTTACAGACTTACGCCCTGAAGCCTTAATGGAGTCGACTGAAAATATGAGATCATGAGGTGGGAAATGTCACTCACCTTCGTCGGAGCCATTGACGGCGCGGATGTTGAGCTCCAGACAGGCGTTGGGGCTGGTATTGGCGTGGCTGGGGAGGGCGGCGACCGCGATATCCGAGCAGTTCATGGCGCCGCCCCCGCCGCCTCCGCCTCCGCGACCGATGTTCTCCCTCCTGCCAACACACATCGTATTCCCGTGTTATCAAAACCAGGCACTGACCCCTTAAATAATCACACAACCTGAGTACCACATCTAAATTTGGCGGCTGTAGTATCAACACATGCACGCAACGACGCTTATCGCATTACTGAGAAAGAAAGCACACTGGTCTAAAACCTATTCACTCCCAGGAGACGGTATCTGTATCGCTAGCCCTAACCGTCGTTGTTGCCTGTGATCTATGCCACTGATTGCTGATTAAATGCTGACCCTCAAACGAGAAGCGTGGCGAGTGAGGGATTATTTCATTCTGAAAGAGCGTTGTTTTTCGACCTCAGGAGCGTGCGCGCGGGAATTCCCCCACTACTGGATTTCAAACCATGCTGCGAATGATGGGTGAAGGCACAGGTAGTGCTGAGTCAGACACAGTCCAAGATGGATCTGTCAGGGGGCGGTTTCCGTGCAATGAGTACAGAAAAAAGTTAAACAATAGAAACTCTAGTAAGGATGTCCACAATGTAGAAAAACAAAGATTGCTACTTACTGTAAGGAAGACATGTTAAGTTGCTGACTGGCACAGCTAAGAGACACTTACATAAAGATTTCGGCCATTCATACACACAAGCAACCACACTTCATGCACAGACGACTGCCACCTCCTGCATGTTGGGCCAGACATTCTGGAGTTGGTGGTCATGTGTGCATAAATGCAGAAAATGCCCTTGTAGGGTCACCAATTTCACCGATTTTCAGGGAGTCTCTTGAAAATACACATCGTTCCGGTCACCCAGCAATGGCAATTGACCAAGAAAACATTCATGTTGTCAGGAATATGATCGAAGATGATCCTCATCTCATATTTGGGTCGACTACGATGCAGACTATCGTTCATGATCACTTATGCCTGAACAAGAGCTGGACCCATTGGGTGCCACATTCCCTGACAGAAGCCCAAAAACACGTAAGAATGGATTCATCTCGTTTCATGCTTGAAAAATTCGACAAAGGGCGGCCCAAAGAGACTCTCAGTATCGCAACAGGTGAAGAAACGCGGATTTACCATTGAGACGTCGGAGTGAAGAGGTAGTATTCAGCAAATAAAATAATTTCTCAGTTTCTGCTAAAAGCTTTTGCCACACCCTTCTCACCAAACTGTGGTGGACTGCTACATTTAACCTGCTGTTCTGAATAGGAGTTCTAGACATTTACTAAGAATAAAGTCCGGCTGGTTTAGCGAGTCAAGAGCATAGGCATACCTGTTGTTATCTTCGGAAACGGCAGTGTCCAAAGCACACTGATCATGAAGAAGTAGAAAAAAGGATAGCACCTGGCCATCGAGCACGTCGAAACAAATATCCTAGTTTATGTTCACTTGAATGTGTGCGCCCAAGTCATGTAACTAAAAACACCCTAAAACATCAAAGAATCACTTCCGGCATAAAGTACGCGCTCCACAAACTGCAGGTTAAACGTTTTATAGGCCCTCCGGAGCACCCGAAGACCTACTTCTTATGAAAACAGGCAAAATCGCGACCCTTCAGGACATGATGTCACCTTAGCGACGATGCTTATTAAAGTTAATAAATCCATCATGAAGGCTAGGAGTTTTATGTTGGAAAGGGCAAATAAGCAGTAGTTAGCAACCGACATAGACAAATGAATGACCATCATTAAAATGTCATGCGAATGGAGAAATTAAACCTTTTAAGTACCACTGGCTTCGGCCTGAAACCACTATTTTATTAAGTTTTTAAGTATCAGTGCCATCAGCACGAGGCCTCAGATGCTGTGGCAAAACAGATACATCTAGTGGTACACTGGGATGTTTCTATGAAAGTAATGCTTTGAGTAAGTATCCTGTTTATATTTTTGTATGTTGTCAGCGCTTTAGACTGCATTAATATCACTGACAGCACTGTGCGCCCTGTGTAAGAGACACTGTAGTTGCAAGAACTCGCAGCCAGAAGTTAATAATTAGCAGTGATGGAGGTGAGAAGCAGTGTTAGGGAGAGCGGACGGTCTGGACGGGTGTCCGTCAAGCAGATTTAATATTGGATGGACAAGGATTGTAAAATGTGGGTAATAGAATTATGGAGGATAACATAATTTTTGGAACTGAACGTCAGGGACAGTTATGTAATCTTTGGAACTGGATGTCACACGATTAAGGTAAAATCTGCTAAATACATTGTTTTCTCTGCAACAGAATCTTTCCTTTGGTGACCACGTGCCTGTTAGTAGTTAGAGTCTACAGTAGTTACAATCCTCTTATTTAGCGTGCTGTATACTTGCTGTATTTACTGTAGTTCCTGTCATGCAGATTTTCTGTAGGTAAGTGCCTTATGAAATGTATGGGTTATTGTTAGGATTTCTTCTACTTCAGGGCTATTCTCTTGTGTTGATTAATAGTCAGATTGCGTTATCCTTGTACACTGTGGGTCATAAAGGAATAAGTTTGAGCTGTATTTGCTAGGGAAAATTCTGTAGGTCAGTGTTCAAGCGATACAGGCAAGCAAAGTGACAGTACGTCAGTGTCTCTCAGCAGTTTTAGAATTAAACAAAGAAGTTTCAACTGTAGCTGTCACTTACAGCGTACAAAGCAAAACGCGGCGCAGAGAGTGTGCTACGTGATTGGAGGAGATAGTGACAAAACGTTCTTCATTTATAGTGGTCATATGGAGGAGGTCATCTGAAATTATTGTAACGCAAATTTGAGTTTGTACAACTGCTTGTGTAAGTGATTTATAAATGAAATTACTGGGACAGTATGTTGTTGTGATTCAAAATTTATTACATTTTAGCCAAGGTTTTTCTCGTAGTTAGAACTGTAATGTATTTCAGATATTATACATTAATGGACGTTTCGAGATGGGTGATTTTGTCTATGATGAATGCGAATTTGCTTCCAAATGTATGACACTAAATGATGGTTGATTGAAAACTACATGTCCTAGTGGTTCCAGCGTCACACCATTTCCTTAGAACAACTGATTGTTTCTTTTTGCCAATTTCTTCTTATATTCGTTGTTTACTGTGATGATAAAGAATAATTTCTAGAAAATTTTTTAAATAATATTCCAAAGTGAAGCCACCCCCTTAAAACAACTGAGGATTTACTCTTTGCCAAATTCTTGTCGTATTCGTTGCTTACTGTAATGCTAAAAGTTGTTCTTGTTTTCCTTTGCATTTTACACTTAACAATCTTATACCGAAATTAAGTTCAAGCATAACCAAAATCTCAGAATATGCCACTTCTTCAATATACAAAATCACCTGTGACGATCGCAACGCTTTCTACACTGGCAAAACCGGACGAAATTTTAACACCAGATTTAAAGCACAGTGATAGTTTCTGTCAAGCTTCTATTTACATCTGAAAACCTAACACCACGAAGCCGAGAAAACTGAAACTGCGTTAGAAATATTACACAAAATACCAAAAGGACTTACTACGAACCGCGAAGAGCCCTATGTTGTGGTGTTATAATGCCTTCTCTGTTAATGTGATGTGGTGATTAATCTTTTCTGGAAATTTGTTACTCATTTCATTTCGTAGCTTGTTCATATCAGTTCAAATAATTATCGACTTCTGAAGACTTATTTTGTTTCATATTGCCATAAATACAGGGTGTGACAGGAAAATGGGCTCTTTTATTTATTCTCTAAGAGAGTATTGGTATTATTGTCAGTATGTAGTATATTTCAAATATGTACGCCATTTGCTGAGGTGGAGTTCTGGAGCGGGCCTCAACATGCTGTGGCTGTGAAGGCATTTTACAAAAACGGTGATTGTTGCTGCTGCTAGACGGCAATGCCATCGTCATTTTAACCTTAGACGGAACCCTCCTCTACCTTCGGTACATGCATTCAGGTTATGGGTGAAAAGCTCTGAAGCCACAGGAAGTGCACTTAATCTGAAATCCCCAGGAAGGCCCAGAAGGTGTAGCTCGACTTAATGGTCTAAAGTTGCGATCATACAAGATACTGGTCGTGTAACAGTTAAATGAAACTGGTTATGATAAGTGAATGACCCTGTTGAAGTGACTATAGTTAGGCCTACTGAAGTCTTCTTAAATTTGCTTTGGTTTAATGACAAGGCTCATTTTCATCTCAGCGGTTACGTCAACAGATAAAACTGCTGCTACTGGTGTGAAGATAATCATCACGAACTCCACCACGCCCCTTGCATAGCCAGAAAGTGATAGTGTGGTGTACTGACTTTTCATTGGGCATAACCGGCCTTTTTTTGGATGATCATGGACGAGCAACCAGCCACATCTCAGCGGTATGGTGCCGTGTTTGAGACATTCCTTGGACCCGAACTTGAACAGTTTCCTGAAACTGAGTGCTGGTTTCAGTGAGATGCTGCTACGTCTCATTGTGTTCAACTTTCAATGGCAGCAGAGTGCAGAATATATGATAGCCACTTTATTCCAAGGAATGGCTCCCAGATCTTCCTTTTATTATTCCGGAAACACATGGTGTATGCTAGAAGCCCCCACAATTGCGGAATTGAGGCATCATTTGAGAAGAAACCAGAAACTTTGCTATACAGATGACCGAAAGTGCATAGAACGATTTACATTACACTTTGTCTGTCAACGTAACAATGGCAGCCACCTACAAGACATTATTTCCAAAAAACGAACATCCCTTAAAATGGTAATACACAAGGGTTTCGTTATTGCGACTGAAAATATTTTACAATGTAATCCTCTGCCTGTTTCACTCTATCCAAATCGGCCCGTTTTCTGACACACCTCGTATTTTGATATGTTTTACTAAACTGTAATTCACATGTCAACGTACGATGTGAACTGTAGTAAAGAAGATTGTAAATAGCAAAATTTAAGTTGTTAATAATATTTGTTAAATTCATGACCTGAGAGATGCAGCTGAATGCACAAGGTGAAACATGCGATTGAGGCAAGAGGTTGACGCTGGTTCCATTGTCACAGTGCTATAAATACCGTTCGGAAATATCAGTTGTGAAAATCGGTAATTTTGGTTGGAGAATATGTGAGCAATTTATTTTTATATTCGTTTTGTCAAGCAAGGTGTATCTAGTTTTCAAAGTGTTATGTCGCAGAAGTTGCCATTTATCTCATGAATCGAAACAAACTTATTTAATAACGCGAGCGGAAATGCTGAAGAGAACAGTTGGACTGAAAGATTCATGAAAGAAAACAACCAGCTTTCATAGGGTTTCAAAGCATAAATGATTTAGTATTTTGCAGGAACTATACAATGGCGTTCCGTTGTGTTTTTGGAAGGTAAAAATTTCAGTGAAGTTTACTGAAGTCAACGTATTGCCGGGACTGTAAACATTTTATGCAGCAACGACCCATAAATTGACAGTCGAACTCCGCCATCTGTACAAAGCAATAAAATAAGCTACCCTCCATTCATCATCGAAAGATATATGAAGAGAAATGTTTCTGGTACCAACAACGGATAACGGATGTACGCGTGACTATTTGACTGGACTAACGTGAGAACAGAGAGACGTAGACTGTATGAAACTATCGAACTATCACAACTGTGACTGTGTGCGTAATATAAATAACTATAGCGAAGATATATGAAGGTAGCGTCAAAGCTAAATCGAGAAGTGGCAATATGCAGTCAACTTGACATTCAGTGAGAGCTTCGCTGGATTTCTCACTCGTGAAATACTTACGTGTTACGCACACATTTTTAATTTTCAACAGTCTTTTGTGTATAAGCGGAAAACACAGAATTCTAATTTTCATCTGGGATAGTTTACAACATTGTTCTTGGAACGAACGAAGAACGTTCCAGTCCATCAATTACAAACAAAGTTTTAGGGAAGGTTTTGCTAGTTATCAGCAAGATGACATTCCGAAATAAAAACCCGTTTCCCGTATTTCCAGTGTACCAGTCCTGTCATCTCGTATAAGGAACGAAAAATAGAATAAAAATTGAAGATTATTTCTGTAGTACTTTTCCTATGAATTAATAGAAAATTTTATTGCATCTGTCACGCAGATTGACATAAATAATTGCAGAATAACCAACTACATCTAACATACTTAATTAAACTAAGTTCGATGTTCTGTTCACTTACACTGAGGTCGTACAGCGTAAGCAAATCATACGCACGATACTAAATTATGAATCCCATCACAGTAATTTTGTTTCTGCCAACACTTTCAGAGAGATGCATGTTTTAGATAACCTGTGGTTTATCCGCAAATGTTCCTATGTACGTAAATGTTATGTATGTTTCAAATTTATTTTCTGAACCACACTTCTACATTCAATGATTAGTCGACTTACTCTCAATTCCGAAGAGTAATGCAGTTGCATATGTGTTAGTAATTATTTAGTGTGAAACATTTCGGCAGCTGATTTCGTTGTATCGAAACAAGAGTAACTTGCGTCTTGAAAATGTGTTATGGCAACTAAAAGCAATTTTGATTGAAATTCGACGCAATTTTCGGTTTTCTAGTGTTTAGTATCTATCTACTAGCTCTGTATACAATAATCAAAAGCTTGCGAGGCCATACTTACACACGAATAATGCGTTTAGTGTCTAGAATTATTGTTTAAATGCGCATTCAGTCACATAACGCTTAGTGAAAAACTTAAGCCAGTTCATTTTGGTTTGCCAACTTCATGAGCACCACAAAGGCGGAAGAATACATTTGTGAGTTTTGACTGAATCTATGTTTAGATACCAAATCAGAATTACTTCATACCATATATTCTGGAACACATTCCAAGATCATTGAATTCTACATGAAATTCATACAGGAACAACGAACTATTTATTTCACGTAGCTACGCTTCAGAATATTTATTTACTTCTTGATTTTTTTCTTGGCCGGCATTGTACATGTATTACTACGTTTTATAGCTGTTTCTTCTTCACATAAAATGGATTTCTTATTTACAGCTAATGGACTACCACAATTGTTAATAGCTTCCCTCACGTAATGTTAAAGATGCAAAGCGTAGATTTTTTTTCAATTGTCATTTATTTTTCAATATCATTACAAAACTATCTTCACTCATAAATCACAATTTTTATTTCAAATATACGATGCATGTCGAGACCTGTGAGCTCCTCCTCAGTTGCTTTAGCAGTTTACATCATTTTTCGAATTTAGGATACTACTCTTCCTGTAAAGAGTATATAGGTTTATTTCAAACTGGCATGTTCTGACTATATTTTCTACAAAAATAGGACAAAATGGAAAAACTGCATGCTGTTTCCAGTAGTGGTTACATAGTTTTTAAGCACAGAGTGTGCTGATACAATTATATACATTTGCACACTTCTCGTCCCACCGCACTTTTGTTAACACAGTTGAGAAATGCACAAAAATTTCCAACTGTAAAGAAGTTATTTTTCTCCATATATACACGTGTAGTTATTTTAAAAACGAAAATAAGATGATACACTGTTATTTATACATAAATTTCAGTTGCAAAACAATTATTTGTGTAGATATGAAATGTGACCCTATTATTTATTTATTATTTACATAGTTTACGCCCATCTAAATCAAACACAATACAACAGAGGCTACAATGATTAAGTTTAGGTCTTAGCAGTCAGAATTTTCTTCGTTCCCCAAAATTTCTTCATTCGCTGAGATTTGGCTGACCGTTCTTCTACAGTTATGAACAGACTTCTTCTGTTCTGATGGTCTGAATGTCAGTCGTGTGTATTTGTTCTTCAGAAGCATTTTCTCTTCTCTGTGTTGAATTTGGCGTGTAGTGATGTTCAATTCATCCAGATCACTTTATACGTTTTTAAACCAGATATTTTTGGTTTTACTGTGCCAGAAGTAGTCAAAAAGTTGCTTCAGGAGTCTAGTATTTGGTAGACGAGATATGTGGTCGAAAAATGCAATCCCTCTTTTCCGCGTTGTATCAATAATGGATTCACTTTCTTGATACACTACTGAATTGGGCAAAAGTCTCCACTGCCCATTGACTAGATGTTATTTCACTGATAATTGTTCGGAGTATTCTTCCATCAACTTTCTGCAATATGTCAGTTGATGCTTGAGTATTTAGTTTGAATAGTGTTTCACTTGCATATATTGCTTCCGGTTTAACGACGGAGAAGTAATGTCGAAATTTAGCATTTATTGAGAGAGATCGTTTTCCGTAGGTTCTCCATGTGGTTCTCTGCGCTCGCTGTAGTTTTAATGTTCTACTATGACCTTTCATTAGTATTCCAGGTAATAATTTCACCAAGATATTTAGACTTTTTTACTGCTTTAATTTTTTGATCATTGTGGAGTATGATATGGGATGTGTCAAGTGAGAAGCTGCCATCATTTCTGCTTTCTCAAACGAAATTTGCAATCCAACCTTTGCCGCTAATCGTTCTAGTTGTTCTATCTGAGCCTTTGCTTCATCAATATTGTTTGCTAACAGCGCCAAATCATCTCCAAATTCAAGGCAGTTAAGTCGAATCTCTCTTACAAGTTTGACAGATTGTGGGCATATCTTGTTACATTCACGCATGATTTTCTCCAGCACACAACTGAACAATAATGGAGACAATCCATCGCCTTGTCGAAGGCCAGTATGAACCTCACAAGGTTCAGAGAGTTCATTTCTGAACCTTACTCTAGCTTAGGTGTTTCGAAGGGTGACTGAAACGAGGTTGACAAGTTTCTGTTGCAAACCAAATGCTTTAAGAATTGACAGTAGAGAATTATGATGGATACTATCATAGCTTTCTTAAAAGCGACAAAGGTGATCACTAGCCTCTTGTTCCTGACCCTTTGATGTTTCATTATCCATTTGAGACTAATAATTTGATCAGGTCAGCTTCGTCCTGGAAGAAAGCTTTCTTGATATTCGCCTACTTCACCACCAAGCTGTTCATGGATCCTGAAATATATTGTAGAACCCTGGAAAACTAACTGAAGTAGAGTTGACAGTACAACTTTTTGAATGGTCGCCATGCAAGTGCGGGCGCCAGACTTAATATTTACAAAAAAATATGGACACATGCTTCAATTTAGAATGGCACAACCCCCCCCCCCCCCCTCCCTCCGCATTTAGTGTTTCTCCTACAGCGGTCCGAGTAACTCCTTACTCCTTATCGCTGCTGTTCTCCCCACGCTTCCCCAGCTGACTGCGCATTTAGCGGCCAAGGCATTTTGTGCGCACCATACATATCGGTGCATATATACATGCATCGCAGTCACGCTACGTTGCGTAGATGCAGCAGCAACATACTATAATGCAAAGTTTTTGATCACCCTAGATACCTCCACTGGAATTAGTTCCTAGTAAGTCGCAAGCAGTTGTCGCCAAGTGATTGCAAGGATATGTAATGTCGACATACATTGTCTACGAAACAAATGTCAGAAGGTCTAGACATTACCTAGATATAAAGTAGATATCAATACTTTTTTATCATCTCGGTACATTGTATAAAATACGTAAGCCAAGAATTAGTTAGACTTGCTGAAAGGTCTTGAGACTGATTCGTCCAAATGGATAAACTTCCAGTTCCACACAGTCATCAAATACTTTTTTTGTATTATCGCCAATGAAAATTCGTATAGTGTTAGTAGTGTTAGTGATGGTTAAGTGAAGGGTGCATCAGTGCAAATGTGGCTGTGTTACTCTTAAAAAATGAGCTACCTGATGTGAGTCCTGCAAATGTTACTATAAATTTGAACATTGATGTAATACACAATCGAAGTGAGCACAAATAGATTAAAGCTGTTTGAAATAACTGTCACCCCAAGCATATTCAGAAAAAAGTGGGTTAGATTTTATATGAAGAAATAACTGCGAGAAATCATTAAGTAAGTGACATTTATTTTGCTCAATAATATGAAGAAAACATCGAAGCTAAAACGCAAGATCGAAACTTTAATTCCTAAGGAAGTGGAGGTGATGGCATCAATATATATTTTCTCCTTCCATTCAGATGATGAGAGGGACGGGGGGGGGGGGGGGGTAGGGGGGGGGGGGTCTGGGGGTCTTTAGTTTCCTTATTGTCCATCCCTCTCCCGCACTTCTTTATATTTGATATTTCAAAAATCAGTCTTGGTCGTCAGACAACAGGCAATGAATATGGTGGATATCTTCAAAAACTTAATTGTTAAACAAGACGTACATTGAAACTGAAAAATTCTCATACGTGGATGTCACCACGAAAATAATGCAGAAGCGAAGAGTAAGCTACGAGAGAAATGATACTGATAATATCGGTGAGTAGTTTTACTTGAGAATGAAAATACTGTTAAGCCACGATACGATTTGAAATAACAATTCCAATACTACATGTGATATCACTACAACACACTTTAAAATGCTCCATGGTTTTACAAATCTTTTCCCAATTTTCATTAAGTTATCTTCACTCGCGCTTTCGCGTCCACGTTAAAATTCGTTTACCTCACGTAGATCTCATCTATGGTGATCTATCTACATTGAGGGCTTTTACAATAACAAAGGCCATATAATGTTCTCTATTTACAAGGAATCTTCGACTGTACGGTCACCTATCACTCAGTCGCTGACAGAAGTAGACAGACAGTACTTGAGGTTTAAGAAGTGCTCGTGAAGAAAGATGCACTACAAGTCGAACATAAATATCTGTTGCTCGTACACGAAGACTCGCCAATACAGTGTGGACATTATCTAGTCAAATGTACCAAAACACCTTTGAGTCTGCTGGGGACACTTCGAGTGAGGTGTCTGAAAGTCTATGGACAAATGGCGGCCCATTCTTCCCCCAAGATCCGAAACAGGAGAAGCGAGTATGGTAACTGAAGAGACGTTCCCAAGCCAAGTTCGCTAAAAATGCATTTTATTCGATGATCGGTTTCTACAGAGCCGTTCGTATAATACAACGCTTTTCAGCGAACTTGAATTGTGAGGTAATCTTCAGTTATCATACACTGCAGACAGCCTCCAGACTGACAATGCCAGGAATGTATAGAAGGGGGGAATTATGTGATTTGCTGGAGTTTAGAGTGAAACTGACGTTCTAACTCATTCCACGGTTTCACGCACGTAGGGACTATGGCCAGTCCACTTCAGAAATGCCAGACTTCTGACATGCCAGATATTGCTCTGCACGTTCGGAAACACTCCCGAACGTGCTATTCCACGCTATGACGTCGGAAACTCGGCACGCTCAACGCTCAACGTTCGGATGCACGGTCCGTGTGCCGACGGCTTTAGGAACGCGCACCGTGCTGGAGGGCAGTGACGGATGAGCCAACAAGAAAGCAAGACGGCACACTGACAACACAGACAGTAATCGTGTGCCTGTTACACATCACTGGTTGTCTCTCCTTCTCTCTCTCCTGCTGGGCTCTGCACGAAGCACAACGCTCTAGCACGGGCTACGTCGGTTACTTCCGTTAAGGTTCCACGCGGAAGTGACCGTTACGGCTAGTTCTAGTGGCAACTAGTTCAAGAAGAGATAGCCGCTGCCAAAGGCCGATGCAAACCTACTTACGAGAGAATGGCTCCGTGGACTCCAATACTCGGTGAAGGTCATTCAAGATGGTTTCCTTTTGTATGTGTTATAGCAGTACGGTCAGAAGAAATATTGATGTGCGCACAATGTTGAGTTCATAGTGCCGGTTCAAATCCATGTCAGTTGTCAATGCTTGTGGTAGGAGGTTGTGTCCTAGAATAAGAATATCACGTATCTTTCTGAGAATTGCCATGTGACATTAAGATTTTATTAATTGGTTACAATATACATGTTAGTGCAATATTTAGCCTGTTACATAATTTATTATCCGTCACAGACTAATCTTTTACATAACTTTTTGTTATTATATAATTATAATGTAGCTGTTAACTATAGTGTCAAACCTGTAAAGCACTTTTGGCACCTTATGTAACTAAAGTTTAAAATTTAACTTTATATTAATGTTGGTTTAAGAAAAACGAGTTTTCTTCATGTCAGAATAACTGACGTTTAGAAATACCTTTATATCCTAATAAGCAATACCTACGTAACTGAAAAGTATGTCATTGAGATTATGCATTGTATCAGTTTTCATATGACTTACACATGTTTCGAGTTTTGACTCTGATTAATTACACTGCGTTTACTGAACTTCATTTCTGTAATTGTTAATTCTGGCTGTTTGAATATTATAAAGGGCCTCTCTGAGTCAGATGTAAAATTTGAAGTGATTTTCTTCTATTTTAATAAACTATCAAAAGTGTAACTTTCTCACAACAATTCCAGCACATTGGACATCTCATAACATGCTCACTACCGTATCAGAATACATGAGTTTCTATGTGATACCTCATTTATCTGAATCCTCTCTACAGCCTCTACATTTGTGTAATGCGTACACAGCAGCTCGTGTACTAGATAAAAATTAGCGAAAATACATGATTAATTCCGGAGGTACGCCTAAAATATCATCCGAAATCGTGCTAAACGGATTCTCTGAAAATTATTTCGAGCAGTTAGTTCATGAGCCCACGCGAATAGTAAACGGTTGTGAAAACAAATTTGACCTCTTAGCAACAAATAATCCTGAGTTAATAACGAGCATCAAAACAGATTCAGGGATTAGTGAACACAGAGTTGTCGTAGCGAGATTGAATACTGTAATCCCAAAATCTTCGAAAAATAAGCGAGAAATGTACCAATTCAAAAAGCAGATAAAAATTCACTTGACGCCTTCCTAAGAGACAACCTTCACTCATTCCAAGTTAATAATGTAAGTGTAGACCGGAGGTGGCCTAAATTCAAAGCAATAGTATCGGCAGCAATTGAGAGCTTTATACCGAATAATTTAACAAACGACGAAGCTGATCCTCCTTGGTACACAAAAGGGGTTGGAACACTGTTGCAGAAACAACGAAACAAACATGCCAAATTTAAACAGACGCAAAATCCCCAAGATTGGCGATCATTTACAAAAGCTCAAAATTTAGAGCGGACTTCAATGCGAGATGCTTATAAAAGTTTCCACAACGAAACTTTGTCTCAAAACCTGGCAGAAAATTCAAAGAGATTCTGGTCGTATGTGAAGTATGTTAGCGGCAAGAAACAATCAATGACTTCTCTACGCGATAGCAATGGAGATACTATCGAAGACAGTGCTCCCAAAGCAGAGTTACTAAACACAGCTTTCCGAAATGCCTTCACAAAAAAAGACGAAGTACATACTCCAGAATTCGAGTCGGGAACAGCTGCCAACATAAGTAACGTAGAAGTAAATGTCTTCGGAGTAGTGAAGCGACTCAAATCACTTAATAAATGCAAGTCTTCTAGTCCAGACTGTATACCAATTAGGTTCCTTTCGGAGTATGCTGACGCATTAGCTCCATACTTAATAATCATATACAACCGTTTGCTTCACGAAAGATCCGTACCTAAAGACTCAAAAGTGGCACAGGTCACACCGTTATTCAAGAAAGGTAGTAGGAGTAATCCACTAAATTACAGGCCCATAACGTGAACGTCGATATGCAGCAGGATTTTAGAGCATATATTGTATTCGAACATTATGAGTTACCTCGAAGAAAATGGTCTATTGACACACACAGTCAACATGGGTATAGAAAACATCGTTCCTGTGAAACACAACTAGCTCTTTATTTACATGAAGTGTTGAGTGCTATTGACAAGGGATTTCAGATCGATTCCATATTTCTGGATTCCCGGAAGGCTTTTGACACTGTACCGTGCTTATAGAATATCTTCACAGTTATGTGACTGGATTTGTGATTTCCTGACAGAGAGGTCACAGTTCGTAGTAATCAACGGAAAGTCATCGAGTAAAACAGAACTTATTTATGGAGTTCCCCAAGGTGGTGTTATAGGCCCTTTGCTGTTCCTTATCTATATAAACGATTTGGGAGACAATCTGAGCAGCCGTCTTCCGTTGTTTCCAGATGACGCTGTCGTCTATCGACTAATAAAGTCATCAGAAGATCAAAACAAACTGCAAAACGATTTAGAAAAGATATCTGAATGGTGCGAAAAGTCGCAGTTGGCCCCGAATAACGAAAAGTGTGAGGTCATCCACATGAGTGCTAAAAGGATCTCGTTAAACTTCGGTTACACGATAAATCAGTTTAATCTAAAAGCCGTAAATTCAACTAAAAACCTAGGTATTACAATTACGAACAACTTAAATTGGAAGAAACACATAGAAAATGTTGTGGGGAAGGCTAACCATAGACTGCGTTTTATTTGCAGGACATTTAGAAAATGTAACAGACCTACTAAGGAGAGTGCTTACACTACGCTTGTCCGTCGTCGTTTAGAATACTGCTGTGCGGTGTGGGATCCTTACCAGATAGGACTGACACAGTATATCGAAAAAGTTCAAAGACAGGCAGCACGTTGTGTATTATCGCGAAATATGAGAGTGAGTGTCACGGAAAAGATACAGGATTTGGGCCGGAAATCGTTAAAAGAAAGGCATTTTTCGTTCCGGCGGAAACTTCTCACTAAATTCCAATCACTAACTTTCTCCTCCGAGTGCGATAAAATTTTGTTGACGCCGAGCTACATAGGAAGGAACCATCACCACAATAAAATATGGGAAATCAAAGCTCGTACAGAAAGATATAGGTGTTCATTCTTTCCGCGCGCTATACGAGATTGGAATAATAGAGAATTGTGAAGGTTGTTCAATGAACCCTCTGCCAGGCACTTGAATGTGATTTGCAGAGTATCCATGTAGATGTAGATGAAACATACCGAACAGAGTTGTGTTTCAATATTCTGTGTACACCTCTACAATTCTGATTACAAAAGAGAAGTGCGGATACATTTAGACTGTTATTGTGAAGCATCAATTTTTGATGCCGCAGACGGACCGGAGGTGGTATGATTATACCTCTGAAAGGCCAGTTGTCACGCACGAAAGCCATAAATCCTACACTCCATTACGACGGCGTGTTTTGTTGTGGATCGACTGCTACCTTATCAGATGTAGTAAGAACTTTATTACACTGTCGACACGCAACGAGCAACATGAATGTTGTAAATAATTACTTCATATTTATCGACAAAGTGATACCCGAAAGTATCTAAATTTTAACTGATATTCAATCACAGTTAAATACGGGTATTTTAGGAAAAACTATGCAATATGTGCTAAAAATGAGTTTTACGGAATTAATAACAATTTGGGAAGGTAAGCATGGAGATTTTGCACTCACTGCAAAATTGAATTTCCACTGCAGTTTCACATTTAATGAAAATTTAATTGTAATGGATTTAAGTAGACTTAATACCGATGATGATAAACCTATAAATGCAAGAAGGTCTATGTTAGATATTTCCCAGACGCTCCCTTTAAATTTTCTTTACGTTGATATGTTGATGACCAAAAACAGTTCAAATGTCATAGATTCATGATTAGCCTGTTATGCTGCACAACCACTTCAAATATTTATGTCGTTAAAGCTGATGCTCGTATGTGGTTTGAAACTGTGACTTACTCTAATAATAACATTCATAATATCCCAACTGTCTATAGAAAGAGAAGCAATTTGATGACTTATCGGAACATATTATTATTCAGTTCATAGAATGGGAACAAAAATGTACTACTCTCTCCAAACTGAGTTGCAATACGTATTGCGTAGAAGTGTGAAACACTCGTCAGCAAAAGACTTACCACTGACGATTATTGGTAATGCTTCTTGAAAGATAATAAGTGTTAGCTGTGCCGTATATAATTAGATCAAAATGCACTCAGTGTGGACCATAAAACAATGCAAAGTAGCACTTTCGGCAAAAGATGATAAGCATTTCATACTGGCCAATAAAGTGAGCACTGTTCCATGGACTCACTATGACTTGAAGAATGATGATGACCGATTGTATCGTAAATATCCGAAACATGTAAATAACGTAATGCAAAATTTTTCAAAAATACCTGAAAATATATGTGAAAAATGTAAATTGTAGATGTAAAATTAGAGCTTGAAGACACACTATCTTTTCTACATGTGCACAGTCTACCGTGTGCATCTCCTTTTTTGCAATGTTACCTCTTTCATTTCAAGGGAATTTTTGCATTGTGAAAAATGTAAATTATAGAATTTAAAAATCATTGTTAATATAAGCTTTTGTATATCCCTTATCGTACCGTATGTAAATGTGCCCAGTCAACCCAGTGTGCAAACTAGCCCTTCACCCAAGGATGCACCAGGCTACACAAACAACATATATATTGCTTTCATCTCCTCCAGCACTCTCACTTCATCCACCTCCTCTTCCTCCCTTTTTCGTTCCATCTTCTTCCATCTCCCTGTCCATCTCCTTCTACCCTTCTCTCTGTTCATCTACTACTTCCCCTTTCTCTGCGTCCATGTCTTCCTCTCCCGTCTCATCATACTTATCCTCCTCACACTATCTTCAGCTGTCTCCATCTCCTTCCTCTTCTTCGACTGCCTTCTGCTCTTCCTCATCTTTCATCATCCTTCCTTCCCCCTACTGCGTCCATCTCCACCTCCTCTGTCATTTCCTTCGTCTCCTCTCTCTGTGCAACTCTTCCTCCCTGTCCCTCTTCCTCTCTCTCTGATCTCCTCCTCCCTATTTCTGTCTGTCTTCCACCTGCTTCCTCCTCCTTCCCCACCATCCCCTCTCACTGCCTTCTTTGTGATGTTCTCCCCCTCCACTGTTTCTGTATGTCTACCTCTTAACCTCTGTGTGTCCATCTCGTTCTCTGACCATCACATCCTCCCTCCCTCTGCGACCATCTCGTCCTCTACCCTTGTTCTCCATATCCTCATTGACCATCTCCCTGTCCCCCTCCCCCTCTGTCTCAAACTTCCACCTACTGCCTATATCTCTTTCTCTCCCCTCCTTCTCAATGTCTCTGTCTATTCCTTACCCTCTCTGTGTCCAATTCCACCTCTCCCTTCTCTTTGAGCATCTCCTCCTTCCCCACTCTCTGACCATCCCATTCTTTCACCTCTCTTTGAGCATCTCCACCCTCTCTCTGCTCATACCTTCCTCCCCACCTGAGCATCACCTCCTTCCCACTCTCTCTGCCTCTCCATCTCTTACTCCCACCCCTCCTTCTATCCATCTACAGCTCTCGCTGTTTTCCTTCCTTCCCTTTCCCCCCTCTATCACTATCCCCAGTGCGACCTTGGAGGTTCTAACCTCTGCAGTGCTGATTTACATATAGCAAACAGTATGTGTACTGAATTTGTTCAAACCGACCCACTGGTTTAGGAGGAGATGCTGGACATCACAAACACATATATTCATGCTATTTCCTAAGTATATTTTTAATACAAAATTGTTGTTTTACTTTTTGTTTGACTTTTCTGCTTTTAAATTCCCTCTGTGATATATTACAAAGACAAACATGAATTTAATGATGATTTTAGGCAGTGCAGAATTTGAGATAAAGTGAGATGCATGAAGTATGCTGATGATGAGGTAGCTCAGTATTTTGGTACAAACATTAGTGTAATGTGAACAGAGAGAGAGAGAGAGAGAGAGAGAGAGAGAGAGGGAGAGAGAGAGAGATGAAATTTACTGATGAGGCAGACACAAGATGAAATTGACTTGCAAGGTGGCTCTGTATTTGGCGTAAACATTAAGTACGAAAAAGAGAGATTGCTATATAATGAGTGTGTGTGAAAAGCTTTTCCTGTAATTAATTGAACATCGTCATTTGCACTGTCATGTAAGTGATAGTTTCATTTTGATGAATGTTAAAATATTTCTTTTTAATTTACCACCATCCATATCCTTTAATTTTTTTAAATTCCTGCCATTTTTAATTTTTCAGTTTTCAGCCATCTTGATGTTATCATACATTCTAGGTTATTGAAGACTTCAATGCCCCTGCCACGTAGGTAACCTGTTCTAATAGTTTTTTCCTGGTCACGTGGCTATCATTTTAGATTGTGGAGTTAGTCGTACTGCATATTTAAATACTGCATTTAAGCGCAAAATGTGGCAGAAATAGGTAGCCATCCTGCTACTGAAGCAGTTGCATGCAAGCAATATAGAAAATAGCAGATGACAGAACGTTTTGAAGAACAGTGAAAACACAAGGCTAGACTGATGAATAGGTATTTCTTCTTTTAGAAAATGTGGCAGAAATAGGTAGCCATCCTGCTACTGAGGCAGTTGCATGCAAGCAATATAGAAAATAGCAGATGACAGAAGGGATTGAGGAACAGTGAAAACACAAAGCTAGACTGATGAATAGGTATTTCTTCTTTTAGAAAAGGAGTTGTCGGTCCTCATGTAATCAATCTGAATTTCTTCAGATTGTACATCTCCGCAATTCTTCTTGTAGGGTATGGTTTAAAGCACTTCGTGTACTATTATTTTCCCCCTTTCCTCCCCCATTTTCGAATGGAGAGAACGTCGCTCTATTTGAGAGCGTATATCTCCGATTTTCAACACCATAGGTGGCTGGTCATTTGCTGTGACATGCTATCGGGTAAAATTGGATTCTACCACTACATTGCCTCATTAGTACGAGTTTTGCTCAATTCAATACACATCGCAGAACTACATTCTCAGATGATGGAGATTAATAGAAGCTAATGAGAACTGAAATGGCAGCATATTAATACTGTTAAATGGTACCTGATGAACTCATTGTTCCACCGAGGCAGCAATTTCGTGTTAACGACAATTTGGTTTTGTTGTGACGTGTGTTGCTCGCGTAAAATTACAGGAGATTTTCGCGCTTAATTGGGAATTTATGTACCGTAAAAATGAATTTATTTCCTGGAGCGTCAAGTCAATTATTGCTTTCGGAATATCGAGGAATTTAACTGCGGAGCTCTAACAAAGAATAAAACTGCGCACTTTATTGTCTTCAAGTTTATTTGAGGCAGTCAGTGCCATTAACGTCGTCGTTCAGCTGTCGCTCCGAGATTGATTGCAGTCGTTAACGAGCTCCCACAGTTAGAAGTATATTAACAGTAAGCTATTAAAGCACATTGATTGATTGCTCACGGGTAGTCTGGCTGAAATGCAAGGAAATGCGCCAATGATATCCCATTTAAGTTGAATTTCATGGTAAGGAATCAATTAATACCATACATTTTGGACCTTTCAGTTTTAAACACTAAAACAAGCCGCACATTTATTATCTATGACAGAATAGAGTTCATTTTGATTCTTACTGTACACTTAATAATAGTTATACACGCAACAACACTTATTAATTTTTAATAATAAAGTAAAATAATGTATATGAAAAATCCTAAGTAATTTATTTTTACGTCAAATTAGTAATTAATGAATAATTGTTGGCTACTTCGGGAAGTCAGCAGGTTTGCCAAACCTGTAACAAATTGGATTAGGTCCATCATATTTCTGAATACGTTACAAACGTGGATCTGCAGTGACTGTATTTTTCTTTGCTTGCGACATAATTCATTTACTTAAAGATGCGAAGAGGGAATTGCTCTGAAGCCTATATACTTTTAAAAATTTAAAACATGATTTGTAGAAACAAAGGGTTTCAGATATAATTTAAAAAAGAAGAGAATATTTTTATCGTACGACAGCAACATTTCACTATTTGATTTTAGAACACAAAAAAGGACCTCAGTTATCCCTGAAGCTAATCAAGTTGTTGCTCGGTGTTGCTATAAGCTATAGATATTCTATATGACATAACGGTCGCTATTCCCGGAAAATAACCACTTTGGCGAAATTAAAACACCAGACACGGGAGCCGGGAAACGACAGGAATTGTGTGTTAGCGTTTACAGGTTTATCTTCATTTCCACCGACACTTTATCGGATTTTGTTCGTAGATATTTTCTGAGTATTTTGGTAACGTGAACCCGCTGTCTATTGTGGCTTGTACGCAATAACATGTTCAACGAAGTTTCAGTATAACCACTGTAAATATTTAAGCGTTATTCAAAGGGAGTCGGTGGTCTTGCCGCGTCGTAACCACAAATAAGTCCAAATCCGAGCACACTTAGCACTGAAAGCTCGTTTATTACGGACACCAACTAACAGAAATCACAGAACTGCATTCCTGGACATGGAGCGTTGCTGTTTATTCCACCATCGAATATTCCAAAATATACGAACATTACAAACATAAGAAATTTTGAGAATCTTCCAGAAAAGATAAATTCTAAACAAAAAATATTTGCTGCTCATCGGATTTGATCTGGCAACCAACTGTACGCCAGCCAGCTGCGCCAACCACTAGGTCATATTGCATGCAGGACAGCTCGTGGCAACATGAAATAGATTATAAATCAACAGAATAATCTCTCTCACTGGTATAATAAACCGCACAGAATCATCACTAGGTAATTTCGTGTTCAGTAATTGACTCGAATTTAACAGAACCACTGACTGCACATCCACAATAATAAACTTACGTTCTTAATAAAAAACCAGAATTGATTGTGGTAGACGAGTCTGCGTTCAAATGAGAATATTATTGAGACTGCCTTGCATTTTATATCCTAGAAGACTACACCAACAGATCTGATAATGACATCGTGAAAAGTTCCGATATAAAATAAGTAAACTGGCTCACACATTATAAAAGTTGAACAGGATGTGCTAAATTTGATTGCAGCATTACCGTTACGACTTATTCTTCCGGTAGAAGGCTTAGAGAAATATGGTAAAAGAAGTCTTCATTTGTTTGATGTTACATTGCAATATTTACAGGATGTTTTTATTATTTAAAAACAAGAAAAAGAAGAAGGCTTATCTCTTCTTTATCGTTTTTGTTTTTATACTGTCACTCTGATGTAATCCTGTTAATTTTCCCCTAATTTTCTCTTCGTTTCTTTATTCTTGCAAACATTTGCCCTTATTAAAACACATCTACCCTATCTACTTCATTCTATCCCCAAACGGCTCACGTTGAGTGGCAACTTTGAGAAATGATAGCGATTATGAATTAACAGCCGAAAGCGAATGTAGGGGATTTTCATTGACATAAATAACATTGTAGTTCTAGTGATCGAAATTTTGTGGATAAAATCTTCAAGATCTATTAATATATTACAGCATTTATAACGCGGTTTCAGCTATTGCTGTCACCAGGTTAAAACTGCTTTAATCTGGTGATAATAGCCGAAAAGTTAAAAATACATTAAGCGATCGAGACATTTTTATCCACAAAGATCGCAGAGTCACTCAAGAATTTTATTTCTAATAGATGAAAAGCACCAATTTGCTTTTGTTCTACAATATCGTAGAACAAAATCAAATTGGTGATTTTCATTTATTATAATGTTGTTCTACCAAGAACCGATGGAAGATTCTGTTAAAATGTTGAGATGCAAAGGTATTAACTATTTGTAATAGTGGTTTTTTAAATGGTATCGAATTCACTGGTCGTAGTTTAAACGAAGTTTTGTGAAAAAATAAATACTATAGTACTCATCTAATCCCTTTACTACTTGTTAACCATTTAACGTGCGGCATGCATTGCAGTACCTCTTTCAAGTGTTTTGTTACTTCTTGGAAGTAGATACACAGAAACGAAGCATACACTTATAAGTAAAAATAAATAAGAAAATGATTGCTTCATCATTATGTTACAGTATACGTCAGTAACTTTATTATAGTGCCTTGGGATACACAATATTTTTGGTCTTTCCGTCTTGTGCAGAAAACAAATTAATTTTTCAGCTGTCCCAATCGCAAGCTGCAAAATGTAATTGACCACTTCGAAAGCATAGCTATCAGTGATTTATCCCCACACTTGAAACGATTGACCTTGTGCTTTGGTGATGGTCATTGAAAATACTATGTGAACGGGGAATTGTAGTCGTTTGAAATGAAATGGCGTGTCGAGGGGAATGATAGGAATACATGGAATGAGTGCATCTCCGTTTAACCTGCCGTTGCCTGGTTCCATTAATGTTGATTAATGTTTCGCAAAAGAAGTATTAGCGCCGCCATTTCGACTGACGCTGTATGCTGTGGGACACCAGGGAGGTCCGACGAATTCAAAAACTCAATTGAGTAGTTTAAAATACCGACTGCATTCAAGACGCTGTCAGTCGATTTGTAAGACAGGCTCGCCCGCAATTTGTTCAAGGATAGCGTAGTCGATTCCACGGACGTCGGTATCCTTTGCTGTCAAAAATAGCAAGTTCTCAAAGCCAGTGATGATATTTCTAGTCTGTGGCAATTTCTGGTAAAACTTTCGGAGTTACTCGTAACTGTTCGATCGATGAAGCAATGACAAAAACGTTCAATGGATTTGAAATATATTTTGTGAGGGTATCTCTTGGAACTTTCCCACTACCAATGTCAAATAGCTGTTTTGAAAATATGGTGGCGCATTCTGCTGTAGATGTATTCCCATGTAGGCTTTTAATGTGAGTTTGTGCCCGTGCGCGAGAGTTCTGATTCTTCGAGGCAGATGTTAAGTGCATAACCCGATGACGTTTTATGTATAACGCGTAGAGCCTGTCGGAAGCCCCATGCTAATAAAACGAGAACTTCATCAAACGAAGTTTTAAATCTCGTAGTGCTCCATGAAGAGTTTCAATCATTTTGTTTGTGATTTAATGTATTTATCCCAGACAAATTACAAATTTGCTATACTTTCGCCGTGCCAGAAACTTTAGAAATATTACATATTTGGGCCTCCACAAAATGTATATTCGAAGGCAGTTTCAGTGCGGTATGCACCGTCCAGCAGCCATCCAATAGTGAAGCTGCAACATGTGATGACAGAACAGCCAAAGAAATACCATTAGAGAGCGACTTTTAGCTAGCAGAAAACAGATAAGGAGAGTTTTTCTGTGCCTCATGGCGGGTCTATGAAATATCGAGCGCTACTACCATTGGCCACCACAATTGTAATTGTTTTGGTCTGCAAGTAAGGCTTTTTCCTGTGTTACGACAAATGAGAGCTAGTCGTCAGAATTGAACTGTTGTTCTGTCAATAAATCTCGATCGTAATGTCCATACGCAGTACGTTGTATCACAGCCATGCCAAGTTAAATAAGTGCTTTGTTGTTGAAGATTCCTATTAGAGCTTCATTGAAAATTCTTCCCGAAAACGGGAGGGTGGTGTCGTTCCTAACGGTACAAAATATTTTCGCTCAGGACTTCTCTGAATTCTTCCTATAGATAGTTTGTATCGGGTGGCGAACATTTGGTCAAAATGATAGCGAATAATGTTCGTATATGAAGGTAGTGTCTGTTCCCGAAAGAACAGATACCATTGATGACCGTGCAGCTTCTCTAGAATTAAATGATAATTAAATCGACACCCTAGCTGCAAACAGGCGTTGATATACATCATTGTGGGTCTCACGGGGAGCGTGCAAGGGAGAAGTCTCTGCAGGCGCACTATCGTCTGTGCCTTCGGTGGTTCATATGGATAGAGCGTCTGCCATGTATTTAGGAGATCCCGGGTTCGAGTCCCGGTCGGGGCAAACATTTTCAACACGTCCCCAATTATGTATATCAACGCCAGTTTGCAGCTAGGGTGTCGATTTAACTAATATTTCAATGATGTTCAATAATGTTCGTATTTGTCGCATATGGTAGCTGACGGAGGCATCCATCAATGTAGCTTCTAAATGTTCATAATTTATAGTAATTCGAGTTTTTCGCAAGCTTCTCTGTGTATCTGCCATTCTCCGTCGTCGATCGTTCACAGATTCGCAGATGAAGTTAGACTTTTCACATTTATCACCAGCATTCACAAAAATTGGAATTATTCGGATGGGATGTGCTGTGCAAATGCAAACATCTGCGTCAGAGGTGTACAGATTTTGATAGCCTTCAATTCGCGTGCCTTGTTTATGTCGTTGAAATTTTTTCGACGCAGTATTCTATGTGTTGTACCTTGGTACCTCTGCGCACATTAATCTTTTGGCAGATACATCTTCAGGGCACAGCATTAAAAATGCTGTCGGAGTTGTGTGCGCTGGTGCAGCAGCCATATTCTGAGCGTTCTGTTTCGTGAAAAATTCTCTTTGCCTTTTTTCGAGCTAAATATTAAGATTAACAACACTGGGATTCCGACTGGGAAACTCAAAATATGCCGCAATGACATGTTTCTACTGATGTATCGACGGCTGTACATCTGCATTATTGACATGGAATACTGCCATATCGCTGGCCTTTTTCAGCGTATTTTTATGTGCTTTTTTATTTAATTGAATGGCAATATTCCAAGTCTATCGGTGGTTTAAATGTTTTCCACTATCCATCTGCTGTCGATTTCTAGATTGGCATTTCTTTTTCTGAATGTAGCTATGCGACCTCCATCATCTGGTTCGTGTCGTTCGTACTGATGACAGCCGTTATCACCAGTTCGAGTTTCATTAATCATTTCTTTCATATACTTGTTATCTACTGTTCATGGTGAGTGTGGGTTCATGGAACCACATGATTCGTGCACCATATGTTTATTGACAATATCGAACAACAATCGATCATCTTCTCAATCAGATATTTCTGCAGACATTATATCATCGTTTTGATGTGATCGTATTTTCGTTTTGAGCCATATGAGAATCTGTGCATAAGGGACACCTCTCTTTTGGCAAACCATGGAAAACATCCTGCATTGTGTTTCACCATAAAAGTTATACTTCTCAGTTATATCCATGAAATTAGTGAGTTTTTATTTGAAAACATGAGCAGTCAAATCGTGTCGATCAGATGGAGCTAGACCAGGCAGTACAAAATTTTTATCTTCTCCCATGCCCGACTACATCTGAATGTTACCCAAAATTACTAAGTGCACCGAGGTAAAGTGAAATCACCTGAGAAATATACGGACATTACACTGAAATAATACATCCCTCAATAGATTTGAACAGGGAAGTGGGCGACATTTGGTGGTGAATTTCATCGTCTCGTCTGATTCTTGATGCATCTGAAAAAGGAAGTCTAGAGACCGTTGAGAATGCTTTTGATAATTTATTACACAGAAGTTTCGATTGGTACATTAAATAAGGAATTCAGCTTGAAATCTTCTATGAACGCACTGGCACAAAAGCCAAACAAAATAACATTATTATATTAATTAGAGCAGATCTTCCAGTTATTTCTAAAGAAATATACAGAAAACGGATTTGCAGTAGTGCCCTTCATAGGAAGATCTAACTGGTGTGTAGAACCTGTATCTTCAAAAGAAAAACGTCAGCTTTAGAGTCTATGATGAAACAGACACTCTGAATTTTTTGAAACCAGAATTGCTAATCCGATTCAGTTTTGAGCTCTTCTCTTAAAAATATCGCAACTACATTAAAGATAGCTGCCATTGTGATTATCGTACCGGTAGTTGAAATGTTGTACATTACGAAAATAGCAATTATTCGGTAGGGGAGTGAATGGGTTGGCACTTGGCGAGGAAACATGCTCCAGCTAGTGATTCTTAAAAGCATCAGTCTCTCGCGAAGTGTGGGTACGTGAGAGGGGGAATGATTTGTCCAAGATCAGTACGTAAGGATAATTCTAAAACTAGGCAGCCACAGCTAAAGTAGTTGTACATAACTGATTGGCCAATTCATACATTACATGAGGTGTTTACATACAGGTGTTAAAACTGTTAAAATATGTAACTGAATCAGAAGTCCAACAGTCCGGCGTATCTGTACTTATTTAAAAATTGAAGTCGTTTGGATACTCACACAATCGGTTTCGCAACTTTTAAGTTATATCTTCTGGTCAATATAAACGCAACGTAATATGGTACAGAGAGCTGTTACAGAATGCCGCAGAGTTACAATTGTCGTGGCTAGGCAATGCTGTCTCTTTACTGATGAATATCCAATCGAAGAAAACGCAGGTATAGAATTAGGAATCAGACACTGATGCTTGATCAAAAACAGTGGAACATTAACCAATATTTTTGAGTCTCAACTAGAAAGTGTGATTTCCATACTACTGTTCACAGATAACTCGCCCTCTACAACTACACTTATTAATTTAAAACCAGAAAACTACCTAACCTAAGAGAAACTCGAGGACATGTAACTCGGCATTCACCGTTCGTCGCCTTCTTCAAAATCACCAAAAAACGATAAAAGACCAGTAAAAATATATTCCCCAAACATTACAAGAACACTACGGGATAAATGTTTACATTGTGTTTGAATTTTCACTTGGTTGGTGGATCCCAACAAATGTGCAGTGTTGTTTGGTTCTAATCACTATAATGATTAGAACCAAACAACACTGCAAGATTACAATAAAACAGAGGGAACACCACTGCATAAAGTAGCTAGAGCTGGTCTATAATTCCCAAGGAATTTAGAAAGTTGTTTGGTAGTAGATGGTAAAATTTCATAATATTTACAAATTTTTGTTCACTTTCTATCTCGTTCCTCTTTTTTTTCTTTTGATTATATGATTTTTCAGGCCTGATAAATTCTTTTTTATCTCAATCGCACGGTTTTAGTGATCAGTAACAAATCACAGCTCAGTTATACTTCAGGTTTAGTCAATCCGGCTTGAGTTTATTTTCACAGATGTCTGGTGCAACTTCTTCCTTTCACCAATTTTAACTGAAAAATACGATGTAATTGAAGCTGCGTGTATTGTAAACGTGTAAAACAGTCGACCAGCGACTCAATTATTGGAACCATTCGGAACCTTTCGCAACCCTTCTTGACGATTGCTCTGTAACTCACGATAGTGTCAGATTTTGTTCTGCTCATTAAATTAGTGATGAGGAACTAGTTTATAACAGCTGTTATTTAACTTCATATTCGTTGTTACAAAGACTCTCATCTCTGAGAGTGCTTGTCTCAGTTCATCAATCCATAGTACATGCTCATTGGTACTAACATACATAATCAGAAATTAGCATTACTACCGTATGAAATTTATGGCATAGCAGCTGATCAATGCAAGGAGCATACAATTTTGATTTATCAGCTCTGGAAGACACACGAGAAAGCATTCCCAACAAATGGATGATCATCATCTCCTGTCGCTCACTGAAATAAATGGGGAATGAATTCTAGACTCAGTTCTGAACTCTTAATGTTTTCAGTTGTGTCTTTGTTGTACGCAGCCAAATCAGAGCGACAATCATGGCTCTTTTTTCTGATGATACGTAACGTGGGGTGTGATATAATCAACGTGACATAACAGTATTTAAAAAGAAAAAACAGCCATGATAATATTGGGTCCCTTCATGTGTCAGTGTAGGTGGTGCAAGCGAAGATATCCGATAACAATCTAGAGTGCAGGGGTGAAGAGATTAGCCAGAAGGTCGTCTGCGACATGTAGGTAAACACGTGTATAGGGAGATGCTGACGTAATCCAGGCTCGGTTCTGCCAACCCACATTAAAAGAAGCCATGCGCGTCTAGCACCTATCTACTGCTACAGTATAGATTTCACACGGAAGTAACATAAATTTTGAACACGTGTGATAGAGATGTGGTACTCATTAGTAGCAAGGAAGGTGGCACCCCACTACAGCGTTACAAGTAGATTCGCCACGGAAATATGGTGCTATAACCAGTAGGTCCCTGGCGTTGGCAGCAGCGGCAAAAAAGTGGACAGTCGACGGGGTTTATAAGGAACCGATAGGCGGTGAAACTGAACTACGGGCCTATTGGACAATTATTATTGCACCAACAATACATGTTTATGTAAATACTGTATTTTTTCTTCATGTCATATACATTTGAGTAATTATCGGCAATGCCCCTACGCGAATTTCCAGATATTTTATTTCATTAAAAGGCGCCGACAGTTTTACCTAGCCACAGTCGGAGGCGCCTCGCGGCACCCATGCATATTTGGCGCCTTTGTATGCCGCACACATTGCACACATGGGCGGCTCGTCTCTGGATGTACGCGTAGTTTGAAGTTTAACTTTGCCGTTTGTGCAGCACATTCCTGGCGTTTCAGAGTTGAACCTTCGACCACCACAATGCGCACACACTTTATTCTTATGTCTACACACGGATACAGATTATCTGATACTGTATTGATATGTAGGAATACACTGTCCGTCGAGATTCAGTAACGCGGAAACGTCTGAGTCCTCCCAAATTAATCGTTGCCGTGCCGATTCCAATGCAAGCGATCGAGTTGCTTGCAAACTAAACACCTGCATTTCTTGTGGCGCATTGCCCTTCTTGTTGTGCGTTGGTCTTATGATTCTAATGCACGTGATTGTGCAACCCGTAAAATAACTGAGTCATTTTTGCTTAGCTATCCTTGCTTCCTTGAGCTGGACGCAATCGCATTATCATTCGTGGCAGGCATGTAGATCTACGTTTTGGTGTCATGGTTATTTCCACGGGTAAAGCAACAAAAATTGTACACAGTTGCATCTCAATCGGATGAAATGATTGTTTTGATTAGGAATGAATATTATTGTACAGGCTACTCACTTTCGTAACACAAACTGTTACATAGGACTAGCAACAATCGAGAGCTTACGGAAATCGTACCATATCTTTCTCGCAGTCGGTATCGACGGAGAACCGATACATTATTGCTAGAAAAGCTTAAACCTTTTGGGCATTCTGCGAAAATAAGATCGGTGCTATCTCCCATCCATCCCAATATCCATGCCGCCACCATCGCCGCACAGCCCTCCGCCGCAATACCTCGGAAGGATCGGCGCCATCCCCCATCCACCCCAATATCCATGTCTCCACCATCAACTGGTGCCAGAGAAACGAAATAGCCCTCAATGGCGCCAAATCTACGGCAGTCTACTTCACGAAACGGCGCCCAGCCCCCGCCGCAATATTTCGATTGCAGTTGTGCAGGCGCCCTGGTCCCCGACAACCACCCATCTCGGGCTCCAGATGGACCACAAGTCGCTCCTCCACTGTCATGCGGAGCATGTCACCAACAAGGGACAAAAGCTAATCACGGCTTTGTACCCGCTCTTTCGCAGTAGGGAACTTAACCTGCATACCAAGCTCCGCATTTACCGAAAAGTTATCCTGCCTGCCCTCACGTATGGATCTGCCGCATGGGCCACGATTAGTGTCACCAGGATGCGGACATTGCAGCGCCTGCAGGACAAGGTGCTCAGGAGGAGCCTGCAAGCCCCACCACTCACGAGAATTGTCACTCTCCACGAGGAAGCGGATTCGTCCCCCTAAAGACGACCATACGCAACAACGCGCGGCGCGGCGGCTCTATGAGAAAGTGGATGCCTTGCGGGACACTGTCCATGGGTTACGCCACGTTGGGACCACACTTCCACGCCGCTGGCATAGACATCCGGTTCCTCTAACCATCTTAGAGGAATCGGATTCCGACCATGGCTAACGATAGGCCTGGCACGCCCACCACGGACGCATCCTTTGGCGGGACTAGCCCCCATTCTACGTCCAATACTTTCCAATCATACCTGCCCACGTTAGGCAAAATTTTTCTGCCTGACTCACGTAGTACTGTCACCGTCAGAGGGTGGTACGGGACTACAAGTCCCACCGCCACACCTCCAAAGTGAATTGCAGTGACGCAGTCACTGCCCTGTTGATAAATTTACTGCCTCACCAACACAGTTAGACCGCAATAGACCGGTGATGCTGTATTGCAACATATCACAAAAAAATGAAACTTTGGGATACTTGATTGAATGATAAATAATCAAGGGATGGGATACTCATCTACCTCTCAACATTGGACGCTTATCCCAAATTAAGTAACCCCATCATTGTGGAGCCGTAATTAAACTTCGACTGTATGCTCATACCGTATATTTAACTGTTAGTACTAAATGTCTGCCCTTTAATGTTTGTTGCAAGAAAAACTTGACATCGGCTACGCTCGCTCATCAGTAGGACTTTGATACCTTATGCTCGACGGTAAATATGTTGGGAACAAAATAATATTCAATTCCTCTCCTTCATCCGGTATCAGCCTCGCAGTCAACAGTCACATCAAAGCGTCTTCCACACCTTCTCGCTCTTCGTATGGAACAATCGCACGAATCCTTGAAAAACTATATGAATTAAGCTATCATCTGCAAGAAACCGTATACCTATATCTGGTATGGATCCTTTGAAACAAACTTTTACACTTGTGGGAAGAGTTTATGCTCACCATCTATATGCGAATGACCTTTCACTTAACATTCCTTTACGCAGACGAGACTAGTGACACAATAAATCCCACTGGAGAGCAATTCACAAACCAATTGTTAATGACACGCCTCACCAACCTTGTGCCCAACACGTGAGCATATCGCAGAGTATGCACTGCCGACAGCAGTGATTACACACGCTACTAAGAATCATGGCCCGACGTTTGTAATGTCCAGCGGACTACTGTGAATCCCGGTGAACTCAGTTCAATTATTGTCCTTGAGTAAAGGTGTCATTTATGTTCGTTTCGTTGCAAATTTCATTCAGTCACCTTCTGTACTGTAGCAGCTCTTTCTGTACATAATCCAAGTTTCATCGCGCCCTGTAACTTCGCTGTGAGACGCCATGCGAAATTTTATTTCGTCCTAAGTCTCTCACACCAATGTATTATGTTTGTAGTCGCTAACACTGAAGGATGGACAAATCCGAAGAACATGGTGGCGTACATCGTAATGTGTGGACGAAGAAACTCCACAGACGCTCTGAGGTATCCCAGTTAACATTGCACTATTACTCGTGCACCTCAGCATCAGGAAATGATTGTGCCAAAACGTGGTCATCCCTCGTGGTTAGCTCACACTTTTCTTGTTTCCTTGCCACGTGGGTCATCTGTTAAATCGTTAGCGCGTGAGAGCTGCTAAATCAAAGGAGTTACCTGTGACACTGCCCGGAAAACACCGTTGAAATTCGAACGGATACGACAAAATTTTGTGCTACGAGATTATGCAGTTGAGTGCTGTCTCTGTCAAAAGCTTTTGTGAGTCTGGTGCATTGAGCAACGTGTACACATCTACAAAAATACACTTTGAGACGAAAAAATGTGATTTATTCAAGGGGAAGACCTTCGCACATTTAGGACGTCAGTAACGTGTCCGTTCACCTCTGGCCGTTATGCAAGCATTTATTCGGCTTGAAATTGATTATGAATCTGTGAACGTATTCTTTCCCGGCGTTTACAGCTGGTGAAGAGTATTCCGGCTTCCAGCCGGGTGGCGGTGTCTTCAAACTGCAACGTTTCGACGAGTGACACACTCATCATCTTCTGGCGAAGTGCCGAGACTGCGGATTTCGGTCCCTTTATACCTGCGGCGTGCCCACGCCACAGATCTGTAGAATGGTCTCCTGAGGTATACCAAACCAAATTCCGTCCAGTCGGGCGTGTTAGATGGTCAATATCGCCAGCTGGTTGGAAGGACCTCTCTATAACACTGCGAATCTCAGTTGGGGAGAGATCCGACAACTTTGTTGGCCAAGATAGGGTTTGGCAAGCACGAAGAGAAGCAGTAGAAACTTCCGCCATGAGCAGACGGACATCTTGATGTAAGCTCAGGATGGCTTGCCATGAAGGGCAACAAAGCGGGGCGTAGAATATTGTCAACATACCAGTCTGCCGTAAGGTTGCTGCAGATGATAATCAGAGAGGTCCTGCTACGAAAAAAAGACACCCCAGGCCATCACTCCTGAATGTCGGGCCTCGTGGTGGAAGAATGTTGGTATCCCACCGCTTTGGTGCGTTTCTAGACACTTTTTCAGTGGTCATCAGGGCTCAGTTCGAGGCAGGACTCCTCACTGAAGACAATCCAACTCCACTCAAAAAGATTTCAGGCCGAATGTGCTCGAATCCACTGCAAAGGTGCTTGATGGTGTACAGAAGTCAATGGCAGACGGCGCAAGGCGCGCCGTGAGCTCAGCCCTCTTTCTGTGAGCCGCCTATTAATGGTCCTTGAGGTTACTAAAACACCATCTGCACGTCGGATTGATGAGAATGATGATTCGGGGCTCTGAGTGCCTCTCTGACGATTGGTCGGCCCTTAAGTTATGTCGACTCTCTAGGGCGACCGCTTCCTTCTCGACATTGTGTCCAACCATGGTTAACCCATTCCTGTCAACAGCGTCGAATAGTGGCAATCGCTTCATTTAATCCTACCGATTTCTTTTACTCCAACTACAGTTCCTCTCTCAAATGCTGACATCTGCGTACATTGTTCACTCGCCTGTCTGCGAGGTATAGCTATTGTCCCTTTTCAGTACACTTGCCAGCCGCGTGGTGGAACTGCGTCGCAGCGTCACACATTCATCCATCGGCCACCACATTTTCCGTCGACACGTGTATGAATATCGATCTTTGCCCAATTTGCGTAACTCCTTCGTGGTGCGACGTTTTGTTTTCATTTCTTTTTTGGTCTTCGTGTGTACATTGCCAGAAGCTGAATGCGTTACACCAGAAAACACTGAACGATCGCTATCAAACCGATAATTCAATATTTGCTATGCTATAGACTACGTTGATTTAATTTGTCATCCTTATGCAAACTTCTTTTTCCATTGTAAAATTTAAAATTTTCCCGGCGAACTAAATATTCAAAAAGATTTTGGGCTTGCAGCCGGTCGTCGTTAGCTTCCATCCACGATATTTAGACTGGACAACTGCCAGCCATCCTCAGGTGAGCCATCGAAGACTGACGAAGACGCCCTCCGTTCCGTAATATATAGTGTACTACGAGTAGTCCGCGCATGCGTCAAAATCATATGGACAGACGAACCACACCGCCCGCCAGCAGCGCCTTCGCTGGTGGAACTGCAGAACTCATCTGTCTTCGGCGTTGTCAGCTGCTGCGGCCATCGGAGTACTCTGACGTCTTCGTCTGGAGCAGATCTTAGAGATGACGGGATTCCACGCATTATCTAGCTGGTATCCATTGTTACGGTTGATAAGATTGTCTGTCATGCGAATTTCCACTGATTCTTCTGTGACGGAGTCCTAAAAGGATGTTGCTGTCGCCAAAATTGTTGTCTTGTCATACTCCATTGAGTGTCCTGTGGAAATGCAATGCTCAGCAATTGCAGACTTGCTAGGTTGCAAAAGGCGAGTACAGCATTGATGTTCAATGCAACGTTCTTCTCCTGTTCGCAATGTTTGTCCTGTATATGACATTCCACACTGACAAGGTATTTTATAAATTCCCGCCTTCCGCAATACCAGATCTTCTTTCACTGATCCCACCAGGTCGGATTTCTTCGATGGTGGATGGAAAATTACTTCGAAACCGTGGTGGATTCTTGCGATTTTGAGGGAAGAGTTGTCAACAAAGGGAAGAAAAGCTAAAGATTTAGTAGGCGTGCTCTCATCTTTCTCCACTCTCTGTTTCATCTACATAAAGTTTCGCAAGTATCGAACTGGTACTTCAGAGAGTCACAGTTTGCTTTTCATTAACGAAATAGTATTTACCTGTTAATCATCGTCAACAGATATAAACCTGATCTTTTCTCATTTCATTTACAACTTCTGAATAAGCTATATTTAGTCGGTTTTATTTCCGATCTGATATTGCTGAGTATTCCATTCTGCATCGTACATAAAAATCTAATAAAGAAATAACCTTCAGAAAAAAATTACAAATTGAGCAGAGTGATAAACGGGGGATTAAAAGTGTGCGTAAAGTGATATGCGAGTAAAGAGCTTAATGGAAAAGTTTTATGACATGTTCACGTAACATGATACAGCATCGAGGAAAGCTTAGCACAGGACGAGAAGCCAGAAAAGCGGCGAAAGTTGTAAGAGCAAACAGAGAAAGAAGTATAGAGTAAAGCAAGCTCTAAAATGAATCAAAGCAACTCAGTTGCTTTTATCCTAAAAAAAATTATAATGTGTTGTGTAGGTAAATGATGTTCAAATTCGAATGCTGAAAAACTACGAAATACAGTTTCCAGTCACTTTATTCTGACCGCCACCTGTGTTTGACGTCAACTTGCTATAAGCACTCACAGACGGCAGGCGGCAGCACTAGCAGTGGAGGGTACATAAAACATGTTGGGGGATGCGCGAAGCAGTGCACTCGTCATCGTAATGAGGAAACGGAGCGATTTATCTGACGTCCAAAAGGGCGTGATCATTGGTTTTACGGCCAAAGGTGCAAACGTTTCCGGAACAGCTAACTTTGTAAACTGGTCACATGTCAAAGAGGTTAAAGTATGCGGTGCATTGCAAAATAGCGGTATCCAAAACCAGCGCCGAAACAGATTTGTTGCACCACGATTCACAGAAAACAGGGATGACTACTGAGATGTGTAAGGGCGCATAGGCTTGCAAATGTTGAGCAGATGACCGCCCAGATGAACCAAGGGAATACCAGCAGTCTCTCCTGAACAACCATAGCTGCGTAAGGGCCCCTGCAGAAGGCGCCTGTTTCAGGGAGCCTTGCTGACTGCTGTTCATCGGAGACGAAGGCTGGCATTTGCACACCTATATCGCAGCTGGACGTCCACTGAATGGCGACAGGTGAAATTTTCAGATGAATCACGTTTTATGCTCCATCAGAAATAGAGCCGTTGGCGTGTACAGCGCTAAACATCTGAAAGCAATACCACTGCAACAATCGTTAGAGCGTTATGGTCAGGGGAAACGTTCGTAACATTCCCTGGGTGATCTTGTCATTCTGGAAGGTACAGTGGATGAACACAGGTGTTTTATGTAACCCATGTCCACACCTATATGCAATTTTTCCTCGGTACGGTTGCATTATCGACAGGACAAGGCAAAGCACCACAGATTGTAGTGTATGTGCGTGGAACGAAGAGCACCAAAATGAGTACATGGTATTCCTGGCGACCAAACTCAGTCGAGAATATTTGGGAGCACCTAGATCGGGCATCTCACGCCATGGATCCTCAACAGAGAAATCTAGCGCAGCTGGCCAAAGCACTGGCGTCTCCATGACTCCACATCCCTGTCGGTACCTGCCACAATCTCATTGACTCTCTTCCTGAACGACACAGAGTAGCCTGTCCGGTATTGCCAGTTATTCAGGTTTTTGACAGATGGTCTGACTAGACAATGTACAAGTCACGTTACCCCTAAGATCAGCAATGTGTATATACGTGTATACAATGATGCTTTTCACAACAAAGAATTGTGAGTTAATGCTATTATATGAGGTGTAATTGGAAAGTTTTAAGAATGGATCCGCTACTGCTTATTGGTTCGGCTGGCGGGTGCACGGAGGATGGGGAGTGACTCATTGCCTTGTCCTTGAATGCCCTCTGACGGGAAACTGCGTGTCCTTTATTCAGTTCGTTGTAGTAGCTGCTGGAGTGCGGGTGTTAGGGCTTGTTGCCGGATTCTGTCTGCAAGAAAATGGAAGTAAAAACGGAGCAACGAGTTTGTGTGAAATTTTGTTTTAAAAACTAGAAATCAGTTTCTGAGTCTTACGAAATATTAAAAACAGCTTTTGCAGATAATGGTATGAGCCAGTCAAATGTTTTTGTTTGGTTCAACAGATTTAAAACTGGCCGCGAATCATTTGAAGATGAACCACGTTCCGGCCGTCCTTCCACATCAAAAACGAATGAAATTGTTGTGAACGTTCGCGACTTCAGTGCCCTCTGATCGTGGAGTTACAATTAAGGAGATGGCTGATGAACTTAAGTTTCTACGCAGTTCAGGTAATTTTAACTGAAGATCTGAACATGTGTCGAGTGTCCACAAAATTCATTCCAAAAGTGTTGTCAAGTGACCGGAGACAATACCGACTTGAAGTGTTCAAAAATGTTCAAATGTGTGTGAAATCCTAAGGGACCAAACTGCTGAGGTCATCGGTCCCTAGTCATACACACTACTAAAACTAACTTAAACTAAATTATGCTAAGAACAACACACGCACCCATGCCCGAGGGAGGACTCGAACCCCCAGCAGGAGGGGCTGCGCAGTCCGTGACATGGGGCCTCAGACCGCATGGCCACTCCGCGCAGTGACTTGAAGTGTGCCCGGAACTGATTAATCTGACAAAAAATGACCCAGAGTTGTTAAATCAGGTAATTATAGGTGACGAATAGTGGACATATGGATATGATCCTGAAACCAAAGTGCAGTCTTCGCAGTGGAAGACTCCAGGTTCACCATGACGGAGAATTGGCTCCTTCTACCGACCCCCACACTCCGATGATATAGTTGCTGAACAGTTCAGAGAAAATTTGAGTCTCGTAACAAATAAATACCCCACTCATACGGTTATAGTTGGTGGGGACTTCAACCTTCCCTCGATATGTTGGCCAAAATACTTGTTCAAAACCGGTGGTAGCCAGAAAACATCTTCCGAGATTGTCCTAAATGCTTTTTCCGAAAATTATTTCGAGCAGTTAGTCCACGAACCCACGCGAATTGTAAATGGTTGCGAAAACACACTTGACCTCTTAGCCACAAACAATCCAGAGCTAATAGAGAGTATCATGACTGATACATGGATTAGTCATCACAGGGTCGTTGTAGCTAGGCTCAATACCGTTTCTTTCAAATCCACCAAAAACAAACGCAAAATAATTTTGTTTAAAAAGGCGGATAAAGTGTCACTAGCAGCCTTCCTAAGAGACAATCTCCATTCCTTCCGAACTGACTATGCAAATGTAGACGAGATGTGGCTCAAATTCAAAGATATAGTAGCAACAGCAATTGAGACATTCATACCTCATAAATTGGTAAGAGATGGAACTGATCCCCCATGGTACACAAATCAGGTCCGGACGCTGTTGCAGAGGCAACGGGAAAAGCATACGAAGTTCAAAAGAACGCGAAATCCCGAAGATTGGCTAAAATTTACAGACGCGCGAAATTTGGCACGGACTTCAATGCGAGATGCCTTTAATAGGTTCCACAACGAAACATTGCCTCGAAATTTGGTAGAAAATCCGAAGAAATTCTGGTCGTATGTAAAGTACACAAACGGCGAGACGCAGTCAATACCTTCGCTGCGCAGTGCCGATGATAATGTTACCGACGACTGTGCCGCTAAAGCGGAGTTATTGAACGCAGTTTTCCGAAATTCCTTCACCAGGAAAGACGAATGGAATATTCCAGAATTTGAAACACGAACAGCTGCTAGCATGAGTTTCTTAGAAGTAGATACCTTAGGGGTTGCGAAACAATTCAAATCGCTTGATACGGGCAAGTCTTCAGGTCCAGATTGTATACCGATTAGGTTCCTTTCAGATTACGCTGATACAATAGCTCCCTACTTAGCAATTATATACAACCGCTCGCTCACCGATAGATCTGTACCTACAGATTGGAAAATTGCGCAGGTCGCACCAGTGTTTAAGAAGGGTAGTAGGAGTAATCCATCGAACTACAGACCTATATCATTGACGTCGGTTTGCAGTAGGGTTTTGGAGCATATACTGTTTTCAAACATTATGAATCACCTCGAAGGGAACGATCTGTTGATATGTAATCAGCATGGTTTCAGAAAGCATCATCCTTGTGCAACGCAGCTCGCTCTTTATTCGCACGAAGTAATGGCCGCTATCGACAGGGGATCTCACATTGATTCCGTATTTCTGGATTTCCCGAAGGCTTTTGACACCGTTGCTCACAAGCGACTTCTAATCAAGCTGCGGGCCTATGGGGTATAGTCTCAGTTGTGCGACTGGATTTGTGATTTCCTGTCAGGAAGGTCGCAGTTCGTAGTAACAGACGGCAAATCATCGAGTAAAACTGAAGTGATATCACGTGTTCCCCAGGGAAGCGTCCTGGGACCTCTGCTGTTCCTGATCTATATAAATGACCTGGGTGACAATCTGAGCAGTTCTCTTAGGTTGTTTGCAGATGATGCTGTAATTTATCGTCTAGTAAGGTCAACCGAAGACCAGTATCAGTTGCAAAGCGATTTAGAAAAGATTGCTGTATGGTGTGGCAGGTGGCAGTTAACGCTAAATAACGAAAAGTGTGAGGTGATCCACATGAGTTCCAAAAGAAATCCATTGGAATTCGATTACTTGATAAATAGCACACTTCTCAAGGCTGTCAATTCAACTAAGTACCTGGGTGTTAAAATTACGAACAACTTCAGTTGGAAAGACCACATAGATAATTAATGTACAAGGACAATCCCCTCATCTGTCAAATAGCAAAGCTAGCGTCTCCTATCTTGCTCCTGAGATGCCTTCCTCTTCATCTTCCTCTATTAGCCACGCAATCTTCTTTTCCTTTATATTTCCTTAATTATGTTTCATCATGTCTCTATTCTTCTCCTCCCTTCACCATGAGTCTCCCTCATACTCCCTGCTGCCGGCACTCCTATCTAAAATCTGTCTCTTCAATAATGTCTAATTATAACAGTACTTGTGACCTAAGAATATAAACTCTATATGTATGTATTTTTCCAGGTGTACCTTTCAAATTGTTTATTTCACTTTTTGTACTAGATGTAGTTTAACATGCCTACTAAAACATATGAATGTAAAATAAGTAGAATGCCTGGTTAGATGTAAGAGAGGGCCTGATGGCCCTAATCTTGCCAGGTTAAATAAATCAATAAATAAATAAATAAAAATAAATATTGTGGGGAAGGTGAGCCTAAGGTTGCGTTTCATTGGCAGGACACTTAGAAGATGCAACAAGTCCACTAAAGAGACAGCTTACACTACACTCGTTCGTCCTCTGTTAGAATATTGCTGCGCGGTGTGGGATCCTTACCAGGTGGGATTGACGGAGGACATCGAAAGGGTGCAAAAAAGGGCACCTCGTTTTGTATTATCACGTAATAGAGGAGAGAGTGTGGCAGATATGATACGCGAGTTGGGATGGTAGTCATTAAAGCAAAGACGTTTTTCGTCGCGGCGAGATCTATTTACGAAATTTCAGTCACCAACTTTCTCTTCCGAAAGCGAAAATATTTTGTTGAGCCCAACCTACATAGGTAGGAAAGATCATCAAAATAAAATAAGAGAAATCAGAGCTCGATCAGAAAGGTTTAGGGGTTCGTTTTTCCCGCGCGCTGTTCGGGAGTGGAATGGTAGAGAAATAGTATGATTGTGGTTCGATGAACCCTCTACCAAGCACTTAAATGTGAATTGCAGAGTAGTCATGTAGATGTAAATGTAGATGTAGAATAGCACGGCAATGTCGATCGAAGTTGAAGGCAATGTTGGTGTTTTCCATTCTACCGGCATTGTGCATCATGAATTTACCCCTGGAGGACAGACAATACTAAAAGTGTGTTCTCGTGCATTTGCACGAAGAGGCACGAAAGGCCTGCATTGTGGAAAGACACGAGTTAGGTGCTACATCATGACAATGATCCAGCTCATAGTGCCTTGTCCATCGTTGAATTTTGGACCAAATTCAAAATTCCTCTGCTTCCACAACCACCATATTCCCCTCCCTGATTTGTCCCCTACAGACTTCTACCTGTTTCCTAAACTGAAATTTTCACTGACAGGGAAGTGATTTGGCTCGATTGAAGACGTCCAGGCAAATACGGAGAGCGTCCTTAACACACGTCACGAAAAAAAAAATTCAGGAATATTTCCAAAAGTGAAAACACCGTGCGAGTTGGTCTGTTCAGTCAGAAGGGGACAATTTCGAAGGAGATGCATCACACTAGAATGTAAGTACCACCACTGTACAATTACAAGCCCATTCTTAAGACTTTTCAATCACACCTCGTAGGTAGGCGACTTTAAAAAATCACCTTCAAAGATCCTCCTTTGTTGATTCGGAAGAAAATCGCTGGAGTCACGTAGCACTCACCACTGGTTGCTTGACGCACTGGAACGGCTGTGAAGCAGTTAGTACAGGGGTTGTGGACAACTTTGTGAGCAGCAGCTAACCATGTGCTCTCTGCTTAAAACTCCAGCCTAATTGCTGTATGATTATGCGCCGACATGTGACATGTATACGACAGCCATATGGATTGTTGAAGACGATCGTAATCAAAATATCGATATCTTATAAGGAAGATCGTTTAGAAAGTTTAGCATGTAAAAGGCAGACTCAATGCATGTGATGGTTGAATAATAACAGTTTTGTAGTTGTAAATTCATAAACACTTTAATGTCACTAACACTACGACAGTACCACCTGGAATAGGATCCCCTACCTATCTGCGTTTGGAGGCTTTCGAATTGGCATGGTGGAAAAAAATCAGTTTGGTCTATCACAAGTTGCGCCACATGTAATAGTCGAGATCCCATAGCTGTCCTGCTATCGACCTCAAGAGTAATAAAAAAGCGGAACATCCAGCCAACTTTTTTTACTGCTGCATATCATAGAAAAAACAACCGGGGAAAGCTGGTGTGTTTTACTCTGACAAATCCCATAAATTAAGCAGATTTTATTCATGTACGTATTACCAGTGTCATTCACTTATGAAATAACACACATATCTATAATCAGCTGAACAGTTTGCAGTAGTAATGTAAGTTACATTCATTATTTATTGCTAATTAAACTGGCTTCAATCTCAAGGCCCGACAACCAGAAGTGATGGTCTCGGAAGCAACTTCATTTCGTAACAGAATCCGTTTGGTTCTTATACGTGGAATCCTACAGCACAACGGTACGTCGACGATATTCTGGATATTGTTTTGTTGTCCTTCATGGCAACTCATTCTGGGCTTACACTTTACCACGATGATGCCAGCCCGCACATGGCGAGAGTTTCTACTGCTTGTCTTCGCAATTCCCAAAACCTACCTTGGCCACAGAGGTCACCTGGTCTTTCCCCAACTGATAATGTTTGAAGCATTACATTGGTCAACACTCATTTTCTTGCCAAGGATATTTGAGTGGCTTTAGGATGGGTTAGTGGTGCTGAGGACGAATATAGCAACCATTTATGCAGTTTGGCTCTAGTTTTTGAGATAATGCATGATTTACTCAAAAAATTAGAAAAAATTGCTAATACTGAACTCGAGCGCTACAAACTACAATGAAAAAAGAAAATAATCTTTATAAATAGCTTCTATGAAAACCTGATAGGCATTTGTCCACGTATAAAACATAACTGAAAAGTTTCTCTATAAGTATATCATTTTCCGTCCATGACGAACCGCTTCCTGCACGCTTTCCTTTTATAGGTCTCTTCAGAACAGTCACGTTGCAGATTCCAGCAATAATCTGCCATCATATGCCTGTCCCATCTTCCTTTATATCTTTCCTCTATTCCTTTCATATCTTGATGGAACCGCTCTCCTTGTTCCTCACTGAAATCACCTAGATTACGAGTAAATCGATCCAAGTGGCTGTGAAGGAAGTGCAATTTTATGCCCATGTTAGCTCCTAAGTTTTGAAAGTTAGTGAGCATGTTTTTGACCAGTTCTTCGTAATTGGGAGCTTTATGATTGCCCAAAAAACATTTTACAACAGCGACAAAACTGTTCCAGGCCGATGCTTCAGTGACAGTCATGACACTTGTAAAATTGGTATCGTTGATGAGCCTGCGAATTTGAGGACCATCAAATATTCCTGTCTTAAGTTTTTCACTGCTGAGTCCAGGGAACGTATTGCAGATGTATGTGAAGCAATTACCATTTCTGTCTAAAGCTTTGGTGAATTGCTTCATTAGTCCTAACTTAATATGTAATGGTGGAAGAACAATCTTGTCCCTACTAACCAGAGGTTCATTAATGATGTTTGCTTCACCAACAGCCATATGTTCCCTTGGAGGCCATGTTTTCTGCTTCCAATGTTCGTGCTTTGCCCTACTATCCCACATGCAGATAAAACATGGGTGCTTTGTGTATCCACTTTCTTGTCCAAGCAAGAAGTTTACCATTTTCAAATCAACACAAATCAACCACTGGTGCTGCATATACTGAATTTTCTGAAGAACCATCTTGATGTTAGCATATGCTTCACAAAGTTTTGTTGAGTGGGCAATTGGAATAGATGCGTAACGATTGCCATTGTGTAGGAGAACACATTTTAAACTTCTAGTGGAACTGTCTATGAAGAGACGCCAGTCCTCTGGTCTATATTCCGGCAGCCCCAATTCAAGTAAAAGTCCAGGTATATTGCTGCAATACACTATAACCTCTTCTTGGTTGAAGTATGGAAGAAGGTTTTCTTCTCTCGTCTGGTAAGCTGTTATTTTAACACTTGGATGAAGACAGTTCTTTTCCTTAAGCCTGGATGCTAAGAGTTCTGATGCTTGCTTTGGAAGATTGAGTTCTCGTATCAAGTCACTGAGCTCCTTCTGGTCGAACTGCTGGGGTTGTGTCTCACGTCCTTCGTATTCCGAACCACTACTTGTACATTCCTCGCCGTGCACATCGTCATCTGATGATGTTAGCGTGGGTAATGTTGTGAAGGTTGGTACAGGAACATCGTTGCTGTGCACCACCGGTCTTCTTGCTGACTACAAATCGGGATATTCCCACATTCGTTTTTTGAACCTATTAAAACATTTCACATTAACAATGCAAAAATAGCAATCATCTGTATGGTTCTTCTGCTCTCGCCATACCATAGGCACTCCGAAGTTTAAGCTTTTCCTTTTTCGTTTTGTCCACTGCCGTAAGCACTCCACACAGCATTTACAAACTTTATGGGGTGCCCACGCCTTGTCTTGATCTCCAACTTTAATTCCGAAATATGCCAGATACGCTTCCTTCACAAAAGGAGTGATATTCTTCCTGTTCTTTTGAAGAACGTATTCACCACAAATGTAGCAGAACTCATCTGGATGGCTCACGCAAAGACGGCGTGAAGAACTCATGTTTTCCTAAAACAAAATTGCACAAATACTACATATTATGCAAAACTCTCTTGTATTTGCATGTCAATCACATCCAACAAACATCATTAATTGTTTTGTGTGAAATGAATACTCACCTCTTATTTGCTACGTCACGATGAAAAGGTTCTATCTCCTTGAAGCTGCACTGCACATGTGTGTGACTTTCGACCATCGCCATTTTTCTTGTTTACACTGAACGCTACCTATCGGCTGTTGCGGGGATTACCTCGGCCAACAAATGAATGTCGAGTACCGCCGAATTCAAATCTGCACAACCCTCAATATCTTCAACACACGCACCACACAACAGGACTGAACACATGCTGAAAGTGTGATGTTTGCATGATGTAATCCTCAACCACACAGATGCACTCCCTGAGCACAATTGTTTAATAAAGATAGTACAATATCACTAATTAAAAAACAGGTAGCAAATACATTACACCATATATGGACCCTGCAGTCGATATTATCCACATGAAACTCTCATTTCCACAAATAACCTATATCTCAAAAACCAGAGCCAATTTGGAAAAAGTACAAATATACTCGGAATGAGTATCATAACAATATCCCATTTTCGTTCAAGCTTCCCTGGCAACGAAAAAAAAATTTTATTTTGTAGAGCATAATTATGAGAGGGGCCCTACAACCACTTTGGGATTTTCACGATCTAAAGCGCCAGTTGGATAAAATTTGTCGCGATATACCTCAGGAGGCCATCCAACAAATCTATTAATCAATGCCACGTGGAATTAACTTTTGCATAAGGGTCAGAGATGGACCAACGCATTACAGACTTGCTCAATTTGTGAAGCTCTTTCTCTTCAATAAATCATACAATTCCTCTGTAATTGTTATCATTTGTTTGTCTGTAAATGGAACATGACATCTACCGATTTAAGGCTGACACAGATAATAATTATTTTCTTTTTTAGTGCATGTCACATAAAATGGTGGGTGCTGACTGAAAAATGTATGTCCATGGTTCCAAAATGAAAAAGTGAAACCACCTCCTTCAAACAATTGATTGTTTACCTTTTGCCGTTTTCTCCTTGTATTCGTTTACTATGATAACAAAGATCACTTTTATGAAAAACTTTAAAAATATACATTTTTTCAAGTTGTTGGGTTTCAAAGGGTTGAATGATGTTTTTACAGTAGCGAAGGTGAACAAGTCTTAAGATATGCACTTTAGAGTCCATATTTATTGAACATTTTTATTTTTCTGTCCCATGTTGCTGCCTCTCAAAAAACGGAAAACAAAAAAATTGCAGTTGGAGGACTGCTCAAAGCTCTTAAGGTACACATTTCTGAGAAACTATGTAGTAGACTTGATCGTTCCTGTCATATCCTTGAATATTGACCATTCCTGCGGGGACACCTTGTATAAGTGCCGCCTACTGTATCAGGGAGCAAAGAACAGGAGATGCTTAGTACCCGTATGAGACAACATTATCAGCATCTGATCGAGTTAGAAAGGGACGTCACTGTGGTTCTCCATTTGGCCAGCTGGTCGAACCGTGGAATTTCTGTATTTTCACGGCATTCGGATGTGACAATGGTCCGATGTTTGACCCAATGGGAAATTTAGGGCAGGCATACTCTTCGTCGAGATTGGGGTGGAGAACGTCTGGCCACCACCAAGCACAGTACTACCCCTTCACATGTGCCCCTGCCATCCGAGAACAAACTGTGGACTCCCAGAAACATTCTGTATCCTCCCACGCCACTGGCCGGAGTCTGGCAGCAGGTGGACTAGGAAACTACTGGCGCTTGCGGAGGCTGTCGTTAACACCACAGATCGAGCGGCTGAGTGTATCGGTGCTGTGACGGGGAAGCTTACGCAGCTAATGAATGGTGTCATAAATTGTTCAGCGATGGATCGCTTTTCAGCAGTACCGCGGATGACCGTCGTCGACCTGTATGGCGACGACCTGGGGAGAGTCCCGTGCTTACATGTTTTGGGATTCCACAGCTACGTTACTCCTGACGTCATAGTGTGGGGAGCAGTTGGGTATGACTTCATCTCACGACTGTAAGTGACTGAGGCAACTCTGGTGCCGCAACTGTACTTCATGGAGATCCTGCGTCTTCACGTGTTACCTTTCATATGACAGTATCATCAAGGTGCCAGTTTTGTACAGGACAGTCCCAGAAACATCTGCGTGAGAAGTCCCGATAGCTAGAAAGACCTCCAGATCTGCTCCAGCAGAAACTGTGGGGGGCCAG